>NC_073696.1:98324397-99003564 GCF_029784165.1 Wyeomyia smithii
ATATCGTTTATTTATTATTGTCTGAATCATTTTCTTTTTAGTGTATAAGAATATTGAATATAAAAAATTATTAGGTTTTTGTGTATCACTGTGATTTGTAACATATTGGTTCCCGGGAAACGAGAATGAAAAATCTTGTTTCCCGGGAAACGGGAATGAAAAATCTTATTTCCCGGGAACCGGGAATGGAAAAAAATTGGTAAAAATGAGATTTAAAATAAAGTTTATTAACAAAATGTATCAAAAAACCATTTACAATTCCTTACCAATTTTGATGCAAATATTTTCAGAAAAGTATGCTGACAATTTTCCGGTAAGCCCAAATAATGTTATTTCCTTCTGTAAAGCTTTGGTCAAGTCCGCAGAATCACCGCTGGTGGTTGACTTCTAGAATACTTTTTAAGCACCGTTTCCTGCTCTTGCTACATTTCATTAGAAACGTGAGTGTCCAATACTTTTAGTTTGTTGAAGAGTAAGCTGAGTGTTGGGCAGGCATTAAACGAGGCAAATATTTGTTATATTTGGTACTGAATTTTTCGGGAAAAATATTTCTTCCGGCTAATCTATATGCTACATTATTACACTATAGCAAACATCAGAACTCTGTTTGCTTGAACGGTAGCAAGGCCTGTTCGCTTATTTTTTATCAAATATATTTGCTATACCATTACACGTTGCGAATTATTTCCAAAAAATGAACTGCGTAGCAAATCTAGTTTTCATTGGCATAACAATTTTTCAAACGCTTTTGGAATTGGAAAGAGAAGAATTCTGTGTAAGAGTTCTGATTGTTTTACTAGAACGTTATTTGACCACTCGGCGGTTTTCTTTAACAGAACGAGACAAACCGGACGGAACTCTGAATAAGTCAGTTTGAGAGCATTTGAAATGTCTACGTAATAACCCTACAAAGATGATTTTTCATGTGAAATCACACTGACCGAGTTTCATTAAATTATTTATTCCTGGTCGCTATGATTAACGGGTCTCGTTTTCATTCCTTTTTTAGTCTCCCTCAATCCTACAAAAATTGTAACAAAACGTGAATGAAAATACTATTGTAACACGTATAGAAGATTTGGATTGCAAATTGATTGAAGAAGAGGAACTAAATATGGATGGAAATGAGCAATGATTATACAGTTACAGGCTTTCTATGTCGTCGATATGTGACCCCATAAAAAGAATCCTTGAACTAAGGATTGAACGCCTTTTCTAGTTATCTTTTAAAATCTTCTTTTCCTTTCAGTTTCAGTTTTTCTTTCAGTTAAATCGTTCTAATTTGAAAAAAAAATGCAATTTTTAAATTTTTTTTAAATTTTTAGTCAACTATAATCCAAGAAGGAAGAGGGAGAGTAAAAACGTGACGTAATTGAGGGGGAGGGGTCGGGGAGTTGTGACAGTTTGTGACATGGGGGAGTAAATTTCTCCCAAATTTTGCGTGACATCATTAATGGATGGTCCCTTGAGACAGCTAATATTTTGAACAAATAATTGAAGCAAATAATTTGATATTACACGTCAAACGACCGTCATTTCAAGCAAATATTTGTTTTGTAGAATACCAACTTTAAAGCTGCTATACACTTTGACAACGACAGTTGCGTGTTTTGATAGTATATTAAGTTTTTTTTTGCACAATTGTATGGGAAACTATATTAAATATTGCGAAATTTTTCGAGGCACTCAGGAATCCCGGGATCTCGAGAATCAATATTTCTGTTCTCGAGATCCGGGAATCGCGGGAAAAGGTAATTCCCGGGATTGCAAACCCTATTTGGTACTTATGCTAGAATACATCGTGACCAGTAAATGGTACATAAATTTCAAGTTGAGTCAACTGAAAGCTGTTGTTGCTTCTTATCCGTATTTTGTCAATAATGAATAAGTCACGCAATAGCAAAAAACCTAAATTAATCCCCCTAGCGGTGAGACCCAGCCTTTCTAATTCGAACTTATTATTTGTTATAATAGATTTACACCCACACATGAAAAAATACACCTTGATAATTTCTGCTGGATTTGTTATTCATTCTAAACAACAAATTTTTGGTAGCCAACAGCACAACTATACCGAACATTTAAAATATAACATATGGAGCTACATTAACATATATACATGCAAATTACATTAAATTCTTTCAAATATATGACGCGATTTTGTTTTTGATCGTGGTATAATCGATTTGTTCTCATATACTGCGTATAAATATTTAGATTGTTTATGTCAACTTTAGTCAGCAGATTTTACATTACATTAAATAATGTATAATTAAATGTTGTGCCTTATACATTAATTTGAATGATCTTATCAGTGAAAATGAAATTCTTTAACGCAGTTGATATTACTGATCGTTTCTGAGGGGCATCCAATGAATGGCCAAGTACCAATCAATATGGGTTCTTGAAACCTGGATTATACCGAGTGGCCAGAATCCGACCTCGAACCCCAGTTTTAATCTAGATGGCCATTTCTGGTTGCCTGATAATCACAAAATCATAAAATCCATCATAAAATTGCCGAACTTGGCGAAGATGGCGATCTTGGTCATCTTGGCGAAAATGGCGATATTTTCCGATCAACAGCCTACAGTGACAAATATCATCCAATACGATTTGGGCAAGCGGTATTATAGCCTGACGCCAGAAATCATTTTCAGACGCCATTTTAAATTTCTAGACAGTAGCTTCCGGTTTCTGGAAACCAGTCTAAAAGGGACAAACATTACCCAATGTGAATTTTCAGTACCCGGGATGATGCTCAGAGGCCAGCAATCAACTTCATACTTCATTTTGAAACCCGAATTTGCGACTTCCGGTTTATGGAAAACATCCTTCAATTGCTAAATACAATCCAATAAAGGTATATCAACTCTTTGGATTCTAGAATATTGATGTTGTATTTAATGGAATAATTGAAGCATAGTATTTGAAATTTGATGTAAAATTTGTACTGAATAAATAGTTTTTCTATTAGAATGACTCCTAATTTCGAACTTTGATCAAAGCAGCTAGTTTTAAACAGCCTTTGGGTTTGATTCTTTTCATGTTAAAGGAACAACCTGTTCGTCGTCGTGTAATCTTTGAGAGAATAGACTTTCAATATTTTTACAATTTACCACATAATGGTTAAAATAGAAGTCCGATTACACTGGTCTTGTGTTGCCCCGAAGGTAAAACTAAGAAAAAATGAAAAATTATAGCTTTTCCTGTGAATTTTTTTTTCTTTCTAGGGCAACTGTTGTGAGCTGTAGAGCAGCATTTTTTTTCGATTTTGTCAATGTTTTCTAAACATGTTTCTTTTCATAACCTTCGAACTCGATGTTGAATCATCATGCAATTCGTTATTCAGGGGTTTTGAAGACAGTCCGTTCATTTGATACCTATTTTGTTCAAATCGGTTGTGTAGTTTCTGAGATAATGGAGTTTCATAACTTTTACATTTTGATACATAACAGAGAAAGTTACAGTCCGATTGTAATAAAATTCAATACGGTCTTATCAGGCAACTAGACCTTTCTATTGCAACTTATTTTGTGAAAATCGGTCCATCCATCTCTAAAAAAAGGGGGTGAGTTCGAGCAGTCTTAGAAACATGTTTCTTGTCATAGCCTGATTTCCAATTATTATACATAACGGACAAAGTTAATGTCCAACAACAATAGAATTCAATAGGGTCTTATGGGGCAACAAGACCTTCCATATGACACTGATTTTGTGAAAATCGGTCCAGCCATCTCTGAGAAAAGTGAGTGAGTATAAACAGTCTTTGAAACACGTTTCTTTACATAACTTTTGAACTACATATTCAATCATTATAAAATTATTTTACAAATGGTTCAAAAAACAAGCCTGTTCTTTTGATACTAATTTTGTTCAAATCGGTTGTGTAGTTTCTGAGATAATGAAGTTTTGTGATTTTCATAACCTCGAAACTAAAAATCCGATTACAATGAAATTCAATAGGGTCTTATGGGGCAACTAGACCTTTCATTTTGGCAGAGCTGCATGCCACCACGGGTCGGCGCGTGGCGACCGCCGAGGTCACGTTATATGAGGGCGACCGCTGACAGTACCTAACAGCCCTGGACCAGCAGCGGGAGATTGCTTAGGGGTGGTGAGGGTCGGACACTGGGCCGTCGACTCCTCGTAAATGCCACAATTACCCGGAAGCATCTCTGACGGAGCGAGTAGTGCCGCTCCCATCAACCAAATGCACTCCCCCGTCCATTGGGGCCGACACCAGTAAGGTCCCAATTATGGCAACTGGCAGCGAACGAAACGGATTCGAGTCGGATACGCTAAGGAACCACGACCAAGGGCTGGCACCTGCATCGAGCTCCCTTAGTAAAGTCGCGTGACAGCGGCTTGAAACGGCGAGATGGTACCCGGTGCAGGGGTCTCCGTCCCGTAAAACCTGGCAGGCCTTCCAGTACGTTCCGCGTCCATTGCCTGGTGGGAATCAGGCAGAGAAGGATCAGATGGGGGGGAACTAGTCCTAGGACAAGATGCCCCTTTCCTGACTTACGCGGGCGGGGGCGTCATAGTGCTCATAAGGTACTATGGCGACCCCCCTTACCCATGGCCTTACTGCTTCGGCATAGATTACCATGGGACCATACAAGCGACTTCTCATCTATGGACAAGGATAGCGGCTGGAAGGGGGACCCAATTAACAAAAATGAGCTCGAAGAACCAAAAAGAGACGGGTGCGGAGGGGTTACCAAATCCCTTCGCACGAGGTGGCATCCAGCGGTCTCCGCAGAAGAAGGCGGAGACGGATGCGGCGAAGTCTGGAGTTGGAAAAACGGCGAATCCGTCGGTGTCCACACCAGACATCTCGGTGGACGGTCCCTTGCTAGTCAAGGCCGTCGAAAGGTGCATGGACACGCGGCCAAGAGTGGCGGCGCTGTCTGAACAACTCGATGCCATAATCGAGTTCTCGGCGAACAGGCGAAACATCGCTGGCGACCTGAAGCAGAGCCTCCTCCTGCTTCGGAGCACCATTGATGAAGCCAGAAAGGAGCACGAAGAACTCGTAGCTCGGGTGAAGGCGGCCGAGAAAGCGGCCAGGACCGGGAGGGCGACTGCATCTAAAGAGGTGCAGACAGACGCCCCCTCGTTCGCGTCGGTCTGCTCCACGGGGCAGGTCGCTAAGCGAACGAGGCAGTCCCCGGGGGAAACGGCCCCCGGGAACACCAAGAAACGATTGGTCGTGCTACTCCCACGGGAACACACGCCAACCGGTTCAAGGTCCACCGCGGAAAAGGCACAGGTGGAGGCTACGGGCAATCCTTGGACTACCGTAGAGGGTAGGAAGCGTCGGGAAGGTGCGACGCGTCAGGATGGCGGAGCAGCCAGAGGACCAAAAAAGGTCAAAAAGGCGCGGAGTAGGGGTGATGCCCTCATACTCAAGACAGATGGGTCGAAGTACTCAGAAGTCTTGAAGAAGATGAGGGGGGAAACCCAGCTCAAGGATCTGGGGGCGGATGTGCGGAGTATCCGCCGATCTCGCACTGGCGAGATGATACTTGAGCTCCGGAAGGACGCCAAGAACAAGGGGGCTACCTACAAAACGGTAGCCGAAAAGGTCCTAGGGAAGGAGGTGCAAGTGCGGGCACTCACCTCAGAAGTGACTCTCCAGCTTAAAAACCTGGACGAAATCACTGAGGGGTGCGACATTGCACAAGCCCTTAAAGCGAAGTGCGGGGTGGAGGTGGCTAAGGAGTCAATCCGCCTCCGCAAAGGTCCGGCGGGGACCCAGGTAGCTACCTTCCGACTACCGTCGGCGGACGCTAACCTGGCCCTGAAAGAGGGCAAGTTGAAGGTCGGCTGGTCGGTATGTCCTCTGGGCATACTACAGCAACCAGACATTTGCTTCCGGTGCTTCGAGGGCGGACATAAGTCCTGGACCTGCAAGGGGCCCGATAGGAGCCAGCTGTGCAGGCGATGTGGAGGTGCAGGCCATAAAGCAAAGGACTGTGGGGAGTCTCCCAAGTGCATGGTATGTTCCGGGAAACGGGACGCCAAACACTTTATGGGAGGCCCCAGGTGCCCAGCCGGTAAGCCGGCTGCGAAACCACGGGCGTAAGGGTGACGCAACTGAACCTGAACCATTGCTTCGCGGCTCAGCAGCTGCTACACCAAGCAGCCACTGAGTCGTTGTCGGACATCGCCGTCATATCGGACCCCTACCGCATCCCTCCCGGAAACGGTAACTGGGTTGCGGACAAGTCCAGATTGGCGGCCATATGTACGACGAGCAAGTTCCCGGTTCAGGAGGTTGTCTCAACCTCAGAAGAAGGGTACGTAGTTGCTAAGGTGAACGGAGTGTTCTACTGCAGTTGCTATGCTCCGCCACGTTGGTCTACCGAAAGGTTCATCCAGATGGTCGACCTCCTATCCATGGAGCTAACGGGCCTAACGCCGTTGGTGGTGGCGGGCGACTTCAACGCTTGGGCTGTTGAGTGGGGAAGTTGCTTCACGAACCAGAGGGGCCAGATCCTGTTGGAGGCTTTTGCAAAGCTCAACCTAGATCTGGCCAACGTTGGGAACAAAAGTACATTTAGCAGAAATGGTGCGGAGTCGATCATCGACGTGACGTTCTCCAGCCCAGGACTGATCAAGAACTGGAGGGTAGACGATGGCTACACTAATAGCGACCACCAGGCGGTCTGTTTTAGTGTAGACAACAACGAGAGGGGGCAAGCGACGGGTAGAGCCAACACTCCGACCGTTCGCGGGTGGAAGACATCGCACTTTGATGCCGAGGTATTCGAAGAGGCAATGAGAAGGGAGCGCGAGGGGGGCAGTTGGCTTCGCCCGACTGCTGACCAACTAGTTGCTATGCTATCGCGGGCGTGCGACGCCACCATGCCTAGGACTCGCCAACCTAGGAATGGAAAGCCACCGGTTTACTGGTGGACGGACGCGATAGCCAACCTTCGCAGTGCGTGCCTCCGTGCAAGACGGAGGATGCAGCGTGCGCGAAACGAAGAAGAGAGGACAGAGCGCCGCGCAGCATTCAGTTCGGCAAGATCGATGCTAAAGAGTGCGATAAAGGCCAGCAAGAGGGCCTGCTTCGATAGGCTATGTGCGAGTGCCAATACAAATCCGTGGGGTGACGCCTACAGGATCGTAATGGCCAAGACTAAAGGCGCGCTGGCGCCTGCAGAGCGATCACCAGCGATGCTGGAGCGTATCATCGAGGGACTCTTTCCACGCCACGAGCCAAGTCCTTGGCCTCCGGCGGTCGAGTCTCACGTCCGACGTTCCAGTATCTCAGACATAGACCAGAGATGGTCGGCCAACCTGCCGAGCATCCAATCCGTGAGCGACGACAGCCGTGTCGAGGCAGGGGAGGAGGCAAGGGTTACGAATGAGGAACTCATCGTGATCGCCAAATCCCTAAAGGTGAGCAAGGCACCGGGACCGGATGGTATCCCTAACCTGGCGATCAGGCTGGCGATAAAAACGGCCCCCGGGCTGTTCAGGGCAGTCATGCAGAGGTGCCTGGATGACTGTCTCTTTCCGGACAGGTGGAAGCGGCAGAGACTGGTCTTATTGCCGAAGGCTGGGAAACCGCCAGGGGACCCATCGGCATATAGGCCTATCTGCCTGCTGGACACCGCGGGCAAGGTGCTTGAGAGGATCATCCTCAACAGACTGGTGAGGTACACGGAGGGTGTACACGGTCTGGCAAGTAACCAGTTCGGCTTCCGGAAGGGCAGGTCCACGCTGGACGCAATCTCTTCCGTCATCAAGACGGCGGAGGTAGCAATCCAGCGCAAGAGAAGGGGAATACGCTACTGCGCAATCGTCACGCTCGACGTGAAGAATGCGTTCAATAGTGCCAGTTGGGACTCCATAGCGCTCGCGCTCAGGAGCATCCATGTACCGGTGTCGCTGTACAAGATTCTGGAAAATTAATTCCAGAATCGAGTACTTGTTTACGACACAGAGGAGGGTCAGAAGTGCGTCCCAATTACCGCAGGAGTTCCGCAAGGTTCTATCCTGGGCCCGGTGTTGTGGAATGTCATGTATGACGGAGTGTTAAAACTCAAGTTCCCTGTAGGGGTTGTGATCGTCGGCTTTGCAGACGACATAACGCTGGAGGTTTACGGCGAGTCTATCGAGGAGGTCGAGTTGACGGCCGCGCACTGTATACGCAAGGTCGAGGACTGGATGCGCTCCAGGAAACTGGAGCTCGCGCATCATAAGACGGAGGTCATGGTTGTGAACAACCGTAAATCGGAGCAACAGGCGGTGGTCAGAGTCGGAGACTGCACCATCACCTCGAAGCGATCCCTGAAGCTCTTGGGGGTTATGGTGGACGACAAGCTCACGTTCGGGAGTCACGTCGACTATGCCTGTAAGAGGGCCTCATCGGCTATTGCAGCACTATCTCGTATGATGTCCAATAGCTCAGCGGTTTATGGCAGCAAGCGAAGACTTCTTGCCAGCGTGGTTTCGTCCATACTTAGGTATGGTGGGCCAGTGTGGTCCAGAGCGCTAGGTACTAACAGTTGCCGTGGCAAACTGGAAAGTACCTACAGGCTCATGTGCCTGAGAGTTGCGAGTGCGTATCGTACGGTGTCATACGATGCAATATGTGTCTTGTCCGGCATGATGCCTATCAGCATCGCCATCAAGGAGGACAGAGAGTGTTTCGACCAACGTGACACAAGGGGCATACGAGGTACCAGAAGGTCATTCTCGATGCTCCGTTGGCAGAGGGAATGGTCTAATTCCACAAAGGGCAGATGGACGCACCGACTCATACCGGAGATATCCGGCTGGGTCGGGAGACGACATGGCGAAGTGAACTTCCACCTGACACAAATCCTGTCAGGCCATGGTTGTTTCAGGCAATATCTGCACAGGTTCGGACACGCGGTGTCCCCCATGTGTCCCGAGTGCGTGGAGGAGGAGGAGACTGCTGAGCACGTCTTCTTCGTATGCCCCCGTTTCGTAAGAGCGCGGAGCAACATGATGGCTGTGAGCGGGCCTGGCACTACTCCGGACAATCTAGTCCGGAGGATGTGCGACGACCCGGACATCTGGAACGCGGTCTGTGCGGCCGCCTCTCAGATTGTTCTGGAGCTGCAACGTGTGTGGCGGGTCAACCACCAACACGCCAGTGGTAGCTAATTACCAGTCTCCAGGTAGTTAGCTAGGAGGTTATAAGAGTAAAGAGGGTGCATCACGCACAAAAGCCACTTCCCGACGTAATACTTAACAGTCGTTCCGGGAAGACCAGGGCTGGAGACTGGAGGGGTTTTAGTGGGTCGGGACAGGGATAAGTAGGTGTCTGGGGGAGTGTAACTACCCCAGCATCTCTCCCCTAGTCTCATCCCCACACCCTGAGTTCTCTTGCTGCAGTCTCTTGCTGCAAAATCTCATTATCATGGTCTTAGGGCATCTTCAGCGGTGGTCCAAACCGTTGTTTTGTTCTATTTTTTTGGAACAAACTCAAATTCACTGCTGCACCGGTGGTGTAAATTTTGTTTTATACCAGATCTTAATCGAAAAAAATTGAAACTGGTATACGTTTTGGTCTATTTTTGTCACTTTTTGGAACAAGAAATAGATCGTTCTAAAACCCTTTGTACGCTACCAACAGGTGGGTAAAATGTCTTATTTTAATTGAATACCTCATTTTTAGCTATTTCCATATAAACGTTTTGCGAGTGTTGGGAAATAAACAAAACAAAGATTTTTCATGACAATTCACAATATGTTTTTGTGGTTTTTCTGAAGAAGAAAAAGAACAGGTTTGTCGTTTTTGGCTTCAAGGAAACCGACCAGCAAAAGGGAGAATTCTGGAAGACCATGACCGCAGGTGCTACTAGTTGGTTTGCAACCATCAACTACCAGGATGACAAATATGTTGGCTATTTGTTAATCGCCTTAGTTGTAGTGGGACTAAAGGAAACCTTGAGAGGCCAGAAAAATGTTCCTCGAAGACACTGAACTGAAAACGGTCAAAATGCTGGGGTGACATTGCGCATTTCATTTCGAGCAACTCGAACAAAACTAAATGATCGCTGAGGGCGTTATGTTTCGTTTTCGTATTTTTTCGACTTTGCGGGTTAGATGAGCCGCAGGACAAATGACAATGACAGCTCCTTTTGAGCTTGGAGCATAACTGGCAGTATGTGACCTACTCGAAAAAAGCGAAAATCGTTCGAATCGAGCTGCGCAATGCCAACCCAAGCTTGTTTCAATATCCTCGAAACCCAACCAACGTTTGAAGAACTGCAAGATTTTGAAAGATTGATGAGACGAGAACGGAAGATGAACATCTACGCGATCAAATATTTTTCGCTTTCCTCCGAAGCCCTACTTGTAGCAGAAATTTTTCGATCCTACCAATCCATCCTGAGAAATGTCTCAAACACTCGGGTCAAACCGTCAAATCCATAAAGTCTTGTTGTTGCCAAAGTAATCGTTTAATGTGCGTAAAAATTATCGAATTTCCGTTTGTTAAATATTGAGTGCTTTTCAATTCAAGTCTCATAAACTGATAACTTGGGGTATTGAATTGTTGACAGTGTGACAGATGTCAGCGGTTTAAAACAACAAGATATACAACACCAGTGCGGAGAACGCAAAGTTGGTCTATATTAGCTGGTTCTATTCAGGTTTCGCTGGTGTAAATCTAGTATAAATTTGTTTCAAAAATAGACCACCGCTGAAGATGCCCTTAGAGAATTTTCCTGCATCGGTTGGATGTTTTACAAGATAGCAAAGGGTTAAAAGATGTACCGTAATTGAACAACAAGGCTCGTCTCGACCCTTTTCAATCCGAAAATTGGACTTATTAGAAATTGCGCCTTATGTTCAAAAGTGCTAGGCCGTTAAAATTGGCTCTGCGAAGGAGATCCTACAATCCTTTAGGTCTCGACAATCACTAAAAAGGTTCAAAGGCAAACGCAAGCTTTTCCAGCTTCCAGGCGCAATTTAGGAGAAGTTTACATCAAGTATGATCCAGGACCTGCCATAAGGAATCGAACCCAAAATCTATATGTGGAAACTATATGGGAATCATAATGTGCGAAACTGTGCTCGATCTCACGTAAAGATATATTTCCACGATAAGATATA
This sequence comes from Wyeomyia smithii, assembly GCF_029784165.1. Lineage (NCBI taxonomy): Eukaryota > Metazoa > Arthropoda > Insecta > Diptera > Culicidae > Wyeomyia > Wyeomyia smithii. Next base: position 98,335,504 of record NC_073696.1, read on the forward strand.
TCGACCGACGGCTTTATGCCTGGGAGATCGATTGCAACGAATTTGATAAAGTTTACATCGAAATATCTAGCAAATATGGTAAGAAAAGCTAAAGTCGGTGTAATTTATAGAGACCGGTGCCCCACATGGTAGCATTCTTGGACCGCTACTATTTATTCTATTCTTCAATGCTGCTGCTTTGATTCTGACACAGTTTGTTTTAAACTGGTGTATGCTGACGATTTAAAGTTATATGCTGTAATGCAAACGCAGGAGGATTGTAGGCGTTTACAAACCTGTCCAAGTGAGTTTGTTTGATTGATGCCATAGAAACAAATTGATTGTTAGCGTGGACAACTTTCAAGTTATCTCGTTTCATTGTACATTACAACCAATTATGTGTAATTCACATTTTGACGGTATTATATACCCACTGGAATTACCGACATTGAAATCTGGCGAAATTGGTCGAACAAAAATGTGGGATTGCGAATCGCCTTGTCTCTTGACTTCTCACATCATGTTTTGTACAGCCTTCTTGGTCACTTTGTTCGCCGCAGAACGCCAGTTAGCCCTGAACTGCATCTCGTTGACAACTGTCTTTCGTATCTTCTTGAGGTTCCGCTTGACGATAGCCCAGTATTTCTCATAGGGAGGAGCTCTGGCAATCGTGGTACAAGGCGATGAAACTTTCGCGATCGTTGTCTGTACCACCTTTTTGTAAGTCGACAGCCCGGCTCATTTTTTAACTCGATTCATAGTTATAGCCGACACTTTTAGCTTGCTAGAGACATCTCAAGCGAAAAGGTTAGAATTCCGCTGGAAACTGCTGGCTACTTTTTAGTCATTTTTGCGGCATTCGGATTTCGACTTCCCCCCGATCCTGTCTCCCTGGCAGTCGACAAACCCTTTTTTACGTTGATGACGGTTGATTTGGCCACATTCAACAATTTTGTCAACTTGGCGTGTGAGTAGTTCCGATTTTCGCAATGCGCGATCAAAATTTTGATGTGCCGCTTCTCTTGCTTCGACGCAATTTTCACAAGTGAAGAGCAAATGTCAACATTAAATATAAGGCATGAGACTATACACGCTTTTAAATGAGGGGTGTTCCGTTGTTATTATCTTCTAAACATGTAAAAATATAGCTCTGTCTGTTTGTCTGTTTGTCTGTTTGTCAGTCTGATCCACACAGACTCGAAAACTACTGAACCGATCGGCTTGAAATTTTGTATATAGAGGTAAAGGTGCACATGAGTCAAAAATCGACACCAGACGCCATTTTCAAATCCAATATGGTGACTAATGGTTTCTGAAAAACAGCTGAAAGTGACTAAATACCACTCAACATGGGAACTTCCGTAATCGTAATGATGCACTGAAGCAACAATTGATGGCAACTTCCGGTTTCTGGAGTACAGAAAAAATCGGCAGATTCCCACCCAATATGAGTATCTCCGGAATTGCAAGGATGCGCAGAAGCCAAAAATCGATTTCAGACACTATTTTGAATTCTAAGATGGCGACTTACGGTTTCTGGAAAACAGCAGAAAATGACCAAATATCATCCAACATGAATAGTTCCGGCACCATAATGACTCCCAGAGGCCAGAAATCGACTTCACATTTTGAAGTCCAAGATGACAACTCCCGGTTTCTGACCAAGTTCCACCCAATATGAATATTTCGGTAATAGTGATGAAGCACAAGAGCCCGAAATCGACTCCAGATCAGTGCTGATAAAAGTCATTTTTCCCAGCGAAATTCTTCGAAAATCACAGCCAATCATTTTCAATTTTCACTTCCAATGATCGCAGCACTCTTTCAGATCCACTAGATTTTCGCCCTAGTAACGTGCTGTTATACTCAGATGAAATAGATCGCGCGCATCGTTCACGGTTACGGAATAAAATTTGACGACAAATCCAACCAAATGATCTTCACTTCAAAGCGAAAAAGAAAAACAAACAGTCCACTCAACCAAAATAAACCTCACCGAAACACTTTTTCACTGACACTGACCGATGCCTTGACAATCTTCGTTAACTGATAAACTGATTTTGTTGTCTTGCTTTCATCGCATGAAATATAATGAGGTGTTTTGACAGTGCACTTCCATGCAAAAAGCGGGAAGGGAGAACTCTGAAAGGATTGTAAAAAATAACGTTTATGAATGCTCTTTTTCATTTTCACTCAAGAGTGTCAACAAATATCAACCCTGCTCCAGATACCATTTTGAATTCTAAGATAGCGACTTCCGGTTTCTAGAAAACAGCCGAAAATTGCCGAATACTACTCAATATGGATATTTCCAGAATCGAGGTGATGTACAGAAGCCAAAAGGCTGTTGTCATTCCGATAAAACCAATCATTTCGAACGATTTGTGTTCTGACTTAGGGGCCATCCATATTACACGTGGACAGCTTTGGGGAGGGGGTCTGTATAATGTCCGCGGTCCATACAAAATTTTTAGAATTTATATGGGCAGTTATCCACGGAGGGGGGGGGGAGGTTCAAAATCGTCAAAAATCTGTCCACGTGGAATGTGGATGTGGATGTTAAGAAAAAATGGGCGGGACGAAGTTTGCCGGGTCAGCTAGTCCATGATAGTAATAATACGGCCATTATAAGTTGACCAATTTCTGACCGTAACACCCTTTAACACAGATATGAGTGCGGGAAAGTGTTGAAAAGAAAAGAACAGGAAAAAACAACGTTAAAGAATTAATGTTTTCTTGCTATTTTTAGTGATACCGCTTACCGTGCAACGTGCTTAATGTATAAACAAACCGTTGCGTAGTTCAATCAATGGTCGATATTTTTTTGCTCAACATTAACAGTAGGTTGTTAAAAGAAGCCGGCTTTAAGAATTCCGTTTAGCGCTAGGCATCAAAAGTTTTGTCTTCTTGAAAAAAGTCCCCAGGAAAACTCCAGCTCAATCGTGTAGCAGTCTCCTTCTTAGGACCAGGTATAGTCACAAAATTACGTTCCACGAACAGATAAACAGACATTCCTAGTCTGGAAGTATTGTTTCTCGATATTCCTTCACCGGAATAAGCTGTTACTAGACACCTCATTTCCCGTAAGCCGCATCGTAGCGAAATGAGTAGGCGACAAAAAAAAAGAGTGGTGATAAAGTGTCCTTTCTTGGTATCTATAGGCAACTAAAACCAAGAATTTAAAAACTATAGAAAGACATGGAGAAACTCGTAAGGAAAAATTGTTTCTCTCCGGGACTTAAAAAAGTTTGGTATGAGTAGAATTTCTTAAATAAAATCAATCTAGCAACGCTATTTTGTCGTTCGTACGAGGACTTATGAATTACAAGTCTCCGGTAAAGGTCTTGAAGATTTTTTTTCTGTGTGGGCACATTACTGCGACCAGAGCTTAGATTTATTGTGATATTGCCCAAGTGTTTTCCGTACTCCGCACTTCATATTATTAGCTGTAACACTATTGAAGTTAGTAATACGCTTATTCATATCAGGTGCTTATGTGTAACTACCTTTCCGTTTCAAGCTTACTACTTTACTATACCGAGCCTCTGTGCATCCTAACAATATCGCCTAGTTACAATTCCCTGGAGAGAACTTTCATATGTTACTCACACCAGTTTTATTACAGTGCCTTCACAATCATGGGTCAGCTACAATTATGGGTCACTTTTACGCAAATACGCCTATTCTCACGAAATTGAACAATTTTCATTGGCAGTGGTATTTTTTATAACTCAATTGTAACCCTATTCATACGATTGAAATGATTTGATGTTGAAGTAAAGTGACCCATAATTGTAGTAATGTCACGTTTTGCGATGCACGATTGTGGGTCAGTCCATATTTTTGCTATTTTTATTACTTTTGCATGAAAATACATTACGACCTAATAAAATAACTTATTATCAAGCTTTTACAACTATTAAATAACGTTTGTGATGGATTTTGATGGTTTTATAAACTAAATGATCTTGACGGTCGAAAGTGACCCATAATTGTCTCTTTTGCTATGCAAATACTATTTTTCTTCTTAACCGATTTACACACATCAGCTGCAGTGAAACTAATTGTCGATCAAGAGTACCTGATCAGGAGAGCATAACTAAAAAATTACAAAATACTATCAACGCAAGATACAAATAACATATCTTGATACAATTTTATATTTTTCCATATAATTTTGATAACAAAATTGAATCTGAATGAGTTATAATAACAAATCTGAAATGAAGTAGTTCTGAAACAAGTCTCACTAATTTTTCGTTTTTATCAAAACCTGTTGTTTCTAACAATGTTTGTTATTATACTGTTCTATATCCTATCTCATTCTGTTAGAAAGCTGATACATTAGTAACAAATTTTGATATGTGTTTGATACTGGTAGAATCATTTCTGTTATTTTAACACCTAACGGGATTAAATTGAAAACACAGCCTGTAAGGTTTTTCCCGTAACAAACTAACAGCTTCTGTTACATTTTTGTTTTTTCTTTCTGATCAGGTATACATCAGAACACAGAAATAGATAGTAAAACGTTCGTAGTTGATAACTTTTTCGATTTTATATTCATTTTTCAACATTCAGGCAACATGTTGACTGACCCATAATTGTAGAGGGACTGTATAATAGGAACTTATTTTTGTTAGGAGGAGAGTCAACAGGGGTACCTAGAATCCATATATTGAAGGAAGGGTACGGGGTGGGAAGCCTGAGAATAAACCCATGATTAAAAGTCCTTCGACAACCAAATGGCCTGATTCTTCTAAGATTCGAACCCACGACCACCCGCTCACCAAAGCGGACTCTGTAACCTTGTGGCTACGGAGCTCCCCCAAGGTCTTGAAGGTCTTGAAGATAAACATAGCCTTTGTAATCGGACTTCTGAAAGTCCGAGCCTCAACGCCGTCAAAGTTTCACTTTTTCGACCGATGAAAAGCGTGAAATTTCCGACACTCAAATTCTTTTAGGTCAAATGTCTTATGAATCATCGAGATCTGGTACTGTCTCTCAAAAAAATTGTTTGGGACAGCACCAGATCTCGCGGTTTATTACATTTCTAAGTTATTTGGTTTAAAAAAAATCGATTTCGATAATTCCATGAACTACTATCTGTGCATAATATATAGCAATGCTGAACCGAGTAGTAGAGAAAAGAATAAAATTGTCATTTTTCGTTGGTTGGACAATCTGCAAAATGTAGTGTTTAAATAATTAGGTGATTTAACACCCTGCAAAAGTTCCCATTTAGTGGTTCCTGTATATGGAAAGTGCAAAGAACATTACCGAAATGGAAAAAACAGTCACGGAACGGAAGAAACAGTGCAGGGCACGCTAAATAAGAAGATCGATCGTCTGCTGCCTCCACACATCATTGACGAATTGAATTATGAATTCGGCTCTTGACCCAAGGGTGATTCGGTGATTGACTCAAGGGAATTTAGTGCACCGCGTGTGAAAAGTGTGAAATTAGTGAATTTCATAGCGAAATGAGGATTTCAATGCGAAGTCTTTTCGACTCGCTGAATTGTCTTTTTTTCTCGTTACCTTGGCGTTATTTGTTCACGCCAGAGGGAGAGCGAGAAAGAGAGAGAGAGAGAGAGAGAGAGAGAGAGAGAGAGAGAGAGAGAGAGAGAGAGAGAGAAGGAGAACGTACGCGGGAATCAACCATTTTTTGTCAGTGAACCAAGCGTTCCGTATTGGACAAAATGAATGCTCAGATTATAACAGCCCCCTCGTTTTAGAGAACATGCTTTAACTATGAAGAAAAAACAATGTTTTCTTTTCGACATCCGAAGACCGGAAGCTAAGTATCCCTTTTTCTATTTATTATTGATTGTTTTTATTATAGCTTATTATATTATTTGTGAATGAAATTATACTCTCTTCCTATAAATATTATGTAAACATGATATACATTTGTTGCAAAAGAATTTATTTTACACTACACAATTGGCCTAGCCAATGAAAAAAAAATATAAATGGAAATCATTTTTTATATGAGCCGTTGAGAGCAAAAGTGGTGCATGTGCCATTAAGTAAATTTTTCAGGAGACGCGATAAACGAAAACACTCAAATAGTAAATTATTGTCAACAATTTTTTTCAACACAGCTGCACTAAATCATTGCTGGAAAGGTTTTAAAAGATGGTAAATAAAAGCATAACGAGTTCTGGGTGAGAAACTTACACAAACTTCGATGGAAAAACATGTACCACTTTTGTTATATGGGAAAAACAACGACAACCAGAAAACGTTGAAAGCAAAAGTGGCACTTGTCCAGTCTGAGTATGAAGAATGCATTATAGCTCGCTTATCTTAGGACATAGAACATTCATGTCTTCAGCAGAGTTGTCTAAGTGATTGAGTACACAGGATGATAATCTCTTTGTTAAGGAATTCTGTCACTTCGTGGCGCTAGTGTATGTGTATTTGGTAACAGAAGAAGTTTTACATAATCTGGTATCTTCGGGATTGGTATTTGGCCGATAATAACACGATGGACCTAGGTTCGGTATACTACCGGTTGTCCTCCAGAAATGATATACACACACTCTTAGTATATATTGCTCTCAAATATATCTCCTAATTCATATTCCTTCCAGAGAGCGAGTAATGGCGCTATAACCATAAGCAAAAATGCTAGGACTAGAGTAAGTACCCAAGTTCCAACCGTAACAGTTGAAGCGACTAAAGGCGCTATATCCTTGGTTTCTGAACCCGGACATATGGAGGAAATTCCTATGTTCCATCCCAGAAGATTGGTCAACAAAGGAGTGTACTTTCTTAGCTTTGTCACTCCCAACGAATTATATTACTATTTACATACGGATCGGTTGGTACGGATTGTCCCCGTTCTGAGATTATATTGTATTATATTGCGCTGCACAATGGCCTGGCCGTTGACAAGAAAAATGTATGGAAACCATTTTTGACGTTGGACTAACGTCTATATCGAAGTTAGGCACCTGAATTTGAAAATCTAGTAATTCAACCGGGGAAAACCAGGGAAAAGTGGTCAGGTTTTGAGCGCTTATATATCAGTCATTTCTTTTCAGAATTTCGAGGTTTTGGCATCAACCGATCAGAAATTCATTTACGGTTGAATTTATGTAACAAAAATAACCTATTGTTCGAGATACACTATTGAAAAATTGATAAATCACATCGATTGTCTAAATCATACCGAGCAACCAATCACCACCTCTCTTCACAAGCACAGTCGACACTAACGGATACAACCGATCTGACTTTGTAAACAGTCTCACAGCTTTCAACCAATAACGAGCTCGCTTTCGGTAGCTGCAACAGGTGTTTCAACACCGTTTTAAAATGCTTCTTTTATCATTACCACTGAACAGATTCTAAACACCAATGGCTTGATTGATAGGGGAAATATTGCGCAAGATTGTCATATAATAATTTAAATATGTTTTCGATACTAAACTAGTTAAAAGTTGTGTTAAAAGTCGTGCACATTCAACCAATCACAAGCTCGCTTCTTGTTTGCTCGCGGATGGATTTTTGCTTTGGGCTATATAATAGCCTGTGTCGTCTCATAGCAGTTATCAGTTAAAAAGTGAAAGGCCACCAGGCCGGTCTTGTATAATCAGCAGCGGTGGCCGATTACAGCGGCCAAACTGAGCTGCAGCAGAACCAGAGCGGTGGTATCAGGCAGCAGCGGTGGAGGTAGTGGGAAGCTGCATTTCTTCATTCAGTTCGGTGCTCCTTCGATCTGAGTTGGACCCCACCAGCGGTAATCCAATTCAGATATCGTTGGGAGTAAACGTTGGGTGTGTGTGCAGTGTGCACATATAGAGTATGTGCATCTGTATTGCTATGACATTTGCGATGATAGGGATGGCGCTGTTGCGTGTGTATGGCTAGCTATAGCGTGTGTAAGACACTAGCATGTGTAGCATATTATGGCTATTGCGTGTATATCTTCAGCGTGTGTACGGATAGTTATAGCTTGTGTGTGGATAGCTGCTGCATGTGTAATGATTAGTTATAGCGTATGTATGGATAGCAATAGCACATGGTTGGATAGCTTATGCGTGTGTATAGATAGTTGTATCGGATGTATGGAAAGGAATAGCGTGTGTATGGATAGCTATAGCTACAGCGTGTGTATGAATAGTTTTAACGCGTGTTTAGATAGTTATAGCATGTGTGTGAATAACTATAGCGGGTGTTTATCGAAGATTATTATTGTCATTGAAAATATCAAAACTTCTTAACGAACACAGTTGTGAATTTGATTTTACAGCAGCGATTTTAACTTCTTCAGCCAGTCTTTATTCATCGAGGAAAAATTACTACCTATGAATGATCAACACTTATTTACTAGAAATTTGATTTAGATCAAAACGGGTTCTTTTGAGTATCATAAGTTATTGGTAAAAAGAGTTGCAAGTTTTCTCAATGAGCATTCATTAAATTTTCGTTTTTGTTTCTCGGTGCGCGGTTTTGATTTTGTTTCTCGCACACAGAGAAAGAAACTAACTTGTCGCTATCGTGAAAAATAACAAAACAATTAGAAATGCTCTAAATCACAACTGAAGAAGTTAAGATATTTTCCTGTCACTCGCCCAAACCTTGATAACAACTACCGAAAAACGTGTGATTGAGCTCCTGCTATATTGAGTTATTGAACCAAACGTTTTTTTTTTCAAATACATGAAGTTATATGCTGGGCTGGAACTAACCTAGCATGAGTTTTATCGATTAAATGTCAAACAATTTTCAAATTTAAAATTTTCGGTTGAATCGTTCTGGGCTCCAATTTCAGATAGTTTCGTAAAGTTTGCTTTTTGCTTAGATAGGAAAATTTTACCAATTCGCTCAATTAAATGATTGTCTTGGTAGTGCAGCAAACAAAGGGTCAACCCTTGATTCGAATATGTATGAAATGACAGCGATTAAATAAAAGATATCCATTCTTTTAGTATATATTATTATTTATAACGTTTTAACGTCTCAGCATCCAGAAATGCACTGTTAGATAAAATTGCAGCAAATACTAGAGTTGCAATTCTCTCTATTATTTGTTTTAATGGAATATAAGAATACCGTTGTCCAACGTCATGCGGTCGTGTCTTGAATACCACTCTCCTACTTTTTTTTAAATGTTGGATATCATTTTCCAGGATCCTTCCAAGTACTGGCTGTGTAAGTGTAGACTAGACTAGATAATATATAGCAATGCTGAACCCAAATATTGAAAAAAAAAAATTGAGGGCGAAGGCACTTTTTGAACCATAACCCAACCATCGCCTCACACGCTTGGTTACGCCACTGAGTGTTGCTGATAGTCAAGTGTTATTACAGAATCAATAAACTGGCGGTCAAACGTCAAAGTATTAAGTCGCCATCTTGTAACATTTCTTATCCTGTGCAAAATCAATGGAGTTTAACATCAGAAATTCATTCAACTAATTCACGAAACTGTTTTTGTTGTAAAAGTTAACACTTAGTATTACAGAACAAGTGCTACTTGGTGACGATTTTCGTAACACGCTTGGAAAGTAATACGAAACAGATGCCAGTTTGACCAAACTGGTTACTAAAAACCTCGAATGTCAGTATATAAACGCAAGGGCCTTTTGTTGAATATTTTCAAATAAAGATTTAACGATATTTCCTATGTACGCCATTACAATGCACTCAATTTACTTAACGAATTTCTGGTAATTCGCCTTATTAAGAGTTCAGAAAAGGATTAAATTTTCGCTTTCTGAACAATTTTATTAAGCCGAGAGAGTGATAGAACAAATTTCCAACAATTTTAGTGACTTCATCCCACGTAGCTTACGTCGTAAATGTTTCACTTCGGCGCAATTCACTTTATTCGCTTCCATCAGCAGGTTAGGGGCGCAGATTAAAATATTTCTCACGCATCACCCTTCAATGTCAAAACCTCGTCCACTGCCTTTTGCCTGTGATGAACTTAACAATTAGGAAGTATAATGGAATGCCTGACCCGAGCAGAATGGGAGGACTTTCCTTCGAGCATGAAAAGAACCTGTCGCTCCGGGTAATATTTTCAAGTCTCCTAGCCGAAGGATATAGAGAGAAAACACAAAATGAATGAACCGTAACAGGCACAGGAACTTGTCGAAATTCATTCAACAAAGGAATTTGTTTTGAGGAACGGGATCTGGGTCTATAATTTTGTCAGCGATAGTTGAATAACTTGTTTGGGCCAACAGTTCTCAGAAGGGGCACATATGTTTGGTAAGAATTCCGTTCATATTCAACAACGTAACGTTCTGGATATTATCCAGCTTCGAAATAGGTGACGGTTTGCCAAGCCGGAAGCAATGCAGCCAGGAAATATATCACTCTATTGGAACGGTGGATTCTCCTACCCATCTGGAACAGTTGGATTTGCTAAACATAAACACATTGCTGACAAGACTGCCCCATAATTATAGTTTCGTACGTTTTGACCTTCCGTCTATCGCTATGCCTGGAGATGGGCAATTTGCCTAAATGTTTACCGCTTGAGTTGCCGCAGGAAGCCGTAAAATTTGCGTCAGCCTCGATCAGAAAACGATGCGGTAGATTGGCCCTGCGGTGGCTTCTCCACTCTTTCGGTAGCTAAAATTTTACGTTTATTAGAGAGAAAAATATGAGTTGATAATATAGGTTGCCCGTTCGTTTGGACTATTAAGCATGATTGAGTGCTTCCGCAATATCGTAAATTCTTTGGAATTTTCGGTAATAGCTGTCTTTTTCACAACCTTTTAAACGCTTTGATTTTATCGACGAACGGAACTTTGCTTGATTGGCAAAAAGTTCTACCAAAAGGTAGAAAGGACCGTTCTTAGAGATATAAAAAGTACGATTAGGCAATATAGGATTTTTTATTATCATACTGAAACGTTATAAAATGTTTCATCATAAATCAATCTGTGATTGAATTTTTTTTTTCGCTCGTTTCGGTTGAATGCGAACAAACAACACGAAACCAACCGATATGATTGTGGTTCATCTCCGTCAGTGCCATTATTAGCAATTATCCAGTGGGCGCTATTGCACTGATGAATAAATCATAGGAAAGTGAAAAGGTGCTGTCATGTTTAACCATTAATTCGCTTATCGGTTTTTCTTCAATTTAGGTTTTCGTGCGAAAGTTTCTTAAAAGGTGAAACTTTTCGGCCATCCGATAACCTTTTTGTACCGAATAGGTTTTCAATTACATTTTGGGGTTGCTGTGCTGTGTTATTAGGTATTGAAACCGTGTAATCAATTATCAATTCAACGCCATTTGAAAAACTTTTAAGATAAATGAAATGTGTTTTGTACTTAATATACCTTTTAAACTATAGTTTCTAGAATAAAATTCTTCAATAAACATTTAGTATTCATTAAATATTCACATCTGATCTTGTTTCGATGGCAACCAGAATGTATAAGTTCTTTGTTTATTGTCACTCATCCTCAATTACAGCGATTCACTCTCGTAATAGTCAGCGAAATAGGAACAGGATGCGTGGGTCAGCGAATACCTACTTCAACAGAAAATGGACCAAAATATCAATAAAATGGTTGTAGAAACGCCCGCGACTGCGATCGGTGACCGCCAATAGTGGATGGCTGGCGAACAACTGATGTGGAATATTATTTCTGAGCAATTGCAGGCACGCCATCAAGCAAGTCACTACAATGCACAATGTGAATCGCTGCTATTCGTCGAACTATCCATAAGCCGCACCTTCGATTCGGTGGACTGTTTTTGCACAGCTGACTAGCAGTAGGGTACGCAAAATGCATTCCAATTAGCTGCACCAGTGAGCAACGCGTTGGATGCCAAAATGCAATTATATCTGTAGATGGTAATTGAGTCATGAGCCATCGGTATGAACAAATTAAGGTTGCTTTCTTACGGTAAACAATGCAGCTGACTGCAAAAACTGAAAACAAATCTTTGACGGGAGCACGGAACATCACTAATACATTATACTTTCAATGTTTTTATTGAAGATTCACACATAGGAATTTTTGAACATCCTGTTATTATTACAGCCTTCCACATCAGGACCAGTATATGCGGGCTTAGCAGCTCTCCTGACTTAAGTGGTCTAGACTGCACATTAGAGTGGCCATATTTTATATGGCCGTTTTTGAAACTATCGATCTTAATGAGCGCCGGGCTGAAAAAGTTTCCTTTTGACCTCTACAATAAGCCACGAAAATTTGCGATATTCAAAATACGCTTGTATTTTTATAAAACCGTTTTATTATTATCCTAATTTAAGTTTAAAATAATCTAAAATTTTTGGTATTTGTTGAAGTTGATCGAAGTTTATATAATGGACCCACAAAACGCTTATATTTTAGAAATCGATCTACATGAAAATTGTACGGAGTTTTTTTCTTTTTTTAACATATATCTCTATAAACGATATTCAAAATACGCTTGTATTTTTATAAAACCGTTTTATTATTATCCTAATTTAAGTTTAAAATAATCTAAAATTTTTGGTATTTGTTAAAAAGTTCGGATTTTGAATGAGGAGGGTATTTTTACGGTATGAATCAACAACATGCAATATAAACTGAAGTACGTCTTCATTATGTGTTGGAACACGGTTAGAATTTTTCATGAATTTAACACCATGTTCTGTGGCGTCGTTTATAGCGAATAATTTTCGAAATAAGTTTGCTATTCCTCATTATTCTTCTATTCGGCTGGGTCACGGTCGAAAAAATCAATATCAAGTGCAAAACTCGAAAAGAAAGCATTGGTGTTGTATAAAACGAGATGGAATAAATTATATACTAGTAACTGTTCAGGATTTTATTGCTTGCGACATTCGACATTAGCTATTTAAGGCCAAACGGTATTGAAACCAAAAATGGCCGACTTCGAGCCACCACTTTGAATTTTCAAAGGCACAAGATTCGGTAACAGGTAATGCTTCATCTGTGAGGACGCTGTTTTATGTTTGCTGCGGTGAAGCAAACATAAAATAGCGTTTTCACAGGGAATGCAGGATGGAGAAATGGTAGATAAATTTTAATTATTTAGGAAAATACACGTCTTTCTTAATTTGTCCATGGTTCTCCAGCAAAAACAATACGTTCATTAGAATGCTTGATCAAAAATATACAATTCATTCTTTGACAACCAAACGATTGGGTGAACGGTTCTCAAGAAAAGAGTTGAATGTTCGAAGTGATATAAATATATATAAGAATCAAATATTTATTTTCGAGTTTTATTATCTTAGGAACATATTTTTTTATGACATAGATACTTTACAGAACTAGTTTCACCTTATATTTTATATACATCATAAGTAAATGATTCGTCATCTTTTGAAAACAGCTTCGTTTGTATCTTATTTCCTGAAATCGGAACAAAAGAGTAATACTTTTGTGTGGCAGCTATTATTATAGATTTTTTGAAAATATTGCTCCATTCTGTTACTCCTTGTTCATATTCTTCATATGATACCCAACTGAATGACATTTCTGATGAATTTTTATTACTTCTCTGATTAGACCAAAAACATATTTTGTTTTGAACTTGCAAAGTTTTTTCTATTTCTATTTCGGGCTTGGTGTATTCCATTTTCACTTAATTCATTTTCACAAAATGCAAACTGTTACTAACACATCTGGAGTAGTGCAATCGTATTTATAAACGAAAACAGATATTATAGGTAACCCAGTAGATATTGGTTGCGTACTTTACAAACAGTTATTATTAGTAAACAAGTAGGTAGTGTTGCACGACAAACATATTTTTTATAAAACATTCGGCAAAGGGGAACGTGTAGGTAGGCTAAGGCTTAGCGCTTAAGTTATTTATCCAATTGTTTTGTTGTCAAAGAATGAATTGTATATTTTTGATCAAGCATTCCAATGAACGTATGGTTTTTGCTGGAGAACCATGGACAAATTAAGAAAAACGTGTATTTTCCGAAATATTAATAATTTTTCGAGCTTAAACTAAAAATAACTCGAAAACCGATGCCTTTAGAATGTTTACTACCAAGAGCTTTTTTATTCAAAATGACTCTCTGCATCTTTTAAAATCATCGGAATACAAATATTTTGAAAAATGTTTAAATTAGAATTTTTATAAAAAAATTAATCTACCATAAAAAAATTATTCATTTCTCCATCCTGGACTTTTTCAAAAAGTTGCGTTTTAACGTCAAATTTCTTTAAAAAAAAATAAAAAAAAATCAACTCTTTTTTTTAAATTGAAATTTAATGTTTATTTTTAATTTTTTTGGTCAAAAACATTTTTTTTGTACAGTGTATATTTTTTTACGATGCATTTTTAATTTCCTACAACTCATTCTCAGATAGTTTTTCTATACAACCAACGGTTTCTGGGCTACAATGCTTCGAATAAAATCTATGCCAAAAGGCATACGCCCTTTTAGAATGTAACTCATGGGTGTAAAAAATCTCTCCATCTGTGAAAAATGCTCAGTTTGCTAAGCCAAATTCGTGTGCAAAGTTTCATTCAAATCAAAAATGGCCGATATTCGACCATAGGTCATTTGGCGCGATCTTGCTCTACTATTTTTTTTTTAAATATGAGCGTTTTGTGGGTCCAAAATAAACTCGGACCAACTTCAAATTTTTCCGCCCCGCGCTCATCGAAATCGCATGATGTTACAAAAATGGCCACTCTACTGCACATCATATTACTTATATATATTTTTTAAATTTCATGGTCGGTTCTTTTAACGTGATCGTTTTATATCTCAATGTTCCGGTGAATGTAACCTCAAATCATTAGGAATGCATCTCGCATTCCTAATATAGTAGCAACACCTAAAAATAAACCTCAACAGCTACAACTACAGCAACAGTCTAGATTCTTAAGCAGAGTTCAAAATTTAAAAACGTAAGCTTTCAAACAATGACAAACACATGACACACTGATAACAGCGGGGGACTATAAACTTGTTTGATTCCGCTGTATTCTACGCTAAACAATTCAGAAGGGCTGATTTCGGTGTTGGAATGAGCGGGACAGTTGATATCTTCTAACGATACGTGACATAGGATGGAATTTGGCTGTGATCACACAGTCCAGACTAAACGCAACAATTAAACAAGAAACATGACCTTTACCTAATAGCCGATTAATCAAAAAGTGGCCGATAATATCAGCAATCATTTGTGTCACCTTGAATAGAACAGCTCTATCGAAGAATTCAACAGTTAGGTATGTACTTGTTTGTTTTGATTCCGAATTATTAATGACATGAACCATTATCCATCGGAAACTTGATTTAATAGTGTTTCAACAGTTGGAAGGTGGAGTTAACGCATTCGCATATGTGTGATTATAAATAGCGATAGGTCTTGTTAGCGATCCGTTTAAAGCTGATCAGTAAGCAGCGTTTCAAGTGTTTTGACTTGACACGCGCGGCTTCTCAACCAGTTATTCCTAGATTGGCAAGTGGAATTCCTTGAGCACATTGATATATGACCCGTGTGTCGATATGTCCGATGGAACTAATGTATTGTTTGTTAGTTGATTATTTACATCTTCTACGTTTCGATAAAATCATGCTTTTGGAAGCTTTCGTTAGAATAGCTTGAATATTCGTAACTTAATCCAGTCGAATTTGCTACATTGGCATTCAAAAAATGTGTTTTGATGTATGACTATTAAAGAAATATACTAAACCTCTATATCACTGAACGGATTTCTAACGCCAGTTTTTTGATTGATAGGTCAAATGTTCTCCTAGCTTGCGACGTGATGGTTAGCACGATTTTCCAATAGTAAACCAACAACAAAAAATGGGGTGAAGTTTAACGAGCTAAGCAAGATTTAACCAAACACGAACTCACTGCTCATTGCAAATATGTTCCATTTAAATAAAAATTAATGATCATTTTTGATTTACCTAAAACTTTACACAGATGTTAGTAATTCTTGAATGACGTAACAATAATGGGGGAGGGAGGAATAATCGTTTTGTGACAAGCAGGGGAAGGGGTTGGATTAAAATCGACGTAGCATTATTTTTGCAGAAAAAATCTCTTGTTTCGTTCAGCCGTGATGTGAGAAGCTGGTGTATTAGTTGTTCTGAAATCGCCAGAAACACACACAAAGCAAAAGAAAGAAGTGTGGTTCAAAAAAATTTTACAAGCAGAGCTCATACTGGATAAGAGGTAAGCGGTGAAGATTCATTATGCTCTTTTCACATATTGAGGAGATTAACAAGTCTGCTTCTAACAAATAAACAACCGTTTTGAAAACAAAAACTGTTGTTTCCGCGTGCCTTCTAGTAGTAACAATTTATATATATTTGTTGCTTTGTTATTTGACACTTGATTTTTTGTTACTTAGCTACTTGATACTTTGTTATCAAAGCTGGTAAATGCATTTGCGAATTCGTGAATATTTTTTTGTGTTTCCTACAGACATGGATCGTACGGAGTTGTATAAACTACTTTTCTCCTCGTACCGAAAGACAAATGCTTCAAAACGGAAGAAATTAGTCCAGAGCGCAGTTAACATCATATGAACTTTTGACTTTTTTAGATAACTGCTACTAAGGGAGAGGGGGTGTGAAAATCACGAAAAAAATATGCTACGTCGTTTCAGTATGCTCCCTTTTTTGAATCACAACTGATATCAGATAAAGGTTTAGGTAAAAATAATATTAAAGATTGCAAATATTTTTAGAGCCAGAACGATCTGTTTGATTGGTGTGACATTCTCGGTAATGTTACAGATATTAATTTTGTCTTTCCGAACAAATATACACCAGGAAATAGTGTTTTTTCAATGGAAAAAATCAAACATATTTTCAATGAAAACTAAAAAAGTTTAGCCGGTCATCGAAAAATACAATATTATAAATGGGATATCTCAAAAACCACCTTTTTTATTTTTTTTTATTTATTTCCATTATTTTTGACGTAGAACTGCGTTTCTCGGGAAATTCGGCTGCATACGGGTGTAAAATGGAAATCTGAAAACGGAAAAATGGAAAAATATGTCAAAAATCATCTATCCAGAAATCACCATCAAATGCAAAAATTGTAATCTGATTTTTCGAACTATTGAAAATTGTCATATACCTAGTAAACCGAGAATGCACTCTTCGAGATATATAAGAGCCTGTCTCTGCTGCAAACTAATTATTTTACAAGTAGATGGCGACTAGGATGATCCTAACTAAGTAGCGCCGGGTATCAGTAGTGGTAGAAGGAAGTCAGTCAGTGGTAGGTGCAGCGGCACTTCCTCTATTGAAAATCTGCCTTTTGTGAAACGTCAGCATCAGCAGTTGGTACGTTAGCTGGCACTTCCTACAATGAAAAGCTGCCGTATTTTCAACGTTTTCAATCTTTCAAATCTGTGGGCCGTCAAATTTTTAGTGTGAAAACAACTCTCACCTGTGTTATCAGAGGAATGCCTTATTTCCGCTGTCGGGGAAGCACAGAAATGCGATCAGCATTATATCCTTTATATCCTATATTTAATAAAAAAACAAATTGTTCTTTTAAGGACAAATAATTGCTTAGTTGAAGAGCTGATATTTTTTCGTTCAGTCATTACACCTTTTTCAAACTGAAAGGCCGTTGTTGATTCGACTGTGTCTCCATGTTTCAGCACGAATTGAGTTTTGTTTTGTTTCAGCAATATGGATCACCACCCAAAATCAGCATAATAAAAAATTGCGTAAGTGAGTGCACTATCTTCTGTTATCTGCTTCCATACGACACCAAAACTTGAAAAATGTCAAGCCTTAATTATACATACTGTACTATCGAAAATGGTCAAGCCTTGTTGAAAAAAAGAATTTAACCTCTGATTGGCCGCCTAATGATTCTTTTCTCTAACACGGTCGACAGAATTATTTACCTAGTTATCCGGGAATGTACTGTTTGGGCTATAGAAGAGGCTGCTTCTGCTTGAATCATTCATTTTACTAGTGGATGACGACGAGGACGACTCTAAGTTGCCGAAAAAAAGTTCTATGTATTTTGCGGTGAGAACAGTGAATAGACAATGTTTTTATTGCTTCTATAAAAAATTGGTATTTCACCTGTAAACGGTTTTATTCACAACGTTCTTCGACAATAATCGACAATAATTTTGCTATGAAAAACATTGTCAGTGACTTCTGAATGTATGGGAAAAAGACCTGAAAAATTACTGCTAAGATACTTAACCGCTTTTTCATGGTGAAAACAACAAAAATTATTTCTTATTGTTCTGGACAATGATATTTAATGTAAAATTGATGTACATGATGGTTTTTAAGCGGATTCTCGTATTACCGCGGTTTTTTCAAGCGGATTTTTGAATTACCACGGTGTTTTTACGCGGATTTTCGAATTACGTGGTTTCTTACACGATACCGCGTAAATTCAATAATTTTACGCGGGTTTTCGAATTTCCGCGGGTTGGTTTATTAAGTGAAATACTTAGTCAAAAAAAAATTCACCCTTCGAAGGATCTGATATGACAGTCAAAAAGGACAATTTTAAGTATGTACTGGTTAAAGAGTGTTTCTGGTTTTTTTTCTAAAGCCTTTCGTGGCGGTTTACTCTACGCAGATTTTTGAATTAACGTGATTTTTCTACACGGAATTGAATTGACGTGAAACTACGTGTTTTTTCCACGCGGTTTTTTTACGAGGTATGTATCCCCCGCGTAAAAAATCCGACTGTATTTACAATGACAAACATAGTTAAATTATGGTATAATTGGGAACAATTTAATTGAGGGTTTTCGATATTATTTTTGTTCAGGTTAGTAGCAGCGCATAGCAGCAGCGGCAGCGGGTACCAGCACCGGTAGTGGTAGCAGAGTCAGCGGTAGGTGCGGCGACACTAATTCTTCTTAGTAATAAAGCTGCCCTTGTGCGGTAGTGGCAGCGACAGCAGTAGGCCGGCACTTCCTCCACTGAAAAACTCTGCCGTATTTCAACAGCACAACACAAATGTTTCCGGGGTGCTAGCAATCATTATCTGCCGGTCGTGTCTAGTGTGTGAAAACAGCCTTCCACTTTGTTATTAGAGTGCCTCATTGAGATTTGGTATTGTTTTTTGAATCAAATGTTCACAAGATTTTGGAATATTTTGCTTTCTCCTACTCTATGAAACAGATGTTCCAATGCTTTCATCATACGAAAATTCACCATAATTCCCGCTGTCGGGGTAGCACAGTGGTGCAATCTGCAAAATCGGATGTTTTAAATTGAACAACAAACTGTCCTTTTTAGGACAACCAAATAAATGAATTGAAGATTTAATAGTATCTTGTTTTGCTCCAAAATTAAAAGGGAAATGTTATTTTAACCTGGTTGTTGAAACTTGTTTACGCCGCATAGTGGTTGTTCCATTCAATGATGTCGTATTCATATAAGCAAATTAAAATTCGGTAGCACTTCAACTCATCTTTTGCACTAAAACAACTAAAAACATATTCATTACAAGCAATGTAACAAACAACCTTATGTAGTTCAACGTCAACCTTGCGGCCGTGGCTTCGCACACAACTCTTCTGTTTCTTTTTTAATTTTATTTAGGAAACGTCAATTAATTACGTACCGCGAAAAAAATTATTTTCGACCCTCTCTTCTTTTGTATAGTATTTGAAATTAAAAAAAAAACATTTGTTTCCTTCTACAGTCATACTTCGATATAAAGCATCTCTTCTTTTTCGTTCCTTACCCCACTTCATTTCTGTAAACTTGGTTTAAAAACATTCACGCCTTCTGAGTAGTACCAAAAAGCTAAAGTGTATGAAGCACTGTACAGATCGAAATTTATGTTTCACATAGATGTTCTATGCTGAGAAACAACGTAGCCAGTAAATTAATGAAATACCAAAGCTAGTACCATGCTCTCTATCATAAACAAAGCTATCCGAAACAAACTTTTCCTTCATGTGTAATTCCTGAGTAATAGTCAAATGTGTTAGTGATTGTGTAGGTTCTAACCTACTTCTTTTTTTCGTACTATTTTGTTTATTTAACACAGGCTTCGCACCTAATAGTAAACACAAGGAGCATTTCTAGAGTGCCTCGTCGAAATAGAAAGACGGTTAAATAACGACAAAAATTCTAAAAATAGGTGTATCATCTCAGTCACAATTTAAAGGATTCACTTCGTCTCCCGTATAGAAAAAGACAAATTTTTGTGGAATATCTGCGTAGCCCAAGTCAAAAGTTAGAAGAAATTTTTATTACGTGCAACCCGTCGTGGCCTTACCCCCGCCGAAGCACTACTTGATCGAAGTTAATTATGCCTGCCCAATCCCGACGGGAGTGTTGCGGTGCTGCGGCCTGGCCGTAGCCTATAGGACAGCGTAGCGCCGAAAACAAGAAGTTCAAATTGAAAGAGAGAGCGCAAAGCCGATTTTATAATCGAATAGTTCAGTGTTCTGCGTTCGCGGCATGTTTTTATTTCTGGTTTTCCTTCGCACAGTCACTTGTCTCTCCTCGGCTTGGCTGGACTGGCTGGAGTTGTGGCTGTGTTGTGGGTGTTGGTGCTGCCACAGATCAGCGAAACCAGAGGGTCCACTCGCGCAACGGTATGCTCGCAAGAGCAGCAACTTCACGGGGTAAACCATTCGATATCTAAACTGGCTTAGCACGTGCTTTTCTGTGTTTGTGGCGCCCGGCCGTACACGCAAACAGCGAAGAGCGGACGGCAGTAATCAAGTGTAAATAGAGAGGAAAACTGGAAACCAAAATACGCGGCGTATACGGTTGTACAATCAACCAAGCTCAGCTCGGCTCAGCTCGGATGGAGTTAGTTGAGTTAAGACGTTTGTGCAGGTTGGACGTTTGTGCAATAATTTCGTTGTTTATTTTTATCATTTTTAAGACGTTTTAATTTTTCTATCATTATCGGGTTGGAAATTGGTTCGATTACAAGTGCGTCTCACAAGTGACAAGCAATAACCGTTTCGTATTCAAAATTAATTACCTATCATCGATAGTAGCTGTCAAACTGTTCGCAACGCCACTTCAGTTAATTTCATTTAGTGTTAGTAATCCTAGCTTTACCGATCGACTAGATTTAAGTGTATGTGCTAGCTCTGTGAGGAAAGGAATTGCTGCTAATTTTACTAAATTTCTACCAGTCCGGCCCTCTGAAGGGATACTCAATCGAAGTACAACCGGACACGATTGAAACCAGAAATACCGATCATTTCTCCGTCGAACATTTTGGAAATGTTTTTGTGAAAGTTTATGGCTTAGTACACGACCGGTTCGATACGCAAGGTTGTTCAGTCGCCGTCATCCCGGCTGCGAAAAAAATCTGAGCCTTTGTTAGTTCCGTTCACGAGGCGTTGCTGGGTGAAGATTGTGACAGATTCTCGCAAGTGCTGTGTTTGTATTGTATTCAGTGGCTGTCCCAGCTAAGAAAACGTCGTTTCCGGTGTTTACATGAATTTGTATGCAAGCAAGTAAACAAATCCGCCTCTATTAAGCTCTTGTTTAAAGGTGCTAAAAGTATACGGTGCGATTACAGTGGAAGCAACAAAAACAGGTGTAGTGTGATGCTGTTGTCAGTGGAATAACCGATTTTCGACAATTGATATTTTTAAAAGTGGCCTCTAAAGTGATTATCATCTCATGCTTTAATTAACCATTTCATAGCCAAGAGATTATAGCAAATACAGTTACCTGCTGCAGATCACTGGAAATAATCAGTCAGTTCTATTTTGGTCCACGTGCGTTCGAATTCATTTTAACACCGTCTTGCAACCGTATCACGCCAAACAACGAGCAGCTGCTGATAAGGTGGATACACTTGTAAGTATTTGTTCTACTTCAATTTTAAACGTGCTTCTCTTTAATCGCGATCCAAAGGAAGTGGAATGCCAGGTGATTTATATTTTTCAAATTATCTCTGCCTGTGAAAGGCAGTTTTACGATTTTCAGATGATTTTAAACAAATTAGGGCTTAAAATCTATTCTACTGCTCACATTGATGCTGAATATAAACAAACGTCACAATTCTGGACGCATTTGTCATTGCAAATTGAATAACATAACTTAAAATAACACATATGAGGGGTTCCAATTTCGCCATATTCCCGAGTAATTGGTTTGGGAAATTGAATCTGAACTTCTTCATATTCGTTTGAAACCGTTGCTCAAGAAACTCTGACTACGAAATAAAAAAAATATATTTCGTGCTCTAAAATTGAAAATTTGATTGCATTGCATACTCCATACATTTGAAGCCCAAGATATAAACTCTGCAATCCGCTAACTGAATTCAAAATTTAAAGTTATGTATCCTTAATCTAACATTGAAGATTTGGACCCGAACTCCGGTATTCGAATTTCAGGTTAAAATCTTGGTGATCTGAGGTTTATTTCTGGAACCTTAATTTTGAAATCCAAACAAAAATGGTAAAATTTTAAAAATTCAAGCTTGAAATCCTCAAATTCGATTGCTAAAATCCACTATTAGGAATCAAAGAGCCGAAACCATAAACTTAAGATGTGAATTCAATAATTCTGAAACTCACACAGTCTGATTTCTATAACCGGGTTTCATTTCCGAAATCGAAAATTTATTTTTAAACTGCATAAGCTTTAATAGTTTCACCGTAACCGCGTATATCTTTAACAATCATGTGGTTTCGAGGCAACTGATCGTTTCCTTTTTTCCTGAGTTCAAGGCCAAACTCAAATCTTCCGCATTAGACAGTTCAAAATTTAACATTGAAGAACTGAATTCCAAATTCAATTTGATATCTGAAATTGGAATTTTGAATTTATTAATTTGATAACAAAGCCGAAACAAATTTTGAATTGTTTTTCGGTCCAAGGTTATTGAATATCTAATATAGGAATATCTTCAATGAAAATATTTATGCAAGTTACGACGTTTGTAGCTTGCGTGCCAAAAAGCTAAAAGAAAGAGAAAAGAGAGAGAAAACCAAAGAGTCTACCACTAGAACAGAATTAAATAAAGTTCAACGATTTGCATCTATTGCTATAACAGGAGCAATGAGCAGCACCCCATCAAAAGCACTGGATTCAATTCTTTATCTGGTCCGTTGTACGAATACGTACGAACAAAAACTATCTTGTCAGGTGATCTTGTGGGTCATCTGAGTATATTGAACTTTCGAAAAGGAAGCAAGTGATGAGTATGAATGGAGACTAAATGGCATCTCAGGATGACTATGACATTCCCTGCAAAGAATGCGAACCATTGCGTACAAACTGGGAAATGCAGATCAAGGGTTCTTGTCAGTGGCTCAAAGAGATTTGGTCTTTGAGTTCCGGTTCTATAAACCATATCTTAACTGACTGGGAGCGTGTCGATGCAGGTACCTAATCACTCCACTATAGTGATATATCGTATTTGTATATCGTATTTGCAAGGGGACACAGATGCCGGAATCCGAATTCAATATTCGAAGCATTGTTTTTGAAATTATCCATTACTAGACAGATTCAAAGTTCATGTCTTGAACTCCAAATTCAAGATTCCAGATATAGGATGTCAAATGTATGCTACGATATTTGCAACTCAGATTTAGAAATTGGATTTCATGTTTTGCAGTTTAAATACTTACTTTTCTGATTTACTTGATTCGAAATTCGGGATGAGCAATCCAACAGAGAGATTAGATTGAAGATTATAGATACCAGCTTATTGTTGATAGTATCTGAGGGTTGGATTCCATTTTTTCAAGCTTATACGTTTAAAATTTGAGTGACAAATCTCGGATTTAGGTTCATATCACGATAATGAAACAAAAAAAAAGATTTTGGCATTCATGTTTTGCATTTACGATTTAAGGATTCGAACGCATATTCCAAAATCTTAAAACCTCAACCTTGGATTTTGGATTGAGTTTTCGAGCTCGAACACAAGACCCAACTTTGATTTTTTTTAAGAAAAAAAACTAAAAAAAACTTGATAAATAAAAAAAAATGTTGCTGTCCTTATGTCAGGAATAAACTCAAGAACGGATCCGCGGATCGTAGTGAAAATTTGTATGTAGGGGTTTTTAGGGTCGGAGAAAGTTATTATGGTGATTTGAGACTCCTTCCTTTCCTCCCTTTGCATAGCTCAAGAAATAATCAAGCAAACGGTACCAAATCCGGAATATGGAGGTTTTTCGAAGCGAAAAGTATTTCTATAGTGCTTAGACACTACTCCCTCTTCTGGAAGTGAAAGTGAAACACAATTTGCTGCATAACTCGAGAGCTTATTAAGAAGTGGAACCAAATTTCGCATGTGAAGGATTTTGGGAGCAAGAAATCTTTATTTGGTAGTTCGAGACCCCCTCTCTACTCTGGAAGGGAAGAGTAAGTACAAATGAAACACAAATTCCTGCATAACTCGAGAACTAATCAAGCAAATTTAACCAAATTTGACATGAGGAGATTCTAGGGCGCTACCATTCTCTCCTCTGAAAGGAAGCGCTTCTACACAAATGAAACACAAGCTTGAACCATTTTATCGGTAAACAAAAAGGTCGAGATGATACCCCCCTAATTAGCCTCACATGCCATTTTGAAATCTAAGATGATGACTCTTGCTCCTGGGGAACTTTCTGGGGCTCAAAATTGCCGAATACCACCCAATATGGGTATTCAATGGATCAGCAGATTATAAGAATAATCACAAAGAATTATCCAACTTTCCAACGGAACGAAAGTTGTCCATTATAGACGCGTCAAATAAAGACCTTGGTGGAATAAGACAACAGAAGGACTCAGGAAGTCCTCTAGAAAACTGTTTAATAAAGCTAAACTAACGGCTTAACTGGGAACTGTACAGAAAAACGCTTACAAATTACAAAAAGAAAATGAAAAAGATATAGAATAAATGCAAAAAACCCTGTCAAAGAACGTTACAACGGGACAGCAAGACTGAAAAAGACTGATGGCACCTACACCACAGATTCGCAGTATATGTTATAAGACGGACTTTCTCAATGCGATCAGAAACGTTGATCTATTGTGAGATATGCCCGGGTGTATGCTGTATCCTGCACTTCAATCATTAGCAATACCGCTATTGAGAGGTGGCATGCTTATAATTGTCGTTTTATCCGTGCTTGTGTGTAATGTGATTTTACCCCTCCTGTTACACGCTATCGATTCTACTATACCGAGCCTCCTTCCTCCCACCAATTATCGCCAATTATAATTCCCTGGAGAAGTATCGACGTGCGTCCTCCTGGCCAGATTTATTGATAGGAGGGACATGTTTTTTTTTCAGAAGAAGTCACGCAAAGGTATTATAGAATTCAGCGTAAAGGGAGGATGAGTGATCGGGTGCCTGAGAATAAACCCATGCTGAGGTTCTTTTTTTGACATCGAATGGCCTGATTCTACTAAGATTCGAACCCACGACCATCAGCTTGACAAAGTGGACTCCGTAACCTTGCGGCTACGCAGCTCTCCTACAGATTCGCAGTAGCTGAATATTATGATGGAACATCACTTCCCAGGATCATATTCGAATAATGATGATGTCCAGGATTCAACGAGAGAACATCTTAGAGAATCCCTAAAAACTTGCCTGTTCCACTTTCACTAAATCGAAGGTTGAATGGGCAATAGACTCGTTCCAACCATATAAGTCTCCGGGAGTGGATGGAATACAGCTAGTTATACGCCAAAATAGCAAGCAACTTTCTATTCCAGCAATTACGAAGACATGTACGGTTATCCTAATACTAAACTACATACCTTCTGGAGACAAACTACAGTTAAATTCATGCCAAAAGCTGGCAGACGGGATAAGACTCTCCCGAAAGCCTTCCGGCCTATTAGCGTAACATCCATCTTCCTGAAAATTATAAAAAACCTAATTGATCAACATGTAGAAGCAGTCTATACAATAAGCATTTCATTGTGCAATTGTCAATTTGTTTATAAAAACAATATATCAACCACTGACGCGCTGCACATGTTAGTGGGAAAATAGAAAAATCCATCCAAGTCAAGGCGCCTTTTCTTGACATTGAGGGAGCATTTGATAATGCATCGCACAACTCAATACAAATAGCCATTGAAAGGCATGGCATAGATAAAGTGGACTCATGCCATACTGGTAAGTCGCGAAGTAACTGCTTAACCAGGCCCTCAAAAGAAAAACCACCAAAAAATGCCCTCAAGACGGGATTTTATCTCTCTTGTTGTGGTCGACCTTCTTGAAAGACTAACAGAAAAAGGTTTCGAAGTTATTTGTTATGCAGACGACGTAGTGATTTTGGTAAGGAAAAGCACGACAGCGCTACCCAATCAGAAGAGTATAACTTAAAAATTACAAAATAGAATCCAAATGAGTTATAATAACAAATCCAGAAATCCAGAAATGAAGTTGTTCCGAAAAAAGTCTCACAAATTTTTTATCTCTATCAAAAGCTGTGGTTTCTAACAATGGTTGTTATTATACTTTTCGATATGATATCTTATTTTGTTGGAAAGCTGATACGTTAGTAACAAAGTTTGATTTAGGTTTGATACTAGTAGAAACATTTTTGTTATAATTTCTGTTATATTAACACCAAACGAGATCAAATTAAAAATACATTTCGAAAGGATCTAAAACAAACTAACAGCTTCTGTTATATTTTTGTTTTGTCCTTCTGATCGGGTCTCTAACAGAATGAAAACTACACTGAAACTTACAGTTCAATGGTGCAGACGAGAGGGGTTGAGGGTAAAGCTCTCCAAAACAACAATTGTTCCTTTCACTCGAAAAAGGAAATACATTATTCTTAAACTGCGGTTGGAAGGCATCAAAATAAAGCTATCCACCGAAGCAATATATTTGGAAATCATACTAAACCAGAAACCAGACTGCAATGCCAAAATCGAACAAACAATCACTAAGACTACAAAAGCCCTATAAGTATGCAGTAGAGCCATTGGAAAAAGCTGGGGTTTCAAAAACTCAGCATCACACACTTGATGTACAAACCAACTGGTGGCTCTAAACGACTGAAACATCCACTCAAGCAGAGCTTGGTAAAATCCAAAGATTGGTCTGCGCATCCATTTGTGGAGTTATGAGAAGTACTCCATCGAAAGCCTTAAATGCAATACTTCACTTTCTTCAACTTTCTCAGGTAATTTAACTAGAATCGGCAGTATAATCCAAAAGAAGGATATCGAACAGGACACCAAGGAATACCAAAAGATTCAAATAAATAATCTGAAAGTAAGCAACAAGGATTGGGTGGGAAAGAAACCAAACTTCGAAATTCTCTACAGAATACAAGAGACTGAACGGGAAAGTTAGTCCCAGAATTCGTGACGGCTAACTTTGCTTCTACACAGACGGTTGTAGAATGAACGATTCCACGGGAGCAGGATTTTCCCATGGGACATTGGTCAACAGCATTCCAGGCGGAAATATTCGCTATAATGAACTGCGATTACGTGCCCGAAGAGGAATTGCCGACCCGCTAATATCCGCATTTTCTCCGAAAGTCAAACAGTACTTAAAGCCCTGAATTCTTCTTTTTGCCACTCTAAACTAGTGTTGGAATGTACCTATCGCTCCGATAGCTAGCTAAGAAAAAACAGGTTAATTTAAACTGGATCTCTGGTCACTGTGGGATCGAAGGAGATGAGAAGGCTGACTCATTAGCCAGACAAGGGTCATCCACTAACTTTTTTTTCCTACATGGACTTCCTCACTGAGACCAGAATCGTAAATCTATTGTGAGATATGCCCCTGTGTCTGATGTATCACGCACTTCTATTATTAGCAATACCGCTATTGAGAAGTGCCATGCTTATTATTATTGTTTTATCAGTGCTTGTGTGTAATGTGATACTCGTCCTTTCACACGCTTACTGTTCTACTATACCGATGCTCGTTCCTCTTGCCAAATATCACCAATTATTATTCCCTGGAGAAGTTTCGTTATGCGTCCTTCTGGCCAGTTATATTAATAAAAGGGACTTATGTTTTTGTTAAGAGGAAGTCACGCAAAGGTGTTATAGAATTCAGCAGGAAGGGTAAGTGGTGGGGAGCCTGAGAATGAACCCATTAAAGTCCAGTTTTGACATCGAATGGCCTGCTTCTATTAAGATTCGAACCTACGACCATTCGCTTGACTAAGCGGACTCTGTAATCTTGCGGCTACACAGCTCCCTTATCCACTAACTTTGTTGGCCCAGAACCTTTTTGTGGAGTCTCACCGAGCGCTCTAAAAGCTGAACTCGGTGAATGGGAGAAAGCAACCATCAAAGCAAACTGGGTTAGCACAAGCGGGCTACGACATTCAAAACAATTCATAGAGCCAACTTGCGAGAAGAGCTTTGTTCTTCTTGGGCTCAATAAGAAAGACGAATAATGATGAACTTGCTCGTACGCACTGAGAGTAAGTTAGGGCATACCACAATAGATCAAATAATGGTCGCAGTGGTTCAGTCTCCTACAAGGAAAAAATCCAACGGAACATGCTTGGAAACCTGAACCAAAATCATGTATTGAGACAAGATTTGACGTAAAGTATCTGAAAACCAATGTATTACAAGCAACGATTTACTTTTTAAGTTCGAACAGCTCCAATATATCCGATTCGTCATGTATTTGCAGGTTATAAACAAATCCCAAGATCCATCTTTGGAGGAAGGACCGGTCGGACAATAACAACTTGATAACTTGCTTAATTCAACAACTTTCCTAGTGAAACTCTTGAAGTTTTTAATATTTATTTGAAAAATTAGACATCGTAATTCTTAGTGATCCGTTTCACGAAATCTGACCCAAATAATAAATTATATATATTTTTTTATACTGGCCGAGTGCCGGAAATCTGTTCCGGGAATGGTTCCGAAACCTATTATGCGGCATATCAAAGAACTCGGCCAGGAATGGCCATTAGTCGTCCTAGTGGCCAAATACCGATCGGCAACAGTGTTTTTTTGCAAAAACCTAAAGTTTGATAAGTTTCGCTACCGTTTTCAATCTAGCCTGTGTCTCTGGAAGGGTACTTACCCCACGGTTCCCCTTGATAAATCCGGAACAACAAATTTTTTTAAATGTCCCCTACTGTCCCAAAAATTATGATGAATTTGTGATCCTTTGAAAAAAGTTGGATCAAATTCGGTTTAGATCTTGCGGAATGGGAGGTAAAAGAATTTTTATTTTTTCGGCTCTGGAGGGGTCAGGTACGCAAGTGTTAACGTCATCGTCTTTCTCCCAAAAGTTTAGAAACAATCAGATACAAGTATTAAAAATTTCCATCATTCCCAACAGTCACACCATCGTAGAAGTGCGCTCAACGAACTGTTTGTTAACAAGGTTTCGAGGTGGAAGTAATTAACCTCGCTATCAGTTTGATTTCTGGTCGTTGCACCTAGTACGAGCGCACGAAGCGTTCCGTTGTTTGAATAACTTGCATTCTCTGTCGCTTAGCTAGAAGTCGTTCTCTAAGTACAAAGTGCTCTAACCTGATATGGAGGGCGGCGGCACAGCG
Organism: Wyeomyia smithii; assembly: GCF_029784165.1. Taxonomy (NCBI): domain Eukaryota; kingdom Metazoa; phylum Arthropoda; class Insecta; order Diptera; family Culicidae; genus Wyeomyia; species Wyeomyia smithii. The sequence continues at coordinate 98,364,908 of NC_073696.1, forward strand.
ACAAATGCTCTTACCTTGCACATTTTCCACTTAGAGGGTCTGGTATGTTATACCTACGTACGGGAAGTTTCTTGAACCGCACCGCAATACTATGAAAATGCTTTTATTATTTGTACTGAGACAACCTTTGTCGAACCCAAGTCAAAACTTTGGAAGCGCTTATTATGCTTCGAGTTCCACCAATTTTACTTAATACCGGCTTGAACTTTGAAGGTCAGGTCGTTGTGTGCGAGTCACTTGCTTCTTAGAAAGTTTTAACCTTATGTAAAGCAAAGCCTATAGTGGAATGCAATGCAAAAGATTTGCTTTCATGATTCTCAATGACCATCAATCTGGTATCGAGATAAGGTTCCGTTCTCGCAAATCGACCGCAATGCGTTTTCAATTTCAAGCCAACATTCCTCGCTCCTACAATCGCCAATATTTATGGTATCTTTTTTTTTCAGAACTTTGAGTAGTCTTTCATTTCTGCCGCAGTGCTGTTAGCATTCAAATTGGACCTAATTATCGGTACAAGAAAAACGAAAACCGGTCGCTGCTGGTCAAATGAACCCTGTTAACATTCCAATCTCCTCATTCACAAACACAAATTTCGACTTAAATGGGTTTCCGCGCTCTCATGGAAATGTTTTACCTTTGCAGCGAACATTTATTTAAAAACAAAATCAACCGGCTCACGATATGCAAATTTAGCACAGCGTGCGCATTGTTAGCTACGGAAAAGCATTCGGATGTTGAACGACCTCCAAACTTTTTCTCGCTTTTACTGCCGCCGCAACCAGCCAAGCGGTTGCAGAGTGGCCGGGCCGGACCGAGTGTAGTTGGCTACCTGGACGGCTTGTTGACAGATAGTCATTTTTCAGCGCGGGCTATTGTCCGCTAGAATAGGAAATTTTCCAATCCGAAACGATCCTCCAGCTCTAGAGTGTTAAACAGCGGGGATGGCCACTGCCACCGAGCGGCCTTTTCTTGCGCTATGCTGATGGAATGGCTAACTAACAAAAATAAATCATACGACACTTCTTCTAATATTTATTTAAAGCACATATATCGCACACGGAGGAGGAACCTGTTTTCTGCGCTAGCAACTACCGTCAGGTGGCAGACAGTTTGATTTGCTAAAGTCTTTCAATAATAACGTGCAGGTTGTCACGGTTGCCGTATTCTTGGCAAACATTAACAACAGCGCTCAGCACAGTGCCGAGGATTCTAGGGAAGAAAAGCGGTTGACGTATGTTGGAGGCATACTAATTGCTGTCGGATCGGTATGGAGATGTTAAGGCATGTTCTGTCTTCTAATCAGTTACGTTACCCGCTGTGCCTTAGGAAACCCAAAAATCGTTAGCTGCAAACTATATCTGTAAGGTTATCAATCAAGTGAGGAAAAATTCGTAACTCACATTTATGTCATAGAATATTCACGATCGTCTCACGAAGGAATGATTGATATTGAACGGTGATGCATTTTTTAACGTAATGTTAATGCTTTGCATGCTAATCGAGTTAGAAAATAGTACGGAGTATGTGCCCAACCAGCAACAAACCTTGTTCATATGCCAAGTTGAATTTGAGCTGATAAAAATATTATATTGTCGGCTGTACTGAAATTGGCGGAGCCACAATATTTTATTTATTAGGGTAAGAGTACCGGTTTTGGCCATATTATGTTATGTATGACAGATATATGTCCTTCTTCCTTCGAAAAACATGTAATTGAATAATTTCAACGGGGAAATCGGATGAAATCGTCTATATTTCGCACTAACAATGAGTTTAAATAATTAAATTATGTTGTATTGTTTATATATTTTCCAATCAAAAAAACTTCTCTAGGCTCCTGTTTTGGCCATATCATTTCTAAATTGGCCACTTGGGTTTCCTATTGTGGCCAACTCGCGAAAAAGTTGGAGTCACACGAATTTATTTTATATTTTGACTTTATCATATGGATATATTTTAACAACAGAAAATCCTCGTTTTTGAACTGACCAAAGGGCCAGTATATATACTAATCAAACTAAATGATGATATTATATTCACACATAGCTAGCAGGGCAAAGTTTTTCAAGTTAGAATTTGTTTAAAATTAGTAGGATGTTTAATAACACTGACATCACATCATTGACCTATATTAATTTTTCGTCTGTCATTGATCTACATAAAAAAGCTTCCGCTCTTTCCTTTTTCACATAGAAACTTTTTCGTATTTTTTGCTAACATCAACTTCGATAACTCAAGTGCGATTTATTATAGTCAGATTAAGGTTGAGAATCAGAAGCGTTAGTTTTGGTGAATACAAATGAAGTTACAGATTTGTAAATAGTCTGAACAAACGGAGACTTTCTAATCCTAAATCAGTTTTGTAGTTTCACATATCTCATGCGATTAAAATATCAGCCCGAAAAACTCCATACATTTCATGTTTTGCATAAACATCAATTCGTTACTATGGTTTTGTTTACATATGGCCAATATCAGGATTATGAATCATGGAATTGCATTAATATGTGGCTAAGAATGGATCAATGAACGTTTTTGGAAGCTGTATGTAATTTTGATATTGCAGAGAAAAATCACACCAAAATGTCTACTTTTTTATCCATGTGCTGTAGTAAGTTGTGCCTGATGCTGGTAACAAGATTTGTTATATAAATGGGCAAATTTAAAGAAAGTTATGCGCTATTAAAAATAGCTTGCAAACTACCTAAACGTTAGGCTGTATAGTGAACTGGAGAAAGCATAGTTAGTTCCGTTGTTAAAACTAAAACACGCATATTTATTTACCCAAGTTTGTAATAGTTTTGTAGAATAGTATCAGCAGGTTCAATAGGAGACTTCGAATTAGGAGTAATCTAAGATACTTTTTCACAATTATCAATTTTATTCTATCATGACCAAAACTGGTGCTATGGCCAAAACCGGTGCTTCTACCCTAGTATCCCTAGTATTTTCCGTGCCTGCGTGTATGTTTCTACCTTTAAACCCATGATAAAGTGCTTTTACAACTAAAATGACCAAAATTTCCCTAAGCTTTGAACTCACAAATTCCAAATGTTTGTACTGTACGTTTTTCCACACCTTTTCTAAAGTTTTACGCTATATAAGCCAGTTTTAAAACTAGACAAATTGCTAATTAACTGAATTCCTTCTCGCCATTACAAATCAGATAACGGAATGTCACAAAAAACTCTCGAACAATTGCCAAACAGCAAAACCTGAAATCCATATTCATAAAATTCACCTGGATTATGTCATCCCAAGGCAATAACAAAGTATTCAAAGAATTCAAAGAATACATCATTCGCTCATTCGGCACGTCCCCATTCATCTCCGGCTCGGAAATACGAAGTAGTTCGAACAGGATGAAATTCACTTCATCGGACGGTCAAATATTTGCCTTCACAATTCGGTGTGAATGAAGTCCGAGAATTTCGAATTTGTTTGATACACGAATCCAATATGGCAGATAACACCATGAACAGCAACGGCCGGACGGGGGAGGGGCTTGTTGGAGGGACATCAGAAACGGAATATGCAAATTTACACTGCGACCGTCGTCGGGCGAAATCTTCTTCTGATTGGAATGTCATTTGCATACCGGTTTTCAGCATTCACATTCACTATGGGTAGGTAGAGCTGTGCAGCGAAAGACGGTCTGCCTGCAGAGAAGTATTCCTCCTCTTGTAGAGCCGCGCGCATCATCAGCGAAAACAATCAGCAAGTTTTGCGCTTGTCCTCCGCCGCCTGCTGATCCGTACGGTACGCGAATTGAATAATTAACTTTGACGTTCCTTACGATATATGTGTTGTAGGCAGAGCCGGATTTATGGGGGGGCCCAGGGGGCCCGGGCCCCGGGCCCCCGCATTTTTGGGGCCCCCACAAATTGATAAAAAGATTTTTTCTCTTTAAAAAATGAGATTTAATCAAAAGTTCGATTTGCAGTAAGAAAATTTGATCAGACCATTTCAATCTGACACTTTCTTTCAGTGTTATTTTTTCGCTAGCGCCAATATCACAACTACATCCATAAGAGCTCACCTTGGCTCAGGGTTGCCACATTTATTTCTGTATTTTTGCTGTATCTGTATCCAGCAAACTAAAAATGTTGCATGAAAATCTTCTTCCTTAAAGAATATATTGAAACAAATCACCATTTATTGCTTTGGCCTAATTTTTTATTGGTTCCAAACTTATAATTAGGCGAGTTAATCAAATGTAGTAACTGAACACGATATTGCTTATTTATCTTTACGTGATGTTCATGCATGTTTTTGTTAATTTAATTCTAGTAGCTCCTGCTTGGTTAGCAACGTAGCTTTCATCTTTTAAAATTGAGCTCATAAGCTTAGGGGCCATGACATTTCTGGTTTTAGACTTGCTGCAATTATATATTGAAAATATGCGATCTACAAAAGCCGAAGAATGTGGAATTATTGAAAAACGGAAACATGAATTTACCATTGGCATTGTGGCGTCCAACTACTCAGACCAAGTTAAGTCATCTGTTTCAGCGAATCTTCCGGTCAAAAAGTGTGTTCTTAGCGAGTAAAACTCGTTATTCATGTCTTGTCGATCAGTTACTGTTACGAATTTTGGAAATCAAATCATTAAAATTTTCCAATTTCACGAATGTTTAGAATTGAATAAAGCAACCGTTTTTACAACAGAATCGATAAAATAGAACAGCTTTGCAATTTGTTTCACAAATTTTAAATAGATATCCCGTCAAATATTTCGAAACGTTATTTTCCGCCTTCGTCCAAGCCTCATCTCTCTTCTTCTGCAACGATACTAACATAAACAGCATCAGGTTTTTTCACAAAAGTTTAAAAGTCGTTGAATTGAATTTAACCTTCCAAAAAATTGATTTCATTTCGAATAGCAAAAGATGCTGTAAAATCTGTATTTTTTACACCATTCTGTAATACAGATTCTGTATTGCTTTTTTAGTTCAAAAATCTGTAAAATACAGAAAAATCTGTATATGTGGCATCCCTGCCTTGTATTCTCTTGGAATGACACACATTAACACACCATTTGAATCGAACCAGCGCGCATGGGAGATAAAGCAGAGAAAGAAAACTCACAATTTTTTTAATGCATTGCTTTTGCTAACTTGTCCGAATCAGGAACACGAGATGTGCTTTGCAAAATGCAGATTTTCTGAGTTCGTGTGCAGATTTTATTGACCTGCAGATGTGTGTAGTTTTTTCCTAGTTTCTGTAGATTATTGTCAGAGTCGTCTTATATTTGCGCAGTCTTTCTCAAATTGTGTGCAAATTTTTGCCTGTGGATCGCAATTTTTTCAAATAAGGTTTTTTTTTCAGGTGTCAAGTAAAAAAAAAATCGAAGATGAAACTAATTAAAAATAGGTTGCGTACGACTGTGGAGAATGAAAGGCAGTCTTAGCATTATTAAGTTTCGAGTACGAGTATACTGAAGGAGTTAAATGTTGATTATTTAATTAATAAGTTTTCTGCAAAACAACACGAAAGAAAAAAATTAACAAATTTTTGATAACTTTTCAATAGCAAATAAATATTTTTAACTTGTACGATAAAAAAAGATTTTGTTTTATTTCGGGGCCCCCACTATAACTGGGCCCCGGGCCCCCACAATCGTAAATCCGGCCCTGGTTGTAGGTATACCCTACCCCAGCGTTTGCCGGCTTGTGAATGATCAGGAAGGTCAAACAGCGTGCGGGAAAATTGATGGTGTTGTTTTCCTTCGCACAAAGGTGGCTCGATTTCTACCTCGCAGCTTGATTTCTTTCTCCGAACCGAAAGATGAACTCTGCGCTTGATGACGCGCTTTTTCGACACACGCGAGAGTGTGCGCTCTTTTCACTTACGCAAATTGCGCTCTTCGAGAAAGTGGTTATTAAATCTAATGTTGAAAAAATGGATTATCTATCGTTATATCGATTCTGTTTTAGTGATTACTAATAATTGGTGAATTGCAAGTTGTAGATTTTCTTTAAGTTAATTCGAAAGTAAACATCTTTAATATAACTCCATTCTATATTTGGATCTGCTTTCTGCAAGGTCGCTTAGTTTCATAAACATTTTTTGAAGCCTCAAATTTTTAATAGCTCAAGAATTCCAAAATCCAGTTTAAGACAACGTGAAATGGGATATAAAGTTTGTGAAAAAACGTGTTTAAAACACATTATGTCATTTAGAGTTCATAAATATTCATGAAGTAAATCCAGCTCATCAGAATAAATTTTCGAATGCGCGTAGAACACCTATTTGTAAGTTTCTGTCCTCCTAAATATTGCGTCAAAAACTGCCCCTAGAATGTTACACAAGGCATACCAAGCTAGACACGAGCAAAAAAATCTAGTGACGCAGATTAACTAACAGCCATTTTGTCCGATCATTCTTCGGATGGTAGTGTTAGCTATTCGATCTATTCATTAACTTCTAAAGTTTCTTGCGCTCCATCAATTTTACTTTCGGCTGTCGGCCGGCTTTAGATCTAATCAAGCATCGTCGCTGAAGTGAGATTCGATATCTGTGCGAGAGAGAGACGGAAAAAAACCCCGACAGCCAGATTTGGTTGGTCCGCCAGGAATGATTACGAATATTAATTGTTCCGACGACGCCGTAAAAAATCATTGAATAGAATCTCCACCGGTTGTTTGTTTTTGCGTCGCGTCGTTGGCGTCCTCATCGTCATCTCTTTCGCCCGTGCTATCGATAAATTGTGAAGGTGCTATTTGGGTGTCTAGAAACGTGCGTCATGATAATTTAAACGTCAAAGTAAACAAAAGCTATCAACGGCGGGTCAGAGAATTTGGTTAACAGTCAATGAAATACAGGATCTGTTGTATTGGAGATGGACATTTTATTGGGCGATATTGTTTCCAAAACATTCCATGCTTTTGTATGCTACTATCGATACGCGAAGATCTTTTAAGCAATATCAAACTATGTCTGAGGTATATAAGTTTTTTCTAATTATTAGTTCAAAAGTTTGTACTGTACGTTTTTCACTTTACCGCTAATCGCAGATCTGCTAACCGAAAAACATTGCAGCGATAGTCGATAAACGCTTATTGCCAAACTTAAATTAATGGAATTCTTATCAATCAAAATGACATCAAACAACGTCAGCATCGCGTAACAAACTCGCAGATCGTAGAATTTCGTTTGAAACGGTGTGAATAATCGGTGTCAGTTCAGACTTGCACTCGTCTCAGAAAGAGGGCAATTGCAAATTGCGCCGAGACAATTGGACGGTTTCTGAACCGAATAGTAAAGCATGTTTTCGTAAATAATGTTATTGTTGTTCCTCGCAAACAAGATAATATAGTGTTCACACACTAACAAATACATTCCGGGAAATATCAAGAGGCAAAAAATGTTAGAAACTTGACGGAACGTTCTGATACTAAATTTATTTATTTTGGTCAAGAATAGCTAAAACAATCTTTTGATCTTTAATCAAGTATACCGTGCAAAACAACGGAACACTTCATACTTGATGCTAATCTATGGCTATTTAAAAAGCATAAGGGTACCTATCTAACAAAGCTAACAAGTTGAACCATCGATAAAAAATTTTAAAAAACATGCTAGTTTTAGTTATAGACTTAGTTTGAGCTAAACTCGGAAGTTCTACGAGAAGCTGAACAGCTGCCGCAAAGGCTTTGTGCCGCAAGCCGATATGTGCAGGAGCTTGGACGGCAACCTCCTAACAGACGAGTGTGAGGTGATCGAAAGGTGGAGGCAGCACTTCGACGAGCATCTTAACGGCGATGCAGTAGAGCGCGAGGACGGTATGGCAATTGATCTTGGTGCACGAGCAGAAGACATCAGAATTCCAGCCCCCGATCTTCTGGAGGTAAAGGAGGAGATTGGTCGGCTGAAAAACAATAAAACTGCTGGAGTGGACCAACTTCCCAGCGAGCTATTGAAATACGGTGAAGAAACACTGGCTAGAGCCGTGCACTGGGTCATTGTCAAGGTTTGGGAGAAAGAACGAGTACCGGAGGAGTGAATGGAGGGTGTTGTGTGTCCCATCTACAAAAAGAGCGACAAACTGGAGTGCTGCAATTACCGGGCAATCACTCTGTTGAACGCCGCCTACAAGGTACTCTCCCAAATACTTTGCCGTCGACTATCACCATTTGCGAAGCAGTTCGTGGGGCACTACCAGGCGGGATTTATGGGTGCCCGCGCCACCACGGATCAGATATTCGCGGTTCGGCAGGTTTTGCAGAAATACCGCGAATATAACGTGCCCACACATCATTTGTTTTTATGCACGACTACGGATTTCCGGACAAACTGACGTGGTTGGTCAAAGCGACGATGGATCGAGTGATGTGTGTAGTTCGAGTTTCGGGGGCACTCTCGAGCCCCTTCGAAACCCGAAGAGGTCTAAGGCAAGGTGATGGTCTCTCGTGCCTACTGTTTAACATTGCCCTGGAAGGTGTCATTAGAAGAGCGGGGACTAACACGAGTGGTACGATATTCCAAAAGTCGGTTGAACTGTTTGGTTTCGCCGACGATATTGACATTGTGGCTCGGACCTTTGTGAAGATGGCGGATACGTACATCGGACTAAAGGCTGAAGCCAAACAGATTGGACTGGTCATCAATGCATCGAAGACGAAGTACATGAAAGGAAGGGGTTCATGAGAGGACAGTGCTAACCTCCCACCTCGAGTTCAAATTGGTGGTGATGAAATCGAGGTGGTTGATGAGTTCGTGTATCTGGGCTCACTGGTAACTGCCGACAACGATACCAGCAGAGAAATTCAACGGCGCATTATAGCAGGAAATCGTGCATACTTTGGTCTCCGGAGGACGCTCCGATCGAGTAGAATTCGTCGCCGCACCAAGTTAACCATTTACAAGACGCTGATCAGACCGGTAGTCCTCTACGGGCATGAGACATGGACTATGCTTGTGGACGACCAACGCGCCCTTGCGGTCTTCGAGCGGAAGGTGTTGCGTACCATCTTCGGTGGGCTGCAGATGGAAAACGGAGTGTGAAGAAGGCGAATGAACCACGAACTGCAGGAGCTGCTTAGGGAGCCATCTATCGTTGTAAGGATGTCAGACGACAGCCCGGTAAAGATGGTTCTTGAAACCAATCCGTCAGGGACGAGACGGAGAGGTGCACAGCGGGCAAGGTGGATCGATCAGGTGGAAGACGACCTGCAGACCCTACGCAGACTGCAGAGCTGGCGAACTGCAGCCATGGACCGAGTGGAATGGAGACGACTCTTACGTACAGCAAAGGCCACACCACGGCTTGGGACTGTTTGGTAAGGTAAGGGAAGGGCATTGACAAAATTTTAAAATATCACTTTTGATGTATTTTAGTATTCGAATCGTCATCACCAACATTGATCAAATCTTCAATCTCGTTTTTCTCAAAATGTCAATTTTCGAGTTATCTAGTTCTAGCATTAAGGGGACGATATATGGATATGGGTCATTCCATATGAAGTGACCACGAAAAAGCACAAACTTAGACACGACCATCACAGGTTTTGCTAAAAGTTGGGGAAATTATTCATCTCGTGTCATTTTGGGAAAATCCCAATTTTGGTGTCGATTGGAATACCCTGGAATCCTGCCCTGTGGGACCCGCCTCTTTTTTGCAAAGTAACGTATTTTTAAGTCAAAACCTCTTTGTTCTCTATTCTATGTATTATAGACGTAAGACATCTAGAAAAATTTTGATAAGTAATTTTTAAAGAAAATAAACCAAGGAATCCAGAAAAATAATTTTTTACCGAAAGTGTTGCCAGATAGATTATTTTTCTATTTAAAAAATAAATTTGCATTTTCCGACAAATGCATCCAATTTTTTCGAGTTCTCGAAAAATTTTACGTATGAAACTCGTATCGCCCGAAGTTATGTAAGCCAATCTCGAGATATAACATTATTACGAAAATAGTTTAAAATTTCTTAATTCATTTTGCGTACAATTTCTAGATTCAAGACGTCCGAAAAACACTGATAAGTGATTTTAGAATAGAACAAAACAAGGAATCAAAAGCGAAAGATTAGGAAAATATTATTTTTGGCCGGAAGTGCTGCCAGATAGGTTATTTTGGTATTAAAAAGCATTTGCAATTTGCATTTTTCGGCAAATGCATCCAATTGTATTTTAAATTTGATAGTTTCAACGTATTTCCCGGAATATTTTACGTAAACTCAACCGAATTTTATTTAGAACGAATACACTGAAACAAACCAATGTATTGTACGTTAGTACAGTCGCCGTTCGATAACTGCAAGACTTTTAACTGCAACGCTTTTTAACTGCAAGACCAATAACTGCAACAACTTTGCAGTTATCGGACCGCTATCCGTCAAATTTGATGTCAAAGTCATATTTGACATTGAAGCGACAGATCTCGCGGGGGGATTCTAAATGCATTCGAAAATGAAAATTGTTGAATCTCTAGAAACATTTCAAAAGGACTCTTTAATTTCTCTAGATTTTTTTTTCGATTTCTTTTACTTGTTGTCTCTTCATTCTATATGGGAGATTATAGATCTCCACTAGTAATCAATAAAGAAAAATCACCATGTTATGTGGTTCACTTTCCGTAATTATTATAAGAGAAAAAAATTATCCTTTGTGCTTTGTTTGGCTAGCTTTCACTACTCAGCAAGGCAGTGCATAGTAGATCACAAACAATATTTTGTGACCTAGCGTTAAATAGATCAGTTTACGAACTGACAGGTGTCACGGATCCTGCTGACTTTGATGTTGCTTTTGCTTGCGTTATGTCAGCGGTTCCGAGCTTTCTGTCAAAATTTCATTCAAGAATTGAGTTTCAGAAATGTCTCGTGAAATGGTCAATTGTAGTGAGTAACTTTATCTTCACCCGAGTCTTCGCCTACATATTGGTTATGTAAAGTAGTTACTACAACGCAATAAATTATTATGCGGAAATATGAATATCAAATTGGTTAATCGAAAAGCTTGCCTATTTTAGTTTACTGCTATTTTTTGTCACTATTCCATTAAAATTGACGATTGTACAAGGGAACGGAATATGAATTAATGAGAGCACAATTCACAGAGCATTCAGATAGAATAAATGTTTGTTTCAATTGTTTCTAAAATGTTTATTAACTAGTTTCTGCGTTTATTTATTTTTTCAATATAATTTTATCCTGGATTTATTATCTCCATTTTTCCTGCTATCTTCCAGATTTTTGTTATAGCTTAAACTTATTCAAAGAGTTATCGAGAAGTATTTTCATGACAGTGGAGGACACACAAGTTACTTATACAAAGCAAACAAGAAGCATTCTACTATAGGGGCTCCGATAAGAGTTGCCTATCTCAATATCTCCGAAATCCACTGATTTAGACTTCATTTTTAAGCACCGAAAGAGTATTTTGCAAGGATTCTAGAAACGAAATTACCAAGACAATGCTCATCTCGGATGAAATCCTTTCTTTTAGCGAAGAAAACAAATCCATAAAAATGTGGAATCATTCCTAAAACTCATCGAAATACAATCTCCACAAGATGAAAATTACTCATTTCTAATAAAGAGTTGACGATAGTGCCACTCACAGTTTATGCTCATAAAATGAATTTTCATTGATAGTAATACCAGTGGCGTAGCCAAAGGGAAGGGGAGCTTAGGGTTCAAATTCTTTCCCAGAGCCTTCGATTTTCAATTTTTATAAATATTAGGGTACTGCATTACTGTATATCAGGGTGCCGATGGAATGTATGAAAGCTTCGTCGGGCTGTGGAGCCGCAAAATGGTAAGTTTTACTTTTTTGGCTGATAAAAAAATGCACAAAATTTGTCGATACGAAATTGTCGAAATCGATTTGTTTTTTGACACCAGACCTCGACGATTCTTGCATTTCTAAGACATTTGACATAAAAAAATCGATTTCGGAAATTTAATGCTCTTTTTCCATCGATCAGAAAAATGAAAATTTGACGGCTTTGAGACACGAGTGGCGAAAGTCCGATTACAAAGGCTATGTTAATCCTCAAGATCTTTGCCAGAGACTTAGGGTAAGGAACGGCTTAAGCAGTAGCGCCTATTTTAATCAGTCGCCGAAAACAGGCCTCAACCTCCTGCTTTTTGATCAATAACGACAATTTCAATGATGGAAACGAAAACTTTGATTGTCTAGCTGTCTTACGAATACAAAAATACCGTTGATCACAAAGAAATCTGTGAACAAACAGCATTTTAAACAAATCGACCTATATTGCAGCCATTCAGGAGCCACTTCGGGTGCTGCAAAAAAACGTCTGCAAAACAGATGGAAACTGCTTAAAATAGGTTCGGGGTGATTGGAATAGTGTCCCACGATTGGTAACTTTATTTGATTATTGTTAAAGTTTGCTAACTTAGTTTTACAATCTGAAAACAAGTTCTGACAGAGAAAACGATAAAGAACAGATTGATATACTACTATTTGAATTTCACCCAACACATTTCGAGTATTTCGCCTGAATACACAGGCGGTTCCTAAAGCTGCTTAGAATATGTTCTCTACCCTATATTACATAGATAGAATAAATTCTCTTTTCTGATTTTCTCTCTGTCATTCTCTAGCTTTTTATTCATAGGCTTTGTTTTCGTCACATAGTTACCAAGAAAGCAAACTTTATCGCAATTTTTTTGTCACCCACTTATTTCGCTGTCATGCGGAGGTCGTTGTTCCTCCCACGGGAAACAAGGTGTCTATTATCAGCAGTTTATGGCGGCGAAGGAATATCGAGAAAATATACTTTTTCAGACTACGCAACAAAAGGCTGCTTCGGAGGTTTAAACTGTGGGATTGGAATTTTAGGACTATACCTGGTTCTCGAAAGGAGGCTATTGTAAGATAGAGCTGGAATTTTTATAGGGACTTTATCGTGAAGACAAAAGTTTTTGCTACCTACCGGTAAACGAAATTTGAAAATTCACTTTTCATTGACACCCTACTGTACACCATATGTTGTTCTCGAATTGACCATCGGCTGAACTTCGCAACGGTTTATTCAGCAGCAAGTGCATTGCACAGTAAGCGGTATCGCTAAAGATAGCAAGAAAACACTTCATCGTTTACGTTGTTGTCTCCTGTTCTCTTTCTTCAGCATTCTCCCGCACTCATATCTTAACTACAACACAACCCGTAATGAGAGTAAGTGTTGAGAGCGCGCTAAACCACTGATCTTATAATCCCATTTTGCCACAGGATAGTCATTGATTTGGGTTACCCTCTCTTCAACATTCTCAAAATTCACATTTGTTATCATAACACCCTCCAGAAGGAATTTTCGACTACGCCACTGCGAATCACAGCTGTTCTAACATTTATTGTTAGCATTCCACATGAATAACGCTTGAAGAAAAAAATTGAGTTTTTAGGTAGCAGTTTTTTCTGATTTTGAAATAAATTATAATTTTTATAACAATCCAAAGATAAAAAAAATCTTAATGTTCTAAATGTCCAGAGATTTTACTTTGCATTGAAGCTTCTACAAGCAGTTTTTTACATCATATGCAGTTCCAATAAAACTTTTAAATGATTCATCAACATCAATGGTCATTTTTGCGAGGGAACTATGTATAACATGGGAATCTACAATTATTAGTTGATCTGGGCGTTAGGAATATTTCCCGGCTGAGAAGTCTTAAAAATAGAACGACTTTTGTGTTTTACTGTCCGACGTCAAACAATCCAAACAAGTTTCAAACAAATCAGAGTGCAACCGTTTTTTAATCACAAGCGGTCGCCGAAAAGAATCGCTAACCGAATGGATGTGTTGGCATCCAATTACTCCTCAGTTAACTTAATTAGCGTATATGACCTAACAAAAAAAAACGCACACATGCGGATCTTAAACGGCTATTGCTGATTACTATCGTTTTTTTCTTTTTGCTCTCTAAACGGCACGAGCAAACCAATTAGTTCGACATTTGATACTTCAAAAGGTGGAGCAGATTTCATCATCATTCGATACTTCTCCATTGAAGCGACAGCAAAACACTTGTTTCGTTCAGCTGCTGCAGGGCAGAGCGGATGCACGTGCCAAGCAAACTTGATCTGATATCAAACGTGCGCCTATGACTACGGGCACAACTTCCCCTACAAGTGCAGGCAACTTGACCTTGTCGGGTGATCGAGTTTAATCCGCCCTCGTTAGAATGTGTGATTTGAGTGCGAGTGTTCGTGTGTTTTGTCTAACAGTTTGCGGTTGTCCTACTACTACGTATGGTAGACAATGGCTTAATAATAAAATCTTTGCAGGGGCGTTGGTTGGTAGCTTGAATAGTTATAATTAATAATAATATAAATAATAGTAGTTTCCAACAGCTTGGTGCCGCCTGGAAACGAATAGCCTAGAATCGATAAGGTTTCACCAGTTAAGTGATCACTGATCGGTTTAGGCGGTACCACCCAGTATAGAATATGGATCATTAGTTACTTGAACTCGGTATTGAGTCGAACGGTTAGTTGAGGTGCAATGTACACACACTTGAAACTTGAGACTCCAGTTCACCTGATGCGTATACAACAAGTTGACAAGCATGGCGTGAAGGACCTACGGCGTTCTCAAGCGCCGTACTACGGCTATGGGAGTGCACACGTCAACCGGCCGAAATGTGGCCCACGGTTTAGTTTGGAAATGGGTTCAAAAACATAAGCTCTTCTGTTGACTTTGCGACACACCATTGAAGTGTTTGGTAAACTCTTTGTAGTGCGCTAGGAGTGTGAAACATCGGCTGCTGGCTGGCACCAAATGCTGTTGTCGTATATGGTCGTGAAGAGGCGTGTGTTGAATTAATCTGCCACCTTTGTAAAAGGCATCCATAGTGAAATTTTTTGCCCGCCTGCGATCCTAACACACATACAGTATGCGAGCCGCGTGCACCGCTTTTGTCGATTGAAGCGTGCCACATTGGGGCTGCTGCTGTGGCGATGGCGAGAAACAGCACCACGGTCCTAAAGCCCCAATACCCCGTGTGCACTGTGTGGCAATATGTTACTACTGTACAACTCTTTTTTTTTTTTTTTTTGAGTGCCACCAACCAATCAGGTTTACGTTTGTTTGTTCGAGCTTAGAGCGCTCCCTAGCCCAAAAACTTGAACTCGTTCGCTTATCGAGTGGAGAAATTTTCCCCGTCAACTCGCCGGTTGAATTCATTATTAGTAGGGAGAAAGAGGTCCGAGTGATTAATGAATGCAGCCACGATGAAGCCGGCGAAATTCTGAAGCTATGCGGAAGTCATCACTTGGTTCCAAATTGGTGGCGTGTTGAACCGCTGTAATATGAGCTCTTACGACGTGGTACAGTCCCTGTCTAGTGGAGTTGTAATTCTTCGAAGTCTCTACTAGAGGCATTGTTTTCTTAAAAACTTTTTGCTGAGGGAGGGGGATTTATTATATGATCATTTTCTTTTTAACCAATTTACACAGACCAGGATCCATGACCAGTGATCTCATCTGTAAAATATTATATCTTGTACTACTTTTCCACCCAGGATGTGATTTTAGACAAAATTAGAATAAAGCAAAGCTCAACTAAACGAAACTAAACTAAACGAAAAGATCGGGGTAATATTCGGATCAGATTGAAGTAATGTTGAAGCATGGGTTTTAAAGTTTTTAAATAAAAATAAAGGTAACAAAAAAATAACAACAATAAGTAATAAATAAAGAAACTTCAAAGCACTTTAGACATGGTCTAGCTTACCTTGGATTGTGAAGTTGTCGTACTTAATAACTTCTCAGCGGATTTTTTTCAAGGCGATCAGTCATCAGAAAAGCTCATCTAATAAATAACCACTGCAGTTTTTTGTTTTTAATTTTTAATAAATAACTACCCCTTTTACAGTTGGGGTTACTTTTTAAAATTCTACGGGGAAGGGATAAGATTTGTGTAAATTTGCATATAAACTTTTTAGTAAAAAATTGCTTGTCTTTTTCTTTTGAGTTATGTTTACTCAACAACCTGCGATTATTATTTATTCATTATTGTCATATTGTATGAATTTGTAGTTTGCAAGCTGTGACATTGTAACAATATTTTAGGCAATTTTTAGGTACAGGTTGAACTCTATTATATACAGACTTGAGTATATATGGTTCGATTATATCAAATTTTAGACTCGATATTCACAAAAGAAAAGACAAATATTTTTTTCAGTTGTAGTAAGAGAACGTTCATAAAATACGCGTCGCAGGAGAACGGGGGTTCTGGTAAAGCGTTGTAACCCGTGCGGAGCATTTGTAATAGGGATGGGAAAACAATCAGTAACTACTGATAGTTATCAGTAAGAAAAGATATCATCAACTATCAGTAAAATTTTTCTCTTACTGATATTGTTTGAATTTTTTTTTGTAGGAGAATTACTCTACAGTCATATAATTTTCACATAGGCGCAACTAAGAATATTTTTAGGGGAGCTGTTTTTCCTAACTTTTCATTGAAAAAACATCGATGAAATAACGATTGAAAAAAATATCGATAAACGCTTAAATGCGTTTTTAATTGAATATTGTGTAACAAAATGTCGTTCAGGGTGTAGAAAACCTGGAAAATCAGGGAATGTCAGGAAATTTATTTCTCACTCAGGGAAATCAGGGAATATCAGGGAAAACAAGAAAATATTTAGAGAAAAAATTTGACCCGAGACGCGATTCTTTTTTAAACGGCTCTTTAGCGCAAAAACTGATTTTTCAGCGTAAAAAGCTGTTTTGGGACCTCTACATTTCGGTTTCATATCCGATTGAATACTTTTTTCACTTTTTTGTGTGGAATGCTGAAAAATATCAGCAAAAATAATATTATATTTCAGGGAAAATCAGGGAATTTTATCTTGAAATTTTTTTCGCCACCCTGGTCGTAACAAAAAAAAAAATACAATAAAAAGGATCACTTCAATCGGGATTGAATCTTCGAACCAATGGATTGAAAATATTGACCACAGCGTCAACGCCAACCTCTTTCAGCAAAGCTGATTCAGTATTGAGCTATATATGAGAATCTATTCTACGTGCTGACCTTACTGAGCCCCGTTATTAATCGCCGTACTACTGAAAAGCTTCTCTCCACAGGTTGAGAAGAAGTATGAAATGGGCCTATGTAGAATACAACGTTTCTGCCTAAACCTAAATCACTAACCATATGCAATACCGTCAACGAAAACCAATGTCGAGCCAAGGATGTACAGCTGAATAAAGCAACGCTAACAACAAATGTAGCGTTGATAGTTTGCTTAAAACTTAAATGCAAATTACTGATATTCACTGATAGTAATCAGTAACGAGTTAGAAATTACTGATAGTTATCAGTAAGAATTTTTAACGATAGTTCCCATCACTAATTTGAAAGATAAAAACGGCATCACATAGAGAGAAGAGGGGGTGCTACGTTCCTTTGTTTCTGTCACCTATAGTTTCCAAGAAAGGAAAACTTAAACGCTATTTTTTTATTCCCTGTTTGTTTCGCTGCCATGCGGACGTCGTTGTTTCTCCTGCGGGAAACAAGGGGTCTAGTATCATAACTTTATTCAGGCGAAGAAATGTCGTGAAAATATACTCGTTCAGATTGTACAACGAAAGGTTGCTCCGAATGACTGTCTGTCTGTGGGAATGGAATTTTGTGTCTATGCCAGGCTCTGGGAAAGAATTGACTACTGGCTTAACTACGCAACGGTTCATTTAAACAGAACGTGCGTTGCACGGTAAGCGGTATCGCTAGTGATAGCAGGACACACAACGCTCCAAAGCACTATTTTTCTAATCCCATTTTGCTACATGATTGTCATTAATTTAGGTTACACTTCTCAACCTGCCTTTCGCTCAAGTATTCTCAAAATTCACTTTTTTTAATCAAGACAAGTTTTATGAAAAGATTAGGAAAATCAGAAAATATTGAGTTTGGTGATATTCTTCTTCTATTGTTTTTTTTTTCATAATAAAATCTATTTTCTAAAGTTTTCCAAAATGTACAAACAACCATCAGATGACTGAGAACGTTTAAAAAAATCTGGATTAGCTGCAAAAATGATTTCTTTTTGTGCTCCTTTCTATTTTTAAACGTCGCAACTATTATGCCATCCGATATTCCGGAAGTAATTCGAAACTTCGGCATTAGTGATTATTATATATGTTAATGCAGTGGCACATTCGAAAAAAAAGCTGAACTGCTCGAGATACAAAACTATGCAAATAAAGCGATATAATATATATTTTATTTAATATTCAAACTAACCACATTAACTTGCAGGTATTTGAAAAAATATTGACTTTTTAAAAATCGTTTTTTTTTTATGAATGTCAATTTAAAATACAGCCTTAAGTTGCAAAAACTGATATCACGTACAACGTAAAAAGGTATAAATCATCCTTCAAGTGATTTTAAGGTTTCACACCTCCATAATACGATCACGTTTCATGGTTTACGCCAGCCACAGTGGCGACAATCAGGATGAACCACAAAACGGTAAAGCGAAATTCACCCAACAAACAAGCGGTCAAAGTTTGACCGACGGCGGCGGGTGCAGAATTACATCATCATCATACAGAGTAGGTACTTGATCTGTTCCAAAAAAAAACGATCAATCCCCAGCTGCTATATAATGACGGCTTTTCATCTTCTGGCAACGCGATGAGAGCATCATCATCACATCAAAGAAGGAAGTCGGCCAGCCGCATCGCGAGTTCGAGAGTATGTTGATTTTAGTATTACCTCTTTCCCTCTCACACACACACGCACACCCGGGAGCTCTGCGACATACACGCATACACACACAAACAAATTTTTAGACACGCGGGTGAAACAAACATACTACAGAGCTTGAAATATGCCGGTCACTTTCTATTTTTTGCCATAGTCAGCAAACTTTGGGCGATCCGCTTTCGCGAATCCGCATCCATAGGAGGTGCGTGCTACGGAGGCGCTTTCGCATCATACACCCCTTAATCCATTTTAATCAGCAGTTACTACCACAACAATTGGTGCAACGTACCTGTCCGTTGCGTACGGTCACGGTGCTGCTGCTGCTCGCGGATTGCGATTGTGACGGATACGTGATCCGTCTGCATCGAATTTCCGCGTCCTCCCATCATGGGACTGCGGCCAGCAGACGCACTTTGTTGAAAGTTTTTTTTTCTTTCTTTCTTCACTTTCGCGAGGAGTGGCACATTGAAGGATTATATGTGGACATAACATTAATTATTGAAACAAGCTGATTTATCGTGTATGACTGAGATTCATAATACAGCGGTGGTGATATGATGAGAATAAATAGACCAGAGAATAATTGAAGTGTGTATTTTTTGCGATTACTGAGAAAAATGTTGAAGATTAGTACGTGCTCAATATGCTGTCGTAATTACTTCCTACACCCACATATGAAAATCTTCTATTTTGCTCGTGTTGCGTGGGATTCTTAGGTTAACACTAAACCGAAATATTATTAATGTAAGAACAATATATATGTAATATATGTAAGAACAATATAACTCAAGATTTTTTTATTTATTTTTTTCAGATCGCTTGTACGGAAATCAACTTCAGACGTATTTTCGAGGTGAGCACAACTCCATTTAATGAAAAATAGAACATGAGCGTTAGTTTGTCATCTATAAACTCGTGGTTGACAAGAATATTACTCGATTCCCACAAAAAGTGGTTTTGAAATAATCTTGTATTTCCATCAGAAAAGGAAGAAAATCTTAATTAGATATCTCAGATTAGATATATTTCAACAAAACTTCTAACGCTTCTTTTAATTTTTGCGCGAATTTACAAATAAAGTCAGTTTTTACGCGGTTTGTTCCTATGTTTTCTCTTTTTAAATCAATTTAAATTTTCGAATATTCACTGATTCGCCTGTCATTTTGTTTTTTTTTCCTGTTTTTAACTTAAATCTACAGGTTTGATAAACTCTTTGCTCTTCAGTTCTTTCGAAAGTAAATAGCGACTGTAGTATAGTCCCAGGAAAGATTTCGGATGGTTTTAATTTAAGAGATATAGTTTTAAACTAAATTTATTTGTCAGATGTTTTCCTGAGAACATAGAAAAACTTAAAATAAACATTGAAAATTTAAAGTATGCCTTACTAAATTAAAATGTTATTTCAGAATAGAATGGAATTGAGCTTGAGCTTGAACAACGGCACATTTCGTAGTTGCTCCTTCGTGATGGATCTGAGCTAGTTAATTGTGCAACCACATATAGATGGCTATTTGGGATTAATTTACCGTCTTCAATGTACAATAATTTCGTAGCTTCCACATTGTAAAGATCGATTAC
This sequence comes from Wyeomyia smithii, assembly GCF_029784165.1. Taxonomy (NCBI): domain Eukaryota; kingdom Metazoa; phylum Arthropoda; class Insecta; order Diptera; family Culicidae; genus Wyeomyia; species Wyeomyia smithii. Next base: position 98,385,179 of record NC_073696.1, read on the forward strand.
GGCGCCGGCTACGGTCGGTTAGGCAAGGAAAGAAGGAAATGTTACAATCGCTGCTGGCAGAGATAGAGTTTACCTCTGCATCTCTAACAACTGTAACGGAAAGGAAGGTTACTTTTATCACCGTGGTTAGTGATAGATTTTTATGCTTTCAACCTTCCCTCTTCTACACGCCTATATAGAATCTACTACTCTTCTCTACCGCGCATTGCTAGTTATCCCTGCCAAGGCAATTATAACTGCCTGGTGAGGAGACTGTGCGACCATGTAGGGAGGGATCCTGAGGATAAACCCATGCGTAAAAGTTCCTCTAACATCAAACGGTCTAATTCTATTATGATTCGAACTCATGAATATTCGCTCGTCAGAGAGAACACTGCAATTTTGAGATTACGTGCTTTATCTTCAGAATAAAATAAAATTGAAGATATTAGAAGCATTAACATATTTTCGTCTCGACAGTATTAGATTGAAAACAATTTCATTTTGTATGCCACATAAGGCTGCAATACAGTGTTTTTTTTTTGCGTAGAATTACGTCTTACGGCAACATTATGGGAGGGAGTGCAATTTGAAAAATGGAAAACATGGAGAGCGTCACGAAAACTGACCACTTTCAAATGCTCAAAACTCAGTTAGTTTTCAACGGTTTTCGTTTATTATTTTAGTTTTTAGGGAATTAGAATTACATTTGCCATTGATGTGAACTTCTGTAATAATCCTTAATTTATACAGCCACAATCTATTGGAAAATTAGTTATGCATTCATCGAAATCCGGTAAATTGTGGTTTAATGATGCTATTGAAAATAAGGCTGAGAAAACTATCCAATACTATGAAATACTATGAGTATTTTTAAAACCGGCATGATATAAAGTATCCGGAAATCAACCCTAGACGCCATTTAGAATTTAAACTGGTGACTTCCAGTTTCGGGAAACTGGCTAAAAGTGATGATGTCCAGAGTCCGCAAACCGATTTCAAACGTTATTTTAGAACCCGAGATTGTGTCTTCTTGTTTACGTGAAACAGCCTAAAATGGCCAAATACCACATAATATGAATATTTTCGAAATGCAATCACCAGTCCATAAAAGATAGAGTTCAAAGAGAAAGAGGACTAAAATTTTCCGCTTTAAACCCTAACCCCAAATCTGGATTTTAAATTTTGAATAATATACCCTTATTGCTGAATAAATCATAATTGTCATTTTGCAGTATGGATATGCGAGAGTCACTTTTTTGACAATTTTTCAACAAGTCAGCTTTGTAGTATTAATGTGCCATTGTTAGACCTAATTCATGATTTGTAAATGTTAAATCAAAAGATGCGGGGTTTTTACGCGCACTTGAGGGTTTCGCAAGGAATTCCTCAAATGGGCTTTTCCCCGCCACATTTCATTAAGACCTAAAAAGTCAGATGAAGAATAAATAAATAAATAAATAAATAAATAAAAATAATTCCGATATCAAATAACATAGAATCAATGCATTATTTTCAGCATTTTTTTTTTTTATTAATATGGGTCATGTCATCTCAAGTTTGCACTCCTCATGTCAATGACGGATTTGGTTCAAGTTTTTGTGAATTATTAATAGGACGACTATGCAAAAATCCCAACTGGGATGCCCATTGAAACACTCCTAGCTCCGTGGAACACACCCCGTTTTTGATAAAAGTATTTTTCAAATTATGGTTACAAATGAATAATGTCTAGAAATAAACTGATACATAATTTTTGTAGAAAATTAATCATGAAATAAAAAAATTGTAAGGGGTATAGTGTTGCCAGAACGTGTTCTTTTCACATTTGAAAAATCCAATTGCATTTTTCGGTAAACGAGTACATTTTGAATTCAATTTTGATAGTTTTATCGTTTTCCTGAGCAAATTTTACACGAAAAACACTTATCATCCAGATGTATTATGAGGAAATTTCGACAAATTTCGTAAATTTTCTCCTGCTTCAAGATATAAACCTTTCTAAGTTTCTTTAATATCTTCGAATGATTAATATCAATGGACATTCTATCAGCTCGTAGTCGGCAGCGAGAATAAAAAAATTGCTTTTAGTTTTAACTCATCAGACATAATTGGCTCCGTTAAATATTAAATTGTATTTGTGCCGTTTCAAATAAATATATGTAAAAAAATGGACATTCTATAAATTGCATTTTGACGAAAATTAGTCAGGAATCCAAAAAATGTCAATCTTGAGCGGTAATGTTACCAGATATGTTGTTTTTGCATTTGAAAAATTAAATTATGCTTTTCGGCAAATCAGTGCATTAAGATTTCAAGTTTGACAATTTCATCGTGTTTATGAGTAAGTTGTTTATGGAAAATACTTATCACTAGGAGGTATTATGAACGAAACTCGAGCAACAGCATTTTTAAAAATAAAGCAAATTTACTCTGATTTGCATCTGATTTCTATTCGTAGAGACATACTGAATGATGTAGTTTAACAGAAATTAGCCAAGAATTTAGAAAAATATTGACAATTTGATCGAAAATGTTGCCAATTAATATAACATTCATGAAAAATAGTATTTTTTATTATCTTGGATTTTTTTTAGTTCTATATCGAACAAAAACTTCTTGAAATAAATGTTTTTTTTTTGTTAATTTTACCACAAATTGTAATGAAATATTGTATTAAAGAACATCATTTTTCATCAAATATAGAACAACAATTGACAACACTTCCTCTGAAATAAAATTAATATAAATGTTGGATGCATACTCCAACTCATTTGAATCTTATTTTTGGAAATACATATTACCATAACAAAACTAGGATATTTTACCGAAACTGAGAAATTTAAAATTAACAATGCTGTATCTGGTGTAAAAATAATTTGGAGGTGTGTGCCTACATTGGGAAATTTATGGCTTTGAGAATCTATACTTAGAGAGAAAATTATCGATAAAACATACTTCCTTCGCAATTTTAAAGTTAGAACTTGAAAATCCGAATTAAAAAAACTGTTTATTAATATCCAAGCAACTGGCAATGTTGGCGGTCGAGATTTATATATTTTCCGAATTCCTCAGCTAATTTTCTTTAAATTACATCATCTAGAATGTCCAAAAGGAAAAGAGTTCTAGAGATATCAGCAAAACAGTAATAGAAATTGTGAGCAAATCAGAGTAAATTTGACTTCATTTAGAAAAATGGTATACCTCGAGTTTTGCTCATAATTAGGCTGACCAGACGTTCCGTTTAGAACGGGACAGTACCGTTTTTCGACTATTTTTTACCGCCCCGTCTTTTTGCCATTTTGTACCGTTTTCGGATACTCCTTGAAAAAATCTTAAATAAAGCTTTGCATTGAAATTTTCCTAAGTGGAAAATAAGTTTCCAGGCAGTAAGGATTTTTCTAATATTCTGGGTACGCTTTGTGCCTTCCTGACAGTACCGCACCACTGGAAGGACATTTCCTGTTAAGAACTAATGAAAAAGTCTCGCTTGAAAGTTAAGACCATGATAATTGTTAGTCAAAATCTTGATCATCATGTGACAAGTTTCAGGAACTCATTGCAAAAAATCACACTCTTCAGGATCGGGCGAATTCATCAAAGCAATGAATAATTGTTTGTATGCCTCGGTTGGTAAAAAATTCCAAAAATCAATTTAATCATGTGTCCCGTTTTTTGAACCCATTTGTCCCGTTCCCGAGAAAACCTGGTCGGCCTACTGATAATACAAGTGGTAAGAGTTTTTCATGTAAAATTTTCTTTAAATACGATTGTTAAATTTGGATTCATAATATACTCATTTGCCGAAAACCGCAATTTAATTTTTCGAATGCAAAAATTACGCATCTGGTAACACTGCCGCTTAAAATTGATGTTTTTGACGTAGAATCACGTCTTACTGCATCATACGTATGGGTACAAATTGAAATATCGAAAATCTCGAGAGTGTCACGAAAATTGTCCAGATTCAAACTCAGTCTCAGTTTCCAACCGACATCCTTCATTTTTGCAGCAATCGATTGCAAAATCACATTCGCCCAAATGCAGAAAATTGTAATTTGATTATTCGAACTATTGTATTATTGAAGATTATCAAGCCTTGTGGAAACGTGACTTCGATTGTATGCCTTCCCTAACACGGTCGAAAATGTCATACCTAGTAAACCGGTAATGCACGCTTGGGTTATATAAAAGCATGATTCTGCTTAAACAAATCATTTTACTAATGGGTGGTAGGAAGAACGGTCCCAACTTAGAAGCAGCTGATAGCGGGGTGGCGATATCGGTAACGGCGGCGGTATGTCCGATCACCGTTGCAAGAACAAGCGGCGATTTCAAATACATATCGGACTCGAATATATATCGACTCGATTAAATATAGCGTTGATTATATATAGACTCGATTATATATGATATAAATATAAATAATATTAGACTCGATTATATATATAGCAGTAATTTTATTTTTCGATTTCGAATATGATTTATTTAAATTCATATGTCGTAAGGAAGCATCAATAAAATATGTAACGCTTGATGGGAAGGGAGGTGTCTGTCTGAAAAAGTTTTGTAATTCATATGGAAAAATTTGAAGATTAATACAGAAGGGGAGGAGCTCGAAAATAGTTTTTTTTTGTGGTACGTAATTAATGGACGATCACTAATTGATTTATAAATTCGAAAAAATGAAAAGAAACTAAAGATAAAATTTCAGAATTTTTAAAAACTTAATGACATTTGGTCGGCGTGCGACCAGACCGAGCCAAGCGCCAAACACATTGTTTTGAGTAATAAGCATTTGAAGTTTGACCACCCATAAATTAATCGTGTTTGAACTTATCGTTAATTCAATGCAAACATGTAATGAACAGGGCTTGATGAATGTCCATTTATCATAAATACACGAAAAATAGCAATAATTGATAAAATATTTGGTTTTTATTTTTGACACCTATGCACTCAGTTCACTCTGGTCGAAAAAAAAATTTGAAAGTTGGTCTTCAGTTCGGTCTGGTCAAACGTATTTACTACAACATATCAACTTGTCTATTAAACAAGCTAATTTTTCTCAATAGTCAAACGTGATACATAGATATCAACGCTGCTTAATCTCTTGGTCCAATCTGTACCAGAAATTATACAGCTGATAGACAAGCAAAGCTTTATTTCTGTTGCTCTATTTCCTGGTGCCAAAGCGCACCAAGTGCTAAGTGTTAAGATAGTATCAATATGAAAAGCTCTGGTTTTTTGAAGCGGGTATTGTCTAATTTTATTGATTTAACGTATATTGACCCAGTCCTGACGTTTGTTACAAGAAAAAATTTAATAATATTTGAAAAATATCAAATGGAAATAAAATGCACTTGGTTCGGTCTGGCTCAACAAGATCTTGAAAAAAGTGATGTGCCCATTAAAACGAAATTCGGCTCCAAAACCACCTGGCTGTTTATTTATCTAATTCTGATGGCAGTCGTATTAACGAGTTGTCCGAAGCGGAGAAATCAGTTACTGATTAAAATAAATCGCAAAGTTAGCTTTTAAATCACAAACAATCACTTTATTTAGATACCATGTCTGTGTTTATGGTTCACTCTGGTCGAACGCAATTTCGTTCTTTTTACAAAGTGCAACAGAGATTTTTTACTATAACACGCCTATGAACTGTTCAAATGATTTCATTCTTTAATGGAACATAGATCATCATTTTGCACATCCACTGGTGCTAATAACTAAATTTTTAAGAAAATGGCGCTTGGCTCGGTCTGGTCGCACGCCGACCATTTTAAAAACACTGATTAATATTATTCCTTATAGTTTACTGCAATAACATCAAAAATAACTACAAGATACAATTTTTTTTGTAAGAAATGTGTTGTCTGACTTTTAGGGAAATGAATCGAAAATAAAATTCTTCTGATTTATTCGAAACCAGCAGAACACTTATTTGAAATAAATAATAATTTTATTTTTCTGATCCGATTATATATAGGAAAGCAAATTAGAGACTATATATAATCAAGTCCGACCTGTATCTCGCTGCCTTCTATAGCGAACGGACCAACAGAGTAAACAGCACCTTCTACAGCGCTAGATTTTGGATCTCCCTTCTGTGTGGGAAGCCCCGTCGACATGCAGCCACTAAAACCAACCGCCCTTTCAAGGTCAACTACGTGTTTTCAATTACAGTACAGTGACTGCGGGTACTTCCGCGCAACACAATTTTCCGCGCACGCGTCTTAAAAAACTTATTTACTAATTAACTAGAACACGACTAATTTGTGTGCTTTACAATGTGCATAGCATAGCCTGCTATAATAGTACAGAAATTAGGTATGTTTTAGTAAAATTTACTGTTGAAAAACAGTTTTTTTGAGATGAACACGCGGTAAAATGTGTTATCAAGAAAAGGAGTGCTATTTACTCCTAGGAACTGTAACAAGTATAAGTGAGAAAATACAGCACCTGTAATTGGTGTGCAGTGACTTTACGAAATGAATAACGAACAAACTGTGATTGGCTTATCGTCGTTTTTTATCCAAATCTGCACAACTCATAACTCATATTTTCGCGAAAACCAAGTCTAAAAGTTCAAAACATGTTTTATCTCATTAGACCTCTTTGGGTCTATCTATAATAAGACTTTTAAAAACATAAAAAGCAGCGTTTCCAGGTATTCAGATTTATTTGGATCATCCAGATTTTTGAACATGTATACAAATAGTTAGATATAATGTCCCATCCCCGGTCGTGTCTTATAAACAACCTTTTCAACTGTTTTCGAATTCCTTGACTAATTTTTTTCAAAACGCAATTTCTTGAATGTCAATTTATAAAAAATATTCGAAGATATTTTAGAACACAAAATTGCTCAAAACTAGTGATTTTGATATATTTTTTTTTTCACAATAATGCTGTAATTCGAGTTTTGCTCCTAATATCTCGAGGTGATAAATGTTTTTTGTGTATTTTTCTTCTGAAACACGATGAAATTATCATTATTGAAATTAATATTGAAACGACATACTTATTCACCGAAGATGCAGTTTACCTTTTAAAATGCATACACAACACATGCTGCCGCTTTGAATTGATATGTTTTTGGATTCCTTGACTATTTTTTTTTTTTGAAAAGAAAAATTAGAAAAATACCTAATACCTAATTTTCTTAAAAAATAATAGTTTATTTCTAGACAGTATGTATTTGTAGCCGTTATTAATAAACTAAGCGTTTGTGATAAAAAATGGCAAAAAAGCAAAGCAAAGCCTCGGTGCTACATTCCGATTCGGAATTCGACCTTCTGTTTTTATTTATACACAGACTTCGCAGCCAACTGTTAAGTGTACAGGACAATTGCGGGGCTAGCGCTACGATCCTACTGACACTAACAGACTTCCCCGAGCCGTGACTCGAACCCACGACGACTGGCTAGTTAGGCCAGCGTCGTACTTGAGACCGTCAGGGAGTTCGAATCAAACCTTGACACGTTTGAACTTTTTTCACACTTAGGATCAGGCTCCGAAAAAGTACTGTGGTGCGACAGTATACTGACGACTGTGCTCTTTTTTTACTATAACAGCCTTATGAAAAATCTATCCATAACAGCTCCCATATAATTAAAGCTTACATAGGTAACGAAGCTGTCTTGTGTTGCTCAAGACAGCTCATTCCTGCGCCTGTATTTTGTTCGTTCGGACATGACAGTTTAGTTTATTCATTTTGAGAATGTCTTTTTGCTTTGGCCGGTGCTATCGACAGACTGCTGATCGGCTGCGGCTGTTATCGATGATATTTGACTCGCATTTCTTCGTTTCCTCCTTTTTTTAGACCGATGTCAAAATGAATACGAAGCAAACCGGCTCATATATTTTCCCATTGTCGATATCATTACCAACGTGAGAAAAAAACGTGTTTCGCTCCCCTCCGCTTTTTATATAGTTTCGGCCTTACTGTCGAGAATCATAATCACCTGACAGCTGGCTCGGATTTGTGCCGAAGGATGTCGCGCTGTAAAGATTGTTATAAGCGACAGCCCATTTGCATGTGTGTGCTATCGTCAGTGGCTGTCGGACTGTGTACCGAACGTATGGGGAGCAGGGAGTGCTGTGCAATACATTGAGAGCTGAAATAGTTCAAAATTTGCTCTCAAGGAAAGACAGTACTTTTCAGAAGGCTGCTTGGGATGGAATGATTCATAAAATTTTTAAATTATTATTAAATTATTATTTTTAAATTAATTAAATTATTATTAAATTATCTTAAAATTCGAGATTCGTTAGTTTATCTGAAAAGCCAACAATCAACATAACTATCTAATTCTGGCGGTAATTCATTAGCACTTAAGAAAAAAAAAACAACTTAAGCAGTTTTTTACGATTGTAGTAGAACTTCCTCAGCTTCACCATAATTATCCATTATGTTGAATACTATTAGAAACACATCTATATTCTCAGGATGATCCCTTGTGGCACGCGTGTTACTTTCGAGTGCCAACTTTTCATACGATTTCTCTAACAGTCTTTTGAAAAAATTCACGGAGTCAGAAATAAACTCACGCAATGATTGCGCTTGATGAAAGCGAACTTTACATCATTTACTCATAAATACTAACTGAATGGAAGCATGTCTTAGCATGCGTAACAAAACTCATAATCAATTGCATAACTTCCTCAGATCGATTGTTAGGTTCACGTTCTCGTGATTAACACTTCACTCATTGGGCATTGTTGACAGCCTCCAGCGTGGGCGCAACGCTGCCCGATCGCCCATTATTCGTATAGACCGAAACAATTAAAGCCGTCGAAAGAGATCACACTAAGCCCGGCGCGCAACTTTCCGGTCGAACCGAACCAACACGACCGATCCGCGTCCACACCGGGCTTCGGTCGTCGTGGGCACCTTTCTCGCTTTTACCGCTCTGTTGTTATTGTTTATTCTATATCACACTAGTGACCGAACGAATAGGCGAAAGAAGTTTGCGCACGGTCTACTCACGAGGCATTTGAAAATTACACAACTCACGGACTCGATTGTACGGTGCGCGGAGTTGCGCGCCATGTGCCGCCTGCACCGGTAAAGCAAGAAGGAAAACCTCTTATCCGTTCATTCACATTTTCGCGTCTATTTTCTTCCGAACGCCTCAGCCCTGGGTTGCTTGCGTTTCTCGTTCGCACTCTGCGCAGCATCGCAGTTGTATTTTCAGCTCTGTAATCCGGCGGCCAATGAATGTGCGGCGGCGATGAAAATGAAATTTCTTAATTTATGAAAGCGAAAACGTAAAGCACTCGCCTTGCCAAAAAAAACATTGATGAATTATTCAACATTATGATAATCATCCTTGCACACATTTGCTTCTTTTGTTTATATTTTGCTACTTTTCTGATGGGAAATTTTCCTAGAGTTTCGGCACTGTTGCGTTCGGTGGATTGTCGTTGACCTCTTGATTTCACGAGCTGTGCGGTTAGCGACCCTCTTCCCGGAATAGTTTAGTGTTATCGCTAAGTTATAACGAATGCTGAATCTAATTACTTGCTCGCTAATGGCGGTCGGCTGATACCCTCTGAGATATCGTTTCTGAAGGCAGAAGTCTATCACCTGTCAGCAGAGCATGACGTATGTTTCGTCGGGAAATTTTATCTCTTGCAGTTAAACAGTTTTTCTTGACAAGCGCCTGGGAGTTTTGTACACTTATAAGTTGAAGCATTGCGATGGGCCACGTTTGAAGCACGTTAAAGTATATTATTCCGTGGGAATTTATTGAAATTTAGGTTCATTACTACCGTCCTGAAAATATTAAAGTATTATATTTATGAAGCAGAGAAGATTATCTTATAGTTTAACATTAGAAAAGATTCTATTATTTAATGTAGACAATTAGATCTTTACTGTTACTGTTCTTTTACTGTTCAGTAATTGTAATTCTAACCTGGTTTTTACTTTTCCGGTTACTATTTTTTAATACTTCTACTGTAACTACTGTAGCAGCGAAGTTCAGTGTGAAAAGCAATAAATGACAAGTAACAATTCTAAACTGACCGGGCAATGAGGAAGCGGACTCTTTGGCTAAGGTGGGCGCAACAAACGGTGGAATTTATGAAAGACCAATTGCCTTTAATGAATTTTTCTCATTTGTACGTCAGAATACGATCATCAGTTGGCAAAATGCTTGGACCATAGGGGAACTGGGAAGGTGGTTACATTCCATAATCCCCAAGGTGTCGACGAACCCGTGGTTCAAGGGGTTGGATGTAGGTCGGGATTTCATTTGCGTGATGTCCCGGCTTATGTCCAATCACTATAGATTTGACGCGCATCTCCGTCGTGTTGGGCTCGGGGAGAGTGGTATCTGTGCCTGTGGTGAAGGTTATCACGACATAGAGCACGTTGTTTGGTCATGCCCTGTACACCGTGACGCCAGGTCTAAATTAATAGCTTCCCTGCAGGCTGTCCCTGTTCGTGATGTCTTGGCGAGCCGTGACCTATCCTACATGTCCCTTATATACGTTTTCCTGAAATCCATCCACGCCCCAGTTTAGTCCTACCCCCTTCCGCCTGCATCCAGCCTAACGACAAGAACACGTTAAGACCCCGGATCCGGAAACAGCAATCAGACCCGCACGATACTCTCAAGGCCCGAGGGAGACAACCCAATATGCCAGTCCGTAATATCTTGGCCCAGCAGCGGAACATGTGCTTACCTATGACAATGAAAACCATCATACAGTAAACCAGTGCTTTTAATGCAAAATATTATAGCTTTAAGTTACATTTAGTTTCAGCTCGTAGTCGGCAGCGGGGATAAAAAATTTGCTTTTAGTTATTAAGATACTTTAGAAAGTAAGCTACCAGATATAATTGGCGCCGTTGAACATTAAATTGTATTTGTGCCGTGTCAAATAAATTATAGATGAACAAAAAAAAATTCTCAACTGTTTGAGTTTGAGTTTGTCTCCGTTCACATAGTCTATTTCCGACTGTTAGTATTTCCGTACATGCATTGAGTCAGTATTATTCTGACTTGTCGCCACAGTTTTTTTTTTCACTTAAGTCACGAATGACAACACAAGACACAGAACCGCACGTGTCTAATATTACATGGTAAGGATTACTTACCTAAGATCATTTAAACCTGAACAATCATTTCAAAAAATTGTATTAAACAAAATTGTCTAACATAACGGCATCCAATTTTAGTGTGTAAGAATGCACCCCCACTAGTTGACCTTCAACGGTCAATAAGCTCAGTTGTACATGCTAAATTTCCATATTCGGCGTAATTCGATGAAATCACGGTCCGGTTTTTGGCGGCTGAGCTATTTTTTCCACGAAGCAATCAAAGCGCACGTTTATATCTTGAAGCCGTACTCGACTTGATGAGGGCAATTTGTGCCCAAATGAACAGCGAAACTTCATTACAGTTCCCCCACCGGCGGCGGTAGCTCTGTGCAGATCACCGAATTTATTCCATTAATTTAGCCTTGACTGAGCAACAATGCATTCCGAAGCTTCCGAACCGGATTAGATACGATACGGTTTTGGTATGCATTCTGAAGTATTTAGGAAACTAGGCTATCCTTTATCTGACGAAGGCGCGTTGTACACTAATTACCGCTTATCGCTTTACATCTATTTCAGCGAACGAATGCTTGTTACAGATAGTGATAAAGACGATCCACAGTTAGGAGACGAAAATAGCTCCAGTTGCCACACAACACTATTATCTTATCGAGTGGAAAAGTTCCGTAACTGGGTCGAAACAAGTAAAACATCATTACTCAACTTTTATGTTGTCTAGCTAATAAGCTAAGCCATTTGTCAAACTATCGAGCTGAGGCGATAGTAAGCCTGTGTATCGCCCTGAAGTTCTCAGATGGAAATACAACACTATTTGAAAAATAAAGTTTGCATCTTAAACAGCCTATTGCACCATCATAGCACATGCACGAGACGAGTATGAATCCGAGAATCAAGGTTACCATCTTGAGTGGCTATTCGAATCTTTTGATTCGCTGCTGGTAAGCCAAGCCCTGTCTGATGCTGTTCCTCGTTGTCTGGCTAGAGAAGACGAGCCGGCCTAAAGTAAGGTGTTTGAAAGCGGATCTTGCCGGTGGGAACTTTTTGGCAGCTGTGCAGGAGCTTTATGGAAAATATATACCGCGCTTTGAGGGTGCCATTCAAAGGTCAAGCAGGTGCTGCTGCAGGTGTGATGGACTTTTGCATAGCTTTTAATCTTCACGGACACAGCGGGTGGTTTGAAATGCTAAACAAACCGATCCGAAGCCAACCATTTCACTTGAATACTGGTTTGATTTAACACGAGAATATTTATATCCCACGCGTTGCGCTTTTCTCTGAATCAGCAAATTCGCTTCGAGTAATAGTTTCCTTCTACACAGAGAGTGAAACGCCCCCAACTATAAACATCCTCGCCTTTCCGTTCTGACTGGTAACGAGGATGACGGTAATTTCCATTCATAAAAGCTCTTTTCCGCTCGAGTCCAACCATTTGCAGTGTGTGAGATTGCCTGCAGAAGTGTGCACGGAGAGGTTGATCAAATGCAGCTGTCGCTACTGCTGTCCAGTTGCACTGCCATTACGCGCTGACTATGTGTGTGGGGACCGGTTTTGTCATTCCGCGACTATAACGTCATTATGCGGTGTAAATAGCCTGGTCGCGTCGCACCGCAGATACTCGCCGTACTTGGCTTACCGGACATGGTCGCTACAAATCTTTCGCTATAAGCAGATCGTAGATATTTTGTACACTGGCTGTTATTATTCACTGCTTGCCGACACTGCACTATCGATCGGCTGAACGTTGTAACAACTTCTCTGCCAGCAGAATCTGTGTTTGGACAGCTAAAGGCCACACCACGGCAGTGTGGTTCGAATGTGGTAGTTTTATAGATCCAGTTACTGGGCTAAAAAGAACAAGTTCGAACGGTGCGCATGGGTTGGTATGGGTCGAATGGGGATTAATTAGGGGCCATCCACATACCACGTGGACAGATTTTTAACGATTTTGACCCCCCCTCCCCCTCCGTGGACAACTGTCCATATAAATTTTAAAAAAATTGTATGGACCGTGGACATTAGCCAACCCCCCCTCCCCCCAAAGCTGTCCACGTCGTATGTGAATGACCCCTTATAACAACCAAAAAAACCCTCCACTGAAAAGTGATCAAGAAATTCTGGTACTCGTACTTGCTACAGAACACCTTCTAATTGCAACTTGTAGTTGCTCAATGTTGGTTTTTTCAATGTTAACCTTTAAAATGATATTATAGGAAGGCGATCAAGATTAGACTACTAAGCTTCCACGAGAGTTCTTATATTGGTAGAGTTGTTCAGCATGAAATCATGGACAAAATGTAAACTGTAACTATCAAACCTCCAAACCAAACCACAAAATTAGTTGTACTTTTTACCCTAAAATGACTTATTCCACAAGAATAACATAACTTAGGTACTTTAATCACAAAAAATAACAGAAATAAAAAAAATGATAAAAAGACAAAATAACAAAACGGTTTAATGACAAAATAATATAAACTATAAAAATGATGAAACTGACAAAAATTACTTTAAATCTTTTCAGTGATTTTTCGATTTTGTTATTTTTCACAGATTGTTGAACGATTTGTAATAATGTTATGAAAATTTTTGAGTGGATTTTTAACGAACTATTCAATGTCATTTATCTGTATGGGCTTATCACTTCGACCAGACATGTTGATTTAGTATGATTCTGCCTTCTGGGTGTGCAGCATTTCGCTCTTCTATTATTAGCAATATCACTATTGAGAGTAGTGTGAAATGCTTATTATCTATTCATGTATGTTTCTACCTTATTCTATCTGTTCTTATTACGCTAACTGCTCTACTATACCAACCTTATTCCTCCTAGTATCCCCAATTATAATTCCCTGAAGAGTTTCAAATATGTGTCTTTCTAGCCAGTTTCATCATAAAAAGCACTTATTTTTTCTAGACTTAGTCACAGTATTATAAAGTTTTGCCATCATCAATGTACAACAATTCAGTATCTTCGTATAGAACAATAACAACGCTGGTTACGCCCTTTCGTTCGGTTGGGAAATGTAAGAAGAAAGTTATACAAGCGTTGTTGCAAGATTTCTAGTTTACCTCTGCATCTCTAACAACTGTAACGGAAAGGAAATTAACTTTATCATCGTGGTTAATGTCTAAACTTTATACTTTTACTCCTTTCCTCTACACACCTATATGTAGATACTACTGATCTTCTTTACAGAGCCTCGTTAGTTATCCTGCTTAGTATCGGCAATACTAACTGCAATGTAACTGACTGGAGAAATATTCATCCAGCTGTGTGTGACTTTTTTCTGCAGTTTTACGGTAGAGAAGAGTCGAATAAGCAGATGGGATACAGCATGAGAAGAAACCAATACGTAAAAGACTCTCTGACATCTAATACTACTAAGTTTTGAAACCACGACACTCCACTTGACAAAGCTGATTCTGTAACCTTGCAGTAAGGTAGCTCCCCGTAGTTTATTCGATTTGAACAACAATTGATTTTGATTATCCTTTTTTTAATTTTTTGATAAATTTTCGATGCAAGTATTAGGTAGTGTTTAAATGAACTCTATTCTCTTTCAACTGTTCAGGTTTCCACGTAATCAACAAAAAAACATTTTTGGTTTTTCTACACGCAAAAGCTGGAGCGAAACCACACCAATATTGTGCGAAATCAGCGCAACTTTTGATTTAGTTTAAAACCGGAACTTTTGTGTGTGGTAATTACCGTAAATGTTTTTGGAATACGCCATGACAACATTCTAATTTCTTTTCGATGATTTTTTATAACAAATGGGTTTAGTGTGAATATCTTGTTTGATGACATTTTTATATTGTTTATTATTTTTATGTTGCACTCACTTTCCATTTTATTTGAAAAAAAAACTAATTTTATTCAAAATACTTCTTATCTTCTTCTTTGGTTATTTTGTTGGTTTTTGTCAAAAAAGTTTTTATAATTTTCGAAATTCAAATTCAAATTTTGCACAGCTCGAGAACCAATCAACCAAATAGAACCAAATTTGGCATGTAAATTTTTTAGAGGTAACAATTATGTCCATAATGGTTTCACACCCCTCCCTTTTATGTAAGGGAGGGGTTTCAAACAAATGAAACACAAATTTTTGCACATCTCGAGAACTAACCGAATAAATGGAACCGAATTCGGCAGGTGAATATTTTTTTTAGGGGTAACAAACATGTCCAAAATGTTCCGAACCCCCCCCCCCCCCCACCTCCTATTTCTGAAGGGAAGGGTTCCAAACAAATTACTGCACATCTCGAGAAATAATCAAGTAAATTGAACCAAATTTGATATGTTGAGGTTTTTGAGAGCAAGAAAAATGTTCGACTCTAGACGCCATTGTTAAATTTAAGATGGAAACTTCCCGTTTCCTTCCGGAAAATGTCTCCAAATATCATTTTGAAATCCAAAATGGCGACTTCCGGTTTCTGAAAAACAGCGGCATATGACCAAATACCACCCAATATGGGTATTTCCGGAATTATGATGCACTGAAGCCACAAATCGACCTCAGACAACATTATGAATTGAAAGATGATGACTTCCGGTGACTGGAAAACAGTCGAAAATGACCAGAAATCAATCGAAATGACGCTCAGAGTCCAGATATTGTCTCCAAATACCATTTTTAAATCCAAGATGGCAACTTCCAGTTTCTGAAAAACAGCCAAAAATGGCCGATTTCCATCCAATATGAGGTGCTTCGGAACCAGAATGATACACAGGAGCTAGAATCGACCCCAGACACCATTTTGAATTCTAAGATGGTGACTTCTGGTTTCTGGAAAATAGCCGAAAATGACCAAATAACACCTATTATGGGTGTTTCTTAAATCAGAATGACGCTCAGGGGCCAGAAATTGTCTCCGGTTTCTGAAAAATAGCCTAAAGTGACCAAATACCACCCAATATGAGTGTTTCTTTAACCAGAATGATGCAAGGAGCTAAAATTTGACCACAGACACCATTTTGAATTGTAAGATGGCAACTTCTGGGAAATAGTCGAATACTACTACATATGGAATCGAGATAATGTATAGAAGCCAAACATTGACCCTGGACACCATTTTGAATTCGATGTTGACCACTTTTAGTTTCTGGAAAACAACGAAAATAACTGAATACCACCCAATATAAGTATTTCCGGAATAGAGGTGATGTACTAGAGGCAAAAGTCGAGGATGTTGTCATTCAGATAGAACCAATAATTTCAAACAATATAAACAAATCGCAAGAAATCAATGGATTTGAAATGTTAAAAATTATTAAATTATACACAAAAATAGGCGGGACGAAGTTTGCCGGGTTAGCTGATATTTTATAAAGATACTTTTCAAAATTATGTTACACTGGGGTCTTTTTTTACGCGGGTTATTTTTATGCGGTTTTTTTATACACGACTTTTTTACGCGATTTTTTACAATAACGCGGATGATTTTTACGCGGTTTTTTTAAATAACGCGGATTATTTTTACACGATTTGATAGATTATTTTTACGCGGTATTAAATAAGTTTAGTATAAGTAAATCCAATAAAGTAAAAATCAATCATATGGCTCATGACAATAAGATATTCTGTTTAATTAATCTAAATAATGCATATTTTTAATATATTTGCTGTTATTATCAAAAAATAGGCAGTTTCCGTTGATTCGGTAAGAAGAAACAAAAATACATTAATAATTGTGCAACGATACGAGTCAGGGTCGTTGCGATTTACTTCCTTTTAAGAAACGAAAGCTTAAACATGTAGCAAAATTATTATAAAAAAGTTATTGTCATGTTCTTCAATGAATTTTCATTTTAGAATCACCAAAACTTATTTTGTGGGTTTCGTTAATATTTTTATATCATTTTTCATGTTTATATTTACTTACGTGCCATTATTTTCAATCGGATCTTATTATTGAATGGAGTTTTTTTTACGCGATTTTTTAAAATTACGCGTTTTTTTTATACGCGGATTTTTTCAACGCGACGATTTTTTTTATAAAAAAACAACTTTGTCGAAGATACCATATTTCTATCTTAATTTAAATGGACTATTGTAAAGTTTACTTTAAAATGACCCTTAAATAATTTTGTTGCTTTAACTTTTTAATTGTAATTTTCTCAATTTTTTCAATGTTCTACAATGTTGTTAACTAGAATAAAACACACAAGTTTACCGAAGAAGGTTTATTTTGATCTTTTCTATTTATTTAGTTATTGAAGATTTTTATTAAAATATTCTTCCAATTTATCTTACAAATATCTGTTTTAATAAAAATCGTCAATAACCAAAGAAATATAAGACGTTTTTTAATGAAATTGTTTGCTTCGTTATAGCAAACAACATTGTAAAACATTGAACAATTTTAGAAAATCACAATTCCGGCCAGAAGATTGTTGGGACGTTGTGGGCCTTCAGTAGAGGAAGCAGCCGCTTCTGGAGGCACTCTTTCATGTACACCTGTCCGTTCATCGTGTCCTGGGTCACGAAAGATGCACTCCGCTTCCCGCACGTGCAGATGGCTTGCCAAACCAGGAGTTTCTTCGCAAATTTGGACATCTTCTGAGTGCGGACATGCTCCGGAACGCTGAACTTATCCTTGGCCGTGAAAAACAGGTTGCCGGGGATCTGTTTGAAGTCGGCCTTCACATATGTTTCGTCGTCCATGATGCAGCATTCAACTTTCGTCAGCATGTTGAGGTACAACTTCCTTCTGCTTCTCGTCGCGATTAGGGGCCTTTTGTACCTTGAACGTTCGAAGCCCAGCTTTAGTTTTGGCCTTCTGGACCAAACTTCGGCTTAGGTGCAGCTTCTTAGCCACATCCCGAACGGAGGTGTTCGGGTTTCAGTTTAAGGCCCCAACTACGCGGTTGTAATTTTTGGTGTTGTATGGAATACTTTTTCCTTCACTTTTTGGCTTCCGATCGGTGGTCAATCGTTCCTCAAACCGTTTAATCACTCGCGACACCGTGGAATTCGCGATTCCCAAGGTTTTAGCGATGGAACGATGCGAGAGATCCTTGTTCTCGTGATGAATGCGCAAGATTTTATCACGCACGAGCTGTTCTTTCGACTCCATTTTTCATTAAATTCTACCCAACGGTTAAAAAGTTAGAGCAATTTCATGGTGTGGCAATTTCATCGTGGACACACTTTATCTGTGCCGGTAGCGTGTGTGTATGATCGTTATGTCTTGTTTGCTAGCTTGCTTACAGTATGTGCGGAGCAACTTGATTTTCTCAGTCTCCCACGGCAACTTTCAACTTAGCTCTTTGATTTTCAAGCTCTAAATTTTTAGAGTAATGTTTTCTGAATCCAAATATGGTGAAAGAATTATTCTAACGAGTTTGAGTTCAAAATACGAGTTTTAATGAGAACTCGATTTCCCCAAAATCTCTCAAAAGTAAGAGAACAAATCTTTCACCATCTTTGGATTTAAAAGACATTACTCTAAAAATGTAGAACTAAAAACTTGGAGAACGACTATGTTTTTTGAATTTCTGCAAAAATACGGAAATACGTAGCACTGAAAAAATCTGGAAGCTTCACAATTCACTCTTATTTACCATATTTCATCCACCTGACAAAATTTGACACATGGAACAATTGGTACGTATGAAATTCCTAGTGTTTGCTTAATCTGAAAAAGTAGAAAAAGTAGAAGGTTATATCTGACACACAACCGCATCATTGACGTAGGACAACGTGGAGCTGTTATTCATTACCACACAACATCTTGAGAAAGAGGGTATTAAATTAAAATTACCACATCCTCAATGGATGCTTGTTAAAGTCATTGGTTTCAATGGTCAACACAAGTCTTTTTTCAACAGGTGCAGGAATAAATCCTTGCTCCTGACGACGCTTTCGGCAGTCTTGAACGTACTACGCACGCATGTACTTCGATATGTCGAAATAAAATTTTATATTCACCAGTCTTTGGAATGAAATTAAACCATCCGTCTCATTCGCTACAAACTTAATAAATGGGCTGCAAACTCATTTGTACTCACTTTCTAAGAAACATTATCCAATTTCAGTCAAAATTTGGCGTATTTTCCCAATTTCATATGTATTTATAAAGAAAAAAATCATAACTATTTAATTGTAGATTTGTTTGCCCTGATAAGGGCAGTGTTTGAATTGGAGCAATTACCCCCAATATTTAAACAAAAACCGGATTCCGTTTTGGTTAGTAGTTGATGTGTACTGCAGGCATGGGGAAAACGAGCACACTAAAGCGCGTGTGGCTCATCTGCTAACAAACACACCACACAGGGCTATTCGTATTATCCTCCGTTGCTAGCTAAAGACAAAACACTAACACACGAGCCGAGGGTTTTTAACTTCGGCACATAAGGCAACCGAGGGCTTGCAGTTTCGGGGAACACACAAGTATTGGTCGCCACGACGAGATCGACAATGGTATAATAATGGATAGCTTGACGGTAGTCATCGCATACAACAACCTGCATTATTTTTTTCATATGTAGTTTTGTAAAAATGAAGCGTTTGAGAAAACACGTGTTAGCAAGCGGGCTCCCGAGGGCTCACGAAGTCGGGAACACTCGGGCCTGTGTTTGCCGACGTTTCTGAAGGGGGACTGAATACCCTCCGTGACATCGCTTAAAACACACACGCAGTGGTGTAGTGGGTTTTGACATGCCTGGAGTACTGAGCACGTGGTAGCATGGAAATGCGAGGTGTAAAGGTAATATTTGGTACATTTTTGCAATATCTGTCTATGTCTGTCTATTATAACATATTATGTCGTACTGTTGATGCTAATAACAAATCTTGTAAAACACAGGAATCGAATGATGTATAAGCCATAAACCTATGTGTCGATTTTCACATCGCTATAAATGATTCACAAGATGCGAGAGAAATCTCAAAATGAACCCTTACGGAAAGACGTAGTCCTACGTTAAAAAAACACAGATATATTTGCGTCTCACGGAAACGGGGGTCCAGAGTTGTGGTACTTATACCAAAACTTAGAGCAACTGTTCCCCATGAATTATATTTCAAGTTTTCAAAAAAAAAATCCGTCTCGGGTCTTTACGGGTTAAAGTTCTCCAATATTTTTTTGTTGAACTTTAATGTCATTTGACTGCTTTATTGCCAATTTTATGATGAGATCCACATTAAATTTTGAGAAGTTTCACTGACTGATATATTTTTGATCGTTTCAAAAGTACATATCACATGGTTAGAACCAGTGTTGCTAGTCTCACTCATGAACAGCATGCAGCACCTCAAGTGAGATTCTCGTAGCTGCCGATACACACACTGGAGTTTTCTCCATTAAAACTATTTCTCGTTCTTACTCGCTGTCTTCCTTACTCGCATTCGCTCCCGAGATCACACACACACGCGCGCTTACTCTTTTACTCGCGTGTAGTCCCCTTCTCGCGAGCACAACCAGCCGAGTACAATTAATTCAAGATGCATTACGATAGGATGAAAAAAATATTTCAAATAGGGTAACGGACTACTTCGGTAGCGGTTGGCTTCGGCAGGTTTTGCATTTGCTATGAAAAACTTACCAAATCAGTCCGATACCTCACACGTTCCAGTATGCGATACTTTACAGATTCTTCCCCCACGTTCGGCTGTCGGTGCACGAAGCAAAACCGGGTAGATAAAGAAAACATTTTCGTTTTCAAGCACAGTTTTTTAAGCACTCCTCCTAGTCGAGTACTCCTTCTCGCTAGTAGGAGGGTGTGCGATACTTTATCGATACCGCGTGTATCGATACTTTTCCATCGATATATCGAGTATTCGGCATCGATACTTTAGCAAGCAATATTACCGGATATCAATATATTTTCATTTGATACTCGAAAAATAGCGGAAGAAGATTCGTGTTGACGGTGTTGCTTATATTTGTCTGGTTTTGCATGCGAAAACATAGGAAAGAAGGAAGAAAGTATTCTTTTGATATCACGCACATTATGAAAATTACATATAAGAATTCCAGCAGGTGTGAACAGTCTTGAAAATCTCTTTTAAGAACACCGTCAACGCAAATTTGTGGAATGCGATTTTTAATCTTTCTCAAAGTGTGCCTTAAAAACATTTACACGTAAATAGGTCTAATCTAGTAATTCAAATTCCAGTGTTATTCGCTATCAACGAATAAAAGGTTAATAACGCAAATAGATTTTTTGTGAAAATGGTTTTTTTTCTACTTCTTACATGCCCGACGAGGATAGTTTTAGCACCAAAAGATTCAGCAACTTCTTTACTTCAAAATCAGTGCCAACGGTGCTGCAAAAAAAAATCCATTATAGGAAATGCGTTTTTTCGGAATATGTTCCGAAACTAAGGAATTTTCTGAATATTAGAACAGAATCTTACACTCATTGGTTCAAAGTCCCTAAAGTTACTTTCACAGGCAGGGCTGGAATTCACCTCAGTGCAGACAGACCCACACAAATTTGTACACAACACATTTGCCATCAAATCGTGCGTGCCACTCCCGACATTTCGTTTGTGTTCTCTTCTCCCCATTCGCGCTTTTGAATTTCTTTCGCACCGGAAAAATGCGACTGAGTACACTTTGTGCATTTGCCAGAATGTGCGACACCACACATTGTGTTTTACTTTGTGTGTTGCTTGGGGCAATGATTATCGGATTTGACAAACGAACGTTTATAGTATTATTTTTTTTTTTTGGTTTTTGCACTTCATTTGACTCCTACTGAAAAAATTTAGGAGCAAATTTTCAGTGCTGCTCAATTAGTTTTGTTCCAAAACTAAAAATGGTTTCTTTCCGGAGATAGCCACAATATGTCTCGTACATGAACAGTAGGGTGGCAATACAGATCGACTTTTCGAATTTCGTTTAGAAGTAGGGCTCAATAGTTTCGTCTTCGAAAAAAGTTCCCATACTAAACTTCAGCTTAATCTGACTTCGGGAACACGAAAGCATTATTTTGTGACCAATGAAAAAATGGCACAGGTAGTTCATAAGTTTCTGAATATCAAAAAATTCTGATGCCAAATGTCTTAAAAATGCATGAAACATCGAGATCTGGTGTTATCCAAAACAAAAAACAAAAAATCGGTCGGTTAAAGTTTCACTTTTCGATTAAACGAACTTTGAAATGCGACGAAGGACAATTTTTTCCATACAAGTCATTACCACCCTAATGAACGGTGTCAGTAGTGAATGCATGTAGCGATTTTATATGAATACCGAGACAGAAACATGTCTGGACGTGCGTAATATGTCCTAAGAAACACGTCCAAGCCATTGAGTTGAGAATCGTGTTTAAATGAATTCTCAAAAATGTATTTGGTCCTTTCTTGGTTCCTTTTCTCTGCTATTTTTTATACCCGCAACGCAACGCAAACTGCTCAAACTGAAGCTCTTTGTTCTCAAGCAATGTGTCACAAAAAGCAGCACAAAGTGTTGTTCCGTTCCCCCTCTCTTGAAATATTTCTCACTTGGTAAAATCTTTCATAGTCATTTCGTTTTCGTTCTTTCTCTTTGTGCCTGTTGGTTGTCGAAATGTGTAGGTACCGTTCTCGTTGTGACTTGACGTAAAATTAACACACTGAGCGCAATGAGTGTGTGAATGACAGCCCTGTTCACAGGTTATCTATATGGTATGGGTGTTGTGGTGATATGCCCCCGAAATAGTCCTTCCAGAACAGACTCCATCACCGTTGAAAATATATGATCTATTTGAAAATTTGGAAAACTAATGCTAAACAAACCAATGCAACTCTCTCACAAGCAAAACTGCCAGACTCACGATTTCCTTCGTTTTCTCGTTTGCACTTCATCCGTTTCGATATTGCGATAATATTGAAGTATCGATACTTTTATGGCGATATATTTGTTACTTGGTATCGAATCGTTTGAATATATCGCGATACCAAATATCGATACCTTCGCTTCCGATTCCCATCCCTACCGCTAGCAGAAGCTCGCGTACTCTTTTACTGTCGCTGAGTAGCAATACAAAAGAGTTTTTTCGTGTCGATGCGAGCTTGCTGCTACTCAGAGGAATGCATGAAGAAGACAGAGTATCTCGAAAGCGTGTGTGTAAAAGACTTGAGAAGCGTAACATATGTCTCGTTCCCAAGCAGAAAAGAGGAGAAAGGTTTTACTTCTCGCTCTATTTGCAACGCTGGTTAGAACTGATTTTAGTTATGATCTCTATTGTTGATCTGCATAGCGATTAAGTAGAGAAGAATTAAACACATTATTGTGAATTTTAAAACTATTAATACAATTACAGCCTACGGGAAATAAGATGTCTAGTATCAGCACTTTATTCCGGCTAAAGAATGTCGGGAAAATATCCTATTTCAGTATGTCTGTCTCTGGGAATGGAATTTTGCTGGCTATATCTGATTTTGAGAAAAAAAGGTTGTCGAATGATTGAGCTGAAATTGCATGGGGACGGTACTTTAAAAACCCACCGCTATTCGAAAAGTCCTCATCGTGATAATTGTGTAAGGATTAAATTGAACAGCACGTGCACTGCACGGTAAGCGGTATCGCTAATCAGAGCAGGAAAACACTTCTTCTTTTTTACATTTTCCAAAACTCTCCCGCACTCATATCCCTACTACAATAAAACCCGTAACCCGAGAGTGAGAGACATGAGCGTGCCAAACCACTGTTTTTCCTCATTGATTCAAGTTACTCTCTCTCAACCTGCTTCTTTCCCAAAAAAAATTCAGATTTTTCATATCATATTAATGATATCTTAACTTATCTCTCAATTATGAAGCATTAAGTCGCATACAAATTGAAAACAAATTTTGAACAAATGCATCTACCGGTCCTGAATGCAAAGCAACTTTCAAATATTTCATTAGTTAAAAAACTATTTTCACAGGCTTAAAAATAAAAAAAAATCAACGCAACACATCTAGGCCAAAAATAAAAACAAAGCGAATGGAACGAGAAAACTAGAACACAATGTGGGTTGATTTTGATTTCAGATTAGGTTTAATCTATTAGTAACATTGTTTCGCTGCCATTTGTACTAGTGAGTCTGGTGCTCAACAAAAAGGCAGCAAGCGATGACATTTTATGAAATACCCATTGCTCTGCTCGAATGCATAGACCTAACGAAATCTTTTCAACGAAATTCTGATTAACATTCGAAAGCCATTTAGGTAAATCTATCTATGCAACACCTGATGGTACAACAAAACTCGCGAATTATACAGGGTGTTAGGTAGCTCGCATTAAATCCTT
This sequence comes from Wyeomyia smithii, assembly GCF_029784165.1. Taxonomy (NCBI): domain Eukaryota; kingdom Metazoa; phylum Arthropoda; class Insecta; order Diptera; family Culicidae; genus Wyeomyia; species Wyeomyia smithii. Next base: position 98,409,456 of record NC_073696.1, read on the forward strand.
TAGGGGTGATAGAGAACCCTGTATGATGAAAAAAATCCTTCTACGCATATGGTCAAAATTCAACTACTGCAGAGCTATTCACTTTTTCCAGTTTTCGGTTATGTTTGCCTTTAACGAGATCTAGCACAAGAAGTATGATAGTTAGCTCAATTCTGTTGGCTTCTTTAAGAAGCTTAGAAAATTTCGTAATCAGTAGTGTCTTAAAAACGTCAATTTAGAGAAAAAAAGAAGCACTTAGAAATGAACAAATGTGAAATCGGATGTTTTTTTGAGAACTGAAATGTGTGATAAACATGGGTTTTGTTATTAACCAAGTTAAACATTGAAGTCTACTCTACAAGTTATTCTTTGACACCAAGCACCTAACTCTTTTAGTTTAGCTGCTATTTCACTTTAAAAGCAATAAGTTGCACCTCCATGCAACGATGCGTCCAAGTAAACACAACGAAGCAGAAAATTGTGATCCTTACAACACTGAGTGAAGGCACGACTTATTGCTTTTAAAGTGAAATAGCAGCTAAACTAATAGAGCTAGATGCTTGATGTCAAAAAATAACTTGTAGAGTGGATTTCAATTTTCATTTAGTTAGCAACAAAATCTATGTTTATCACACATTTCAGAGAGAAAATTGAAGTTTAGTTCTCAAAAACACTTGATTTCACGTTTGTTCCTTTCTAAGTGCTTCTTATTTTCTCTAGTTGGACGTTTTCAAGACACTAATGATTACGAAATTTTCTCAGCTTTTCAACAAAATCAACAGAAATGAGCTAGTTATCACACTTCTTGTAATAGACCTCGTTAAAGGCAAACATAACCGAAAACTGAAAAAGTGAATAACTCTGCAGTAGTTGAACTCTGACCACATGCGTAGGAGGATTTTTTTCATCAAATAAGGTCCTCTATCACCCCTTAAAGGATTTTAAGTGAGCTACCTAACACCCTGTATACATAAATTGCATCCATTAGCGAAATAACCAAAAACTTTTCAATTTTTCTTGTAAATGTTATGCAAGCTTATTTTAATTGAATACTGAAATTTCAATTAAACACTATATTTGTTAGACAAAGTCGCTAAAGTCTGTGTTCAGTTGTGTTTCCGTGACATTCGCTTATTAAATCTGCAGTTGACAGATTGAAAAAAAAACGACTCACTTTTCCCTTCCTTTAGAGCGGTATAATTTGTAACCTCAAATGCAAAATCAACACTACGCAGCAAACCTATTTGTAACATGCACACAAAAGACACGTTTTTGCTTTCGCCAGCAATGACGGCGACGGCGTCGAGTGAAACGGATTTAATTACTGGCTTTTTATTTTTGGTACCACTTTACTTCTCAAAATATGGTTGCAGTTACCCATAACACAGCTGAGATGGCAAAATTTTGCGTGCCACACGCCGCCACCAGCCGTCGTCGTTCTCCTTAGCTAAGGGATTTTTAATTTCCACGAAAGAGCTTCCACGATTTATGTCTCTTTCCTCGCTCGCTTTAAAACTCAAAGACCTGCCTTCAAGTCACTGCAAGGAGTAGCGTGCTGGCAGCTACATACTGGGAATGCCACCGATTTGGATTGATATGTATTATGCTTCGTGTATTCATTATGCTGTTTGTTCCGATTTTTCAACTGACTACCTCCATATAGTGAATGTTCCTTCTTGCTTGCACAGCTGAATAGGAGGAACGTTCCGCGATTCATACTAATGATTAACGGTAATTACTTTCATTCATCGCGTGTGTTTTACAACTCTTTATATTGTAGATAGATTATTTGTTACACTATTGCACGTCCCATGCAACGAAAACCCCGTTAGTTTCCTCAACCACGTGGTCATATTTTGATCACTTTTTATACTCCTTTCTTCTCCTGCGTGGCTAATCTATGACCACGGATTTGGTTTCCAATTTGTCCCCCATCTTTGATCATTTTTTTCGCACAGCATGGGCTTCCCTTAATTCGTTCCCGGCGGTTGATGCCGTATAGCATCACCTGACATTTAAACTTTAATTTAAGTTTAACAGTTATACTTGAAAATTTGCACCATGAAACTACTCAGTATGGTTAGAGAACAAATTGATCTTTAATATGCTTTGTGCCAATCGTGCATATAACTAGTTGATGAATAATAAAAACTTGAAGTTCTTTTTTTGAGGTAAAAATTGATTTCTCTCCGCCGGGAATCACACAGACAATTAGTTAAACAGAATTAAAAAAACGTCAGTATAACTTCTCATTTGTTCATGGGTATTTTACATTTCGATCAAGAAAAATTAAAGTTACAGGCACATTTTTACCGATTCACAACGCCTTCTAGTACAACCCCCCACTCTGCCCACGTAGTTTAGAAACGACCCCTCAAAATAATAATATATTTTATAGGATTGCAATGCAACTACAAAGAGGCACCCTGTAGTTTTTTTAAATCTCAAACTGATTGAAAAAGATATCATAATATTTGCCACAACAGTCTAGGCATAATTGGAGAGTTTAACTCTTTGCTCAATTGAGTGGCGATGCCGAAATCAACACACACCGTTAATTTGGCATCATGGCTTTTGCGACGACGACGTCGTCGACGACGCAACGATCACTCTCACTTTTCTTTTGGAGTTTACTTTCGCTTACGGGCTGGCCTTGCCTGTAGTGTCTTTCGCCACCGTCCCGTTTGCCGTCATCTCCGGTAGTTGGCTGGCGTTATTGCGGTTGCGGGACCTCACCATTGCCGTCCGGCTATCCGTCGATCGAAACTTGCTGACCATGCTTATAACCATGCAGTAGTGCAGCAGGTAGGATAGGTACGTAATGTTTCGAGTGGAACTTTGGCAGCAGCAGCAGTAATAGTGGGGGCTTCCATAACGGGCTCTTTCTCAGCTGACCGGTCGAACCTGTGGTGCAAATATGTACGCATATTATGAGAGTTTATGTGCCCGTAGATGAACCGCTACTATTTTTCGAGCTTACTGGGACGGGAACAGATCGGCTGGTCGATGGGGCGGAATGTGCCGTAAGCGAGTCATCGTGTCATTCAATTCGAAGGAAATAACCTGGCAATAATCGCGCATGGAAAGATTAGTAAGAGTAAAACTATTTTTGCGGTTTTTTTTCGCTAGGTGTAGAGGTAACGGATGTCCGTTTTAGAGATGTACGATAGGAAGCAATGGTTGATGAAGGTTCGAGATTTGTTGTTGAATTTGTTATCGCACAGAGAGCTTGATTTATAGATGTTCCACGTCGAGAGGTGAATAACTCGATCCCCATCCCCATCAAAACGTGCGTTTAGTTCTACACCTACGTTTAATCACTGCTCACATGAACATTAAAAACTTATAAAAGTGAATTAAGCCGCCAAACTAACATATTAATTCAATTAAAATTATGTCTATTGCTCTCATACTGCAAAGCTATCTTAAGCATTAATAGCACGAATTACGACATGCCTAAATACTGGGTATTTAAAATAGTAAGCATCAATTCGAAAGTTGACTTGAACTGCATACTTCAATGATTGCGGCATGAGTGTAAACTGGCTAAAGTTGCAAGTAAATATTTTACAGCTGTATTTATTGCTTTTTAATTTTCCAGAGATCAAAAACAAATAAACTCAAGTGAATCAAATAACCAATTTCATAGTGATAATTAGTGCTTATCTTGGGAAATTGATATTCAAATTCACAGGTAAACAAATTTACGGTATATTGGCAGTTTCGGAAAAACTGCATATAATAATGTCTGTATTAATTGAGTGTGCTTCGAAATTTATCACGTGAACTGCTAAGAATGTTGCTCAGAAGACATTTTGCAATTCAAATTATTTTGTTTTAAATTTATTTTTAATTGTTTGATTACCTACACTTTTTGTGTATTCATTATGAAGAAGTGCCTTCATTTGAGTTGTACACTAACCTACGGCAAGTTGAGTCGCCTTCGCAGCGCAGGCCGCGCCAGTATGTTCACGACCTAACATGTGTAGCATGTGTTTTTAAGTAACAGATTTGTTTCCTAAATAGCCATTTCACGTTATTGCTGTTTAAGTAATGAGAAAAAATTTTGCGTGTAGCTACCGCTTTGTATGGATCGATAACGGCGCCGGCCACGTCCTTACGATCGTTTAGGTAAGGAAGGATGTTGTAAGGAAGTAGGTCTTAGACCGAGTTTACCTCTGCATCTCCACGACTGTAACAGAAAGTAAAGGTTATGTCACCGTGGTAAGTGACTCGGAAGTGACTGAGACAGTGTTGCACGCGAAGTAAACTCATTGCGAAGACGAACAATAAGTATCTTTTTCGTAAGCGAGCGCGAATACAATTCACCATTAGAAAATGATACCATCTCTGTGAGAAAGTGATTAACTATAATATGTTGTTTATAATTTCATCTCACAATTCACAATGGGCCAGAAACCGAATTAAGGAGGTGTAACAGGGGGTCACCCTGTACATACTTAAATTTAATAGCTAACAGCAGGAGGCAGCTTACTACTCTTCAGGTTGCTTTATTTAATTTGCCCAGCAGATCTTTTCAGGGCGACGTTTATCTTTAACGGATTTCGGATTTTTGCAAGGAGACTGGAGAAATAAAAACAACAAACCTAATAAACAAATTAGTTAAATGTGCCCTTCAAATTGAGATCAAGAGATATTTTTCATGGTTGTCCAAAAAAGAACGACAAACAAATCAAAAAGGCATTTTTACAAAAAAAAATAACTCTGTGTAGAATTGAGACATTTACGATGTCAGTATTGCAAATTGTTTCTCTTAAAAAACCCTAAAAATCAATTGTGAAAATTGAAAAAAAATTAAAGTGAAAAATGGGTTTTTTAAATCTAAATCGGTTCATTTCAAAGGTAGAGAAATTTTTTTTTCACAAAGTTGCTTGAAATGAATGAAGCTATAAGAATGTAGAACAATTTTTCATCAAAAGTTTGGGTTAACCTAATTTTTGAAAATTTTTCATAAGCGTTTTATCATATGTAACAACTTTGTAGAAGAAAGTTCTTTTTCTAGAATATTACTATTGAGCCCCAGAACCGAATTTTCTCCTAAATTTGGTTTTTGGGCCATTCGCAATGTTGGCCAGTGAACTAATTAATGTTTTACAATTTCTTTGAAAAGGACCTCAAAGGTCAAAACACTGAAGTTAAAAAAATACCGTTCGAAATTTTAAGCAATGTCGTTTTCGTTTTTGCGGTGTAGCTACACCGCGGACTACACTTTGTCATATAACTGTTTTTTTTTTCATTTTCATTTTCCGGACTACCCTTTTTCTGTCCGCAAAAGAAACAGAGTCTAGTTTTGAATACACCAACACATTCACACGTATGTGTCAAAATCAAAAAAAAAATGTGTCATAATCGGTTTGCTTTGATTATTATTATTGATTTTTACACCGTACCATCATCTTTCACTACCAATGCATATTCTTGCAAATTAATATTAAGTTCCGTCATTTTTCAGTAAATTGGCAAATTGTTTGTACAGTAGCACAAACGCGACAAAAAGACAATGGCGATAATGACCAAAACAAAACAAAGTGACAAGTGAAAGTGTTTTTTTTCAGCTGCGTATAGTCCTGCGGTAAAAACATAAGATTGCAAAGTCGAAAATCCAGAAATGAAATATACTTGGCCTTTATTTCCCATAAATGCATAAGAGTCACACTGCCAAAAACATACAACTAAGTAAAACGCAGTAGACCTAGGTAGACCACTGTTTTTACTTCCTATTGATTCAATCATAAAAACCAAAACTTGAAATATACATTCGTCCGAGGTAAATATATATGGCAGAATACCTCTGCTCTCTGCTGTGCCAGCTAAATATTCTGCAGCGTACGATGGTAACTGTTGCTGCCGTATGCAAAATAAAGGTAACATGTTCCGCAGTGCCTGGAAGATGACTCGTATGCAGCTCTCGTTTCTCAATGTCGCGTACCTCTAACAGCTATTATACTCCACTCGCCATTGTATGACAAATTAGACTGAAGCAGATTTTTCTACACGCAGTCTTTTGTATCGAGTTCAACGTAGATTTTTGCCATTAGGGCGTGGCCACGCAGCTTAGAGAAAGAGAAACAAACCAAAATACCATCGATACTACTGAGTGATTTTCATAAGCATCAAAAGAAAGTTTTTGCTTTCCCGATGCGAAAATCACTCTGGTTCTCAGATTAACTAGTTTTCGTTACTAATATTTGACTGGTAACAGTGTTCGAGTGGGCACAAACAAAAAATTAAACCGGAAAATCACTCAATTTAGCAGTGAAAATTCTTGAAATGAGGGTTATATCTTGTTGTGATAAACTATTCATAGGCAACACTACCATTTATCTTTGGTGCGCCCTGGTCGTTATTGTAAAAATGATTATTGAGAAATAGATGAACATTTCACACTAGTAGTAGTTGTAAAAATTCTCATAACTCTTATCTTCACACATTTATAGTTCTGAAAAGAACTGATTCCATAATCTTCACCTCGAAATGTGTGCTACAGAACGCTGATAATCGCACCACCACCGGTAGCATTGAATATTTTGTTGGCCACGCATGAAATTTGCTCTCCGCTGTTCCCCTCAAAATATCATGCAGTGTACGATGGTAACTGTTGCTGCCGTATTCAAAAAAAAGGTAACATGCTCCGCAGTGCCTGAAAGTTGACTCGTATGCAGCTCTCGTTTCTCAATGTCGGGTACCTATAACAGCTATACTCCACTCGCGATTGTGTGACAAACTAGACTGAAGCTGAATTTTCTACACGCAGTCTTTTGTATCGAGTTCGGAGTAAATTTTTGCCATTAAGGCGTGGCCACGCAGCTTAGAGAAAGACAAACAAACCAAAACACTTTGTTGAGTCAAAATATGTAGGCAGTGGAATTTATTCCATCCATGTTATTGTTTTCCGTGCTCGGGAAGCAAGCCAATAGCGAGGGAAATGTATGGGAAAGCTTGACCTTGGAACTTTTCACCTTTTTTCACCATTAAGCAGTAAAGCAACAATGTTAAACATTATTTCAAACAATTGTTACACATTTTATCTATTCACCGACATTTAAATGACTAAGATGCATTAAGTCGTTCGCTTGCTATAATCGTTTGAAATCTGACGCAACATTTGCCAGTTTCATTTTCAATTTCACAAAATGTAATCTAGTATAGAAAACAAAGACGTAGTCCTACGTCAAAATAATCTCCGAAAAGTCGATTTCGTTGGAAAATTTAAGACTCTCTTGCACACTTGCAAACTTGATACTATTTCGTAACGTTTTGCATGGCTTAATTCGTTGTAGTTGTATTCACAACAACAACGTCCAAAGCTGCGAAAAAAATATTTGACCCAAAAAATTGATTTTAGAGCCGTAATGTCTTCAGCAAAGTTGTTTATAGACGTTGAAATTTTGAGAATAATCCACCTAAGAATGAGAAACGGTTTTTGCTAAGCTAAACATCTCGAAATGAACTTTTGTGAAGTTTTCTGAAGAGTTCCCCTAAAAAATTTTCCTTTTTTTCAAGTTAAGCTTTTTGAAGTGATTTTCTACAAAAAAATGTAAGAGATATAAATAAACTTGCTTCGGTGAAATTGTCTATTTAGTTATAGCAAACATTTTAGTACTTTGTATAGTTAAAAACATTTCAGAGCTTTGAAAAATTGTAGAAAATCGCTATGAAAGATTACTTCAAAGAAAATTAAGGGGCATTCACAAAACTCCATATTAATAGGCTAAAGCGGGCATTACACGAGGCAAATATTTGCTACTTTTGGTACGAATTTTATTTGCACAAAATAGAATCCGTACCAAAAAAAGCAAATATTTGCTTCGTCTAATACCTGCTTAATAAAAGTAACGTGTCTTCGGCAAAGTTGTTTCTCATATAATGTACCACACCTTTCCTGAACAAAGTGGATTTTTATATGCGAAAATGAGAAAAGCAATATTTGTTTCTCATTTTTAGATGGATTGATTACAAAGTTTCAACTTTTATGAAATAGAGAATAATTAACGGAACAACTTTAATGAAGACACTACCGCTCTGAAATCATTTTTTTGGATCAAAATAATTCAGGCCACGTTTTAGCATCTTTGTGTGCAACGCTGAAATATGATATAATTTAAGTCATGGGACTGCAAAAATCTGGGGGAGAAAGAAGCAACCAATATATATTGATTACAAGAAAACGTTGTTCGCTGTAAAAGCAGAAATTTTGTAGATCACATGACTTTCTAAAAAATATATATGCATGAAATCTGCAACTTATCAAAAAACAGAATAAAAAATCATAACTTTATTATAATATTTCGCTAATCCAAGTTCAACGTTTATCAATTGGCGACAAAATTCATTCTCAGTTGTCGATAAGCGGCGGAACCTAGCGTTGAATAATTAATTAACAAATTCAGAAAAATATTCTATTCAGCAACACGGGAAAACAGCTTTCTGATGACATAAATCTTCGTCGAAGCCTTGGTTGAACAGATGGTTTTACACTCAGTAAGCATTCTCAATTAAATCCAAACAAAAAAATTTAAAAAATGTTTACATTTTGAAATCTAGCAGTTTTGTTACAGTTTATTTCTTTGCTGAAAAAATTCTATAGCAAATTATATACTAACTATTTTTCGGTGCAAAATAAAATTTTGCGATCCGTCTAAAACTTAGCTTAGTTAGACTTCCTTCAACTCTCGTGATTGGCTTGAAGGGAAAACTGAGCTGTGATTTTTTATAACAAAGGACTAAATAGCTAGAAATTGCAATAAAATCACATCACAATTTTCTAACGCAAGCCGGTCACCTTTGCGCTACACTTCAAGTGAATGACCCACAATTGCAGTCTGCACGGCATAGAAAAGGTAAAAAATCATGAATGAGTGCACTTTTACTACGATTCCACGCGATAGAAACCGACAACAGCCAACGAATTCCCCCTCCCTTGTCCTACCCTAATGACTAAAAAAAACTTTTCATTCATTAGATTAACGCTCTGCGCTGTCTGGCCTGGCTGCAGAGAGTACCTCTTCTGTATAAGCGTCTCTGTGTCACACGATCTGTGTGCTAACTATCCGTGCGATGCGTCAGCTTTTCCCAGAAAGTAATAAATAAACGCGCACGCCCGAGGTAGATACTGACTGATGAATGGGCATCTGGTTTTGGCCACGACGACCGCCGGACCGGTCCAAATCCACGTTTGGTGATGCGTGCGAGCTGTTCCAGCCTGCCAGTGCACCGTCGGAGGATTTGGTATACGAACATGCGTAGAAAGTCGTTTGGAAGATTTCTACAGCTGTTTGATTATATTTTGCCCACCCGTTTCGATTGTTGTTTAATGGGAAAAGTGCGGTTTAACCTAGCGATTAGTGGCTGGTTCAGTTAACCGTTGAAAATGGTCACCGGTCAGCGAACCAGGTGAATGACACCGTCACCGACCGACGGTTAGCAATCCGAATTTGGTTCAGTAGTTCGTTCGGTTTCAAGAGACCCCCGCGTACACTGTAGCACGGTTCCAATCGCGAAAAACATGGAGGATGAAACATGGCACAGCTGTTACGGTAAGTTATAACCGATTTTTCGCCTTTGTTACAGGGTTTATTCGTTGCTATTGCTTTAAACCAACGACGTTGTATAAAAACACATCAGAAGGCGTTAGCGGGTTACCACAGTATTGTGCGCGACGAAAGACACAGCTGAAGCTCACGTGCGCGCTCAAGAAAAATCAAATCCCAGCTCGTGTTCACTTGTTCGTAAGTTGTATGGCACTCAACTAAGGAAAATGCGATCAGCGAAGTAGATTTGTAGTTTAATAAATCACTTGTAATTGATGCAATTCGATCAAGTTATCCCGCAATCATCGAGTAGAGCCCGGCTCGCCTACCGGAGGTGTGAGCCTGTGCAGATTCACTCTGGGGCTTGAGCGCCCGACCCCGGCCATCTGCAATTTCTCTTTTCCTCACCTGATCCGGCGGTTTCGGATCGGCATCATCACTCTCGATCTCAATTCCCCGTTCCATTGATAGCGGACGTGGTTTCTAACTGTGTGCCGGTTTTTCTCATTCTCCTACACTGCACCGTGCACTGTGTTTACACTTTGTGGGAGCAAAGTAGAGGGGGGAGGGCTTTGTTTTGCTTTTCCATCCTCTATTTCCCACGCCGGATGTTTACCGGTGATTTACACTTTCTTCTGTCGGCCCGGTCGTCTGTTGGCTGTAAAAGTGCACTGGTCTACTGCGCAGCAGCGCGTGCTGAAACGGGCAGGATAGTTTTCTATTGATGACTACAGTGATGTGCGGATTTTTACGGTTATGTTTTTAAGTGCTTTTTTAGCACAACACTTAAAGCCAAAATCGTCTACGATAGACCGTCTAAAATAATATTGATGGAAGCAAACGAATACTTGTAGGATACTTCTTGAATCGCTATTTAATGAGAAACAACTTCGAAATTTAAAAGCCCGATATTTGCTTATAGAACTTCGGAAAAGCTTTAACCCTCTAGTGCCCAATGCCGCCATTTGGCGGACTTCAGTCGAAGTTCTGAAAAGCTTCAATAAATACTTAAAAAGTGTTTATAATGATTCATAGTGATTTTACCGAAGCCCGTCTAGAAATTAACTTGGGCACTAGAGGGTTAACCGACAGATCTTAAAATTTACACAGCTATTTTAGAACTCATAAGGAAAACAAAAAGTGCATTGAAGCGAGAAAATTACACCATCACATTTTTCCAAACTTGTTTTTGTAATACACTTTTAGTAAACTTTTGCAACAACAAGCATACAAAAGTTTCATGTTACTAGCATACAATAATATTTAAAAAAAAAACATTGTGAACATATAGAGCTAAAACGAACGGTCCTGAGAATGAGCCTTGGGTAACACTTAAACAATTTCACAACATTTTTCAATGAATTACGGTAGAAAGCTTCTCCGGAGACACTATGAGCAAAAGTCACGCTTTCGAGCTTAAGTCTAGCGAAATTAAAGGGTGTCCACGATGAAATTGCCACACACAAAATTGACTCGCAAAATTCGAGTATTCATCCGATTGCCATCAAATTTTCAGGGATTGAAAAATAACCATTAAACTTCATTATACCATTTTACTCGTTTTTTATTTACAGTCCATACGCAAATGCCCGCACCTTGGCCTTAACCCCGGCCATAAGATTGTGCACAACCTGTGAATCAACCGTTTTTTGCATGTAAACCCATACTTTCTTCAGTTCCTCGACTGTCTTCATTACCTTAGGTTGTTTAAGAAGGTGCTGCTTCATAATCGCCCAGTACTTTTCGATGGGGCGGAGCTCCGGAGTGTTGGGAGGGTTGAACATTTTCGGCACGAAATTGACCTTATTGTCCGCATACCACTTCAGCACGTCCTTGGAGTAGTGGCATGAGGCCAAATCAGGCCAGAAGATTGTTGGACATTATGGGCCTTCGGGAGAGGAAGCAGCCGCTTCTGGAGGCACTCTTTCATGTACACCTGTCCGTTCATCGTGTCCTGGGTCACGAAAGGTGCACTCCGCTTCCCGCACGTGCAGATGGCTTGCCAAACCAAGAATTTCTTCGCAAATTTGGACATCTTCTGAGTGCGGTCATGCTCCGGAACGCTGAACTTATCCTTGGCCGTGAAAAACAGGTTGCCGGGGATCTGTTTGAAGTCGGCCTTCACATATGTTTCGTCGTCCATGATTTAGCATTCAACTTTCGTCAGCATGTTGAGGTACAACTTCCTGGCACGGGTTTTGGCGGACTTGTTCTGCTTCTCGTCGCGATTAGGGGCCTTTTGTACCTTGAACATTCGAAGCCCAGCCTTAGTTTTGGCCTTCTGGACAAAACTTCGGCTTAGGTGCAGCTTCTTCTGGGCTTCCGATCGGTGATCAATCGTTCCTCGAACCGCTTAATCACCGTGGAACTCGCGATTCCCAACGTTTTAGCGATAGAACGATGCGAGAGATCCTTGTTCTCGTGATGAATGCGCAAGATTTTATCACGCACGAGCTGTTCTTTCGACTCCATTTCACAGGACTTTAAAACTTGCAGGGTGTAAATAATGCACTATGAACTAAATCCACCCCAATTTTCTTTAAATTCTACCCAACGGTTAAAAAGATAGAGCAATTTCATTGTGTGGCAATTTCATCGTGGACACCCTTTATTGTGAAATTGTTAAAGTATTCCCCAAGGCTCACTCTCAGGACCGTTCGTTCTCGTTTTATATTATATATTCTTTGAAAAGTTTAATGTTGAGCCATTCGTCAGATATTCAGTCAGTTTAAAGTGAATAAATTATTCATACAAGCATCGGAGCGCTTTACTATCTTCAGAAGAGCTTTTACCAGGAAAATTTCCTGCAAATATCATGTATAAATATATTTTTAAGAGTGGACATCTCTAAAGAACATGTTTTGAAAAGGTCGATTTTTCCATACAAAATCCTATAGAAACTTAAAAAATCTGGTTCAAAAATGGGGTTCCACCGTTCGTTTTGGTAGTTTACACATTCGTTGTAGAATTCATAAGTAAGGAGGAAAGAGCATTGGGGCTGACATTTATTTTTCATCCAAAAAATTTTTCCTCAAAAACATTCAAAATAAATGTTCAGGTTTACTTTTCGACTTGCAGGTAATATGTCACAGCGAAGTCTCACGTCAATTTTTGAATCTACAATATACAATGTTTATTAAATATGATTTTTTAGAGTTTGTGTCATGCGTTCAATTATGAAAAATACTATAATATTTTGGCAAAACTGGCATCTAGTTCTCAAAAACAGAAAAGAACAAAATAGCACCTAGCATAAGTTTTACGCATTGTTTAAGCATAATGTTAATGTCTTTTAGAAAGACTTTTAGAAAATTTCTTCTATCTCTCTTCATTATTTAGATATATTTATTTATAAAACGAAGCTTGAGCTTGAGCTTGAACGACCACACGTTTCGTAACTGCTCTTCCATATGGATCTGAGCCAATGTAGGTGCACAGAGTACCATCGAAAGATGGGTAATTTAGGATTAATTTACTTTCTTTAATGGACAATAATTCAGTAGCTTCCGTGACGTTCTTGATTGTAGCGGAAAAGAGGGTCACTTTGTCACCGTGGTCTGTGAAGGATTTTGTTCGAACTCATGACCAATCGCATATTAAAGCCTTAGAGCAATTCCACAAAAAACGGGCAACCAGTTAAATCGACAGTTATTTTGTCTTTAAAAAAAATACACACTCTAAAAAAATATATATATTTTTTAAAAGTTAGGCCGTTACAAATTTTATTTTCATTTTATGTCACCCCCCCCCCCCCCCCCTTCAAAAATCTTGAAAATTGGAAGGGGAAGAAAAAGAAAGCTCAAACCGTTTTGTTCATTTCATTGGTTTTCCGACAGCATAATTGCTTAATTCAGCAACAAACAAGTCAGGTGACAGCGAGAGTGTCGTCGAAAAGCAAGCGAAATAAATAATAATAATAATAAAGTGTTATTTTTCAACATTTATTTGAGTGCAAGTTACAAACGTCATAACTTGCACACAAACTTTGATCAAAGATATTTCTTTTTTTTTTCGTCTCGGTGTATTTATTTTTTGCCACCCCCTCTGCTAACTTTGATAACCTTGGACTTAAAAAGAATTCGAAATTTGTATCAGCCTTCTAAGAAAAATTTGAAATCAATTATCTAAAATCTAAAATGAGCTTCATTTTTAATAATATATTTTTTTTAAAAAACTACAAAAGATAACCTCAACAATGCAACCGGTCCGAGCATGGAGAAATCAAGAAAAAAGAAGTTATGATTTTCTGAAAAAAAATTTTTTTTAATTTTTTCGAAGGCATTTTTTTAAGGACGAGATTGTTATCTACAACTTTGCCCAAGACACTATGCCAATCATTCAAACCGTTTTGGCTGCAGAAATATTTTTAATTTCCAATAGAGTACTCTATGGGAATTAAAAATATGTTTACAGTCAAAACGGTTTGTTTGATTGGCATAGTCTCTTTGGCAAAGTTGTAGATAGTAATTTTATCCTTCCATAAAAAAATATCCCCTGGGAAAAAAAATATTTTTTTTTTCAAAAAATCATAACTTTTTTTTTCTTTATTTTTTTCCATTGTTTAGGTAATCGTTTGTACTTTTTATAAAAAAAATAGGTTTTTGAAAAATGAGCGTTTTTGAGTCGCTTTTTGCGCGGTTTTTTTACGTGGGGTTTTTACGCAGTTTTTTCACGCGGATTCCGGAATTCACGCGGTTTTTTAGCGGATTCCGGAATTTACTCGGTTTTTTACGCGTATTCCAGAATTTCCGCGTTTTTTTTTACGCGACACGTATCCCCCGCGTAAAATGCGACTTTAGTGTAATAGATTTTAAATTTTTCTTATAATTTTTTTACAATAAATAAATGTTTTTTTAAAGTGTGTATTTTTTCGGAAAGACAAAATTATTGTCTACAACTTAGTAGAAGACGTCAAACCGATCAAACAAACCGTTTTGGCCCTAAAAATATTTGTAGTCATCAATACGTTCCCAAAATAGCATTTTTCAATAGCTTCTCAAAAATGAGTCGTGTTCCAAAAAATTAAACCAATAGCACAAAATGGCGTCTTTTGCCTATAGAAACATCTCTGCAAAGTTTCAGCCAAATCAAAAATGACAACTTGAAAAATATTAAAACTGGGACATTTTTTGTGGAACTGCTCCTTGAAGTTACTTGCTCCTTTATACTTAGATACAAAGATTTATAAAAAAAACTAAGAACTTCAGACCTTTCCAAATATAAGTCCAGATATATTTTTGAAAAATAAAAAAAGCTCAAAAGTTCTTTATTTTAGAATTACCAACACACCTATAAAGTTTCATTGAATTCTAAGAGCAACGTGCCAGCCCCTCAGTCGAGTTTGCGCGAAATTCTTCACATACTTGACATTTCTGATTAACATTTATTTTCCTTTTGATATTTGAACATGTTTCAAAAATTATATTAAACATTACTAAGTTGTACAAATTTTTGCAAATTTATATCAAAATTCGTTTGCAGCTATGTTACATGAATAATTTGAGGAGGACTGAAATGAGTTCATATCTACGAATTCGTTAGACATTTTGAGTAAGATCTATTTTTGGTATTGATTCACAGAATATTAAAAACAACGTCCTTAACACGCTTATTATAAGATTTTGATATATTTTTTCGTTTTTGTTTTTCAACAAAAAATAGCAAAATGTATTTTAATTTTTTTTTAGGATTTCAACATTCTGCAATTTTGTATAAGAGACCGATTTTTTTCGCAGAAAAAAAAGTGCACTAAAAATATACTGTAACATCTATCGTTTTTATTTATTGCATTTTGCGATATAAAAGCTCTTATAGCCAGGCTTGTCGTTTCTTCTCAGAGAATACCTAGCGTGTAGGAAAATATCTTACATTGCGGAAACAACAGCTCTCACACTGGTGGGCAAAGCGACGCACTTGCTTGAAAAGAGCAGCGAATCGTTTATATCTGAGGAACTTGTAAAAAACATCGCGGTGAAATTTAAAATATCTCTCCAGAGAGATAATAAACTGGTATGAGCTACACAACAGAGCTCAGTGCTTTTACTGTGTTAAGCATAAATCAAATGAGGGTAGCATCCAGGTAAGAAAGTAGAGTGCGTTGTTCGCTTTGCACCTTGATAATGAAAAAAAATGTAGTTCTTCGAATGTTATCAAATTTATCTCAGCAGTACACTGTGTATTCTCCCTAGAGTGATTCATCACTCTTGTTTCGCTCAGCTGTGGTGTAAGGAGCAATTGGTCATATTAATGTATCTGTGAGCGACAGAAACACAGCACAAAGCAGAAGAAAGATGTGTGGTGCAAAAAATTGCTACATGCAGCGCTCATGCTGGGCAAGAAGTGAGCCGTGAATATTCACTCGGCTCTTTCCACATTTTGAGGAGAATAACATGCCTGTTTCTAGCACATAAACAATCGCTTGCATTTCCAAACGCACAATCCGTTTTCGAAAACAAAAATCATTGTTTATGTGTGCCTTTTATTAGTGAAATTTACTAGATACTCGTTTGTATCTAAAGCTGGTAAGTGCAGCGATTTTTTTTTTGCGAACTCGTGATCATTTTCTGTGTTGTCTACAGACATGGATCGTACCGAGTGAAAAATCATGAAAAAATGCTACGTCGTTTAAGTAGTTTAAAGAGGGCCGGTTTAGTTTAAAGAGGGCCGTTTCTAGGCCACGTGATCATAAAGAGAAAGGCGGAGAGGGGTTTGTCAAAAGACCTCAAAAGACCATGCAGAGGGTGGAAGGGTTAACGAAAAGACCACGTTTTTTCGGACATATAATTTATTATTGCCACCCAACTAAGAATTATGATTGTTGTTACAGAAAAACAATGCATTCATGCTCGATCTATCCTTAGAGAAGTGTATTAGCCAAAACTAAAGTTTTTTGTGGTTTTTCTTCAATAAATAAATTCATTTTAAACGGGTCAATAACACTGGTCGACAAAAGGCTCAAACTGTGAAGAAAAATAAAAGTTTATTAGCTATTTAACCATTCCTGTGCATTTTGGTGCCCCTATAGACCGTTCCGATAATTATAAATACACTTACGATCAACCGTCATTTCAAATAACGTGCAGTATTCAACCAAACGTTGGCTGCGTCCTGTTGTTTACATCCAAAAGAAACAGATGCTGTCATTTTTTCTAACATTTAGAGCGAAATTTTGAAAATGCGTGGCCTTTCTCCCGAGCGATGAAAGCGAATTTTGCACAAATGGGGCACCGTGAGTGGTCTTTCTATGAGAAAATTTGCCAGAGAAAAAGGTATAAGTGTCGGAGCGGTTCAAACCGCATTGCGGAAGTATTGTGAAGAGTGCACATTTACTGATGCCCCAAGACGTGGTAGAAAACCCGGGCCTGTTGATCCCACAATGGACAAGAAGGTTAAGGAATACTACAAGCGGCACCCTTCAGATTCAGTACGAGATGTGGCGAGAAAGCTTGGAACCTCGGCGAGTAACGTTATGCGTGCCAAGGGAAGAATGGGTCTGCGGACCCGTCGGAAGCAGAAGCAGCCAAAACGAAATCCAAAACAAGCTGAATCTGTGAAACCGAGAGCTCGGAAGCTTTATGACAAACTTCTGACCAAAAAAATGGGATGTGTTATCATGGATGACAAAACCTACATAAAACTGGACTATAAGACTCTGCCAGGACCGCAATTTTATACATCACCGAAGGAAAGGGATGTCCCTGGACCAGTGAAAGCCATTTACACCGAAAAATTCGGCAAGAAGGTAATGGTTTGGCAGGCCATTTGTGAATGTGGGAAAATATCTCGTCCATTCATTACGAACGACACAATGAATGGTTAAATTTACGTGAAATCATTCCGCGTCGAACACTCGACAGAAACGGACGTGCAAAGTGGTCGTTCTATTACAATCCGGTCCGTGTGTTCGAATAGCCAAACAAAAGAGTGTATTATTCGCGCTAAAGGCCAACTAAATTGTGAGTTGTGTCGCTACGTTCTGTACCCGGCTCGCAACTTTGGCTGTATTGGTGCAAAATACCAGCTGCAGTTTTGATCTGTGCACAGTGAATAGATCTTTCTAATTCAAGGCCATCAGTTGACTGTCGAGTCGTGTCGCTGTGCTGAGTGATCTCACACCCGGCTCACTGCTGGTGGCTGTATTGGTGCTGTTGTACTGGTGCTGCTGGCTGCTTTGGGTGCAGCTTCGAACGATCGGACAACCACTGCTGGAAGGAAGAAGTAAATAGGTACGTGTTCTTGTCGGCGCTAGTGCGCTAGTGCGCTACATTTAGCGCGATGGATATAGATCCCTCGCCTCCCGTGCCACCATCCCCGAACCCCCCTGACCCTTCTGTTACCCCCTCCCCTGTTCATTCTCCAGTCCCCCCTCGCCCCAGGCTTTACCCGGACGGATCTCAACAGGGCAGCTATACTGTTTATTTTCGTCCAAAGGCAGGAGTGAATTCAAAGCGATTAAACATACTGCAAATTTCTAAAGACCTGACGAAGGGGTACAAGGCCGTGACCGAAATTTCCAAGGTCCGACCTAACAAGCTCCGTGTCGTGGTCAGTGATCTGGCACAGGCCAATGCTATCGCTTGCTCTGAGCTCTTCACACGCGAGTATCGCGTTTACATACCCGCACGAGACGTGGAGATCGACGGTGTCATAACCGATTCGAGTCTAATTGTCGAGTGTATCCTAAAAAGCGCAACCGGTTGCTTCAAAAATACCGAAACACAGGCGAAGATTTTGGATTGTAAGCAATTACGGTCCATGTCTCTCTTCGGCCCGGTGTACATGCAGCGCAGAGATAAAATCAAGCGGTCACTTAAGGAGCATTCAAAGCGTTCTTATGCTGAGATGCTGAAGAAGACCGTGACCACTTCTACCATAACATTGAACCCCTTTGATCTGTTGTCCTCTGATGAAACCGATTCTGACGATTCATCAGCGGGAATCGACGATTCATCCTGGGGAGTCTAGGAAGAGGAAAAATGTTTCTTCTCCTAAACTTCCCCGTAAAGGTCCTAAGATTTCCCAAAGTGTAATGAAAAGTACGAACAAACCAAACAGTGCTGCGGAAAAACCGAAGCAAACTCCTCCTGGGCTTGGAAATTTAAAGTCCCAGAAGGAGTTTCCAGCACTGCCAGGAACATCTAAAACCCCAGTTGTTCCTTTTGCACATCCAGTCGATGAAACAAACTCTGGATTAGTGAAATTTTCTGACATTGTGGACTGGATTTTTGAAAATTTCAATGTACCCGATCCAATTAAAATTTTTCTTACAGCATTCCTCCCAACAGTTAGATCATTTTTGAAGCAGTTGACTGCCCAATGGCCCCTCCTAGCAGCGATTGTATCCTTCGATGCCTAACTCAACTGCGTAAATGAAGGATTCTATCTCTGTCTTACAGTGGAATTGTAGAAGTACTTTACCAAAAATTGATTCGTTTAAAGTTTTGATAAATAAAAACAAATGCGATGCATTTTCCCTTTGTGAAACTTGGCTTACTTCAAATATTGATCTCAACTTTCATGATTTTAATATAATTCGCCTTGATCGAGACACCCCATATGGAGGAGTACTTTTAGGGATTAAAAAGTGCTATTCTTTCTATCGTGTTAACCTCCCCTCGATTCCAGGCATCGAAGTTGTCGCATGTCAAATGACAATACAAGGTAAAGAGCTTTGTATTGCTTCAATATATATTCCTCCCAGAGCACAGGTTGGGCAACGGCTGCTCCTTGATTTAATAGAACTTCTTCCCTCGCCACGTTTGATTTTGGGAGACTTCAACTCTCATGGTGTGGCTTGGGGTTCCCCTTACAATGATAACCGCTCCTCTTTAATCTATAACCTTTGCGATAACTTCGACATGACTATTTTGAACAACGGTGAAATGACACGTATCCCGAAACCTCCAGCGCGCCCAAGCGCTTTGGATCTATCCTTATGTTCGACGTCGCTACGGTTGGATTGCACATGGAAGGTAATCCTCGATCCTCACGGTAGCGACCATCTGCCTATTCATATTTCTATTACAAACGGGTCAACTCGCATGCGACCAATTGACATTCCGTATGACCTCACACGGAATGTCGATTGGAAGTTAAACGAGGAAATGATTTCAAAAGCGGTCGAGTCGATTCAACATCATCCACCACTTGAAGAATACAACCTCCTCGCGGGCTTGATTCTCGACGCCGCGTTGCAAGCCCAAACGAAGAAATATCCCGGCGTAACGATCAAAGAACGGCCTCCCACTCCGTGGTGGGACCAAGAGTGCTCCGATGTCTACACGCAAAGATCCGACGAGTTTTTGGCCTTCCAGAAGGGAGGTATACCTGGCGACTATTTACGGTATTCGGAGCTTGATACCAAGCTTAAAAGTTTGGCTAAAGCAAAGAAACGCGGATATTGGGGTCGGTTCGTGAACGAGACGTCGAGGGAGACATCGATGAGCACTCTTTGGAATACAGCCCGAAGAATGCGGAATCGCGTAACGGTCAACGAAAGCGAGGAGTCTTCAAGTCGGTGGATATTTGATTTTGCCAGGAAAGTATGTCCGGACTCTGTTCCTGAGCAAAACATTGTTCGCGATGCGTCTCCGGGCCACGACGCGATAGAATCACCTTTTACTATGGCAGAATTTTCAGTTGCCCTCCTGTCCTGTAACAATAACGCGCCTGGGTTAGATAGAATCAAATTCAACTTGTTGAAGAATCTACCCGGCAATGCCAAGAGGCGCTTGTTGAACTTGTTCAATAAGTTCCTGGAGCAAAACATTGTACCGCAGGATTGGAGGCAAGTGAAGGTGATCGCCATCCAAAAACCAGGGAAACCAGCTTCTGATCACAACTCTTATAGGCCGATTGCAATGCTATCCTGTATCCGGAAATTGATGGAAAAAATGATACTCCGTCGTTTAGACCACTGGGTCGAATCAAATAGTCTACTATCAGATACTCAATTTGGCTTCCGCCGTGCCAAAGGGACGAATGATTGTCTTGCGTTGCTTTCAACAGATATTCAGCTGGCGTATGCTCGCAAAGAACAAATGGCGTCTGCGTTCTTGGACATTAAGGGGGCTTTTGATTCCGTTTCTATTGACATTCTTTCGGGTAAACTTCACCAACAAGGATTTTCTCCAATTTTGAACAATTTTTTGCACAATTTGTTGTCCGAAAAGCACATGCATTTTACGCACGGCGATTTGGCAACTTTTCGCATTAGCTACATGGGTCTTCCCCAGGGTTTATGTTTAAGCCCCCTCCTTTACAACTTTTATGTAAATGACATCGACGAATGTCTGGCAAATTCATGCACGATAAGACAACTTGCAGACGACAGTGTAATCTCTGTTACAGGAGCCAAAGTTGCCGATTTGCAAGGACCATTGCAAGATACCTTGGACAATTTGTCTGCTTGGGCTTTACAGCTAGGTATCGAATTCTCTCCGGAGAAGACTGAGATAGTAGTTTTTTCTAGGAAGCATGAACCTGTTCAGCTTCAAACACAATTAATGGGTAGCACGATTTCTCAGATTTTGGTACACAAATATCTTGGTGTCTGGTTCGACTCTAAAGGCACCTGAGGTTGTCACGTGAGGTATCTGATGAAAAAATGTCAACAAAGAGTGAATTTTCTTCGTACAATAACCGGACAATGGTGGGGAGCCCACCCAGGAAACCTTATAAGGCTTTACCAAACAACGATACTGTCTGTTATTGAGTACGGGTGTTTCTGCTTCCGCTCCGCAGCAAACACACATTTGATCAAACTGGAGCGAATACAATATCGTTGTTTGCGTATCGCCTTGGGTTGCATGCAATCGACCCATACGATGAGTTTGGAGATCTTAGCTGGAGTACTACCATTGAAAAACCGCTTCTGGAGCCTGTCTTCTCGTATTTTAATCAAATGTGAGGTCTTGAACCGTCCCGTGATTGGAAATTTTGAAAGGTTAATCGAACTTAATTCTCAAACCCGTTTTATGACATTGTATTTCAATCACATGTCCCAAAATATTGACCATTCTTCGAATATTCCAAATCGTGTCGACTTATCAAATACTTCTGATTCTACTGTGTTTTTCGATACATCCATAATAGAAGAAACTCGTGGAATCCCGGATCATTTACGCGTGCAGCAGATCCCTAAAATTTTTTCCAATAAATATCGAAACATCAACTGCGACAATATGTACTACACTGACGGATCACTTCTTGATGGGTCCACTGGCTTCGGCATTTTCAATAACAATTTAACCGTCTCCCATAAGCTCGATAATCCTGCTTCTGTTTACGTCGCAGAATTAGCTGCAATTCAGTACACCCTAGGGATTATCGAAAAAATGCCCACGGACCATTATTTCATCTTTACGGACAGTCTCAGTTCCATTGAGGCCCTCCGATCGATGAAAGATGTTAAGCACTCACCGTATTTCCTGGGGAGAATACGGGAACATCTGAGTGCTTTATCCGAAAAATCGTATCAGATTACCTTAGCGTGAGTCCCTTCTCTCTTCTCGATACCGGGTAATGAGAAAGCGGACTCTTTGGCTAAGGTGGGCGCAACAAACGGTGATATTTATGAAAGACCAATTGCCTTTAATGAATTTTTCGCATTTGTACGTCAGAATACGATCATCAGTTGGCAAAATTCTTGGACCAAAGGGGAACTGGGAAGGTGGTTACATTCCATAATCCCCAAGGTATCGACGAACCCGTGGTTCAAGGGGTTGGAAGTAGGTCGGGATTTCATTTGCGTGATGTCCCGGCTTATGTCCAATCACTATAGATTTGACGCGCATCTCCGTCGTGTTGGGCTCGGGGATAGTGGTATCTGTGCCTGTGGTGAAGGTTATCACGACATAGAGCACGTTGTTTGGTCATGCCCTGTACACCGTGACGCCAGGTCTAGATTAATAGCTTCCCTGCAGGCCGAAGGTAGGCAGCCGGCTGTTCCTGTTCGTGATGTCTTGGCGAGCCGTGACCTATCCTACATGTCCCTTATATACGTTTTCCTGAAATCCATCCACGCCCCAGTTTAGTCCTATCCCCTTCCGCCTACATCCAACCAAACGACAAGAACACGTTAAGACCCCGGATCCGGAAACAGCAATCAGACCCGCACGATACTCTCAAGGCCCGATGGAAACAACCCAACATGCCAGTCCGTAATATCTTGGCCCAGCAGCGGAACAAATTTAATATGCTGCTTACCAATGGCAATGAAAACCATCAAACAGCAAACCTGTGCTTCTAATGCAAAGTATTCTAGCTTTAAGTTAGATTTAGTTTCAGCTCGTAGTCGGCAGTGAGGATAAAAAATTTGCTTTTAGTTATTAAGATACTTTAGAAAGTAAGCTACCAGATATAATTGGCGCCGTTAAACATTGAACTGTATTTGTGCCGTGTCTATAGTTGAAGAAAAAAAAATTCACGTGAAAGAGTGTTTGCAGAAAAGGTTGTTACCCATGGTTAAGCAGCATAACAATCCTCCAATCTTTTGGCCCGATCTTGCTTCCTGCCATTACTCTAAGGATGCACTAGGGTAGTATAAAACAAATAATGTCACATGTGTCCCAAAGGAGATGAATCCTCCAAACTGCTCTGAAATTCGCCCTATTGAAACTTTTTTGGGCTTTGACCAAGGCAAAGCTGAGGAAATATGCCAAACCAGCGGACAATGTTGAAAAATTTAAAAAAGAGTGGCTTAAAGTGGTAAAAATGGTCGGAGAACACACTGTGCAAGAGCTTATGAGTAGTATTAAGAGAAAAGTTAGAGAACTCGCGTATCCTACGAAAAATAATCCCAACTTGAATTGAAACTGGAAAGAAAACACTTATTATCTATATTTCAAAATAAAATGACCCGAAAAATCCTGTATTTTTTGTTTTATTCAAGAAAGAAGATGTATTTATAATTTTCGGAACAGTCTATAGCCATTTCAGCTACGCGTCAAAAGCTCCCACTCATTCCAGCGCGAACGTTAATCGTGCACCTTCTGTCACTGTTGAATTGATGGAGACACTAAGTTAATTATTCGACAGCCTTCTAGGGAACGAGCTGAGGGAGCAATTCCAGATCCAGAGCTCGCCTGTAATATTCTAGACAAAAACTTTCTTCTGCAAAGTTGTTACATAATATGGAGTTCACATTTTCCTGTAATCACAAATTAGGGTAACCCAAATTTTCGATAAAATCAGGCTTTCTTATTTTTGCAGATAGGGTTAAACGATCTTCAACAATCTTGTAGCCCCGTCAATGTTGCGTAACTTTGTAGAAGAAAGTTTTTTTTTTTCTATCTTTCAAAATAACCAACATAGAGCTATTTTACTTAGTCACAACAAGTAAACTACGGTGCGGTTCTAAAGCTCAAAATGAAAAAAAATGAGAGATTATAGCTATTTACTCAATTTTGTGAGTTTTGGTGCCCCTAGCCATTTCTATTACGCGTCAAAAGCTTCCACTCACTTCGACGCGAACGTTAATCGTGCGCCTCCTTCGCCTGTCGAATCGATGGAGACGCCAAGTACATCGTTCTAGGGAACGACGCCTGAATTGGCGTTTGTCTCTAAGTAATAATAATTGTATTTTGTAGCGCGTCGAGATTTGTGACATTATTCCTGGAAGTATGTTTTATAAATAAAAAATGGTAAACATTTTCATTTGCCCAATAGTGCTGATGATGTCAATAACAAAAAAATTGTTTAATATATTCTTGAGTTTTGAAACACTACAGAACTCGATATTTGATCGTATATTTTGCCCATCCAGTCGCCAGAGAAAACGTAATATTTAATTCAACTTTCAAAGACATTTTAAATTATTAAAAAATAAAACAAAATTACACATTCGTTTGACGATATGATAAAAAATACAGTTATAGATACCTAAAACACCAGTCTGCCAGTTATAGCTACCTGAAAATCAGTTAAAGTAAGGACTAATTTACTACCAACTGAATATTTCAAATTGGCACTAATATTCGATTTTTTTTTAGATGAGTATAAAATTTACCATTACTAGTAGCGAAAGGTGCATCAAAAATTCATGAATGATCAAACTATTTAAACAAATTTAATTTTTATACCTAACATAAAAATGTATTCAAAATCATTTAAAATATACTCAACGAAATAGCATATTTAAAAAAGCTTTCAGTTCAGTTCAGTAAATGTAGCCCTGTAGTTTGTTATATTTGTTAACAAAACTGAAATGTTATTTAAAGATAAACAACATTATCTAATCTGATATAACTGAAAATTTCATGTGCAATTTGCGTAATGGCTGTAGGCCAGTTTTTTCAAACCTTTAATTATTCATATTTATTCAAAATAATACTTGCTCATATATTTGCAAAATTAGATCGTAAATCAATTGTTTTATGAGAATAAAAATCAATAACATTTTGCTCTTCATACATTTCTCAATTTTTAATATAAAAATATTTGATCAAAATATGACCACGTGTTGTAGGAACGGCGCCAAACAATCCATATGAAAATGTGGTTTTCATTTACGATTTGCACTGAAAACTACTATAAATATTATATCTGTACGTTTAGTTTGACATTTTCTATATTATCAAACATTTCCCATAACAACTCAATCACCAATAACACTTCTTTTGATTCCATCTAAATTGATTTTTTGTTTCTTTACAGAATTATCTGTCTAGCAAGGACGGTAAGTTACTTGACCCCCTCTAACTGTTTATTCTTTACATTTCAAATGAAATAATGAATAAAATAATAAAATTTTGACACTAGTAATCTAAAATATAATCTTTTTTACTCCAAGCTAAAGCTAATGTATATCAACATATGAGTTGATAAAAAAAAATTAAATAGTTCAGATAATAATAGTTGCGATTCAAGTAATTATATTCCTCAGCTGATTTAAAAAAAAAAAAACAATGCTGCTTTTGTGATTAGCAAATACGTTCAGTAATTTTTCATAAAAAATCTCTGAAACAAAGATTCTCTCATTTAACTACCGCTCAATACAATATAGTTGTAAAGTCCAGTCTTACCGACGTTACAACTTTTCAGCAAACTACTAACTAAATAAGTGTCGCGTCGGTTAGAAAATCAATAAACCAACATTCGACACCCAGCATGGAAGCCCCAAGGGGGTCCTTTGCTAAGTACACACAGTCTCTATACACACCCTTCATCACGCTTGACGCTCAGGTACTTGACACGTAACTCAAGTGGCGTGCCTATAATTATCTCCGTAATTTTCCAACTAAACCTAGCCAGGTACTTTCTAGCAGCCTACACGAGGAGGTCGCCACCAACCGACCGTGTTTCATTACGGTCTAGTCTTTCCTTCCGCTCTGAATGGCCTTTAAGGGGTCCAGCTGCGCTGGCTCGTGACTTCCTGACTGGATGACGACTCGAAAATTGCCGCGAAACTACCGCATTCTGCACTTACATGGACTTGCAACGATAAGTTTATAGTTTGCCCAACAACATTTTCCTGTGCGCCTAAATTTTTCCGCATTGGGTGTTATTCAGCGGTCAATTAGGCCGCACAGATACACACACGATGTGCTAGAGGTTTCAGCGTGTTACAATTCAAAAGTTCACCATATGATCAAACCTTAGCACTAGTGAAGTGTTTAGATTATATTCCGCTTGGAGGGTGACGTGAAGTAATACAGGCAACTTCCTCATCTCCTCGAGTCCCCATTAATGTTCGCGTAGCGCTTGAAAAAATGTGCAGCTAAATTTTCGAATTATAATGCAATGCATCATTCGACCTATAATTACCTTGATTTTATAATTAGTCGCTGTAAAATAAGAAAAACAATTTGTGTCTTGATTTTTCTGATTCAATTTGTCACATACAGTTGATTGAGGTTAAAGTTATGCCTGGCGGTACAAAAAAAAATATTACCCTCACATCGAATGTATTCGTGTGGACATTTCCAACAACATGCGAATTGATGGCATAGATTTCTAGGTTAAGTTCCCCTCAGGTGTATATATTATTGTTGCCGTGTGGTTTTTACTCCAACAAAAATAGTTCTATATTCTGCCTCTATTCGATATAATTGTCGATCGTCTATAGCCACGGCCGGTCGGTAGCTGCGCGTATCCAATTCTACAATAGTACCTGTGCGAGTCACGAATTGTAATTGAATAATAAACCTGGCACTCATCAAACTGAACACATGAATGAACGGACGGACAGCCTTTAGTCAAGCGTTTCATCGGATATTGATTGACGGGGACAGATATTGAATGTTTTGCATTGGGTACAATCATTCATGTACATACACTTCTACACACACACGAGTGGTCGTACCGAATGGCACACACTAAAAATAATTACACTGTAATTTATTCAATTTTACGCCACACTTTAACAGTTGAAGTTGTAACGTAATTTGTTTCAATTGCACACATCTGGCACCACGAGAGGCACTAATCATGGCGATATATAATGTTTTTTTTTCTCGCAAGTATAATTGTTATTATATAAATAGTGTACAGTTTTGCAAGTTTCATTTCAATTATTATTGTCATTTAGACTAACCTTGACTCAATAGAGGTTGCCCTGCATTCTATTTTCATAAAAATAGAACAAAAACAAGAACAATAGTATTAGTGATGTAAAATTGAAGTTACGAGCTTTTTGACACCAGTAACACAAACTATCATTGAACATTAGCCTAACCGTTATATGATCTAGTCAATACTTTGAATCATTTGCAGCGGTAAAGAGTAACTCTCGTTAACAACAGTTATTTACGTAAGTAATGACCTCGCCTGAAAATTCGAGCCGTGATCAAATATTATGTTCTTTTTATTAACAAAAATTTGGACACGATTTCGTGAAAAAGTTGCGCCAAAAATATAACGCAACGATTATCCAGTAAATTATTAAACTAGCTTAAAGAACACAAAACTTTCGAAAATTATTGTTAAATGCTGTAAAATTTGCCTTTTAGCTGAGATATAGAATCGTTAAAAAAATTTCGTTAGTTTCGAACAATGCTATCATAGCAAAAATTTTCTTATTTTTATTTTTTTTTGCCAAAAAAACTAACAACAGTTCATCTTTACTTATTAATTACCACAACTGGTATCAAAAGATACGATATTAAAAGAGGTTTTGATTTCAATGTCATATGGGTACAACTTTCGACAGAGTACTATACCTACAGGGTCAGTTGGGAGGCCAAACGATATTGTTAGTCACGGTGAATAAGTATGAAACTTTTCGGCCGAATCAGCGAAGGTCGTTATTTGCTGTGGAACACCTCTAAGCTTGTTTTCTTTTTTCATATCTTTGACGGTTTGTCCTACGATCATACGACATGCTCCTCCGATTGGTCGCTCTTTAAAGTAGTTGCGCAACTGTAGAGCCATTTTAATGAGCCCGCATCACTTACGTTAGCTCGGCAAACAACATCGTCATCACCGAAGATGGTAGCTTCGTCGAATAATTGCATGAACGAACGCGATGGCATCGTTAAATAAGTGTTCTTTATGGGATCAGTGCAATTAAAATCGGTATGCACACACAATCTTGAAAAAAAATAACCTCCTCTCCCAAGTACGACCAGCTTCGCTGATTTTAAACAGCTTCTGGACGACGCATTCTTGTTTGTTGACCTCTGACAATGGCATTTTATCGCGGCTGCTACCTATTCAGCTTTATTTCTTTCCTGGTGGGCTGCAACTTCTCGCATAATGGAACTTTCTTGTTGCAATGTAATGTAAACGATGTTAATCTAGTCGATAATGATGATGAGCTAGGTTTCATACTGTGTTTGTTGTTTCTTTCGGTAGCGTCCACATTGAGAGTGAGGAAATTCTCCATAATTTAGGTACAAGCATCTGACTCAAATGTCACCGGTGTTTTAGCATTATCAACTACGGTACATCGTCATGTTAAATTAAAATTGAACATCATATACTACATTTTGCCCCGTTCTTATTCAGCTCCTGCCGACGCTTCTAGGACCAACCTGAGTAGAACAAACAATCTTGGCTTCAACTTCATCGGCTTGAATTTCTATTAGTATAGTTCGCCATCTTTATGCTACACTCCGCTAACCGCGGCATACCTGCACGCACAAGAACCGTGTATCACGTATCAATCAAGCCGAAAGCGGTAAACTACTGCACTGTGAAGACACTGCTGTCCGTCCAGCGCTCGTTGTTTTATCAGCACGCCAATGTACGTTTACCTCGGGCATCTCCGGCGATAGAACTTCAAGAATCTTGAGCTGCCTACTTGAAGCTTCTTTGCGCGGACAATCTGCCTATTCATGTATTTATTTGAAAGTTGAAAGCACCATTCGCCGCGGCGGCGCTCTGCGTGCCGGGAACGGGTTTCGTACTTGTATCTCATGAGGTCCAATTCGGAGGCACATGCAAGGCACTTTCCATCTCAAATACAGAACGGCGCTAATCCAATCAGTAGTATGTACTGAGCTTTTTTACAGGTCTATTACATTTTAAACAAATACTGATTAAGAATGTTCGATCTCGGAGAGCTTAATTGGATGATTGAGTGAATAGTGATCATTAGTGGCCTTTCAAAGAGATTGCTCTAAATTTTCATATGGGAACAGTAATGAACCATTAGCGTGACGCATGAGTGAAGAGTTTCGTTTTATGGTAACTAGGCGCTTGTCGAAAGAGAAATAGTTACCAAAGCATACGGCAAATGCTAGTTTATTATTCTTAACCGCGAATGCTACTCATTCCGATGTGTGAACAGTTTTCAGCAGATCTTTAGCGATCTTTAGCGAACCGTGCGGCAACATTTTCAAAAGAATCAACAGCAATCATCCTCAGGTGGCTTCGCGTGATGCACTTGCGTCACGTCTAACATCGTTTCGAGCGTGCGAGACTTTTCTTTTCTTATATTTAATGAAATAAAAGCCGTGAATTTCCCCTAGGAAACAAGTACCTATTGTTTAAACAATGTTTGTCTAACAGATTTTATTTAGCATTTTATCGTCAGCTGGCAAATAGCCAAAAATATGATTTTCTTTATGCACGGGTTATCACAAGTATTTATCCGTGTACTTTTGATCCATGCAATTCGAACTTTTGGTCCATATGCGGACCAAAAGTTAGCATTCGATTATTTTTTCAAAAAAATAAAATTCTCTTGCATGAAAAACTCTATTGAGGAATAATAGTATGCATTGTAATAACGAGCGAATTTATATGCGATAATCATTTTACACCGTAGTACAATACTTTATTTTTACTTTGTTGACCGACGCACGGACCGTTTACCGATCCATGTTCAGCTTCTACTATCTTGGGCAGCTGTTCATACACCAGCAGTTCGTGCATCTACCGAGTGCTAGGCTTACCACGGTTTCGACGGCCTATTTTTGGTACTCTGCTACAGATAGTTTTGGTGGCCCTCTCGTCAGGCATTCTGGCTACATGTCCAGTGCACAGGAGTCTGCCCTGCAGTATAACCTTCACTATATTAGCACGTTTGTATACTTGTTACAACTCGTGATTCATGCGTCTACGCCACACTCCATCTTCCAATTTACTGCCAAGTATCGATCGCACAACATTGCGCTCAAAATCGATCAGCGTCTTCTAGCGTCCATGTTTTATGTCCACCGAGAGAATTAGCGTCCTATACAATGCTTGTTTTGAGCGCGTTTGAAAACTACGGGAAAATAGCTGGTAACGCAGAGCTGCTACTCGTCGTTTCATTTCGCAATTCGTATCGTTGTTTGATGTCACAAGCGTACCAACATAAATGAATTCATCAACCACTTAAAAACGTTTACATTACACTTACACTGTAGTACAATTCCTAGCCTAAAATCGTGAATCAGAATATTTAATATCAATTAATTTCAATTGATACACGTTGACAGCATAGAGGAAGGTTAAGGGGTACATAAATATCCACGCTTGTCCACGGGAGGGGGAGGTCCAGGTGGACACGATATTTTCTCCAAAAAAAATGGCAATTTGCCAAAAACATATTGATCTATAATCAAAATTCTACATATATTCTGGTTTTACAGGGTGGCAACGTGAAAGTGATACACTTTATTTATGGCATAAAACTCAAAGCAGTTTTTGTATTTCTCTTCGGAATCGATTTCAATAACATCTATACGTAGTAAAACTACAATGTATTCAGTTGAATTCGAATCTTTCACCTTTGTGTTCGATAACGTCCTATAGACGCTTTTAGAAGTCATTGCAAGCCGCACGCACGACTTCGTTCGGCATTTCGTCCCAAATCTTCACCAAACGCTTTTCAATGTGTCCAAACTCAAATTCCTAACGTCTTCCAACTTTCCTAGCATGAATCCCCAGATACTGAAATTCAGCGGGTTCAAATCAGATGAACTGATGAAACAAGGCAAATTCTGCTTACACCATTTCTGAACGGTCAATGCCTTATAAG
This sequence comes from Wyeomyia smithii, assembly GCF_029784165.1. NCBI lineage: Eukaryota > Metazoa > Arthropoda > Insecta > Diptera > Culicidae > Wyeomyia > Wyeomyia smithii. The sequence goes on from NC_073696.1 coordinate 98,440,392, forward strand.
TGCTGAATTCTGTTGAAAGCAAAAACTATCTTCCCCAAAAGCTTTTTAGCGCGAGGTTGCAAATGGCCTTCGACAACGTGTTGCAAGTTGTACTCCTTGTTTATTTTCACGCCCCTGTCAATGAATAGTAATAGTAATTTCCCTTTGGTCGATATACTTCCTTAAACCATCACAACTGACGCCTTTTGATATCGCTGGACTGCTTTTTTATCGGCTGATATATCACGAAGACATGCTCCATAAACATAGTCATTTTGCTTGTTCAAAGTTGCCTCCAGAATGAACAACATTTCGTGCGAAAAAATAATGTTATGACCTGTGTGCGTCTTCAGCAGCAACCGAGATCTAGCAACCCTGTCGGAAATATTTACGAGTTAATCCGTGAATTTTCTGCTTCTTGAAACATCCAGGGTTCTTTTCGATAGCATTTTGCATGGAAAGGTGGCTCGTGTTCATTTCAGACGCCATTTTCTTGCCGAACGGGCTGGATTTCGCCGGAAACGTTTCTTCACTGCTTTGATAACCGCTGGAGTCCGAACACTCCGTTCTTTACCAGGTTTCTTCTTGGGAACAACCGTGGCTGTAGCCTTAAAACGCTTGGTGGTCCTCTAGACGAATAATCTGCTTAAATTCAGATGTGACAGCTTCTTTCTGATCTAAATGTTAGTCCTTGCAGGCAGAGCTCTACATTTTCGAAACAAAACAATGAAACTGAATATTTCGCACTGTCTTTTCAATTCAAACAGTTTCATTTTCACCTGATTCCTTCCGGCTACTGTCATCGAAACACTTCTCTCGCTTTCCCTCCTGTTATTCATCGAATCGTTTCAAATGAAACTGATGACTATTTCAATTGACGGAGAGAAAGACTCTTTCCTTTCCTTCAGCGTCTCAATTGAAACTAGCACCGCATCGCGTCGTTTGATAATAGTTTTCTAATACCGCAAGCTGCAGTTAAAACGGCAATGGCATCCAATAAATACGTCACGCAGGTTCCAATCAATATTTCGGAAATTTTTTTCTCTGTTGATCACTGGCGCTGCGTAACCACTTCGGATTGAGGGAGGCCCTTGTCTACGTTAACGCTCATTGTCATTTTTAATTGAGAATCGTCATGTTAGAGTGACGGTGATAGTCTCCGCCTTCAATTAAAACTCATTCGTATCATTTTCTAGCCCTTCAGTTGTCAAAATCAAAGCAAGAGCTTTCGAGTAGTTTTCATGTGACTCGCGAAGTGCTTGAGAATGATATAAAAGCTTTTCAATTGAAAGCGACGGGTAAAAGCGTCACTATAACCTGATAATTGTCAATTGAAAATGACTTTGTCAGGCTCTGCTTGCAGGTGCAAGACCCTTACTTGGTCTCTATTTGAATCCATTGCAATTTTCTTGAGAGCGGAACTAAAAACTTATCCAGAATAAACAGAAACACATCGCTCCTTCAGAACATGCTCAGATGTTTGTTATGTTATAACAAAAAATACAACGAGGGGCACTCGAATACGTGTATCACTTCTATCAATAGTTTCACTCAGAGTTTATCTCCAGTACTATAACAGTATAGGCAGAGCCGGATTTATGGGGGGGCCCAGGGGGCCCGGGCCCCGGGCCCCCGCATTTTTGGGGCCCCCACAAATTGATAAAAAGATTTTTTCTCTTTAAAAAATGAGATTTAATCAAAAGTTCGATTTGCAGTAAGAAAATTTGATCAGACCATTTCAATCTGACACTTTCTTTCAGTGTTATTTTTTCGCTAGCGCCAATATCACAACTACATCCATAAGAGCTCACCTTGGATCAGGGTTGCCACATTTATTTCTGTATTTTTGCTGTATCTGTATCCAGCAAACTAAAAATGTTGCATGAAAATCTTCTTCCTTAAAGAATATATTGAAACAAATCACCATTTTTTGCTTTGGCCTAATTTTTTATTGGTTCCAAACTTATAATTAGGCGAGTTAATCAAATGTAGTAACTGAACACGATATTGCTTATTTATCTTTACGTGATGTTCATGCATGTTTTTGTTAATTTAATTCTAGTAGCTCCTGCTTGGTTAGCAACGTAGCTTTCATCTTTTAAAATTGAGCTCATAAGCTTAGGGGCCATGACATTTCTGGTTTTAGACTTGCTGCAATTATATATTGAAAATATGCGTTCTACAAAAGCCGAAGAATGTGGAATTATTGAAAAACGGAAACATGAATTTACCATTGGCATTGTGGCGTCCAACTACTCAGACCAAGTTAAGTCATCTGTTTCAGCGAATCTTCCGGTCAAAAAGTGTGTTCTTAGCGAGTAAAACTCGTTATTCATGTCTTGTCGATCAGTTACTGTTACGAATTTTGGAAATCAAATCATTTAAATTTTCCAATTTCACGAATGTTTAGAATTGAATAAAGCAACCGTTTTTACAACAGAATCGATAAAATAGAACAGCTTTGCAATTTGTTTCACAAATTTTAAATAGATATCCCGTCAAATATTTCGAAACGTTATTTTCCGCCTTCGTCCAAGCCTCATCTCTCTTCTTCTGCAACGATACTAACATAAACAGCATCAGGTTTTTTCACAAAAGTTTAAAAGTCGTTGAATTGAATTTAACCTTCCAAAAAATTGATTTCATTTCGAATAGCAAAAGATGCTGTAAAATCTGTATTTTTGACACCATTCTGTAATACAGATTCTGTATTGCTTTTTTAGTTCAAAAATCTGTAAAATACAGAAAAATCTGTATATGTGGCATCCCTGCCTTGTATTCTCTTGGAATGACACACATTAACACACCATTTGAATCGAACCAGCGCGCATGGGAGATAAAGCAGAGAAAGAAAACTCACAATTTTTTTAATGCATTGCTTTTGCTAACTTGTCCGAATCAGGAACACCAGATGTGCTTTGCAAAATGCAGATTTTCTGAGTTCGTGTGCAGATTTTATTGACCTGCAGATGTGTGTAGTTTTTTCCTAGTTTCTGTAGATTATTGTCAGAGTCGTCTTATATTTGCGCAGTCTTTCTCAAATTGTGTGCAAATTTTTGCCTGTGGATCGCAATTTTTTCAAATAAGGTTTTTTTTCAGGTGTCAAGTAAAAAAAAAATCGAAGATGAAACTAATTAAAAATAGGTTGCGTACGACTGTGGAGAATGAAAGGCAGTCTTAGCATTATTAAGTTTCGAGTACGAGTATACTGAAGGAGTTAAATGTTGATTATTTAATTAATAAGTTTTCTGCAAAACAACACGAAAGAAAAAAATTAACAAATTTTTGATAACTTTTCAATAGCAAATAAATATTTTTAACTTGTACGATAAAAAAAGATTTTGTTTTATTTCGGGGCCCCCACTATAACTGGGCCCCGGGCCCCCACAATCGTAAATCCGGCCCTGAGTATAGGTTTCTTTTGTCCCAATCCACCCGCATTAGAGTACGGCGGGCATATGTTATAGTAGGTTTTCGTATATTAAAAATACTAACTTTTTGCCTTTCTCCTAGAAAGGTACACTGGGGTCTTTTTTTACGCGGTTGGTTGTACCGCGTTGAAAAAATCCGCGTATAAAAAAACCGCGTAATTTGAAAAAAATCGCGTAAAAAAACTCCATTCAATAATAAGATCCGATTGCAAATAATGGCACGTAAATAAATATTAACTTGAAAAATGATATAAAAATTTAACGAAACACACAAAATGAGTTTTTAGTGAGTCTAAAATTGAAATTCATTGAAGAACATGACAATGACTTTTTTATAATAATTTTGCTACATGTTAAAGCTTTCGTTTCTTAAGGGGTTATATACCTTTTTGGTCGAGAAAAATGAGGGATGTTTAAATCTATTTTTAAGTGCATAGCACCATTTCCATTGCATCAAAGGGGTATTTTTTTGAAAGTACAGTTTATCAACAACAACAAAATACGTTTGATTTTGAGATATACAAATTATTACTGGAGTAATGGCCGTTTCCCCGAAACACTATTTTTTTGCAGAGGCTTGCGGTGATCCTGATAGAGACTCAGCGGGTCAACCGAAATGAAAAAACTCATATTACTTCATTTGTTTAAAAGTGTACCGGGTCCTTGAACGCTCGCTTTTATGGGTATTTTGTTTTCAGTGCAAACGGGAACGTTTTGAGCGCTAAAAATTGCATTAAAAAATTTTTTGCGGCAAAATGTAACTGTATATTTTAAAAAGCTATCGTTCAAGGACCGGCGAATTTAATAACGAAAATTTAAAAAAAAAGATGAAGGAAATCGGTTCAGTAGTTTTCCCGCAATCAGGATCATGGCAAAGTAATTTTTCGGAAAACATTATTCCGAGATAATCGCGTGTAAAGTTTCAAGTTTAGCTTATGCGGCCGTGGCGAGGCGTGCTGCAAATCGCTCTAACTTTCTTCCTATTGCTCAGATCTTTATGAAAATTTGTGAAAATGTTCTCAAGATGTTGTATTTGAAGATAATACATTAAAATTTTTTTCGGTTTTTGAAAACTAAAAAGATATATAACCCCTTAAACGGAAGTAAATCGCAACGACCCTGACTCGTATCGTTGTACAATTATTAATGTATTTTTGTTCCTTCTTCCCGAATTAAGGGAAATTGCCCATTTTTTGATAATAACAGCAAATATATTAAAAACATGCATTATTTAGATTAATAAATAAGAATATCTTATTGTCATGAACCATACGATTGATTTTTACTTTATTGGATTTACTTATACTAAATTTGTTCAATACCGCGTAAAAATAATCTTCCAAATCGCGTAAAAATAATCCGCGTTATTTCAAAAAACCGCGTAAAAATCATCCGCGTTATTGTAAGAATTCGCGTAAAAAAGTCGCGTATAAAAAAACGCATAAAAATAACCCGCGTACAAAAAGACCCCAGTGTATAGCAATCACTGCGAAAACTAAAAACTATAGAAGTGCTCAAAAGGGCCGAATGTCGTATATCACTCGACTCAGTTCGACGAGCTGAGCATTTTCTGTATGTGTGTGTATGTGTGTATGTGTGTGTATGTGTAACGCTCTCCCAATCTCACTCGATTTTCTCAGAGATGGCTGGACCGATTTCAATGAAATTAATTGCAAATGAAAAGTCTAGCTGCCCCATAAGACCCAATTGAATCTTATTGTAATCGGATTTCTAGTTTCGAGGTTATGAATCAAAATGTGAAAATCACGAAACATCAATATCTCAGAAACTACACAACCGATTTGAACAAAATTAATTTCAAATTAACGAGCTACCAAAAAAACCTTTAACTTTTGAATTTTATGGAGATTGAACTTGTGGTTCAAAAGTTATGGAAAGAAACGCGTTCTGGAGACTATTTAATCTCACTCATGTTTCTCAGAGATGGCTGGACCGATTTTAATAAAATTAGTGTCATATGGAAGGTCTTATTGCCCCATAAGACCCTATTGATTTTTTTTGAAAACGGATTATTACTTTGCCTGTTATGTATAAAAATGTGAAATCCAGCTATGAAAAGAAACATATTTCGAAGAATACATAAACACTTTTCTCAGAGATAGTTGAACCGATTTCCACAAAATTAGTGTCAAATGAAAGGTCTAGCTACCTCATAACACCCTATTGAATTTTGCTGTAATCGGACTGTAACTTCGTATGTAATGTATCGAAATGTGAAAATCACAAAACTTCATTATTTTAGAAACTACACAACCGATTTGAACAATGTTCATATCAGATGAACGGGCTAATTAAGGGTTAACTGATGAATTATGATTGAACACGTGGTTTCGAAGTTTGGCTGCTCTATACGTTCCCTTTTCATTTGATTATAGTCGAACTTAAGCAACCGTTATGTATTAAATTGTTAAAACAACGAAAGTCTATTATCTCAAGTATTACACGACTTATTTGAACACAACTAATGTCATACGAACGAGTCATCTTTCAAACTTACAAATAACAAACTTCATAACAATTTGATGTGTGGTTCAGAAGTTATGGAAAGAAATAAAAGTTCAGAGACTATTCAAAACTATACCTGCTTTGATCAATATATGTGGCCTCAACATTATTAAAATATGGTATCATACTATTTAAACGTTCCTCATATTGCTGGTGATTGAATTTTTCGAAATTAAGAGTCATTATTTTTTATTTTGCTATTTCTTAAGCACTAAAATTACGTCAAATTTCATATTTTATACTTCAATTACAACATAAATATTTTAGAATCCAAAGAGTGAATATTCCTTTATTGGATTGAAGCGTTCATGTAAATCTATTTTTACAAATAATAAGTTTGAATGAAAAAGGCTGGGTCTGACCGCTAGGTGGATTAATTTAGGGTTTTCTGTTAGATAAAGGCATGGTTTATTTGGTAAACTTTTGAAACATGTAGAAACATAAAACTTTGCTGAATAAACAAAGTTCCTATGTTGATTGATTACCGAGTTACAGAGTGTTTCATAGGAAAGTTAGTTTTTTGTATTTATCCATATCTCCAGGACTTTTTCTTGTAAAGTTATATAATATTTGAGCTTAGTTTCTCGATAACTTTAGGAGCGTAAATGGTCTAGTTTCATGTAAGGAAAAGTTTTGAAAATTACGTGGATGTTTTCTTGTAAATGCCATTAAAAAAAGTTAAGTAGAAAAATTTAATTTTTATGTTACCTTATATAAAATACTCTGTAACTCTGTACTCAATCGTGTGTATTCAGCAAAGTTTCATATTTTTCAATTTTCTACAATTTTTCGCGCGTCGCTCGCATAGATTTCCGGTGTTTGAAAAGAATGATGCTATTAGCTCGTTTTCGTAACGAGCAACATTGTTTGAATCCGACATTTACCACGGTGACACAACTTTTCCTCTCCGTCGCAGTTGTGGAGATGCAGAGGTGAACTCGGTCTCCGACAGCAACGATTGTTACACATCCTTCCTTACAATCTCCTTCCTCGCCCTAACGACCGTAAGGATGTGGCCGGCGCCGTCATCGATCTATACAAAGCGGTAGCTACTGAATTGTTGTACACTGAGGATGGCAAACTAATCCCAAGTAGCCATATACGTGGTTCCTTGTGCAACTTCACTAGCTCAGATCGATCACGAAGCAGCAACTACTAAATTAGCGGTCGTCAAGCTCAAATCATTCCACTATCTCTCAACACAAAAAGTTATTTTTGATATAGTAAATTTTTCATAATTTTTGACTATTTGTCATTATGCGGTTCATTCATACAAATAATTATTCCGAAGCTAGAATGAAGGTGAAGGCGCTATGGAATCAAGTTTCACGTTTTGCCTCTTTGGACCACTGCGGGACGGGAGGATCTAAAATGTCCTTTTTTTCTGTCCACATAGTATGTGGACGGTTTTAAAACCATAATGTTCACATATGATATAAAAAAAAAACAATCCTTAAAACGAACCTTGGGGAACTTCAAACAATGTTGAAATAGTAAATTAGTTCACCTCTGTTCGAGCGTCTTGATAGAAAATTTTCACTACACTTTACACTTTTTATTCACTTTCACTATTTAATTCTATCACTTTTCACTTTTCACTTGCATATACGTATGTAAGTGTTGAAATACGTATATGCAAGTGAAAAGTGAAAAGTGATAGAATTAAATAGTGAAAGTGAATAAAAAGTGTAAAGTGTAGTAGTAAGTTAGTGAATTTGGTAGATTCTTAATCTACTATTTTATATTTTATTCGGTATGATCCGCACTATTTTCCGGATATCGGATGTTGCAAGATTTTTAACTTGTGGTGCTTTTTTGATAACGATTTTATAATTTAGTTTTTTTTTTGTATAAGATTCAGAACCGTGTTTAGCATTTGCATTATACCCAAAGAATTAAATTAAGGGGTTATATACTGTTTTGCTCGAGAAAAAAAGAGCAAAGTTTGGAATTTTTTTGAAGCGTGTAGCACCTTTTTTATTGCATAAAAGTAGTAATTTGTGCATAAGGAATACATGTTATTTGTGAAGTAATGGACGTTTCCCCGAAACGCTGTTTTTTTGCAGAGGTTTGCGGTGCTTACGATAGAGATACAACAGATCAACTGAAATCAAAAACCTCCTATTATTTCATTAGTTTAGAAGTGTGCCGGGTATTTGAACGATAATTTTCATAAGTATTTTGTTTTAAGTGCAAACTGGAACGTTTTTCCCGAAAAATAAATGTTTTGAGTGCTGAAAATTGCAGGAAAAAAAATATAAAATTCGTCTATCAAAAACCGATCATTGACCGTGGAATTTAATAACGAACATTTGAAAAGGCTAAATGTGTTCAAACTCGGGGAAATTTGTTTTTGCGTCCAAATAAATAAAAAAACGTAGAAGCCAAGGCAAAAAAATTGTTGCACTGTGTTATAGGCAATTATTTCATTTAAAAGCTCAAATAATGTTTACAAATTGTCAAATGTTGTTTTTTACATACGCACATCGTGAGTATGATTACTATCTTCGAACTTTTCTTATAAACCAGTAATATTTACCGCAAAATAAAATGTATAGGCAAAGCTCCCCGATCCATTTTCGTAAAAAGAGAAAGTTCACCAAATATGGTAAGACAACATTGTTTGACTAAGGTATAATTATATTAAATATTAACTGAATCTCAGTTTGTAACCGAACCTCAGTAAAACGGTTTACTATCAGAATCTAGATGTTTTCACTTTCCCTCTAACTCAACAAAAGTTTTCGCATCACTAAACTATTGAATATTGCAGTTTGTGAAATAAGTTATCATGTCCATCGTGTCCGCTTTACCTACTGAAAACTGTATTTCAAATGAAAAAACTCTTTTCACTCTGATTTGAAATTACTTGCACAACCCTTAAACTGCATTCAATGTTTTATGGTTGATTCGCAGTATTGATTAAATGAGGAAGTAATTAATGTATACAGTAGTAAATTATGCGAACTGGTATGAAATATAATCTTTAAATTTCCTCATGTTGCAGAAATATAAGTACACGGGTATTGATAAATCATACAGTAGATAACAGTAATCGTCTCTCTAGACTACAAATGCAGTATTGATTTATCTTAAAACAATCAGCCTATAAAACGTTTGGTATTTATTAAGCAGCTTTAATATGTATAAAACGCGATTGATCGAATTGATGGTTTCGCAGGATGAGCATGAAGCACCGGTTAATGAAGACCAGTAGGTTTCCAATCGAACGAATAATTCACGGAGAGACAGAGAAATATGCTATTACATACCATCAACAATCTGATTTTATGCCGAGACAGATTGACAATGTGGATCGGAGCAGGTGTCCAGCGGCTTTGTTTATTTATTTATTTATTTACTACCACTGCCAACAGACATGAAATAACTTGTCCTAATGGCTACTAATATAGAAGTCGACGGAACAGTAACAAAAATTTCGAGCGTATAACACTAAACGATAAATGATAATCGAAGGCTTGTGATACTCTGTTGAAAGCGCGTTGTATACCGATGATGGCACTATTAGAGCTGTAGTTAGTTCGACGAAAGGGCAATAGCAACGCTGGCATCCTTCGCAGAGTTCTAGTGGGGGCATTCAGGTTGATTTGGCGAAGAATGGCAGGGCAGTAAACTCGTGATGTCAGCATATCTGATACTAGCATAGCACGCGCTGTTTCTCGGCGTAGTTGGAGAGTGTCGATCTGAAGAAGCTGACAGCGATCCTTGTACCTAGTATTACGCATAGGTTGCCGCCCGGGGGGCGTTCGAAGGGCATAACGTACAAACCGCCGCTGGATCTTTTCAATTCGATGGATAGCATTGTTATAGTGAGGGATCCAGACCGTTGAACAGTACTCCAGTGAAGACCGAACCAGCGAATAGTAGAGCGTGACTAAACAGTTTGTTTTTTTTTTGAAAATCACGCGTCATTCGGAAAATAAGTCCCAGTTGTCTGGAAGCTTTCGCTACGATGAAAGATATATGTTGTTTAAAGGTGAGTTTTTCATCCAGAAGCACTCCGAGGTCCTTGATGAATTCGACTCGTCGTATTGGGGAACCGTTAAGGGTGTAATCAACATGTAGTGGCAGGAGTTTTCTAGTGAACGTGATCACGGAGCATTTGGATGGGTTAAGTGTCATTCGATTCAACTCGCACCAGTTGGCGAATATGTTAAGTTGTTGCTGAAGAAAAGTGGCGTCGGTGGTATGTTTTATTTTGTTGAAAAGCTTCAAATCATCGGCGAATGCTAGACGAGGGCATTTTACGGAGTAGTGAACGTCGTTGAAATAAAGCAGGAACACTAGTGGGCCAAGATGACTGCCTTGGGCGATCCCGGAAGTAGCGGAAAACGATTGGGTGATTTCGTCGTCGATTTTAACACTCAGTGTACGTCCCATTAGATAGGATTCTAACCAGCTCAGAAGGTGGCCGCTGAAGCCGTAACGGTCGAGTTTAGCGACAGCAACACGATGGTTTATTTTATCAAATGCGGCTGAGAGGTCCGTGTAGATCGTGTCCGTCTTTCGATAAAGCTGTCGACAACAAAACTTGTTAGGCACATTAGGTTCGTCGTGCAGGAACGTTTCGGTAGAAATCCGTGCTGTTCGTCAGCTATGCTATTCTGGCAATGAGAGGTAATAGGTTGCAGCACGATTATCTCGAACAGTTTAGATATAGCACACAGAGCTGATATTCCACGGTAGTTGTCGATTTGCGTACGATCACCCTTCTTATAGACCGGGAACAAAAAAGCATGTTTCCAAGATGTAGGAAACCTTCCTGTGGAAAGCGACAAGCGGAACAAAATCCCAACGGAATAACTAAACCGGAGATACACTTGTTTAGCAACGTGGCAGGAATACCATCTGGATTAGGAGAGAAAGAGTGTTTAAGTTTAGTAGCGGCAGCAATAATCATAGTGTCACCGATGTTGATGGAGGCGATGGAACGTCCAGTAACGGGAACATTATTGGCAGCTTCGAAAACTTGATCTTCAGTGAGAACTTCATAACTGAATATGCTCGAAAATTTCTTGGCAAACAGTTTGCACATTGCGCTGGAGCAATCTGCTCTCTCACCAGCAAACTCCATAGTAGAAGGCAGGCCAGCTTGCTTCCGCTGCATGTTGACGAAATTCCAAAACTTCTTGGGGTCTGTCTTTAACTTTGACCGACTGTCTTTAGCTTTGACCGACAAAACAATTTATCGTACAGGTTTGATTCACGCACACATACGTTTCATTGTCAATCAAGCTGCACCTCTGAACCCTGGGTATAAATTAGTAACGGTATGCTTAAGTGGAACCCGAGCAACTTGAAGTAGCGTAACAGCGTTCGTAACACCAAACAAGCAAACTAATTTAGATTAAACAATCAATAACAATTTGAAATCGCTGTTTGTCCTCTGCGTGTGTTTTTTTGCTGTTCTTCACAACCTTATCCGCAATGAACCGAAAATTGGTTCAAATCGCAACCTTGTGCCACGCACCGATCGGCCGGCCGCGGCAAGCCAAGCATCGGTTACAGTTTGTTGTTCCGCGACGAATGCCGAATGCCGATCGATTCGCACAAAATGATGAAATTGAAATCGATCAGCTGGGCACGAGACCGTGAGGGAATGAAACTGATCTTCTCTCCTCACTCTTTCTGTTTTGGGGTTCGACATACGATCGTGATCTCTGGCTAGCTGGTGTAAAAACGTTAGGTTTTGCAACGATTAGTTCAAACTTGCCGGTTATAATATTCGAAGTAAAAATGTTGTGCCAGCTGCGGTGTTCTTTTTTTTTGTTTGTTACTGACACAAAAAGCTTGATTCTCACCTGTTTGGTGTAGGTCATTTGACCGATCCTTGTTATCTGGAAACCTGCTGACCCCGTTTGGACAGGTAGCGGCTAGCATTAACGTAATATGCACAGTTTTGGCAAAGCCGTTGACACGTCACTTTAAACTTTTAATTTGCTATAGAAGGACTTCACGCAAACTCGTCTATGGAGTTGGCAACGCCCTCCCAAATTTTAGTGAAAGTTTGTGAGTTTGGAGACGACGATAAGAAATATTTGATTTAAAAAACTTTGGTCTTAAAATCAAATGAAAAAAAAAATTATTTTAGGTAATGGAGTTTTTACATGAATGAAAAATTTGACTTTGAAAAATCTTAGGTGTTTTTTCAAGAATTCTAAGAATATGGCTTTCATTGAATTATTTTCATACGAAAATTTAAGAGTTAATGCCTAAAAAGTTGTTTTCTTGATGTCACGGATGTAAATTCTAGGTTATTTTAAAGGCATTTTTTACTTTAAACGTAACTGAAAAAAAAAAAATATATCAAATAAATACCTACTTTAAAAAAACGAATAGTAAGTCATAATAAAATAGATAGAAGAAAAAAACGCCAGCCTAAACCAGTCGAATCTGTTACGACGCATTATTACCGCTGAGTGGCACGATTGCACAATAGAGCGCTTAGTTCGTCGCCAATTAGTGTCCGTTTGAATCTACTGAATGGTCAGGAATTAGGTAAACGAGGAACTTAATTTACCAGCGGTACAATTGTATAGAAATATCGGAACTGGTCGGTCGAAAGGTAAATACAGTGTAACGAAAGCTCCTCTCACGTCGAAGCCGGGTAGTGACAGATTTACCATTAACGGGTATTGACGTGAATATTATTGCGTGCCATTTTGGTACGGTGTCCGGGTCTTCGAAAGTTCAACATTCCTTCGATTATGTTAAACATAGTTTCCTATGCTCATGACCTTTGCTACGTGCATGCCAACATGAAATGAGCGAATGAAAGTTAGTATTTCCGACAAATGGATGTCCCTTATTGAATAATTGAAAAGAACCAAGTTTTCATTTCTTGAAGAGCGATATTTCCAACGGTGTCTTGCTTATGGCAGAACTCAAACGATGAACAACATTCATCGTTGCATCTTTTAAACGGTCACGTTTTCAAATGGGCAGCAATCGGAGCTCAATTATCGACGTAGTCGTCCAATTAACCAATCCAACATTAGCAATTCCTAGACTTTCTCACAAAGAACTGCCCATTCTTAACTCGGCACTGCGTGGTACCTATCCTTTAAACTGATCATCATCTCTGCCCGTGGAGTTGATAATTTGCGCCCTGCAACTCGATTGACTTTGAAGCTGTTATTCATTGCATTACTGAAGGTAAAGATCTTCATCGACCACATGATCATTATTGTTATTACTAGTGGTCATTAGCTATTACAAATTTAAGGCAGTGGCATACTCTTCACAGTCTTCAAGATCCGGCCTCCGGCTGTGCTGCCCAATGCATTTTTACACATATTCACAAGTGACCCTGTGAAGCGTGTGTGAACGTTTGGGTCGACTCACACAAACACGCAATGCACCGACAAATTAGCCATTCGAGTTTCGAAACTTTCGCGCTTCGTTTCTGCGTGGGTGACCTAATTGTGCCGAAAGGATGACGCAGAAGTACTTTAACTTGCATCAATTTGCGTCGCTACGGGTGCATCGTTTACCAGAGGCCGGCTGCTCAGCCGGTTTTGGTGTTGGTTGAATGGTACTTTAGACTGCTAACGATGAGGTTTGCGGTTTGGAGTGTCATTCTTGAACTTTCGTAGCCTTAATACTGTGTGTGTGACGATAGTTAAGATTACCTGTGCTCTTTCGGGTTTGCAATGATTTAAATACAAAAATTTTATGTTACTTATAATTTTTAATAAGTGTAAAAACACAAATTTAACACTGATTGTTACAAGTGTCTTGGTAGATTTCACATTGTTAACGCAATTACCCATTTGGTTTTTTCTTAAAGCCTTATTTTGTAAATAAATAGCAGGGTATCCCAAAATCAAGCCTAAATTGAAAGATAATGTTATTTATAGTATTTTTGTAGAATAATTAAACTTTCTAAAAAAATGTTTACAGGTTATCCAAACGTGAATTATGCCCTATTTTTTGCGTATTTTTTATTTTTGTAGGGTTAGTTCTGAATATTTTGAATCACAGAAAGCCTTAAATATTGCAAATAAGTAAATTCTGTCTATAATTTTAAGATAAAACCCCTTGAAACCTATACAAAAAAAGTCTGCCAAGAACTGAAATTTTCACTACAAAGCGGGATTTATGACGAAAATTTACATGAAAAATATATCTGATATCTTACCAGGGAGCTTTTCTTCATGAGATTGGCATTTCTACATGTGATGGAAAACTAAGCATTTTTACAAATATATCAAAAAACAACGTTCAGAAAAAAATACATTTTTTCTGCCATGCAAAACTTAGTAAATTTTCTACTCACTCATTGGTGGATTGATCACCCATTTTTCTATATCAAAAGATGCATTTTTGAATATCCCGAAACTTCTTCGAACATACGTGCAATAGAGATATTAGCTTTAGTGGCATTTTTGTGAAAATGCTCAGTTTTCCATCACATGTAAAAATGCCAATATCTCAGTTCCTCGGTTCTTTTTCTATGTAAATTTTTGTCATGAGCTCAGGGAGTCAAATAACTGAATGCGATGCTGAACTAAACCATGCAAAATATTCAAAAATAATCCTACAAAAATAAAAAAATAGTACGGAAAAATGTAGGAATCAAACAGACTTGCAAAAAGATGGTTGATTAGCTTGAAAAAATCATGTTTTCATAAATCACGCAACCTCTGAACAATTTTTTAGGAAGTCGAAATGTTCTACAAAAACACTATAAATAACATTACCTTTAATTTCAGGGTTAAGCACCTTGACTTTTCCAACATCATTTTTTTTTTTTGGGATACCCTAATTGTCTCCCTGATCGCTAAAAAATGTATTTATAGGGAATGAATGCAGACTTATTTTACATAATTATCTAAATTAAAGGTTGTGAAATTGCACCAACTCCTCTACTAACCAGCATTGTTTCTTCTGCTAGAGTCACATTTTGTCAAGGAGTAGTCACGGTATTATAAAGTTGAAGGGTAAGTGGGGAGCCTTCTAATAAACCCATGCTCAAGTCTTTTGACAAGGAATGACCCTGATTCTACCAAAATTGGAACCCACGACTGTTCGCGTTTTAAAGCCAACGTTACGCGGCTCACTTACAACCCTCACTCCAAAAATTTGTTTTAATTTGATAATATCATAAAATCCCTAAATCCTGAAAATTACAAACTCCTAAGCCACTAAATCCTCGCATCCTAAACTTCCAACATCCTGAATTCCATAAAATTCTTTAAGTTCTCCGATCCCATGATCGAAAATAACTGAGTTCAAAGTAAATTACAAATCCAACATTTATCAATTCCCTAAACTCCAAAATTCTAAAATTCCTTGGTTCTATTCTATAAGATTATGGATTATATAAGATTATGGTCCTAAGACTGAAAAATCATATGGTTCTGAAATTTTACAAATCTTACAAAAAGTACTAAAATCCAAAAATTTTGGAATTTTGGAGCCCCGAAAACCAAATATGTTAGAATACTAAAATTCTAAACTACTACAATCCCCAACTCCTAATTTCTAAAACACTGAAATGTGCAATCCTTATACCATGTTTCTAGTCACCTGTTGCTAATAAAATTGATCGATAATAACCTTGAGTTTAAAATAAAAAAAGTAGTGTACACAACTCTATGCAATCTATTGTATGAATAATTGACGTCTGCAAAAAATTATTCCATGAGTCGATATTTCGACTCCTGGAGGTTTCCCTGTGAGTCAAAAAATTTAAGACTCCTGGAATCATTCGATTTTTAAATCCCTAGAGTTTAAACTTTTTAAGGATTTATGCATAAATCGTGAGATCCCCAAATCCTTATACCCTAAAACCCTTAAAGCCTTGAGTCTAGATACTCTTATCCTTAATCCCTAAATCCCTAAAATTTTTTAATCCCTAAATTTTTGAAACCTTTAACCTTTTTAAATCGTTGAACCCTAAGTTTTGTAAATCGTAAATCCTCAAATCATCAAATTCCTAAATCCTCCAATCCTATGATACTCGAACTCCCAATATCCCGAACACCTTAAATCGTTATACCTTTACATTTCGCAACCCCGAATCCAAAATTAATTTAGAGTCCTAAAACTTTCAAATATTTGAAACTTGCACTCCTCAAATACTAAAATGTTATAGTTGAAAAAACCTATATACATACAAATATACAAATTCGGAAAATCCTCAAATTGTGAGACTTCAGATTCATTCAAATCTTTAAACAATAAAATCCTGAAAATTTGAAACCATAAACTCCTTAAAATCCTTAAACCATGAAATCCCTCCATGTTGAATCACTAGAATCTAAAATACTAAATTCCATTATTTCTAAGATCGGTAAATTCCTAAATCACAGAGTGTTAGAACCATTAAATACTAAGATATTGTAGTCCTAAGTTGTTACCATCCTTAAATTCGTATGTCTCTTATATTCTTATTAAATCGAAAAATTTAAGGGTTTAGGAATCCGCAAATTTCTCCATTTTTCAAACCTCAAAGTCCTTGAAAATTTGAACATTAAATTTGTAAATCGTGAAATCCTCAAATCCTTATACCCCATAACTCTTAAATCCTTGAATCTTTGAGTTATCTTATCCCTAAACCCCGAAGCCCTTAAATTGTTCCTTGAATTTTTAAAACCCTAAATTTTCGCATCCTTAGTCCCGTAAGTCGTAAACTCTTGAATCATCAAATACTGAAATCTTAAATCGATATTCGTCGATCCCAAATTCAAAACTGATTTAGATCGAAATATGTGACAAATCCATTCAATTTAGGCTTTATTCATTTCTCAAAACTGCATTGTTCTAATATCCTCAAATCCTTTTATGCTATTTAAAATTATGCTTTATACTAAAATTACTCAATTTTTTAAATTTTTATGCCTCAAAATCCAAATATGTTTTGATGCTAGAATTCTAAGTTACTTAAATTCCTTACTCTTAAATTTCTAAAATACTGAAATCTCAAACCCTCATTATATAATTCCATAAAATCATAGTTCCAATGCTAGAATCTTCTAACTTTCAAATATTAAAAACTGGCACTCCTCGAATACTAAAATTCTATAGTTGTATAAACCTATATAGAAATATTATTTTGGAAAATCCTCAAATTATGAGACGTCAAATTCCTTCAAATCGTAAAACAATACAATTCTAACAATTAGAAATCATAAACTCCAAAAATATCAAAATCCTTGAACAATGAAATCTCACAGTGTTGAAACAATTGAAACTTAAATACTCAAATCTTTTAATTCTAAAATCAATGAATACTGAGATGCTGAAGTCCTAAACTCCTGCAATCCTCATATTCTTATTAAATCGAAAATTTTAAAGATTCGGGATTCCTGAGACCTTTCAATTTTTAAATCCCAAAATCCCAACGGTTGAAACGGTTTGAAAAAAAAAGTTCTGTTTCGACAAAAAATCGACTTTGATTGTTTATAACTTTAGTTGTTGTTAATCAATCACTTAAATCGTGTGTACTTCACTAGATAATCTAATGAAGAAGCTACAGTTAAAATTTCAAGTCAATCGGATGTAAACTTTTTCAGTTCTACTGCTCGCCGATTTTGAAAACATGGTTTTGAGAAAAACGCGTTTGAAGTTTCAAAATGCTATAAATTTCAAGAATCGCAATCACAAAGCCCCTAATATTTTTTTTACCTTCAGTCAGCTATCCCTGTGTCGTAAAATTGTCCTTCTTGGGTTTTATTTTCCGTCGGACATGCGATGCTTAACGACTTTGACACAGTTGGCGCCCGATCCCACGCAAAACTCAAACTTGTCACTCATATTTAAGTACTTTTGAATATAACTCACAGTTAAAAAGTATAGAAAAACTCGAACAAAGAATGTACCCAACGAGAATGGCTGATCGACTAAACAAAGGGAAATTGTGAGTAAACACGTTCTGTAGAGACGCTATAACGGTCGAAATTTGATGCAGAGACCTCTATACTTCAAATTTGAAACACGATAACGATCGTAGGTAACTTCTGCTAGTTTACAAAGCCTCGAAATAAAAAGAAAAACGAGCATCGCCAAATTAAACGAAAAATGTGATTTTGGAGTATAAAAGTTGTTCGGTAAAAAATGATTTGAACGAACTTCGAGTTTAGATCTGTACTTGGGCGTTGTAGATTTTGATTCTTGGATAGTTTTAGCATGATTTAGGCCAATAAAACTAAATAGCGAAAATATTTTTTTTTTTTGGTAGATATAACCCCTAAAACCCTGATGCCCTTGAATTCTTTATTTTTAAACCTTAAATCTTTGAATTCTTAGTTCCGTAAATCGTAAACCCTTGAAACATCAACTACCTAAATCCTCAGATCCTTCGACACTTGAATCTTCAAAGTTCTAAGTTCAAAGAAATTGTACTAGAGTGGAATTTCGATTTTATCATGGTCAAAAAAACACTTTCCGGTAAATCTAGCGAAACTTCGGATTCGAGGAAATAACGGAGTTTAGTATTTTTTGTTGCATAGCAGTGACATCTAAGGGGCCATTCACATACCACGTGGACAGATTTCTGCCGATTTTGACCCCCCCCTCCCCTTCCGTGGACAACTGCCCATATAAATTCTCAAAAAAAACGTATGGATCGTGGACATAACCTAAACCACCCCCCCCTCCCCCCAAAGCTGCCCACGTGGTATGTGGATGGCCCCTAACGAAAAACACTAAAATTCATCATTTCAATAAGTCCACAGCTTTGTTGGATTCATGTTGTTTTGACCGTGATAAAATCGAAAATCCTTTGTATCAAAAAGCATAAAATTCTAAAATCCTAAACTCCTAAAATCCTCAAAAAGTCCTGAAGAACTGTTTAGTCCTAGAACGATAAAATGGCAAAATGCGAAAATCTTTAAGTCGCAAAATCATAAGGTCCTCACATTTGATTCTAAAATAAAAAAATTCTTCTAAAATCCTTAAGGTGACATCCCTATATTACGTAACGAAAAAAACCCAATTTTTCGACCCGCATCCGTAACGCAAGCACCTACACCCTCATTCTCATTACGTAACGCAATAGAATCATTTGCTTAATAAAAATGCTCATTTTCAAAGTAGAATTACGTGATTTATGGATTTTTAACCAAAAAATTGGAACTCCGTGATTTATTATTGAATGATTATGAATCAGTGATTATGGACTTAAGAACATCAATATTGGAGGGCTGGAATTTTAGATTCGGTGATTCGATGTCCCAAGGTGGTAATCCCAAAAAATTTCCTGAGGTCCTTATATTCTCCAACCCTCAAATCTTAAAGCTTTAAAATCCTAAAATCAAGTAATCCTAAACCTCTCAAGGGTCTAGTCTACACTAACACAGCCAAATCCTCACAAACTAAAATTTTTGAATAAGTAAATCCCAAAGTTTCAAAATCTATAAGTTATAAAGTCATAAATTCTTAACATAATCAAATCCTACAACCTTCCGAACGGTTACCTTGTTAGAACTTTAAATTCTTAATTACAAAAATTTTGAAATCTTCAAATATTAAATCCTTAAAGACTAATACCTGTAAATCTTTTAATCGGGTTTCATGATTGTTCATGATCACTCCCTAAATCTTTGAATTTTCAAACCCTGATATCACTAAATCTCTATAGCCTCAATCCTTAAATCTTTAATTCCTTGAATCTTCAAATTAATAATTCCTGGTATCTTTAGATTTCAAAATCAAAATCCAAAGTCCTAAAATAATACAAAAACCAAAATCATTAAGGTCCATGATCATAAATATGGTAAAATTCTGATGCTATGATACCATAAAACCCCGAATTCAAAGTCCAAAAGTTCCAAAACTCCTAAAATATTGAAATTCAAAATCAAGAAATCCTAAAAATTCTGTCTTTCTATAATTATAAAATGATTAATCAAAAGTAGATAATTGAAAATAGCAGTGGTTGCAGATTTAAATTTTCAAGCCCCTAAGACTAAACATGTTCAGACACTAGAATTCTAAATTTCTAAGATAAAATTTAGGAATTCATAAATCTTTAAATTTGTAAATTTCGAAATCCCTAGAATTTAATCTTTTTAGTCCATAAATCTATAAATCCTCGATTCCTCACATCCTTATGCCCTAAAACCGTTGAATCCTTAAGTTTTAAATCTTTAAATTATGCTATCCTTGAGTCCTTCAGCTCTTAAACTCTTCATTTCTTGAATTTTAAATAACATACAATCGTGATAATTCTAGAGTTCTAAAACTATAAAGTTCCAAATCCCAGAATTCCAATGCTCCAAAACTCATTAAACATTTGACCCGTAAAGACCCGGGACGGAACTTGTTTTTTGAAAATGCTTGTTCTCAGCACTGGAACGGCCGATTTGGGAAAACTTGGAATTTTATTCAAGGGGAATAGTTGATCTAAGTTTTGGTAAAGATGCCAACCCTCTGGACCCCTCCCCGTTTTCGTAAGACGCAAATATGTTTGTGTTTTTTCTAATTTTCCAAACAGATTGAGCAAACACTGGGAATTTTCATACGTATTAATTGCTCCATGTATCAAATCATGTCAGGTAGATGAAATATGGTATGTAAGAGTGAATTTTGGAGGTTCTGAATTATTTCAGTACAAAATCACAAAATTGAAGAGCTAAGTTGAAACTTACTGTGGGAGACTGAGAAAATCAGGTTTCCATGAAAATACGTACTTTGGTGAATTTAAGCTGGTTTTTCTCAAAATGTTTGCATGCTAAAATAAATATTTCATCGCGTATAGATTCAGAAGACCTTACCGCAAAAATGTAGGGCTAAAAATTTTAATAACGGTTTTATTGTTTGAATTTTTATAAAAATACGTAGTTTTGTGATTTTGTACTAAAATAATTTGGAAACTCCAAAATTCACTCTTACATACCATATTTCATCCACCTGACACGATTTGATACATGGAGCAATTTATACGTATGAAAATTCCCAGTGTTTGCTCAATCTGTTTGAAAAATTAGAAAAAAACACAGACATATTTGCGTCTCACAAAAACGGGGAGGGGTCCAAAGGGGTGGCACCTTTACCAAAACTTAGAGCAACTATTCCCCTTGAATAAAATTCCAAGTTTTCCCAAATCGGCCGTTCCAGTGCTGAGAACGAGCATTTTCAAAAAACAAGTTCCGTCCCGGGTCTTTACGGGTTAAGTTCCAAAACCACACAAACGAAAAATTGTCTGATTTTGAGTTCTAAAGAAATCTTCTGAAAATCACTAAATTGCGTATTCCGATAACTATAAAATTATTAATCATAAGTTTAGGGTTGACAATATCATTGACTATGGATTTGCGACCATTATGTCCCAAGGTTTGATTAGTTTGAAGATGCTTAAATTGTTAGATTGCCAGACTCCGAGATTTAGTATCAGGGAATTGTTAGTTTTGAAAATATTGGAAACTTCCGGAAAAAGTGTGGGAAAAGCATGAGTCTTAGTATGTTTTACATGTAATATATTATGATTTCATGTTTGGAGAGTTTCCAAACATGTTGCATATAAGAAAAATAAGATATTTGTATTTGTATTTGCATTTGTATTTGTGCAGTGGTTCAGTCTCCTACAAGGAAAAAGAAAAATATGATAATTGAAAAAGCTACCTGATCAGTTGTTATATTTGAATCGATAATTTTTATTTATCTACTTATTTTGTCAATTTCAACCATTCAATAACTCTTGAGGAAATGCAATTGGCGTCGGAAAGTTCGAGCATAGTATGTGATTTTTTGTTAGAAAAAAAATCTTTCCAAAATTGCCTCTCTGGTAGCTCTGCGTTGCGTGAAATAAATGTGTGCTTGCGCTTCAGTGAGCAAACCCATTCCGCATTTACCATAATTGTTACCAAGACGTAAAATACAACTTTTCCGATGTAGCAGAAGAGATGCCGGCTAATGACCATATAGTGGCGGCACAGGAACATATCTCCGACCGCAAAGAGACCCACAGTGCTCCTATCGGCGATCAGTGATATTTCAATTATTATGCTTGATGCTCAAAAAAGGAAAGTGAAACCACAGCACACGAGTCGAATGATGTCACTCGATTTATGCGATGCTGGCATGAATTGCGAGTTCCGGTGGTTAGTTATTATTTCGATTTTCTCTTCCAGGTGTAAATAGCAATGGTTTTGAAACCAAACCAATGTCAGTCATGCGTTCCGCGGTGAAACAGCGGCCGGTCGACCTTAACATTTTGCACACAGCTTGTTCGTCAGTTGTCCGTTGAACATCTTGTCGCTCAAGTGTAAAGCAAATTGTTTGTGTTGCAAACCATTCAAAACGACAAAAAACCAACTGACATGGAGTGACCCCTAAACAAAAGAATGACGGAATTTGCCTACATGTGTGTCGTTTCTGTAAATGATGCCGAGAAAAGGCAAAAATACTTCTACTGAGTAACTTTTCCTGGGCGAACATGACATAAAAAACTCAATTTCAACCCGCCTAAAGTCATCGGGCACAAGATTGGATCTGGCACCTTTTTCATGTCAGATGACAGCGATGATGACGAGTAAACAATGGAATCGTTACCGCTTTTCTTTGCTATTTGGATTGCGTTTACGTGCACTCGTTGTTTCTCCATGTAGTGCACATCGACAACAACGACGCCCGTCTGCGTTGATTTACCAACCTTTGGAGCATGGCTAATCATAACCTCACACAAAGGATACCCAGATTCTAGTTGTTGGGTGGTTTGGCGTACGGTTTGGTGTGAAGCTTCGAAAAGTTCTCCCTTGGCGATGTGTCGAATTGCCGTGTAATTAATGTGAAATGTTTAGTTTACCTTTAGTTGGAATAATGGGACGTTAGTCACACTGCTAAAATAAGCACCTATTTGGAGTAGAATAAGAAGTTTAGACTATTTTGCGCAGCGCTGTTCCGACCGTCGAATCGGCAAATCCACATTCTTGCGCTCTGGCGTTCATTTGAATGCGACGCCATGCCTGGCTGGCCATAGTCGCCATCACCATCAAATGAAAGATTCAATCGATTTTTTTGTTTTGTTAAGTTACTCAACGACGCAAAAAATAGTTTTTTTTTTTCATATAAACGAATATCACGAACCAAAAAGAGTTGAGGTTTTTACCACGATTTCAACCGACGAATTTAGCCGAAGCTGGTGGCCACAGCGCGAATTATCTGGCATCGGTACTTCATTGTATGTACCCTCTCTTCTGTGAACTGGAAGAATTTTATTGATTAAAAGATTGAAGTGAAGCTTGATGGATTTCAAAGTGCCGTTTCGAAGAACCGACGACGCAATCAAGCGGGTATTTTTCCTGCTGCGTCACGGCATCCGCACACGATGATGAACGCAGCGATAAGCAAAGGCAGAGACTATGCGCGTCTCGACCGGTTAAAGTGCAAAAGCAGTGATAAAACACAAATCGTGACCCGTCACTTCAGAACGCAATCATGTTTCTCTGCTCAAGTATGCTTGACTTCATCACTTTATGTCAATAATAGTTCTTTCCAAGGTCGGATTCGAGTGTTTGCGGGGATTAAACATATCGGAATGTCGTCAAAAGTATGTTTATTATATTTGCGGAACATTCTTATTCAAATATCCTATGGGACTGGCAACACTACCCTGCCAAGTAAACAAACCGCGTTTTTATTCGCTCTCCAAAATCCGATTTTTCTTTATACAACCGACGTTTTGAATCGCGATTCGTCATCCTGGGACGAATTAAAAATTCCGGGAATCCGGACGTGCAAAATGCGGCCTCCAAACCGCAGCCGGGTCTTCGTAAAAACATCAAACACCGGCTCGAGGAAGAACATAACCTTCAAGATGGTTCCTCTCGCGCAAAAAGTCCATACCAAACTCGTTCCCGCGAGAATTTGTCTGACGTGGCCAAAACGAAAGCAATGTCATCACCGAGTCTACTGGTTGAGAACGGACCTTCCAGCAGTGACACATCTTCTACGCAAGTTGCTGCTAATATCCCCGTGAGAAATGATTTCGAAATGCTGAGTGATGATGATTGTGACAATGACAATCACAGTGAATTACTTAAGCTAACCTCGATTCCACAGACAACGGCGTCTTCCAAAGAGAAGAAAGTGCGCACTCCTCCGATCTCCATCGTCAATCAAACCACCAAGCAGGTACGCGAACTCATGACCAAAATTAATATAGGACAGGAGAAATACCATATGAAGGCTGTTAAGAACGGTGTACAAATGTTCTGTTCACAAGAGGAAGGCTTTCGCTGTGTTCTGGAAACATTGAAGAATAACAATGTTGAGTACCACACTTACTCTCTCGCCACTGAACAACCGGTAAAAATTATCCTCTCAGGACTGCCAATATTTGACATCGATGAACTGCTACAAGAGCTGGCTACACATGATATTCAACCCACTGAGTTGAAAATGTTTTCCCGAAAAGTATGTAACTAACGGGATATATTGCTATTCAGCAATTATGAGAACCCCCAAACAAGCCTCAGGGTCGGCACAGGTTCGCGACTTATTGCCAAGAAAACACTTGTGACTTCTCTTTCACCAAAACTTCCCCCTTTATTTTTAATATCTCCACTTTTGGATTTCTTAATCACCCTACTCCTACCTCGAAACTCGGTGGCGCGCCTTCTCTGAAGCCGGAACTGCGGTCAGCGGTCTGGTGGGTCGCCTGTTGGTAACGGTTGGGCGAGGTTGCCGGGTGCAACCGTAGCAGTAAATTTTGGTGGTGGGTAACAGCGGCTGGTGATGGCGGCAATGCAATGGCGTCGTGGCGGCGTGGTGGTGATGCACAATGGGCGTCGATTCCAGGGTAAAAATACGGGGTCCTGTCGTTTAAGGACGTTTTAGCGTCGAGTAGCTATTGGTCGTGATCGTGAGCGCGATCGAAGGTTTATTCCTACCTGTCGTTTGCGTTGCGTACCGCCTGTTTCTCCTTCTTCAAGCTTCTTTTGAATAAACTTCCTTCTTCTCTTTTCCTTGAACTTCACTTCTCCACTTTTCTATAAAGTAACCTCCTATCTTTTAGGCGGTTGGAATTGGAATGACCAACCCTTCTAGTTGTCCTCGCTCTCACGACCAATAGCCTTAGTTTTTCGCGCCAAGAATATTGCTCTCTCAAGTTTTTTTTTTTCGCCTTATTATCACCACCCATCTGCAGATTAGTTCCATTTTCCGCCCCCTGGTGGTGGGTGGGATGAAGCTGTTTCGTTGCGGCTGCATGCTTCATCAGAGATAGGGTGGGAGGGGTACGTCTGGTAATCAGATCCCACCTGAGTTTTCTTGACATTACTGGAATTTTATTCTAATCGCACGATGCTCTCACCATTCTTAAATAGAAATTATACCGACAGTCACACTCTCCCCCAGTTCGGGTAAAAAAAAAATTAAAAATTTTAATTTTTTTTTTCCACACAAAATTACACAACATCACACAAGAAAACTCGTTACATGACGCGTACCTCTGAACCAAATTTTTCCAGAGCCATAGTTGACCAGTCACCAATCTTTTTTTTATCACTGTATCTGAACGAAGCCCCTAAGAATATATTGTATTTCAGGACGCCTATGCATCTGCTTAGTGAAAATAGCTTTTACTTATAACCAACACATAATAAAATAAATATTAACCTATCCTTAAATTTATATTTACAACCTATTCTACATTCCGGAAATAATAAAATAAATTTAGTGAGAGGACTGTACTCTCAACGCCGCACTATGATACGGTTTGAAATATTTCATACTGCTCGACTTTGTATTGCAATCAATAAAATTCATGGTCACTCAATTATTTAATCTGTGTGGGTGACTTGGATGCGAGTTAGAACTGTCACAATAGTTTCAATGGCACCATGTGGTGATCGATGCAGTTTTGACTAGATCTACGATAAGTGCGCACTTGATCAAGAATTTAATATCATTTTTGCGACATTTTGTCGAACAAATATTTGGCCAAATGATCTCTCAAATGTTAATTCTTGTGGTAGTTCCATTTCTGTAGATTCAGTTAAAAGTTCATCGAGTGTAGACAGGATGGTTTTGAAGAAGGTGAGTAGAAATGTAATTATATAATTTCACTCTTTTCTGTTCCAGGCTGTGATATTTCATGATGCGACATAACCAATGATTATGCGGATCCCGTAGTTTTCAGCATAGCCAAAGGATATGTGAGACAACGGCATTTAAATTCTATTGTTTCGTTTCGATTTGGTTTGTAGTGCACGGTAATCATTTCAAGGTCATGTTCTTCGGTTTCGCCTTTACTCTCTTTCTTAATTTCTCGCCATTGTTATCACCAATCTCTTGCTTTATGCCCTTGAAATCCATTTAACAGGGTTGTAGGCAAGATGATTCGGTGCATGCATACACTGTGAGTGAGCACTAATTGATTTCCACCTTATCTTTCAACTTTTCTCAAAATTCTGAATTAAAAAAAACAAACGAAATTTGTTTTCGCTCAAATTTTATCTTCGATCAACCTTCATCATCGCGATTTCCTAAATCAATGTCTGTCTGTCTTTTTTCTCCTTTATCTAAGATTTCGCAAATGGGTAGAGCAACCACTTCCTGATATGTATCCAAATTAACGGATTATGTCTCTTAACCACTTGACCTCTCATTTCTCAAGAATGAACCGGTTTTTCCTTATTTCCCTGAACTTCTCTTATAGTTTACTTTCCTTCTTTTCTTCCCCTCTTGTAAACTTCTACCCTTTCAAATCTGATGCCGAAAATACTCCTATATTTTTCCCTTTTAGGTCAGTTAATTCATAGGAACTGGACCCTCTTTTCGCGGTTATGATACACGGAACATACTGAGGACCTAATTTGGCATTGAAGGCCTTGCTTGCAGCTGACTGTCCAAACGTCCGTTTGAATACTCGCTGTCCGATGTCGAATGATGGTGAGTAGCGTTTATGCCGCAAATCGTAGTGCCGTTTTGTTTTATCATGGCACTTTTGCAAGTTTTCCCGTACCAACTCGAATATTTTTTTGCTTGCCCCCCACATTTTCTCCGTTCGTTCTTCTTCGGTAAAATCGAGTTCTTCTTCCAATTCATGTTCGGCTCCGCGGGCTACTATATCGTGACCAAAAATGATGCGATGGGGAGTAAATTTCGTCGACGCGTGGATTGTGTTATTAAGTACATATTCAATTTCCGATATTTTGCTATCCCACAGTTTTTGATCGTCATGAACGTATGTGCGGATCATCGCGTTTATCGTTCTATTTAGACGTTCTACCGGGTTTGCTTGGCTATGGTGTCGTGCATTTGCCCAGTGACGAATTTCATATTTTTCCAGCAATTTTCGAAACTCTTTGGAAAAGAAGGTTGTTGCATTGTCCGTAATGACAATTTGCGGAACACCCAACCTGCGAAACCATTTCTCTTCCACAATGTTGCATAGATTATTAGCGGATATCTTCCGGACCGGAGCAAGCAGGCAGTACTTAGAAAAAAGGTCCAGTATGACCAATAAGTGACCGTTACCGTGCTTGCTTCGGGGAAGCGACTGTATGTAATCTATACACACAATTTGGAAAGGTTTGGTTGCAATTCGTTGGTTACCCATTTCCGGTGTTGTAGCTTTCGTCGAGTGCTTGTTTATTTTGCAGGGCTCACATTGCTTGATATACCTCTTCAAATCCGTACTCATTCGTGGCCAATAAAACGTTCTCTTTAGCTTTTCGATGCATTTTTCGAACCCAATGTGCAAATTACCGTCATGCTCTTGCTGCATAATCCTTAACCGAGCTGACTCTGGAACACATTCTTTCCACTCAAACCTATAATCCATTATGTCGGACCGGGTAGCTACAAATTTGTAAATTTTATTATTTTTGATTCGGAAGTCGATGTATTTTTCCGGGTTTTCCTCTACAGCTTTGTACAGGTTTTTGTACCACCTGTCTTCTCCTTCGTCATCTAGCACTTCGATGGATCTGGAAAGTGCATCAGGGACAACGTTGTCCTTTCCTTTCCGATGCCTGATATCCATGTCGTACTGCTGCAGGGTGATACTCCACCGGCTCAGCCGTGACGATGATTTCCATTTGGCCTTCATTATGAAGGTCAGCGCTGATGAGTGAACCTCGTTCCCTCAATATAGCCACGAAATTTTTCAATGCATCTGAGTGCTGCGAGTCCCTCTTTCTCTGCTGCGTGGTAGTTCATTTCGGCTCCTTGAAGCTTTTCTGAATGGTACGCGATTACTCGTTCTTCTCCGTCTTGAATTTGAGTCAAGACGCCCGCAAGGGCTGAGTCACTGGCGTCCGTTTGTACACAGAACGGTAAACCAAAATCCGGATTGGCCATCACGGGAGCTGATATCAGCCTCTCTTTGATGCTTTTAAATGCTTCTTCTGCTCTGTCTGTCCATTGTACTCGTTTGGGTTTGTTTTTCAGTAAGTCAGTTAATGGCGCTGTGAGCTCACTAAATTTATCGATGAACCTACGGTAGTAGTTGACCATACCGAGGAATCGCCTCAGTGATCTCACCGAGCTGGGGGCCTCAAATCCCAAAATCGCCTGCACGCGATCTGGATTAGGCCGCAATCCTTCTCGGGATAGAATGTACCCGAGGTACGGTAGCTCGTGACGACAGAAGCTTGATTTTTCTACGTTAATGTACAAATTTGCCTTTTTCAAACGGTTTGCCAGTTCTTTTAATTTTGCTATGTGTTCATCGAACGAGTTACTCGCTACAACGATGTCATCCAGGTAAACAAATATAAATGGTTCTAAGGCACCATAGCCCAGAACTTTGTCCATAAGCTTACTCAGAGTCGCCGGACTGTTTACAAGTCCAAAAGGGAGACGAGTAAACTGAAACAGGCCTTTCCCTGGAATTGAAAACGCTGTATACTTTCTCGATTCTTGATTGAGCGGAATTTGTAAAAACGCTTGCGACAAATCAATGGTCGATAGATATTTGAAATGTCCTAAGTGGCTCAAAATTCTATTCTGGTGCGGTAACGGATATGCATCTCTTCTTGTTCGCTCGTTCAATTTCCTGGCATCCAAACAGAGCCGTACTTGGTCACTGTCCCTCTTTTTTACAGGTACAATTGGCAGAGCCCAATCAGAGTCCGAAGGCTCTATCACACCATCACTCAACATGTTGTCCACTGCTAAGTGTATTTTCCTCTGGATTTCCGGACTCCACGGATACGGATTTTTCCGCACCGGTTCGGCTTCCTTTAACTCGCTTTTGATTTCTATTTTATGCTCTATCAGACTCGTCTTCCCAAACATTCCCGGTCTCGCTACTAGAAACATATTTTCTACCTCCTCTAGTTGTCGTTTTTGTGCGTTGCTTAGTTCTAAATTCTCTCGATCATTTTCCCTGTCGTCAGCAATCGCTTCGATGTATCTCACAGTGGGTCGTATTCCAAATTTCTGCCAGAAATCGAAGCCTAGAATGCATCTGCGGCTTAGATTCGGAGCAACTAAAACTGGAAGTATCTTCGTTTGGCTGTTGAAAGAAATCGGTATCTCTGTGCAACCTAGCACTTCTAACCTTTGTCCGGCAGCTGTTCTCAGGCTAATATTAGAAGGTTTTAATTTGAGGTTTAGTTTTTTTATCAATTCACTGCTTCCTACTCCGATAACTGTTTTTGCAGCGCCACTATCTAGTAGTCCGATTACCGGGATGCCCATCATATCTACTTTTGCAAAAGGTCTAGGATCTCCATTTAGGTTTATAAATACTGTTGAGATTTCTGCATCCATGGGAAATTTTTTCTCCACCCCGTTTCTGTGAGGTCTTGTTGTGTGCATAAAACTGTCTCGCCTCACTGAGCAGTCTTGAAGATGTTTTTTGACTGACAGTAGGGACAATCGGGTACTGGGAAACCTGGGAAACCACACTGTTCGCAGAAAATGTTCCGTGGCTTAGTACACTCTCTAAAGCCATGCTCTTGTTCGTGGCAGTTGAAGCATACCCCTTTCCGTACAGGTACATATGCTTTGACTATGCGGTACAATGCGCTTGTTCCGCTCGGACCTGCCACGGGACTTTTATTTCTTTGTTGGTTGTTGTGTCCAGGTTCCTTTTTTTTATATCTCTGTTCGCTCTCTGTTGGCTTTTGCTCGTAGTTTTGTTGCTTCTGTTTCCAACTATCTGTTTGGTAATTTCTGGAAAAATTGGATGTGTATTTTTGCTGTCGATTTTGTTCTTGTCGACCTTGATTACGGAATTGGGAATTTTGCCTTGTGTACGGTTGACGCTGGTTTTCAACCACATCAACCTGCAGCGTTCTTGTAGGGTATTTAGTCTCTCTGCGTTGGTATAAATGCCAATTAATAGAATCGAAACGTTTTCCGAATTCCTTCATTTTAGGTATGGTTGAAACATTGGCAGCAAGCATCGCTACCCTACAATCGTCGCGAGTGTTACGAAAAAGGACATCAAATTTCCGTTTCTCATCCCAAGGACATGATAAGCTGCGAAAGATCCGGACCATGTCTAAGTAGTAGTCCTGGAATTTTTCTCTGGCACCCTGCTTCCGGTTATTCGCACGCTGTTCGTAGAAGTAATCGATATCTACCGGTAAGAACTCGTTCTTTAGCTCTTGTGTTAAATTCTTCCAATTTCGCAATTCATTTTCGCCGTTTACTTCCATGAACCATGATCTTGCTTTGTGTGTGAACAGATGGTGTGCAAATTGAAATAATTCTTCCTCTGAAAATCCTTCTGAGCGTCGGTTGAATTCTACTTCCTTCAAAAACTCGTTCAGTCGTCTCCCGTTATCCATACCGTCGTAGCGCACGGTCCATTTGTGTACGGGTAGGCGATTGTCTCTTCTAGCATAACGATCACTGACGTTTTTACCTTCTGCCGTTCTTGCACTTCCCATCGAACTGTTCCTCTCCTTAATCCAATCCAAAAAATTTAATGGGCTTGTCTTTTGGTTTCGCACGATTCGGTTTTCTTTCCCACCAATCTGTGTGCTATTGACAGGATTCGCTTGATTTGCCGCTAAATGTTCTTTTTCTTGCTTTGCTTCCAATACCTGAATACGCTGTAAAAGCTGGTTTACCACTATTAGTAGGTCTTTGTTTTCCGCAATTAGTTTCGCTTTTCCTCGCTCATCTGGCTTTTCATTACTATGACCACCCACGGCACCTATTTCATCTTCCTCCTCCTCTCTCTCTTCGTCTTGTTGTTCATCCTCATCTGAAATCTCCGATTCAACCTCCTGAACTCTAGCCACGTTTCCTTCTTCCACGTTCTGATTTATATTTATGTCTTCTTCTATATTTTCCTCCTCTGGTTGGTCTTTGTCAGTCTCAGCACGAATCTGATTTAAACTTTCGTTTATCAACGCCAGTTCGGCTGCTCTTATTTCGGGCAGATGAGACGTCACCGAATAATAAACACGCAATAATTTCAAACAATTTCCTGCTTTCATTGCTAAACTATTCAAATTTTCTTCACCAATGATATGACGTTTCAATCTTTCCATTCTAAAAAACACATGAATTATCCTAGTCTTCCACTTCTGTTCCGGTACTCTTTTACCACGTCTACTTTCAAAAAAGTTTTCTATATCATCTACGATTTCACAGCAAGTTTCAAATTCACGATCTACAGATTCTGCAACAAAATTGTATACTACATTTGAATTGCCTTTTTCCTGTTTCAAACTGTTACGCAGTACTCTTTCTAGTTGACTACGCGACGAGACTACATTAAGTCCGCGAATACGCAACTCGTATTCCAACTCATCCACCATTAGATGAGAAGGATCCATCGACTGATACTGCGCTAACAACAAAGGCATCTCCATTGCGATGATTTAGGTTTGATCTCGGAATGTAAAATTTATCAAAATAAAAACACGACAAAATTATAAATATGGCACACTTATCTAAACTTTAAGAAAGTAATAGTTATTTCATGTCAGAAGTGGTTATTCTATTTCAATAAATTTTGTGTATTGTTTTGTGTATTATTTCCCGCATCCGAAACCGATAAATTTTTTTCAAAATAATATTCACTGTAGTTAGAAATTCTGGTAAGTTGAATATTCTTTGGTTTGCAGGTGTAAATTTGTTTTATTAGCGTTGGAATGCAAATTTTCTTGCTCCGCAAACAATCATGGACCCCGAAAGTGTAATATTTTTCTTAAAAGCTTTTTTTTTTCCAGTGATAGATTTTTTTTTTTTGGTGAGTATGGTCAGATGTCCTCAAGAATTTTGGAAGTTTTCCCAGAGACTTCTGCAGACACGTAGCAAGCCTTCAAGTGTGTTAACTTTCGAGACAATAATCGCGACTCTAAATTTACGTTGGGCGCCAAAGTGTAACTAACGGGATATATTGCTATTCAGCAATTATGAGAACCCCCAAACAAGCCTCAGGGTCGGCACAGGTTCGCGACTTATTGCCAAGAAAACACTTGTGACTTCTCTTTCACCAAAACTTCCCCCTTTATTTTTAATATCTCCACTTTTGGATTTCTTAATCACCCTACTCCTACCTCGAAACTCGGTGGCGCGCCTTCTCTGAAGCCGGAACTGCGGTCAGCGGTCTGGTGGGTCGCCTGTTGGTAACGGTTGGGCGAGGTTGCCGGGTGCAACCGTAGCAGTAAATTTTGGTGGTGGGTAACAGCGGCTGGTGATGGCGGCAATGCAATGGCGTCGTGGCGGCGTGGTGGTGATGCACAATGGGCGTCGATTCCAGGGTAAAAATACGGGGTCCTGTCGTTTAAGGACGTTTTAGCGTCGAGTAGCTATTGGTCGTGATCGTGAGCGCGATCGAAGGTTTATTCCTACCTGTCGTTTGCGTTGCGTACCGCCTGTTTCTCCTTCTTCAAGCTTCTTTTGAATAAACTTCCTTCTTCTCTTTTCCTTGAACTTCACTTCTCCACTTTTCTATAAAGTAACCTCCTATCTTTTAGGCGGTTGGAATTGGAATGACCAACCCTTCTAGTTGTCCTCGCTCTCACGACCAATAGCCTTAGTTTTTCGCGCCAAGAATATTGCTCTCTCAAGTTTTTTTTTTTCGCCTTATTATCACCACCCATCTGCAGATTAGTTCCATTTTCCGCCCCCTGGTGGTGGGTGGGATGAAGCTGTTTCGTTGCGGCTGCATGCTTCATCAGAGATAGGGTGGGAGGGGTACGTCTGGTAATCAGATCCCACCTGAGTTTTCTTGACATTACTGGAATTTTATTCTAATCGCACGATGCTCTCACCATTCTTAAATAGAAATTATACCGACAGTCACAAGTAAGAGGTATGGAAGAAACCGCCCTCTATCTACTTTACTTTCCCAAAGGGACCGTCAAGTTAACGGCACTGCAAAAAGTAAAAGCAATCTTCAATGTCATTGTGAAGTGGCGTTACTACGAGCGACGTGCTTCGGATGCAGTACAATGTCATCGCTGTCAACGATTTGGGCACGGGATGCGAAATTGTAATCTTACCCCACTGTGTGTCAAATGTGGCGAGAAGCACCTATCGACGTCATGTTCACTCCCTAAAAAAACCAACTTACCAAAGGAAGAGCTAGAGACAACACGCAAATTAATTCGCTGTGCAAACTGCAGTGGTCAGCATACCGCCAATTATCGTGGCTGTCCAACCCGTAAAAATTATATTGAGAAGTTAGAAACACTTAAGGCCAAAACACAACGTCCACCATCAACAACACAACCGCAAATTCTACAAACTGCTCCCTCAACTCGCTATAGGACCCGTCAAACAACCTCGGATCATCCAACGTCAGGATAATACGCTCACATTCTCAGCAGCCAAGTGAGTAACAACTCAGACTTATTCACTAGGGCCGAGTTTCTTGCCCTGGCTCGTGAATTGTTTAACCGTCTTTCGAACTGTCGAAGCAAACAACAACAATTTTTAGCCATATCAGAGCTAATGATCAAGTATGTCTATAATGCCTAGTTTAGACAGCTTGAGCGTGATTAACTGGAACGGAAGTTCCGTTTACAATAAAAAACTAGAATTTTTTGACTTTTTAGAGCGACACGACGTGGACGTAGCAATCGTAACAGAAACTTGGCTACAGAACAAACATGCATTCTTTCACCCTAAATTTTGCTGTGTTCGTTACGATAGTGCTTCAAATGAGGCTGAGCGAGGTGGGGGAGTTCTAATCGCTGTCCGTAAGGGGCTAAAATTTACTGAGCTGTCCATCAATACCAAGACGGTAGAATCTTTAGGCATTTCGATTAGCACTGCGAATGGGGAGGTGCACTTGATTGCAGCCTATTTTCCTGGGGCGAGGAGACGCTCTACTTGGACTCATTTCCGTCGAGATATTTCAACTCTGACCAGAAGGACTGTACCCTTTTTCATAGTGGGAGATTTTAATGCACGGCATCGATACTGGAATTGCTCTAGGGCCAACAAAACCGGGACAATACTTTACCAAGAAGCAGCTAGCCGTAATTTTTTCATCCATTTCCCGGATACCTTCACGTTTTGTCCCTACGGCCGAGGACGCCCTTCAGCTTTAGATTTAACTCTATCAAACAACTTATTGGATATGACGAAACCAGTTACTCTGAACGATTTATCATCCGATCATGTTCCAGTAGCATTTAACATCACCTTAACAGCGCCGCTCGAACAAACAGTACCTAAATATCGCTGTTACGCTCGTGCTGATTGGATTCGCTTTCAACAAGAAATAAATTTGAAACTGGACCTTCTAAATCCGACCATAGCGACTTTGGATAACGAGAGTAAAATTGATTACGCAATCGACCTGCTGACAACCACAATACTAGAGGCAGAAGCTGTTTCGGTTCCTGAAATAATGCAACGCACCTATCAAACTGAATCTATTTCCGATCACACTCGACAACTAATAGCACTGCGCAACAAACGTCGGCGACAATGGTACAGAAGAAGAGACCCTATCTATCGAGATATTGTATCATCACTAAACTGCAGGATTCGGACTGAATGCGCCCAGGCACGCTTCAAAAAATTCGAGGAAACACTACGAACACTCGAAAGTGACCGTGTCACACTTTGGAGAATATCCAAGGCTTTGCGAAAATCGACCAAATATAGTTCCGCCTTGACGATTTTATAGTGGCATCTTCATCCGGTAAGGCACAACTGCTAGCAAACAGTTTTGCTCAGGCTCATATCAACCAAATGGTAGACGACGCCGAAACTGTCGCTGCGGTGAACGACTCGATCAATCACATCGATCTAACCAACCTGTCCGATGCACATTCGTGGCTGATCCGTCCCAAAGAAATAGTACAGCTTATCAAGAAGCTAAAATCCAAAAAGTCGCCCGGCCAAGACCAAATCCGAAACTGTGTGCTAAAGAGATTACCACGAAAAGCACATATACTTTTAGCCAAAATCTTTGCCGCATGTATTCGAATTGGATATTTTCCCTCGAATTGGAAGCATGCGATAGTCATTGCTATTCCAAAACCAAACAAGGACCCAACGAACGCTTCGAACTACAGGCCCATTAGCTTACTTCCTACCCTCAGTAAACTTTTTGAAGGAACCATACTAAATCGGATTAATCAACACCTTGAAAACACACGTCTTATACCCGACGTTCAATTCGGATTTAAAAGAGGTCACTTGACCAACCATCAGCTTCTAAGGCTTGTGAAAGAAGTTAAAACCAACTTCGCACTCGGAAAATCTTCGGGCCTAGTACTTCTGGATGTCGAAAAAGCGTACGATTCTGTTTGGCAAGAAGCAATTTTGCACAAAATGCTTCAAGGAAATTTCCCTTTGTACATACTAAAAATCATTCGTTCGTTCCTAGTAAATCGTTCGTTCAGGGTTGTTGTCAACGGGCAATCATCTGACCAGAAAAGAGTACCCTATGGAGTCCCCCAAGGAGCAGTTCTCAGTCCTACGCTGTACAACATATTTACAGCTGACCTCGTAATGGTAGACGGTGTCCAGTACTTTCTTTTTGCGGACGACACCGGATTCACCACTTCTAACTCGGATCCAACGATAGTTGTCAATAAACTGCAGGCTGCCCAAAATGCTATTGAAAACTACCAGAAACGATGGAAGATCAACATCAATGCTAGCAAATCGCAAGCAATCTTCTTCACACGAAAACGAAGCCCGCGAAATTTTCCCCGCAGTCAGATTACCGTGTGTGGGGAATTAGTCCCATGGTCAGACGATGTAAAATATCTGGCCTGACATTAGATCGAAAACTGAACTTTGCAGCACATATTAAAAACACCTTAACTAAATGCGATAAACTCACAAGAGCACTCTATCCGCTGATTAAACGGCGATCACACCTTGACAAAAAATCAAAGCTGCTGCTGTACAAAACGGTGTTCAAACCATCAATAACATATGGTTTTCCTGCTTGGTATGATTGCGCTGCGTGCCACAGAAAAAAGCTACAAGTGAAGCAGAACCGGCTACTAAAAATGATTTTGGATTTGGACCCACTTCACCCAACAGAAGATGTTCACCTAGCTGCAAACATGGAAGAACTCAACGAGTGGTTCCAACGAATGCTTCCAAAGTTTTGGAACGGATGTGCTAATTCAGCAAACCCATTGCTGGAGCGCCTAGCCGCATAAAACTGTGATATTAGAATAGTTGAACTCACCTTTCCTTTAACTATCCCTTATACTATTTGCAATGACCGAGGGTTTTTTTTTTTTCAATTTTTTCCTTCATTTGACTAAAAAGCTAGTGTTCTGAAATTAATTAATTGCCTTCGAATAATCCAGTTTTTGAAAGTTTATCCATATCTCAGCTTATGTACTCTATTAACACATAATATGTAATGCCAAATTAAAGAAAAATAAATTAAATTAAATTAAATTAAATTAAATTAAATTAAATATCCTATGGGCAGAAGATGTTTTTGTTTGAATTTGAATAACTCATTTTTACGGTTTTTCGAACAAATAATCATTTTATCAGTTGTGTAGAAAACATTCATATAAACATTCATATGATTTAAAAAGGGATTTTCCAAGCACGTTTGGGAAATTTAAAAAAGTGCGATTATCATTATGTTTAATCAACAATTAAATTGTGTTGTTGTTAGTTTTATTACCTGCAGCGCCATTAGCCAGGGTTGCTGAATGGAGCCGCGCTATGGTTCGTGAAAAGAAGCAAAAAATGTATAAGTTATGAGCACTACTCTTAGAATGGTCTCAACGATAGTGAATTGAATTTATTTAAAAGAAGTCACCAGTGTAGATGAAGAGCAAATAAAAGCTGTTGCTGCTGCTTGTTTGACACTGCTAACAAAAGTGCTCAGCTATGATCTAAGATTTAAGCAAACCATAAAAGATTTAAAGCAAGACTATAATTAAGCTGTGCTTTAATGTTGAACATAATAAACTTCAGATGGCATAGATTAAAAGTCCTACGTTTTGCACTGAATATCAATTGTTTTATCTGTTTATCTCAGACGATCATGGTAAATTATAGAGTCTATATCAAAGCAAATTAAAATTGCATGACATATTAACTTGAGCTGAAAGAAAATTAAAATTAAACAGTCAACTTCAAATTAACGTGGAAAGGAAACAGAAAAAAAGCAGGTCAAATAAAATGTCTTTGAACCAAACTAAGAGAACCATGAAATCTTAGTTAACAAAGTGTATCCACAATTTGGATTAAATTTGATCTAAAAATTCAATATATTTTAGGTAAAACAAATAGTTGAGTTGTCCGGTGATCAACCGTGAGAAATGTATTTAATCTTACCCTAATTTATTTTTTGATTTTGACGATGCCAATAGCTTAATGTATTATTTAAGTTCAAATTTACTTTTTTATTATTATTTTATCATTAATTTTATTCCTAATATCGACAATAAAAATGAATGTTTCATCAGCCCCATGTTGTATATTTAAATAAATAATGAATCATGAGTATTTATTTCATTCGTTCCCAAATTCTGTTCAACAGAATTGAATAAATATATATGCAATATTAGTTTAGAACACGACCACCTTATCACTTCGTTTGTAATTACATTCTAAAAACCTCCCAAAATACTTTAGGCCAACTGAAATTGAACAAACTACCATGAACCTGATACAACCTTATGTATTACCTATTATGTTGATTATACTAACAGTTACCTACGAAAAAGCTTGCTACTGCAGGCCATATATAACAAAAAAAAAGTTTCATCACCCATTAACCTAAATACACAATTAAACAATGGCGTCCCAAAGCCAAACTAACTCGAAACTGTCCGAATGCGTCATAGTTAAATGGCCGATTATTTTCACTTTCAAGCACTCATAATTCAATTGGTGGTTCACTTCACATTCATTCCGTTTACTGCTACCAAACTGCCTTCATGATGGTCTCCAATTAACATCGTCTATCGCTTTCTATCCTTCCAGATTAATTTCGAACAGTGAAACCGAACTGGGAGCGCATAAGCTGCCGTCGCCTTCGACAAATCCCATCCATTCTAATGCATAACAGCGAGGCGAGTTTCCATCTGATTCCCACCCAACAGCACTAGGAGAGGAGGTATCCAGTGAAAGTGTAATATCTTCATCGTCGTCGCGTTATGAAGTAATAAATCCCACAGAAGCAAGAAAACAAACCGTCAAGTGGTAGCGCTGAAAGCGGAAGTGTTTGCAAGTGTGTGAATTAATGAGTGCTACATGCAATAAGAGTTTTGAAAATATGAGCGCTGTAATGCGGCACCTCCGTAGTGATTAATAGTAAATTACCCGACCTATTAGCCTTTCCCGATCGACGCTGTTTGCGGCACACAAACTACGATACGCTTCGCTAGAGTCATTCATCCTGTTGCCGGGAGTGGGAGTCAATGTTGCAACACCGACATAACGCTTCAACCTCACAGCTGTCCTCTTCCTCCTCGATTGGATCTATGATGAACCACAGAGACCTGGAAGCGGAACTGGATGAATACCTGTCCGAATATAAACTGCAGGCACCTACTGAGCCGATCAGTCACTATGCGGGTAAGTGTCGTTTTATTTCTTCTTTTGCTGGTTTATGGCTTCGATGATATAAATTATGGTAATCGAAATCGAGCAAATATTCCATTCGGAAGTTTACACGTGTTTGATGCTTGCACTTTATCCGGCCGTTTGAAGTGTTTATTGGATTTACACCACGTGAGATACCATTTATTTATTTTAAGAGCGGCTTATCATTTCATTGCACAGTCGTACAATGACAAGTGCTAAAAGCAGGAAATTAAACATCAGACTTCAACTTATCCAGAATGCTTAGCAAGCATTGAGCACAGAAATCTACAAAGCCACCATAGCTGGCAGCTATATGTTGTTGTTTATACGATCGATAGAATAGGTATAATCAGCAAGCGGAATAAAATATTCAACCTGATTGAACGACTTCGCAATAATTGGACCCGATCTCGGCCCATTGTATGGGACAAAGTACGCTGCATGTTGTGTGGCACCCCAAGCCGCACTTCAGAAATCACCCGCCCGGTATTTGCTCTGCGCGAGTTTATTATCTATCGCGCGATTTCGCGCAATGCACGTAGGTCTACGCTAAACCTACATCATTGCGCTCACTTGTCTGGATGTTTTTATTTACCTGTTCATGGGCGATATTGTTCGGCTCATTTACCATCAAAACAGGTTCTGTTTACAGAACAGCAAACTAGTAATTGCGTCATATTTTCTGGAAGCAAAATAACGCACCCAATTGTAACAGGCTTCGGGACAAAGAAATTTTGCCTTGATTGATTTGAGCAGACAGTTGACAAGTTCAATAAAATTTTCGCTAATGTAAGCAAGTTACCATTTGAATAAAAAAACATCATATTGAGAATTTAATTTAATGTTTTATTTTCTATTCTCAGCGACCTGAAAAATTTTATCATTGTTCGAAATCGACTATTAACGTCCTATTAATTTAAGAAAATGTTTTTGATTAGTTCGGTTTCTAGAAGCCTTTAGAGTTTAGTAAGAATGTTAAACCATGGAAATCTTCCCTTCTGTTTTATATACATACAAACATATTCTTCGTTTTATTGCGACATCTCTCTATACCAAGGTGCCTTGAGATGACGCTATAGAGGAATTCGACTATAACTCAATTTTCTCTTCGTCACGTTATATCAAAGTTACATTATTACGAATCAGAGCATAGGATATTTTTTATATTTATTCTGATTTTAGAGTCCTTGTTAGTGTCAGCTTTACTTGAGATAAGTTGAGAACCATTTTCTTTGTAGCCTCTTCGTTATTTTTAAAGATACTTCAATTCTTCAAACATGTTGAGCACATGTTGATAACCTTTTAAGAATTTCGTTTAAAGTAAGATATAATTCTTCTTTATTGGTTTTCTCTTGTTGGCAGTGGTTCTTTCAAGTTTTTAGGCTAATTTAAAATCATTTTTCATAAATTTTGTTTTGAACTTTTGAAGTACTTTAAACTAAGCTGTGAGATAAATTTGGAATAAGTTGTGTCTTTAGTCTCATTCATATATGAAACCACACACAGTTAAATTTGGAATCAATTTCTGCTTTGCCCTTTTCTTTTATTTATAAACGCTCTTCAGCCATTAGACTCAGTTTTGATCCTTTCGGTTTTTTCCTTTCGTTAGAATTATATTAATAATACCAAGTTTAGGATCATTTTCTTTATTTTTGTTTATTTTTTTGGATTCCAGGAGCGTATTCAGGAATTTGTGATTGATTCGGAAAACCTAGATTCACTTGTTTTGACAGAAAAAAAATATTACCAACGATTTTATTGTGAGAAGATTATAAAAAACATTTTAAACAGTACTACTTTTGAAATGATTTTTTTTACATTTTTTAGGCATGTAGAAGCTATATCTAGAAAAAAATTTCTCAGTTTTCAAATGAAACCAATAGAATTGCGCTAAATAGTATATACTTGAAGTTAGAGCCACTTAATGGAGGAGTATCCAAAAAACTGAATTGGGAACTGTTTGCAATCATGCAAAGTATAATTTGTGATAATGTTTCTTCTATTTTCCAGACTATAAAGGGGTTTGCAAGTATTTGGATTTCTTTGCTAATTTGAAAAGAATCGAATCCAAAAATTACATAAGGGTTTAGGGGAACAGGGGGGGGGGGGTATGCAAATTTATTACTGGGGGTTATGCAAAACAATTTTTCAAAACTAAAAATATATAATTCAGTTCAAAATCGCGCTAAGGTTTTAACAACTGAACCCAGGCAGGCAGCTGAACTAATGTGTACACGATGAATGTGACTTTAGTATGTTTACATGATATCAACTGAATTGGTTAACTTGTTCTGTTTTTTACACTACGAATTTGATAGATATAGAAAAATCTAGCGGTGTTTTGACCAATTCGTAATTCGGTTTGATAATGGCAATTTTGGCCATGGGTTACTTTCAAACACGTTTTTTTTTGTCTAGGCCAACGGGGAAATAGTTTTTGGCTTTTAGAACTTTTACATGCCTTATTTGGTTCCATTTACATGATTATTTCTCGAGATGTACAGTATTTTGTGTTTCATTTGAATGGGGAGGGGTGTCGAACCACCATGGACATATTTTTTACCCCTAAAAACACTCACATGCCAAATTTGGTTGTATTTTCTTAATTGGTTCTCGACTTGTGCTTCCTTTGTATAGGACGCCTGCCTTCCAGAAAAGGGAGGGTGTCAAACCACCATGGAAATATGTTTTGGCTTTTAAAAACCTTTACAAACCAAATTTGGTTCCATTTACTTGATTAGTTCTTGAGGTGTGCAAAATTTTGTTTTTCATTTGTATGGGACCCCTCCCTTACGGAGGAGGGGAGGGTGTCGAACCACCATGGACATATTTGTTACGCTTAAAAATATTCAAGTGCCAAATTTGGTTGTATTTGCTTGATTGGTTCTCGAGTTGTGCGAAATTTGTGTTTTATTTCTTTGGGACCCCTCCCTTCCTGAAAAGGAGGGGTATCGAACCACCATTGAAATATTTTTTTGCCTTTATAAACTTTTCCATTTTAAATTTGGTTCAATTTACTTGATTAGTTCTCGAAATGTGCAAAAATTTGTGTTTCATTTGTATGGGACCCATCCCTTCTAAAATAGGGAGTCTCGAAATATCTTAGTAACCTTTTCCAACCCCTAAGACCCCCATATTCAAAATTTCACGGCGATCGGTTTAGTACCGAGCCCATATGGATCAGACAGACAGACAAATCTTCATTTGTATATGCTTAGATTTCTCTGGAAGGAACTAATCTATAGAAAGTATGGCTCTAAAACCACAAGAAAAAAGCGCAAGTTCAGTTTCAGCCTAAATTTTCGTTCTGTACCACTCCGAATGGGGTACATTAAAAATCTAAGATGAAAGACGTTATTCTGTCCACACATTACGTAAAAACGGTTATTGTGACATTTTGTGACATATGGGGGAGGCGGGAGTTAGCTTGAGTGTGACATCACATTTCAACTCAGAATTATTTATGATACTTGCATCATTCATTCATAGTTCTACGACCCCTTTTTTGTTCAAGATTTGCTTAAGGGACCGGGTGAATTGATTATCTTACGTAAGAAAAACATTTTTAGTGCAGCTGTTCAAGTAATCATGTTCATAAAAGTGTGGACGGTAAAATTCATGAAAAGAAAATTACGGAATTACTCGAATAAAGGACAGAAGAGGAAACGAAGTACTGCGCTTGCTTCATAATGATAAAACTGAAGTAAATATATATATATATATATATATATATATATATATATATATATATATATATATATATATATATATATATATATATATATATATATATATATATATATATATATATATATATATATATATATATATATATATATATATATATATATATATATAGATCTTACAAGGGGGGAGGAGAGGGGGGTATCAAAAAATTTTACAATGTCTTACAAGGAAGGGAAGGGGGTTTAAAAAAGTGGAAAAATATGCTTACGTAATTATTGGCCCCTAAGATACAATAAATGACAATTTTTTTTCGTTTAAAAAACATAATGTTCGTTAGTTTTGTTTTACCATGCATGTTTGTTGATGAATGACAGCGCATATAAAAACGTGACATAATTAGGTGGGGGGGTCAGGAAAGTTGTGACGGTTTGTGACAAGGGGGAGGGGGGAGTTAATTTTTTCCAAATTTTGCGTGACACCATTAATGGATGGTCCATTAAAAGTTTTGAATTTTTTTTTGTAAAATATTTAAAGATTTTGAGATCTACGAAATATTTAATTCATTTTTAAATTTTTAAGCTTAAGATTTCTAGCGTCCCTAGGAATTCGCAGGGTATTCTTCAAATTTCTACAAGTTTCACTTATAGTTAAATATTAAGTTGAAAAAAATAAAGATTTTTTCAAAATTTTGTACATTTTTGCTCGACTTAATTTTTAGCATTTAACCAAAATGTAGTCCTAGAATCATCCAGTTTTGCTTTTATTAAATTGAAGATTATTTGCTGTGCCATTCTCTGGTACCGTGCTGGATCGAAATCCGTACACTTAAGCATATGATAATTTTCGACGGTCAATATAAAAACATGAAATCACATATTGCTTTTAACTGACATGTATAGTTATAAGTCTTCTTATATTTTATCACTTTTTTCAAGCAAAATAATTAAAATCACTCCGAAACTTGAAAAAATCATGTTTGAATAGAACATGTTTTGAATCGAAATTCGTACACAGTTTTTTAAATCGAAATCCGCACACACGCGATATAGACTGGATCAAAGTCCATACAACAATAAATCAAACTCCGTATAGATATAGAAGTAAAAAAATGAACATCTTTTATTTATAACTTATCTTTAAATTAACGAATAAATATATTTTGAGGATCAATTGGTTCCTAGAGTTTCACACGGTTTTCTAATTTTTTATATCAGCTGAAAGAGTGCAACTTTCGTAGCGTTTCGTAGTAACCGGAACGCCGGAACCTCTCGACGCTTCCCGGTACGACTTTCCCTTGCGCACTTCAGTCACAGCTCGTTTGAAATTGTTTGTCGTATATTTATACTTGTTTTCTTCCATTATATGCTGAAAACAAGAAGAAAGTTCAACAATATATGCATGATACACACACTGTACGGATTTCGATTCAAGCAATTAACAAGGATCAAAATCCGTACGGCACAGTTTTTGTTGAATAAATACAATTTACACTATCTACCAGACAATACACAGCTCGAAAATGACAAAGACTTACCTTTTCCATCAATTTCAAAAAGATTCACAGAGTAAAACACTCATATCCCACTTGAAAATCGTTTTTATCTGAAGAACGTTTCCTTAGTAAATTCTCTAATGATACAACGAAATGACAACTGAAACCGATACACGATTGATTTTTCATTTTTAATATTTTTATTTCATGGCCTACTGGCGCATAGTTTAATTTAACAGAAGACCAACAACTCAACGGATATGTATGAATTTTCA
Organism: Wyeomyia smithii; assembly: GCF_029784165.1. Taxonomy (NCBI): domain Eukaryota; kingdom Metazoa; phylum Arthropoda; class Insecta; order Diptera; family Culicidae; genus Wyeomyia; species Wyeomyia smithii. The sequence goes on from NC_073696.1 coordinate 98,484,698, forward strand.
TTTTTATAATGCTTGAAACTGAAGAAAAACATCAAGGTGTACGGATTTCGATACTGTACGGGTTTCGATCCAGCACGGTACATTATTTTCAGATTTCTTGAAACGTAGTTTCTTAAGGAATTTTCATTTTTAACGTAGAACTACGTCTTTACATACGGTTACATAAGGATGTAAAATGAAAATCTATAAACGGAAAAGTGAAAAATATGTTTAATTTCAAATGCTAATGCTTGCTTTCGCTAGCGTGGCCGACAGAATTATATACCTAGTAAACCGGGAAGGTACTCTTTGGCCTATGTAAGAGCCTGCTTCTGCCAGTCAAAGAAGTTCTGAATGGCGACTAGGACAGTCCTTACTTAGCTGCAGCAGTAGTGGCAGCGGATACAAGCAGCGGCAGTGGTGGCAACGTCAGTGGTAGATGCAGTGACACTACTTCTGCCTCTAACAAAAAGTTGCCCTTGTATGGTAGCGGCAGCATCAGTAGTAGGCGCATAGGCTAATAACTTCTTCCAGTGAAAAGCTATGCCGTATTTTGAAATCACACATCAATTTTTGGGATGATCAAAGCCTGTCGGCCTTCAAATTTTCAGCGTGAAAATAGTTTTGCACTGTGATATCAGAAAAGTATTTTTTCTCTATCGGGAATAGCACAGAGATGCGAACAGTGTCATATCTGATATTAGAGTGTACAACAAATTGTCCTTTTGAGGACGAATTAAATACTTAATTGAAAGGTTAATATTATCGAATACCTGCGCCGGTATCTACAGCGGGTACCAGTACCGGTAGTTGTAGTAGGTACCGCGGCACATTTTTAGTGAATAGCAGAAGGGCTGTGTGCAAAGCCACGACCGCAAGTTGACGTAAAACTACATAAGGCTGTTTGTTACATAATTTTTATCCAACACCAATAAAATAACTATGTAAATAATGTGGTAATACTGAAAAGATTCAAAATGGCATCTAAGGTCGATTTATGGCCATTCAAAAATTCAACATGTTGACCTCCGGTTCCTGGAAAATAGCTAAAAGTGACAAAATACTGCTAAATATGCCCAGAAGTCCGATCGGGAAAACAACCATAAATGACGATATATCACCTCATAGGAGTATTTCCGGATTCGAGATGATATTCATAGATCGTAAATCGACTTCATTTGCCACTTTGAATCTTTTCAGTGCCACCATATAGTTTTAAGAGAGTTATTTTATTAGTTTTAAATAAAAATTGTTTACATTGATGATGATAGAAGATAGTCTATTGTAATCTTAGCGTGCTTCTTCTGCCTTGGGCAGCCGTTCTCCAGTTACCTCGTACCCCAGCATATCGTGCATCTTCTTCCACCGCGCACATCCACCGAATGCGATGCTTAGCACAGGCCTCTTCCTGGTTTTCTGCCAGGCATTCTGGCTACATGTCCAGCCCTCTGAAGCCGTTGCATTACCTTCACTATATCAGTATGTTTGTACACCTGGTACAACTCGTATACAATGCGTCTGCGCCACATTCCATCTTCCTATTTACCGCCGAGCACTCGTCGATCAGCTTCCTTCAGCGTTCATGCTGCATGTCCGTAAGGGGCAGCCAGGACGATCAGCGTCCTATACAGTGCTAGTTTAGTGCGAGTTACGTAGTCTATAGAAAGCCCTGTTCGCAGCTGCAACTCGCGGCTCATATCGTTGTCACATGTCTAAAGCTACTAATATAAACGAGTTCATCAAAATCTGTTCAAACCGTTCCCCATCAATTTTTACTTCAGCCCCAACACAACCGGAACTCCCACGCTCCCTGCCAGCTACCATATACTTTGTTCAGGCAGAGTTGATGTTGAGTCCCAACCTCGCGGCTTACCTCTTAAAAGGCCTGATGGCCTCCTCTACGGCTGTGCGGCCGATATTGATGACCTTGTCGTCCGCTAAAACAAAAAGCATGTGAGATTTCGTGATGATCGTACCGTTTCTTTGCAAGTTTGCTCTTCGTACTGCACCATCAAGGGCGATAATGAACAGTAGGTTAGAGAGCGCATCTTCTTGCTTCAGTCCATCTAACGTTACGAACGCGACTGATGTCTCGCCAGCTATCCACACGCATGATTTTAATTACTCCACCGTCATACGTCATACGTTATTTCTTTATTTAATGAAGTTTAGCTGACAAACGTCTGACTAAATGTTGTGCGGTCAAAACTATAAAAGCGCGGTATTATTTAGCAGTCTTCTTTTAGATATAAAAAATGGTTCTTCAAATCTGAACAAGTTTTCCACAATAGAGAAGGCACGAATATATGCAGTCATTGGTTCGTTGCACCCAAATGCAGTACAATAAAAGTTTCGTTGCAGCAGTCCAGAAGAACAAAGAGTTCGTTGTGAAGGCCGGAAGATTACCAGCGTTTTTAAGGAGTCAATTTTGTTGTTGTTCATTATCTTGGCCTGGATCTACAGCCTGTTGAATTTTCTTTGTCGTTCCAGCGTCTCAAGGCAAGTAGACGACAGCGGTCAGGATACGGTGGAAGATTGATAGGATCTCACAGAAATAGATCTCTCAGTGCAAAGCGTAGAAACTCTTTCTGCACACTTTCGGTTCGATCTCCGAAGTCTCGAGCAATTTTTTTCCATAAATCCAAGTTGACGTGTGGGTTTTGGGATAACATCCGATGCTGATTTAAAATGAGCTTAGCATCAAGTAGGTCCCTCTCTTTAGGGTATGCCCCTCGATTTTGTAGTTTGATAGTAAAGGACTGTTTTTTCGGTGAAATGTCATAACTTGACATTTGGAAACACTAAGGACAAGCCACTTTCGTTGACACCAATCAACAATCGTGCCCAAGTGCGCTTGAATACATTTACAGCAGTCATCAATAGATTAAACTACAAAATAAAATTTTAGACCATACGATATAGCGACAGAATAAAATGAAAAGCAGAGGTCTCAAAATGCTGCCTTGAGGAACACCCAAAACATTCATGAACTCTGACGAGAAACATAACTCTATCTGCACACGAATAACTCTGTCGCACAAATATGAACTGAGCCATTCCGTTACTTTTCGAGAAGCGCCAAACCGTGCAAGTTTTCGCAAAAGAATCTTGTGGTCAATATGATCAAATACAGCTTTCAAATCAGTGTATACAACTAGGACTTGCACCTTCTGTTCCATGTGAGAAATTCAATCTAGGCCAGGGCAGCACGACCGTTTAAATTTTTTACCAACGGCTAATATGATATTAGGATCCAAAAGTAACTTCGAAAGTACAGGGAACAATAAATCGACAGAAACATCAACTGAAGCGATCACAGCTTGTGCAACTTTATCGGCAGAAACAGAAACGCAAAATTTTGTAAAAAGCTCGTATGATTCCATGGTAGATTCAGACTTAGTTTTGTCAACACTCGAGGGGATTCGAATTTCGGAAGAAAGTGATTGTAATAATCAGCAGGATCGGTAGTAGTCGGTAGAAGTCGGTGTCGATAGAACCGAAGTTCTGATAGCGGATAGTACCCAGACCTTGGTTTACTTTTAGTAATGAGTTATTGGATTTGCATTTTTAAAATTGATCACGATATTGAAAGAGGAGTTTCTCAAATGAGATGTCAAGGTAAGCAAAATTACAAAGAAAAAGTCGTTAACGCTATCGTCTATAAACGATGAACGATAGATAGACTTTAGTGTGTGGATAGGCCAGAATCCCAATACGACCTGTAGGTTTAAATGAAGTGACCAACGTTACACTCGCTAAAGCAACCGGTTTCCAGGTACAAATTGTTACGTGACACGCGCGAAGACCACTGGAATGCAGTTGTAAATTTTCTCGCTTTAACTGTCATTAAACCCTTTTAAGGTGGCGCACGTCCGGAGATGTCATTAAGAATATCCACACGAAATACTCAACACGAGCGAACTTTCGTGCACTTGCAGAGCCGTACGTCGCGTTTTGTTCGAAAACTGCAACCGTGGCCAAATAGCGACCTTTCCCTTATTAGCGGCTTTGACTAGGCGGGAACGTTTCCATTAGCTAGCTTGCATGTTTTCCTTCCATGGATGTGACACAGTTGACAGCGATAATAAAAATCTTCACGGTGTCGCGAACTGTAAACTATCGAGTATCCGCTCTGCGTCGTAAAGTTGTTAGTGAGTGAAATAATTATTACCCATGTGACTAATTATGAATCCAATGGTGAGCCGATCCATGAAACTAGCCAGTTGCTGCTATCAGTTGGGCGCGATACCGTGTGGAATGCCAAAGATATGTGCTCTTCTTATATGCATTACCTAGTCTGTTGTTGATTATTTTTGTATTGTTTCTAAGGACTTCACGAGAAATCGTACGCAGAAAACAGCCGAGCGCAGATAAGATATAGAACCCAAGAAGGTCACAGTGCTTGTATAAATAGATTGCCGTAATCTGTCGATTTTACATTTGTTTAATTCTAGTATTTATCTTTGATGGTAGGTAATTGTGTATAGTGAACTAAGATGGATATGTTTACCCAGAAGTGCAGTCTCCTAATCATACCTATGTCATATTTCATACAATATAATTTTTATATCGTTCCGCATCAAGTGTATAATCAGAGTATACTTCCATTTGTGAAGGTGAAAGCACACCAAATTTATTGTATTGATGAATTACACACTTCTGTGTATGTGCGGAATTGTGCAGCTGAGTGCAGGAAAACCCACTTCACCACTTGTGGCGAACAGGTAGATAATGAAAATGTCACTTTTTTTTCACTTCCTCTCTTGCGATTATTTCATCTCGGTCAGCTGCTCGCGTAATCGCTTTTTATTTAATCTACTTGAGCTCGAGTTCCTCTTTGCGCATCAATTTAGCTGTGTGGCTGAGTAATGAATTATATTGCCGTTTCAGTCCAGGGAAGGTGGAAACCGATTTGCTGCAGCAGATTTGTAACCCGGCTCTTTGGAGTGAAAATTTTACATACTTATAGGAAAAAAAGCAATACAGCAAGTAGGTCAGCGGATATAATGGTAGCTATCAATGAAGCTAATTGGCCAAATGCGTCTACACTGTCTTTAGTTAGCTATTACACTGTTGTTTGCGGAATTTAAACTATGATCATAGAGAAACGCTGGTGTTTCTGGCATTACGTTCAAACGAGTGAGAATGGCTGTTTCTGCCTAATTTTTTGAGTCTAATATATAATTTGTTCGAGGATCCATTTCTGATAATTGTTGGAGCATTAAATGCATTTGAGCCAGTAAATCGTGATATAGGTAACACTTGAATAGCGAGATACAAACAAGTTCATAATAATTAACGTCTTGTGAACTATTAATTCTTTTCAAGTTTACAAGCTTTGTAAAACATATTTTTTTTTACACTCGGTATTGATAAAATTAGGAATTCACCTCTCTACCCAAATAATCTAACGAAATAAAATAGTATTTGTGACCGCCATTTTTTGACCACTAATTGTTTTTTCAACTTTTTGTTGCTTGATCAAAAACTATCAAGTCACAGATGCAATTTGGTTTAACGACGTGAGTTCATCTGTGCAAAGTTTCAACCAAATAAAAAAATGGTTGATCAGAATCGTTTCCCCATGCTGTTTGAAATTGCACAATTGGAGAGAAAAAGAATAACACCATGTAGAATTTTAGTTGTTACCGAAATCCATCCATATTCGTTGTAGTTGAAATGCCTTTTTGGTTGCATCATTCATGTGACCGGAAAAGTTTCAAGCCGGTCAGCCTATATTAATGGCTGGGTATTATCAAGTTTCTACAAATGAGAACACAAAGCACAGGGTGTGTATCATGCGTCCTGGAACATGTACTACCAGACACTTCTCTACATCTCAGGTCACGTACCAAACTCATATAGACTCGGTCCAAATCGCGCCTGGTAGCGAAGCCTGGTTCTCGTTTGCTCATATGTCAACGTCGTCGTCCGACTGCAGCAGCAGCATGTGGTTCTAAAAATAGTCGTTGCTACAAGTATGGTCTGGTACGCATCCGTTCGCGCTAAACTGTGTATGGTTAGAGTTCCAGCCGGGCATCTATTCGGTTAGCGTCTACTTAGCGGTTCATTTAGGAGCGTTTAATATATTGACATCTACATGTTAACCGCGTGTAAGGATAAGCCTCTCTCCGTATCATGTTACGGTCGATCGAAGAAACAAAACAACGTGGGTTATTGAGATTTGTTTAGTCTAACGAGAAGCGCGATAATTCTAGTGATAAAATGCTAAACTTTATTGCAGTTATATAGCTCCAAAGAGGTCAGCCATGGAGAGAACACGAGAATAGTTGAAATTTATACACTCCTAAAAATTTTCAATTCAATTATCCAGGGTCACACTCATAGTTATTCTTGTCCTATCAATAAAACGTAAGCTACTGTAAAAGCTGCAGAAATAAAGTTATTCCTTCCAAGGATGTTCAATATTTTCTTATATGAACCTTTTTGAGGAAAACGAAAATTTCCAACCTATACAATGCACATTCTTATTCACACGCACTTTAAATAGCACATAATGTCACCATTGTAAAGCCCGTGTGCCGGAAACAAACGACAAAACGCAATTGTAATATAGCATAAACAATTACAGTGCAATTTTATGAATTCCTACTTGTATCAATACATGTTGGCTGGAGGTTATGCTCTTCGCAGAAAAAAAAACAAACACACAGAATTGCTGTATTATTATCTACAGAGACAGCAAACGCTTCATCGCTGGGTATCGTCGTACGTGGACCATCCCAATAGCAGCCTAGCTATACTGAGGACTGGCAAATGGAATGCCTTTGTTTCTTGATCCATGCTGCAGCAATCAATTCCACACGCTGAACGACAGAATTCCATTTCTGTAACCGATGGAAAGGTCTTCGAAGGGAAATGTAAAGTGCATCTACATTTTATGACCCATTGCATTGGCGCTGGCTAATCACTCTAGCGGCTAGTCATACCCGACCGGGAAGGGAAAGTAGGACTTTTGCATGCGTCATGTCTCTGACATTGGTCTAATGGCTGATGCCAACTGTCATAATCGGCAGATGAATGTATGTAGACCTTTAGGAATGTGTGACATTCGCCTCAACATGAGATAGGTTTCCTACCTTGCCAACTGCGAATTCCGAAAGTGAGAAAGTTGAAAGCATTGTAAGGAATAGTTAATGGTAGTTTTTTATTGCAACCGTCAGCTTGTTCGTAAGTTATTCTTATCGGATTTGTTATTGCTTTGTTTGAAAATGGAACGCAGGTTTTCTCCTCGGGACAGTTCCCGGGGAGAGATCAATTTATTTTCTATTGTATTTACCACATACCTTTCCAGACAAATGCATGCTTAGAATGCTTCTTTTATAGTCTTCTGGGCTCTTTTTAGTACCTACCGGTAGTGTTTTGATGTTTCAACTGAAAGCTCTATTTTCGTAATCAGAGCCAGTTCTTGATTGTTCTCAAACTTATTCTTGTATAATGACTTCATGTGATGGCGGAAAATTCCATACAAGTGCATACAATGTTTTCGGAACCATTAATTTTAATCATCAGCACCGATCTGAAAATGGTTCGTTGATGAGAATGGTGCATCCTGCAAACCCAGTTAACATAAGTATCCTAATATCAAGTATACAATTATGTTCATTAAGCATACAATGTGTGCAGCAGGGGAAGCGAAAAATAAGCGAACTGGAAATATGATACAGATTTAGAAAAATAAAGCGCATCCCGACGAAACATGAACCCGCAAACTCCCTGTCTTCGGCATGGTGTTTTGACCAATGAAACAACGGGGGACGGTGGTACTGTTCCATTATCTATATGCGTATCACATTCCACCGCCGACTTATTTTATTACTCATCCCTAACTACACACACTGCTGGGCAACCGTTACAATCATGCCCTTAAAACAATATATTTATTCGAATATGCGTAAACTTCATTAAAACTAACCTAATACAGTACAGTAACGTATCGATTTTATCACTCTCGAATTTATCACGCAAAGCATTTCGTATTTATCATGTTTCTAAGATGTATGGAAACTAATTCAAATTAATCCACCAAACTTCATTTTTTGTTGAAATAGTTTTGCATAAACACAATATGGTAGTGGTACTTCAATTTAAATGGTGTTTTTTGAATTTTATACACTAAGGTCGCTTTTTACGCGATTTTTTTACGCGGGTTTTTTTACGCGGCTTTTTTACGCGGATTCCGGAATTTACGCGGTTTTACCAGAACTGGAAGAAGAAAGAATTAGCCACACACAGCTTTCCACCCTTACTAACTCGCAGAGAATCCATCCCCAGGATACCTATAACTCGGTGACGGAATCGTGAAAGGAATCGCCAACACGATCCGGATCCCACTCACGATTCTTATTTCAAGAATCCTAGAGCCATATACAGGGCATTCCTGAGAATTCTTTTTCAGGAATCCTTTTCAAGTACGCTTAGGAATCCAATGTGAGGAATCCTAGAGAATCTATGCGAATCGTATGTGTTCGTCCGGGCAATCAAATTCTCTAAACATATTGCCAATGGACAAAAATAAAGTTTTATTGTAATCGATGTTTGATAACGAAGAGGATAAAAATATTGGATATATCGAAATCCACCGAACAAAACCCCCACCAATCTGTAACTCAACGAATCCGTTGTGTGGGCTCATCAAACCAATTCAAATTTACCTCATATTTCGATGAAAAAAATTTGAATTTTGAGAGCATTGAAGAAAGAGGAAGGTGAGAGACAGGGAGTAACTTAAATCAATTACTATTATGTTACAAAACGGTATTAAAAAAACAGTGGTTTGGCGCGATCACATCACTCACTTTCAATACGGGTCGCGTTGCGACAGAAAAATGAGTGCGAGAGAATATTGAAGACAGAATAGGAAAGAACAATTCAGAAAGTTAAGTGTTTTTCTGCTATCATTAGCGATGCCGCTTACCGTGCAACGCACGTGCTACTCAAAAACCGTTGCGTGGTTCAGCCGACAAAAATCAAACTAGTCTCAAAAAATGGTATATATTAATATTGACTCATATTACCTCGGAGTTATAAATATTTCTTACGTAAAATTTCCCGAGGAACACGATTAAAATAACGAACTAAAATAAAAATGACTGCATTTGCGGAAAAATGTAAATTTTACTTTGAAATCCAAATATAATTCAAAATTTATATTTTTTCTGGATTTCTGATTTATTTTCTTTGAAAATCATCTAATAGGGGAACTGCTCCATTATTCATCGCAACCCATATATTCATCTCATACAACATGAAAACACAATTGAAAACAGAAAAAAAAAACGCATATTTTCTCCTTAAACCAATCTGCTATTATTATTATTATTTTTACGGGACTCGTTCAGCAGCCAGCCAAAGTTTTTTTCATCACTAGCGGACCACTTTTTATTTTAATCACTAAACAAAATCACTCACTACACTAAGAATACTTCAATCTTTGAAATGTTCACCTCAAATTTCCAAAAAAAAACAAGCTTGAATTAGCAGAAATATACAAGATGAATTTCTGCAATCCCTAAATTTTAACTGTATGTATTTTCATCTGTTTTCACTGCGTTGAAGAAAATCAAAAGTTGCCAAATCAGTTTCTGTTAATACGAAAAAATCGTACTGAAAATGTTGAATTATTCCGACATAATTGACATAAATCTAGAGCACTGTAGTGGTTACATAGGTTACCAATTTTGCACGTAAACAACTAAAGCGGATATCTAGGTAACCTACTACGACGGACTGCGGCTACGTTTATTTATGATAATGTGATTAATTCATGATTAACAGTGTGATGAATATGGTAGCGTCGTGAGATGAATAATTGAGCAGTGATTCAAGTTTTGAGATGGATATGGAAGCGTTGTGAAAAATGGTTTGTTTTACAAAATTCAGGGTAAATTCAGCTAATTTTACTAAATATACAATGCTGAACGATTCCTTAAGAGCACATAAGCATATTTTGTTTATTTATTCAATGATTTCGCACGCATATTTGGTATTTGAATCTGAATACTTTTTCGATCTTGGTGAAGCCGATCTGAACTTGAGCACTCACAGATGCTGAACGAATTGAGGGGAAGATCATGTATTTGGTCATGCCCAAGTAAAGACACAGAAGATTTTCACAGAAACATATAATATGTTTGTTGCAGGACACGAGAGAAAGGTATCATCAGCGAATAGGCGAGGCTCTTTGAGATTGCCTATGTCATTTACGTATATCAGGAACAACGGCGGACCGAGGTTGCTGCCTTGTGGGACACCTATTCTTAAGTGGTGATAAATACTTCATGCTCCGTTTACTCCGACGTACTGGGTCCGGTACTGGGTCGAGAGATAATTTTTTAGCAGTTGATTGAGAATTCCTCTTACCCTATAATATTCAAGTTTCTGGAAGAAAATAACGTGCTCGATTGTATCGAACGCCTTCTTCAGATCCAAAAATAGAACGCCCATCAACCTTCCTGTATCTAACGCTTTAACAATGTCATTAACAAGCTGGAACCGGCACGAAAACCATATTGACAGTTATTAAGAAGTTTGTGCTGCGGGAGAAAGTTGGCAAAAAAGCAATTGTTTGACCGTAATTGTTTGACCGCATGGTTGGTCACAGACAAAACGGAGATCGCACAGTGGGGAATCGCTGTCCATAAATTTTTTCCACAATTTTTTTTAATGCTATAACATTCAAGTGCTTAAATCTAAAATTTGGGCATAGCATCATGAAATCTGATTTTATATGACTTTTCGAAGCTAAATTCTGATAAATTTTTTTGACATATTTTTTGAAAAAGTATATTACTTTGAAACGCTCTGCAGTTTCAGTGATAGCTTGAATTTTATTGGCGTCAAGAGAAGAGTTGTTCGAAATACTGTGCAAAACAAATCCCTTTCATGAGATTTTGTAGAATTTGGTTATAGTAGGTCTGACACTGAAAAAATTAATAAAAAAGTGATTTTTTGTAGAAAAGCTGCTAAAAAGTTTTATTGCGTAGTCACAACCGTGTGACTGCATTCAAAATTTAGGTAAAAACTTAAGCTTTCAAATGCATACTGCCCGCTGTAGCGCAAACCTGCGCAAATTGTTGCTTCAGTGATAAATGCAATAGAAGACTTTTTCATTATATTTTCTTGCACTTGAAATTTTATCTAGAATTTAATTTAATCAAACTCATAATACTTCATTGATAAAAATCATTGATCTAAAAATCCGTAAAGGTTAAAATATAAATTAGAGCAAAAATCACAAAGTTATCAGTAAAAAGTTAGCAAAAAACGTGTTGTCATTGTTTCATTCTTATTATTTCTTCCAATGATTGATGAAAATGCGTCAATTCCCTGAACAAAACAGCTACAATATCGGAGTTTAATAACATTAAAAAATGAATTTGAATTGCGGAATATATTCGCTTCATCGTTGAATACGTTGTTTTGAGTGCATCACTCGTACTTCAAATCGGATGGAATTCGAGCGCGGGCGAAAATATGGTTTCAAAATACAGTATGAAACTACCAAGAAAAAATCAGGTTAGACCAAATCGATGTTTCAGGTCAGCAATATAAATCAAACCGCAATACTATGTATAGGAAGGATGACTGAAGAGTCCCAAGAGAAGCCTTATTAAATAATTAAATATGCCAGAGGACATTTCACTCACAAAAGTAGTCTTGAATATACTAATCATGATAAATTCAATCATTTTTTCATTTCCACAGATCCAATAGTTAACCCTTATTTTAAAAAAGGTAAAAAGTAATTATAAAAAACATCCAGATGAAGTAATATTTCTATTGAAGAAAACAATTGTTGAATCAGGGAAAGCTCATGATGAATCTGAGCACAGTTATAAAGATGAAGAAAAAGAAGAGGAAGAAGATGTTGATTAAGAAGAAGATGATGGTTGTTCTAATTTGTAGTTATCAAAAACAATTTTTTCGCAAAATTTGGTTGGTTTGAGAGGTCGTGCAGAAACTACGTAATATTTTTCAGTGAGGAGGACGCCCGGAGGCATTGCTTGGGGTTAAAGATCATAAAATTCTATTTAATAAAAAAAGGAAAAACTGTCAAAAAATCATTGAAAATTGGGTCACGTGCTTTATGGACGGCCCCAAATTAAATCCAGATTCGTTTTCAGCAGCCCAAAATTATGTAAATACCATATTTTTGTCGCATTTATCGACACTTTTTTTTGCTTGGCCAGCCTTTGTATGAAGTCGCCCCACTGTGGATCGGTTTATAGTTGCACACGTCTGTTTTACAACCTCCTATGTAGATCGGAGCTAGATGTGCGATCTTCTGGAATTTCGGATAAATACCTGATTCAATGCCGTCATTGAACACTACTGTTAGCAGTTTCATGCCAAATTTCAGCTCAATCGAATTTTAGCATGTAGCACCTCAAAGTGGACAAATGCCTTAGAAATGCATGCAACTTCGAAACAAAAAAATTGTTTCTCCCACGGGAAACAAGGTGTCTAGTTTCAGCACTTTATTCCTGTGAAGAAATTTTGGAAAATTATACTATATCAGAATATGTAATAAAGATTGCATCGACTGTTTGTCTGTCTGTGGGAATGGAATTTTGTGACGATACGTGGTTCTGGGAAAAAGCAAGGATAATTATAACAAGATACCTGACTTCCAGTTTTTTCTACATTTTACCCACGATACCCTTACAACGGTTAGTGCACCTCAATGCGCATAAAACTGGTTATTAGCAAAATTGATTTATCGTGCAATATCCGCCAGATGAAAATGAAAATTAGATGGCAGCACCGTATAAGGATATTGAAAATTGGATTGCCATACCATGCAAGAATATTAAAAATTAGATGACAGGACACTACAAGGATATTGAAAAAATTACTTCACTTTTCGTTACCTTATCGTCATCATTAAGTTACCAGTGTACAAATAAGTTCGACTTTCGTTCACGCGCTGCGACAATCGTGCCCGCTGCATACTGCAAGAGTCAGGTATTTTGTTCTAATCATCTTTGGAAAGAGGCTACTTTCGAGAAAACAAAACTTTGGAGCCCTACCGCTGAAGGAAATTCGAAAAGTCAATTTCCATTGGTACTTTACTGTTTATGTCATGCGGTAAACAACAATTCGATTATTGTTCTCGAATTGACCATTGAGTAAAGTACCCAACGCTTCATTTAAACAGCACATGTGTTGCACCCACCACGTCTCAAATTAGTCCAATCATAAAACAAGGTAAAGTCGTAACAAGGGACATTATTCCATTGCTTCATTCCTATTATGTTCACGTTTCAATAACGTAATGATGATAAATTCATACAACATAAATTGATGCACAATGCTCATTCAGTATTCCACTCACACGTTATTGCTGTTATTGCTACATGCCAATGCCGTACGTATCCTGAAATTAAGGTTCTTTCCAGCTCTCAGTCACCATCATCAAACATGAAGGCCACCAATCGTCGTAGCTATCAATCAAACGCAATTTCAATGTCCTCTACCAAAATACACAAATCACTCTCATCGTTAACCTCATCATCATCCCGTCAATACTTATCATGTTCTCTCGCGAAAAAAAGTCAAATAGCAGCCCAAGACCCAGAGACCTCAATATTTTTGTCAATCATAACGTTCAATCAATATGCAGGGAGAGAAAAAAAAACACTATTGGCTGCTTTTCCGCAGAGGATTGATGGCTGCGAGCTGCACTCAATGATTGACGTGCTGTTCATTTTTCCCACGCGGATTGTGGATCCCAGAAAAAATGCCGTGCAACTTGCAAATCAACGACCTCTTGAACTACTAGCACAGAGCGCAAGCTGCTAAATTTGGAGGTCAGCGCCCTAATCCTACGGTTGACTCGTAACGACGCGGCCGTGGCTGTGGCAAGTGGGGGCTTTGACAAGGGAAGAATTTATGAATTTTTATTCAATTGTGTTATATCATGCCCACTCAGAGCCAGCGCGCGTTCGGCGAATCAACTAACCAGGCACCTTGAAATGACCACAACTGCTGTTGCGACAGCATCCAGCAACCAGAGCTCCACAGAGGATGCTGTGGTGGCACTGAAGAAGCTGTTGATGGATCATCATTTTTGCCGCAGGCTGTTACGTTATCGCGTAACACTTCTTACTGGGGTGGCGCACCGTAAGGTTTGGAAACTTAAAATAGGCACAAATGACAAGGGTTTTTTGGGGGAGCGGCATATAGATTTTGGGGCCACGCGTGGTTGCTGTGGTATGGTTTCGTGTTGGGTAAAAACGGTTTTGTTGGTGTTTTTCTAGTTCGAAAGGATCGTTTGCTTGAAATTGTTATAATTAAGCTAAAAATAAAACTAAAACCTTCGATTAGAATATACCGTTCAAAAGATATGAGTAGCTAGTCATACTTTGGCATACGACTACGTTTTCGTTTACAATTTTAAGGAAAGTTTTCATGTGTTCTACTTATGGTAATTGAAAAACATTTTTTGATGCTAAAGATAAAAATAACTCATTGTTCGCATATATTAAAAATCAAACTTTTTCAAGCTCCAATTTTGGCATTAGTTTTTAAATTTTCTTTTCTTTTTTCGAATAATTGTTTTTTTTTCGCAATTACAGTACTGAATTATGATTTTTAATAAATAATAAATAAACAGTTTTTGAATACGCTTTTTGAGCAATGGGAAAAAAGCATGGACCGATAACAGAGCCTCGTAGGTTAGTCAGTTGATATGTGTCGTTCAAATTTTTAAAAAACTATATATAAACAAATCTGGCATATGGAATGAAAGAATAATAATACGAAAAAATGGAAACTCAATAAAGTAAACCGGGTGAAACATAGATGTGAAATAAATAAAATCTCTACTTTTTCACTTTTTTGTAATTTTACTTTTTTCCTAACTAAGCTTACAATGAACATGAAAACTGGAGTATAAAAAAGAACAACGATTTCACCTATGAACCACAATATAACAATTCCAAACAAGAGAATAAGGAATATAAAAAAATATTTCTATTACATAGTCTCCTGTCTTTGGTAAAACTTTTGCTCAATCCTAAATTACCCACCCATTCACAAAAGAAAGTAAAGTTCTTTGGTTGGAAAAAAGTCAAATACCAAACAGAAAGCATCAATGACCAATTAACTCCGACTAACTGCCTATTACAGATACTAGATAAACCATCACTCGTTCATAACTAAGAAGTTGTGCAGCAAACGCAGCTACAAGCCCGTGAGTGCTGATAAAGTGCTCACATAAGACATCTTGGCCCCATGTGAACACACACAGGTGCTGTAATGGTTTTGCACCTTAGTTTAATTATTAAATTGCCGCAATAAAAAATGGTTATTAACACGTACGCTACACACTATTACATCCATCAACAGCTGTCATAATGAAACAAGTTTGTCGAACTACTCGCCGCTCTACTCACCACGGCTCAATTCAGTCAACCGAAAAAACAGGTTACCCTGGGCCTGCGGTATTATCAAACCTGCCAAATCGCCCATCGATTCGAACGAACCTGATGCGGCTCGTTATTTATTGTTCCTGGCATTTCTGAACCGATTAACGAAACAGCATCATGAATTTTCCAACTTTGGTTAAAAGCAGGAATCTTACAATTCACTCCCTTTGAAATAATGAAAACCCGCTTTGTTTGAAGCGTCATCATCTGCCGGTGCTTCTTTCTGCTAGCCCCCGCTTCATGCAAAACTCGACCGTCTGGTCACGATTGTTTTCAATAGTCACCATTTGTTAGCCGTCTGTGCCGTCAGGTGTGCAAAAGCCATGTCGATTAAAACATATGTTAAACAACGAACGCGCGCGCTCGGGCACCCATTGAAATCGTTTCCTCGGAGAACACCTTGAATGTGTCTCCTGCCCAAGAGGTGGTGTACATTCCATTTCTTCAAAGTAGCCATAATTGAAGTTACAGGTTTTCTCAAATGAACGAATTATTTATGTGCGCTCATACGCGAGAAGCCTCCCTGTGCCGCTGTAATTGCATAAAGAAACCGAGTAAGAGATTGGTTTGTCGGCGGCTGTGTTTTAAACCAACCTTACCTATAACTTCATCGAATTTATGACTTCTTTTATTGTTTTGTAAATTTTTTTTTACTAAATTGTTTGCCTGCAATTGCTTGCGTCCTGCTGTGCAGTGTATTGCGCAATTTTGAAACGCGTCTTGCCATATAGAATGCGAGTTGCGCGAGGATGAGCCCCAAAATGGCAAGGTCGACGGTATAAATTGGCAGTCTGCGAGAGCTGACCAACGGATGACGGCGTGGCACGCGATTTGTTGAATGAGCAAACTCGTTTTCTGAAGTTATAATGAGAGTCCTTCCTATTATGTCTGATTTTCTCTATCGAATAATGATAAGCTACCCGCCATAGCGCATACGGTTATAATTATCCCAGTGTATTCACTATATCATTGTCACATTAAGCCACATCCGTCAAGCAAAGCACCACTAATTAAGATACTGTTTCTCTACGTTGCAGATGGAGAGCTAGAAGCCGAATGGTTAAACGCCGCAGGGTTTCCCCAGCTTACCAGAGCCTTCGAGGAGGTAAGTACACGCAGTCCTGCTTGGTCAAATGTACAGTTTCATGCTAACTAATGATATTTTAATCGCGTCGTCCTAGCCGAAAGGAAAGTTTCTAACGAGCCAATGAAGAAGATTCTAATCTCATCAAACTTCGAGTGTCTGCTCGTTATGCTGTTGAAGTTTCCGCTTTGCATTTAGACATATTTGTTTGGAGCTCAGAGACCTTTTTTCCTGTAGGGGCCAATGACCACTGCTACCATTAGTTAGATATATTGTAGTATAAGCTCAGAGACCTTCGGTTGTAGTGAAAAGCTGTGTAGAAACTAAATGCTTCGTAAAAACGATATACACCGAGAAAAAAAAACAATTGAAAACTTGATAGATTATAGCTTTTGGGTGCCCTTAGAACAAATAACTTTTTTAGAGACTTAAATGAGTTTTCTCGTAAACATAACGTTGAAGCGATGAACCCGCCGAGCAATTACTATGCGATACTCTGACGCACTTCTGCATACACTAGGGGCTCCAAAATTCACAGAGATGGTTAAAAAGCTATAATTAATCTTCCTAAGGCAACTGTTTTGAGCTTTATTTTTTTAATTTTTTTTTAATTGTCATTTTTGATTTGGCTGAAACTTTGCATAGGTGTTTCTTTTGGCAATTTATGCTTTATGCTTTTATGCTTTTTATGCTTTTGTTTTTTTCAATCACGACTCCTTTTTGATAAGCTATGTAAATATGGTATGTAAAAAGTATTGATGTTTACAAAAAATTTCAAAAATGAGCGGGGGCCTAGTGTGGTTGGTAACGTCTCCGCCAACCACGCTCGACGCCTGGGTTCGAATCCCACCGCCGACATAGGTGTCGATGGTTGTGAGGTGGCGTGATCCACTCACAACCAACCCAACTGGTCTAGATTCAATCCTAGCCGACACCGGGAGATTTTCTGAGGCGAAAAATCTCTGGGATCACGCCTTCCATCGCATGAGGAAGTAAAGCCGTTGGCGCCGGTCCGTTAATAAACGGGTCGTGAGTTAGGGTCCTGGGTGTGGAGTCGCCTCCCTGGGCGTCGGTGATTGGCCACAACAGTGGCGGAACTAGACCGACGGAAAATAAGCGAGAATAAAAAAAAAATTATAATTTCAAAGCCAAAACGGTTTGTTTTTTCGGTATAGTGTCGTCGTCAAAGTTGTGAATAATAATGTTTGAGTTTTGCGAGATACTTAATTTTATATTTTATTCATATTTAAATTTTTGTGTTTTGTCTAAAAAAAATCTTTTTTTCTCACTGTGTATTCTTTTCTGCACATACAAAATTACTGTTTACAACTTTGCTGAAGACGTTATACCGATTTTGTTTTGCATTTCTCCATGATCGGACAGTCATTAATGTTCAGCTAATCATTTGTAGTTTGGAAAAAAATAGATTTATTAAAATGAGCTTTGCACGAAAATTATTTTTTATTTTTTGGCGTAGAACTACGTTGTTTTCTATACTGGTGTACATTCTGTAAAATTGAAAATGAAACTGGCAAAAGTGTAATAACAGTATAACCACATGATGGATAACAATAACTAATATGTTGTTGGATAGATGAAAAGTTTAACTTATTTGAAAAATTGAAATTGGAATTAAAAAATTATTGAAAAAATGTAAAGGAAAAATTTCCGCCAACAATGAACCAATCACTATAGATGAAGAAAAAAAATGAACCAATCGCATGTGAGTATGTCAAACACAGATGACATGATTAGACACTAACAATTTCTTGTAATATTTTCTATATTAGTAGGTATAAAAAATTGACTGCTTCCGTGAACTGAGACTAATTTGATGACTTAAAAAAATGGATGGTAAAAGCACAGACAGACGTCCAAGCTGAGTTCCAAACTTGTGTAAAGTTTTTTGTAGTAGCAATCCGTAACCAGATAGCGCTACCAGCACCGCCAGCCTCGTGCACCAGCAAAAAAAAATGTATTGTAGCGATAAGGTCACCAGGCGGCGCTAGTGTACAAGTGATTTATAACACAAGTTACTTTGAAAATTTACACGGAAATTTTGATCAATGTTGTTCTTGCTTGGACGTCTGTCTGTGGTAAAAGTTTCTCAAAACAACCAATAACCAATAGTACAAAATGGCATCTTTTGCCCATAGAATCTATGCAAAATTTCAACCAAATCAAACATGGGCGATTAAAATGTTTTTTTTTTGTGGAATTGCTCAATAGCAAAAAACCGAATAAAATCTTTTTCTTTAGTTCCCAAGTGAACAATAACATGCTTCATTTGTTCATGGTGAAATTTTGATTTGCTTACAACTAGTTTGTTGTATCCTTTTCACAATTGCCAGAGGATCACGGATAACTCATATAAAAAGGAATATAGTAAGTAACTTAGATTTTTGTTCAGGCTACATTTTAAAAATTTTAAAAACAAATGCGTTTGAAAAAACGAAAAAAACATTCAACAAACAAATTTGAC
This sequence comes from Wyeomyia smithii, assembly GCF_029784165.1. Lineage (NCBI taxonomy): Eukaryota > Metazoa > Arthropoda > Insecta > Diptera > Culicidae > Wyeomyia > Wyeomyia smithii. The sequence goes on from NC_073696.1 coordinate 98,503,695, forward strand.
ATTTTTTTAATCTTTTTCTGTCAATCAATAAATTTTTTTTTTGCAGTACCTATTCCCAACAATTCATGTTTATCCAGTTTTTCCATACAACCAAATGTTTCTGAGATACCACACTTTCAATAGAGTGTATGCTAAATTGCGTACACCCTTGAATCTAGAAATGTTCTCTTAGGGCATCTTCAGCGGTGGTCCAAATCGTTGTTTTGTTTTTTTTTTTTTTTGGAACAAAAACTCAAATTCACTGCTGCACCAGTGGTGTAAATTTTGTTTTATACCAGATCTAAATTGAAAAAATTTGAAACTGGTATACGTTTTGGTCTATTCTTGTCACTTTTTGGAACAAGAAATAGATCGTTCTAAAACCCTTTGTACGCTGCCAATAGGTGGGTAGAATGTCATATTTTAATTGAATACCTCATTTTTAGCTATTTCCATTTAAGCGTTTTGCTAGTGTTGGGGAATAAACAAAACTAAGATTTTTTATGACAATTCACAATTCATTTTTGTGGTTTTTCTGAAGAAGAATATGAACAGGTTTGTCGTTTTTGGCTTCAAGGAAACCGACCAGCAAAAGGGGGAATTCTGAAAGACCATAACCGTAGGTTCAACTACTTGGTTTGCAACAATCAGCCACCAGGATGACAAATATGTTGGCTATTTGTTAATCGCCTTAATTATAGTGGGACTAGAGGAGACCTTGAGAGGCCAGAAAAATGTTCCTCGAAGACACTGAACTGGAAACGTTCAAAATGCCGGGATGACATTGCGCAATTCGTCTCGAGCAACTCGAACAAAACTAAATGATCGCTGGGGGATGTTATGTTTCGTTTTTCGTATTTTTTCGACTTTGCGGGTTAGATGAGCCGCAGGATAAATGACAATGACAGCTCCTTTTAAGCTTGAAGCATAACTGAGAGTATGTGACCTACTCGAAAATAGCGAAAATCGTTCGAATCGAGCTGCGCAATGCCACCCAATATCCTCAAAACCCAACCAAAGAACTGCAAGATTTTGAAACATTAATGGGACGAAAACGGAAGATGAAAATCTACGCGATCAAATATTTTTCGCTATCCTCTGAAGCCCTACTTGTAGCAGAAATTTTTCGATCATACCAATCCATCCTGAGAAATGTCACTGACGCTCGGGTCAAACCGTCCATAAAGTATTGAGGATATCAAGTGTCTTGCCTAAGTAATCGTTTAATGTGCGAAAAAATTATCGAATTTCCGTTTGTTAAATATTGAATGCCTTTTATTATGACAAGTCTCATTAACTGATAGCATGGGGTATTGAATTGTTGACAGTGTGACAGATGGCAGCGGTTTAAAACAACAAGATATACAACACCGGTGCGGAGAACGAAAAGTTGGTCTATATTAACTGGTTTTATTCAGGTTTCACTGGTGTAAATCTAGTATAAAGTTGTTTCAAAAATAGACCACCGCTGAAGATGCCCTTAGCCAAATATTTGTACACATTTTATTCAAAACGAAGCTAGGTTGATAGACTTTTTTGGCATAGAAACGTTCCGGAAGGTCACACAACAAAAGTAGTTTCAAATTAAAAGTGGTTTTGTTTGTTCCGCATACGATATTCGAAGGGAGACTCTATGAAAGAAATTAAGATTTAAGGTTTTTAGATCCAGAAGGCTCACAACACACTTTAAAATCAATCTTGTAGTTTCTTGAGAAAAAAGCGAAGCCATTCACAACACATAATATTATAGCTACAATCTCTCTGAAATAAAAACCAGACAAGACGAAGAATGATACAATGTGATTGCGGATATCGTACGCGGTGTTACACATTTTTGCGATAAGTATACTGCCCATAATCGCATATCAGTCCCAGTTTCATTTTCATCAAGTTGACAAAACAGTGCGTTAAGGTATTTTTCTTCCTTAAGTTATTTCAGCTGTTGAGCGTGGTCCATTCCCATATTTTCGACATAATATAATGAGATAGACATTTAGCATAACTTCTCTAGAAGAACTACAACAATGCAGGTGGCACTGGTAAGCGATTATGGGCAGTATATGAAATTGGCAATTGAAATCAATTGGAGTTTTTCAAGGTTATTGAACATATTTGGAAGACGTTAGAGAATGATTTTTATCAAATTGCAGTAGTTTGATGTTCACCACAACTCAATAATGCTGTGGTATATACAAAACTAATGGGCCTTCCAGCTGATCTTAAGGTATGATGCTGGCCTAACAAGTCAGTCATCATAGGTTCGAGTCGTGGCTCGGGAGAGACCATTAGTGTCAGTAGGATCGTAGCACTGGCCCCGCAATTGTTCTGTACACTAAAACAATTGGCTTCGAAATCTGTGTATAACAAACAGAAGGTCAAGTTCCGAGGCTTTGCTTTTATACAAAACTAATCCGATTTCAAACAAAAGTGCGGCGTTTGCTAAAATGCAGAATTTGTTACATAAGACATACACTATATACAACAACTTCGCTCAAAATGTAAAATCGTCTTAAAGAAAGTAGTTTATTTGACTTTACAGTAGCATTTGGAATTCCATTTCCATGTTTACCAACAGTCAACGTCAACATGAACAAAGTTTTGTTGTCCCTCAGCCGCACAACTGCAATATGCAACACGTAACGCAGAACGTGGCTGAGAGTACGGTATCTCCTGACATCTGCCTTTATCCGATACGAGAGGAATTTAATCGTCTTCTTTCTAAGCTCATCTATCTCTATCCAACACGAGCTCCTTGCTTAGCTGCAACACCGTAATATTGGGTTGAATGGCTGAGAGCTTCATTGGTCCCGTTGCACTGTTTGCCAACACAAAATCAGATATATGTTTCATACATTCAAATTTCATGCGGAATAAAATCCCTTTGCGTCTTATGAAACTTGAAAAAAAGGAGGAGCAACTCAAAACATGATTCTAAAATAAACATCGAACCTAGAAATAAACATAGCTGCTTTTCTAATTGTTTTTTAATTCCTTTTTCATTGGGTTGCAATTGAAAAGATATGCTAATTATTGTATCAAAAGTTAGAGAAAAACTTCACCTATTGATTAAGACATTTGTGTTCAATATCTGTTTAGTGAAAGAAAAAATGTATGGGTCGTTCCATGCGAAGTGTCCATACCACTTGGACCCGGCCATCACGAATTTGGCTTAAAGTGAGGGGGAATTATTATTCTAGATTCACTTTGAAAAAATCCCAATTTTGGTGTCGATTGGAATACCCGCCGCTCTTTGTTGCAGAATAACGCATTTTTTCAAAATCTCTTTTTATCTACAATTTATAGACGTAAGATGTATTTGTGTATTTAATAACTAAATTTACATCATTCGGCAAATGCAGCCATTTTAATTTTAAATTCCGTAATTTCATCGTGCTCTTTGGAAAATGACACGTAAGAAACAGCTATCACTTCGAGAAAATATGAGTCAATTTCGAGATATACCACTTTTACGAAACCAATTTTGAATTTCTCCATCTTCTCCATCTTCTATGAGATTCAGGTTTCGTACATTTCTATTACACACTGGAAAAAAACCTCTTTGTGTCTGGCGAAACTAAGATAATGACATAACTTGAAAAAAAGGTGAAGCAACATACAACATGAATCTTCTATCTATCTATCTTCTTCTATCTATCTTCTCTTCTATACATATAAAAATGCAGTCCGATCTGCTTGTCTGTCTGTCTGTCTGATCCATATAGACTCGGAAACTAAAAAGATTCCTATGATGGTTTGAGACCCATCCTTCCTCTGGAAGGGAGGGATCCCATACAAATGAAACACAAATTTCTGCACATCCTAAAACCTAATCAAGTAAATGGAACCAAATTTGGCATGTGAATGTTTTTAGGGTTAACAAATATGTCCATAATGGTTTGACCCACCTCCTTCTTCCGTAAAGGAGGGCTCCCATACAAACGACACAAATTTCACACATCTCGGGAACTAATCAAGAAAATGGAACAATATTTGCTATGTGAATGTTTTTAGGGGTAAAATATATGACCATAATGGTACGACACCCCTCCCTCTTTTGTAAGGGAGGGGTCCCATACAAATGAAACACAAGTTTCACACAACTCCAGAATCAATCAAGCAAATGCAACCGAATTTTGCATAAGGATTTCTTTGGGGGATGGCAAATAAGACCATAATAGTTCAACGTCCTTCCCTCCTCTGGAAGGAAGGGGTTAAATACAATTGAAACACAAATTTCTGCACATTTCGAGAACTAACCAAGTAAATGGAACTAAATTTGGCAGGTGAATGTTTTTAGGGTTAACAAATATGTAGGGTAGGGAACGGCTTAAGCAGTAGCGCCTATTTTAATCAGTCGAAGAAAACAGGCCTCAAACTCTTGCATTTTGATCAATATCGACAATTTCATTGATGGAAACGAAAACTTAGCCTAGCTGTCTTACGAATATAAGAAATACCGTTAATCACAAAGAATTCAATTGCAATTGAAACAAATCGACCTATATTGCAGCCATTCAGGAGCCACTTCGGTTACTGAAAAAAAAAACGCCTGCAAAACAGATGGAAACTGCTTAAAATAGTTGAAATGTTTGACTTTTAACTCAACTTTTGATTAAGTTATAATTTTAAAGATGTGTCAATTACTACACCACATGCTTGGGGTAAGCTTCACCTTGCGATTAAGAAATTGGCGTTCAAAATCCATTCAGTGGCAGTAACCTAATATGCATTTTAAGAAGGTCCATTTTAGTTACATTTTCCACAGCATTAAACTATAGTAAGACGTAGTTCTTCGTTAAAAAAAGTTTGATCAGAACTTATTACCTGCGATCACTCTCGAATGCAATAATGCAAGTAATATAACAAACAGTTTTATGTAGTTCTATTGACGTCAATCTTGTGGTCGTGACTTTGCACACAACCCTTCTGATTTTTTGAATAAATTACTGGACCAAGGTCTGACTGTTGGCTTCATATTTCAAGTTGGCACACGCAAAAGTTGGACTGTGCGTAACCACATCAATACTGCGTCTTTCTAGAACATCTTTTGTACTGTTTCGGAACCAGTACAACGGATGTGTGCTGTTCATAACGCATTTGGTGCTCTAGCGAATGTTCAATGTATTGAACGGCTCAAAATCAAAACACTTTTGAAGTATTAACCAGTGCTAGTATTCAACATTAACATGAAGGAAGACTTGAATTGTGAGTAATATCTAGCACCTGAACTTGAACATGGCCTAATTTAACTTGGACCTTGTTTTCAGTTTCGAGAGGACAACAAGCAACGCAATCTACTTTCCTACCTAGGTGCTTCCCTCATTTGATATATGCTCGAGAGACACGCAGTAAAAGCACTGCAGTGAGCTCTGTTGTGTAGTTATTGAGCGTAATGTCCTTTCATGGGAAAATCAGTTTGTTATCTCTCTGAAGAAATATTTCAGATTCTACCGCGGTGTTTTTTCATGCTCCCTTCAAGCAAGTGCGTCACTTTGCCCACCAGTGTGAAAGCAGTGAAAGATATTCTCCTTATGATTCACTGAGGAGAAATGACAAGCCTGATCAGTATATTATCCTACATGGATGTAGGATAGTATTCTAGAATGGGGATTGAGTCGTTGTTTCATTTAGATCCCAGATTTGGCACAGAACTTAGGTGAATTGATGATTAACTTGGATTTCAACGAGGATTTGTTTTAACTCTGGATTAGAATCGATGTATATTCAAACTTGAGTCTGGACTTGTTTGGTGTTTGTCTAGAGGTTTGAAGCTTGATTTTTGATAAACAGTTGAACAAGGATACAATACTACATTTGAACCTGGATTTTGACTTGGACATTGAAAAAGATCAGAACTGATTCTAGAATTCAGACCTTACGTTACCAATTATTTGGATCTGCTTTTAAATTGGTAGCACTAGACCTGAATCTTCATTTAATTCTTGAGTCTTTGGAATATTTGAAGTTTAACTAAACCCTGGATTGTTATTGGGAATCAGACCTAGATTTGAACATTGATTTGAATCTAAACTTGAACCTGGATTTGGATCAAAAATCGGATAAATAATCAAAACTTAAAGTTAGCCGTCGTGAACGTATCAGAATCTCAAAGAACATGAAAGTGGTTGACAGGGTGATAATAATCGAATAAATACAAACCGCTATAGCAGATAGAAAATAAAATATGAATCTTGAAAATTGGTCATTGGAAGGATGTGACACGATAAGAGGCTAGCTGGTTTTCGCTTGAGAACATTGAGGAAAGTATAAATTTTTAAGGATGTGTTACAATTTTTTTACTACATTAAATTTATAATTTACTGAAATTTACTGACAGAATGTCGATAAAAATACAATAAATTGGATTAAAACATTGTAACATTAAATTAAATTGAATTCTTCTCTTGTACGTATGACGATTTTCGCGTTTTGTGTATGTTCTCAAGACAATCAAATACAGCAAATAGCAACTCAGTTGTACTACGTTTGTAGCCACAACCAAGGGCCAACAGTGAAACTTAATTATTCAATAAAACAGAGCAGTTCACAAATGAGTCATTTCCGACGCATGGGCATAACATTACGAGTACATAACTCATACATTCATTGCTGAAAACCTACCAATCAACTGATATTATTAGAACTAAATAAAATAAAACGCATAACGGAATCGCGAAAAAAAAATTGTAGAGCAACTACTGCAAGTACAACGCAAACTCAGAAAAGAACGGAAATGAAAACAATCAAAATTCCGTTGCCTCTTTTAAAGGAAAAACATGCGGATGTTGTATCACTTTTCAAGGAGACAGTAAACAAACATAACGATTTTACTTCTTATATGTCTTTTATAGTTTTGTTACAGTAATTGTTCATCATGAAAAACTAAAATTAACGTGTCTCAACGTTATCGATTACGAGTTTAGGAAATCCATCACGTTCTTAAGAGAAAGAGAAGAGTTTCGCCTTCTCTGTGAAACTTGAAAACTATAATCGCAACGTACATGATAGCAAATTATTTGCTGAAAACCATATAAAAGCATCCTTCGACTTTGTCCTTTTTATAATTCTTATATTTTTTCGTGACTCAGTTCATAACTACATAAATAATTAATAAATCAAACCGTAGACATGTGTGGTTTTCCACTAGCTCAGCGGTTCTCAACCTTTTTTTTGTCCGCGTACCCCTTGTCGATATTTTTCATATCGATTGTACCTCCTGGCTTGGAATGTTTTGGCAGAGTAGGAGAGAGTGATGGTAGATCATGTTATGGTAGTCTAGTTAAGGTTCCAAATTAAACTGTAGCTTGTTTGATTGCTACAGTCATGTTTTAGGGGCTAGATTGACCAACAAATGAAGTATTAAAGAGAAAAATTGCTTTGTCCGCCATTACTGATTTTTCTTTCGCGTACCCCCTGAAGGCTTCGAGTACCCCCAGGGGTACGCGTACCCCAGGTTGAGAACCGCTGCACTAGCTGATCTAGCTAAAATCAATTATTACTTCCGTTACCGACGGAAGCACTTAGATAACTTTCAAGCAACCGTGACGATCGAAATCGATTCTATTTGCGCGTTTTGCGCGTCCGCGTACACAAGAAAGATGCTCTAACCCTTCACTACAGTTTATGGTTTCGCTCCATCCAACTGAGTCATAAACCCATCACGATTACCGTATCGTCACCTTTGCAAACCACTGCGATGAATGGATCAGATTCGTGGCTGTTGCAGAAACACGAACCGTTACTAACCACTTAGCAGTACAGACCATCATTTCGAAACACAATTTCCCTTGAAAAATTTTATTCTATACCTTTCAAAAGAAGATTATAATAAAACTCCATAAATATACCCTAGATATATTACGAACGATTCCTAGCCCTTTCCCACGCAAGAAAAGCAATCGCTTCGTTTTCGCATGGTTTGATCGCACGCTTCTTGACCATGATCTTGCCGGGTCAGTTGCATACCTTTTTTTAATGTACCCACCGTCGTCATCATCGTGGGACCACTTTTATTGCCGATCCACGCTGCTGCAGTTCTGTTCCGTTTCCTTGCCCCTTCCTACCACCGACACCCTCCATCAACTGAGAAATATACACCACATTTCGCGCTACTGACCGCACGACCTTTTCGTTACATTTTATGCTTTTTTCAGGGTCGCGAGCTTTCCACCACAGAGTTGGCACCGGTGATCGCCAGCCTCTCGGTGGCACATGCGGAAGCAGTCAAGCAGCGAGTGAAAGCGCTCAACCGAACTGTCCGTGGAAGGACGCGCAATCGGGGCAGCAAAAAGCCGGACATTCGGGATGTCTTCCGAGATCTGGACTCTTCGAGTACCGGCACCCGATCCCGCAGCGCAACTCCCGATTCGCTGGACTCGTTGCCCGGCGACGAAAGCTGGAACAGCAATGGCACCAACGGTACCCACCATCATCACCACATTCCAAGCTTCGTGTCCGTCTTTGACGGGGGCAACGGGCCAGTGGTACGACCAACGCCAGTTCGCGGCAAGCAGAACCTAAGGCGGACGCCCAGTGCACCATTGCGCGGTTCGGCGGAACTGTTCCGGGGTACACACGTGCGCTGTGACATTCCCTTCCATAATGGTGCGTAGTGCTGGGTATATGCTTTTACGGTTGGTAAAATTAGCCTTTTTTTCGCAGAGGGAATAGAACTGCTCAACTTTCAAAGGTTGGGAACCATCCACATACCAAGGATTCGATCGGGTTCTGATCCATCCTGCACGATTGGGTAAGCGAGTTAGAACATAGATCGTAGTATATGATTACTTGAATAAACTAAACGGTCCAAGGTCGATATTTTGTGTGTGTGTGTGTGTGTGTGTGTGTGTGTGTGTGTGTGTGTATGTGTGTGGCTGCCTTCTGTTTTCACCGTCCGCTAGCTACCGTTTTATTGCCGCTGTTGCAGGAGCTAAATTTAAAACGATCATAGGCGGTGCACATTGGTCCAATAAGGCAAAAAGTGGAACTTAATTCCATAGCGCCTTTCACCTTCATCCTAGCTTAATAAAGTCTTCAGAACAATTGTTTGTATGAATGACCCGCACAATCGCAAGTTGTCAAAAAGTATGAAAATTTTTACTATACTAAAAATAAATAAATTAACTTTTTTGTGTCAAAAGATAGAAGAATAGTTAATTCAGCAAAATTGTAGAAGATTCAAAAATATGAAACTTTATTGAACAAATGAAAACCCTATCTTTTTTTGGTTATAAAGTATATTACATGGAACTTACTTGAAAGTTAGTTTTTTGTACTTAACTTTTTTTAGCTGCATTTTACACGAAAATATTGTTCAGAGGAATTGTTAGGGCACACAAAACACACATTTTTGCCAAAGACCATATATCTCCAGGATCTTTCCTTACAAAGTTATATCATATTTTAGCTTATTTTTTCGATAATTTCAAAAACGTATAGGTTAAAAAGGGGCAAGTGGAATCATGATGTCAATATTTTTTCTTGAAGTTAAGCTGAAGTACTATAAACTCCTTAAGGTTTCATTTGTCCCAATCCACCCATATTAGAGTACGGTGACCATATGTTACAGTAGGTTTTCATATATTCAAAATACTAACTTTTTGTGTTAAAGAGATAGAGGAGTTATTAATTTGGCAAAGTTTTAGAACGTGCAAAAATCTGAATCTTTGCTGAACAAACAAAATTCCTACCTTCATTGGGTACAGAGTTACGGAGTATTTTCTATAAAAGTTACTTGAAAGTTAATTTTTTGCACCTAACTTTTGTTAGTTACATTTAACAAGAAAACGTTGTTCTAAAGAAGCATTTGGGCATACAAAACACACGTTTTTGTTGAGGACCACACATCTCCAGGACTTTTCCTTACAAAGTTATAGCATGTTTTAGCTAATTTTTTCGATAACTTTAATAACGTATAAAGTAAAAACGGGGAAGGAGAATCATGATGTTAATACTTTTTCTCGAAGTTTAGCTCGAGTGCTCAGAACTGTTATAAGTTCCATCTGTCCCAATCTACCTTATCTTTATTCTATACGTTGTTAAAGTTATTGAAAAAATATGCTGAAATGTTCTATAACTTTGTAAGGAAAAGTCCTGGAAATGGTTGGTCTTCAACAAAAACGTGTGTTTTGTATGCCCAAATGCTTCTTTAGAACAACATTTTCTTGTAAAGTGTAACTAACAAAAATTAAGTACAAAAAACTAACTTTCAAGTAACTTTCATAGAATATACGCTGTAACTCTGTACCCAATGAAGATAGAAATTTTGTTTGTTCAGCAAAGTTTCATATTTTTGCATGTTCTTAAACTTTGCCGTATAAAACTTTCCTCTATCTCAACACAAAAAAGTTAGTATTTTTGATATATGAAAACCTACTGTAACATATGCTCGCCGTACTCTAATATGGGTGAATTGGGACAAATGGAAACTAAAGGAGTTTATAGTACTTCAGTTTAACGTGGAGGAAAAGTATTGACATCAAGGAAAAGTATTGACATCATGATTCCACTTGCCTCTTTTTAACCTATACGTTCTTGAAGTTATCGGGAAAATAAGCTAAAATATGATTAAACTTTGTAAGAAAAATTCCTGGAGATATATGACCTTGGGCAAAAATGTATGTTTTGTGTGCCCTAACAATTCCTACGAACAATACTTTCATGTAAAATGCAACTAACAAAAGTTAAGTACAAAAAACTAACATTTAAGTAAGTTCCATGTAGTATACTTTATAACTTTGTACCGAAATAAGATATAGTTTTCATTTGTTCAACAAAGTTTTATGTTTTTGAATCTTCTACAACTTTGCTGAACAAACTATTCTTCTATCTCTTAATGCAAAAAAGTTATTTTTTTTTTATTGTTAGTATAGTAAACTTTTCATACTTTTAGCCAATTTTCCATTATGCGGGTCATTCATACAAACAATTGTTCCGAAGACACTTTTAAGCTAAGATGAAGGTAAAAGGCGCTATGGAATTAAGTTCCACTTTTTGCCTTATTGGACCACTGTGCAGCGGCTATTTTAATTGATACGCAGGGGCCAGACATTATTCTCAAGAGCAATTACGAATCAAAGATAGCTTAGTTAGAAATATAATTTCCGTATCGCAGTTGATCTTATTCACTTTATTTCTCAGGGGTATTCGACTGTATAATGGCCAAACAATATTTGATATTGGTATTTTTAGAATTGATATGAGCCCTGAGGCCATAATCTGACCCCAGACGCCACTGTGAAATCAAAGATGGCCACTTGTGGGTTCTGTGAAACTATGTAAAATAGCCAATCATCGTCCAAAGCGGCCAAAACTTATTTTCAGACGCCGTTTTGTATTTTTGATGGTATCTTCCTGGAAACAGTTTAACAGTTAAATCGCTAAATACCAGTCAATATGGTGATTAATAAAAGTATGGTGATTTTCCTCAAATTATTGGCCTTTTGGACGCCAGATCCGGCCAGAACATTGCGTCTGCGCCCTTATGGCATAAACAACGCAAATTCCGGCAGGCACTTCGTAGCATAAACTTCCTCGGTCGCGACCAGTCCAGATCGAAGGAAGAGCGGCTTCGACATCCCCTTCTCGCTGATTGTCGGCCACAGCAGCCCCTTCTTGGGGAACTTGGTGTGTGAAATGAACTTCACCTCGGCGTTCGGAGCAAAAAAGACCATTTCCCGTGCCCGGAACCATCACCAATCGATTTGTTGACCAATTTTACATAAGAAAAGCTATACTAAACAACTTCGAAAATACCAAAACTCGAATCTAAAGACAAAAATTTTTTTCGACGCTATATCCGGCCTTTTGACAAAAAGATGACACTCGCATGAGAAAGTAAAGCTGTTGGCGCCGATCCGGTAATCAACGGGTTGTAAGGTAGAGTTTTGAATCGCCTCCCCGGGCGTCGGCAATTGGCACAACAACGGAACTATACCGACGGAAAATAAGCGAGAATAAAAAAATGAAAGACGCCAAAGAGTAGTGGAAAACGGTTGACAACACTTTTAGTAACTCCAGAGTAATAATTTTCATAATTTCGTTTTCGTAGAAAAACCCCAAAATTAATCCACCTAGCGGTGAGACCCACCTTCTCTCTTTCGAACTTATTATTTGTTTGAATAGATTTACATGGAACCTTCCATTAATAGAAAAAACATTCACCTTGAGATTTTTCTGCTGAATTTATTTTTCACTCCTAATAACGAATTTCTGGTAGAAAAAAGCATAACTATACCGAACCTTTGGGAAGTAACATGGAATAAATATGTTTCAAATATTCGAATTCATTTTTGTTACTGGTATAATCAAAACGTCACTGTAGTCATATATAGGACGGACTCGATTATATATCATTTTAGATTCAACTTTTTATAGTAGGAAATTTTTCCCTGATGAACAACAGCCTAAAAAGACCAAATATCATTCAATATGAGAATTTTTTGAACAGTACCCAAAGGCCGGAAATCAACTTCAGACACCATTTTAAATTTTTGGATAGTAGCTTTCAGTTTCATTACCCAATGTGAGTTTTTCAGGAACCAAAATAATGATTAGAGGTCGGGAATCAACTCCATACTTCAATTTGAAATCCGATTTTGCGACTTATGGTTTCTGGAAAACAACCTTAAATTGCCAAATTCAATCCAATAAAGGTATATTAACTCTTAGGGTCCTAGAATATTGATGTTGTATTTGAAGTAATAATTGAAGTATAAAATGTGAAACGTTATATTTGTGCTGAAGAAAAATTTCGAAATAAAAAAATGACTCCTAATTTCAAACACTTTAGTCACGAACAATACCGGGAGCGTTCACCGGTTGTGATCATTTCTTGATTCTTTAATAAAGATCAACTGATACGGGGACTCATTTGAGACAATACCAATCGAACCTTAGCTTCAGGGAATATGTAACCTTATTAAATTGAACTTTTTTTTGTTACTTGGTTAAAAAAGGATAATTATTAAAATCCCGCGGAACTTTCAGAAAGATCGGAAGATTTATTTAAACCAAAAGATGATTACCAAAATCACTGTGACAATGTTAATAACTTATAAGTTTTTTCAAAAGGTCACGAACTCTATTAAACAAAACTTTTGTCAAATATTTTCTTACAAAAGTCACAGTGACTAACTGGGAAACTATTTCCATAAAAAGTCACTGTGCATTTGTCAGAAAAATTTAAATGTACCTCTTAATTTATTGGTGACTATTCTAAGACAAAAAACCATTTGTACTTCAAATTATCATTCACCTTGACTACATAATGGAAAAAATACTTTCGTTTCACAAGTGAAATGATTTCATCTGTGACTCTTCAGAGAAAAATAAATAAATCGCAGTTCAATGATCACGGAAACAAAATAAGAGAAATATTTGTTTGTAAAGGTGAAACGGGATTGTGGTCTTTTCCTATACAATTTTGAGGTTAGAGTTTTTTCTACTTTTGTAGTTTGAGCGTAAAAAAAATCGGCTTCCACTAAATAAACAGCACTCATATTGCTACTTCAGGCATGCAACAGTTGTGAAAACAAATAATAAAAGTTTCATGCACGTAGTCTTCATAAATCAAGAGAAAATTAGATTTCCAAATTCGAGTTGATCGCGACCACGTCCCGTTTCACCATAATCATAGCTTGAGTGTCTTTTGTAGGAAAGGAAACACAAGTTTTTCTATAAAAAGTAATGGTTACTCGATTACAAAAACTATTTCCATATTATTTTTGAAACGTTCGGAGGACAATTGTAAGGAAAAAGTCCTATTTTATTTGTGACTCTCGTGCGGATTGGGATGTGGCTGGCCCCCAATATATTTTGATCAATCAATTTCATTTCTTTCCATAATTTTTGAACCACGTATCAAATTGTTATGAAATTTGTTATTTGTACGTTTGAGAGACAGTCCGTAGTTATGTTCAAATAAGTCGTGTAATCTCTGAGTAAATAGACATTCGTTGTTTTCAGAATTTAATACATAACGGTTAGAATAAAAGTCCGATTATAATTAAATGACATGGCAACCAAACTTTTTATTTGACACTAAGATTGTTGAAATTAGTCCAGTCATCTTTGGAGGAACCAATGAATTTGAAGAGTCATCGGAACATGTTTCTTTTCACAACAACAACACAAATTCTTTAGTTAACCCTTAACAAGCTCGTTAATTTGATACCAAACCCTTGTTTAAATCGGTTGGGTGGTGTGTGAGATAATGACGTTTTGTGATTTTCACATTCTGATACATTACAGATAAAGTAACAGTTAGATTATAATGAAATTCAATAGGATGTTATGAGGCAGCTAGACCTTATATTTGACACTAATTTTGTGAAAATCGGTCCAGCCATCTCCGAGAAACATGAGTGAGATTAAACAGTCTCCAGAACACGTTTCTTTCCATAACTTTTGAACCACATGTTCAATCTTTATAAGATTCAAAAGTTGAGGGTTTTTAGATAGCCCGTTCATTTGAAACCAATTTTGTTCAAATCGGTTGTGCAGTTTTCGAGATAATGATTTTTTTTTTTATTCTCGCTTATTTTCCGTCGGTCTAGTTCCGCCACTGTTGTGGCCAATCACCGACGCCCAGGGAGGCGACTCCACACCCAGGACCCTAACTCACGACCCGTTTATTACGGGCCGGCGCCAACGGCTTTACTTCCTCATGCGATGGAAGGCGTGATCCCAGAGATTTTTCGCCTCAGAAAATCTCCCGGTGTCGGCTAGGATTGAATCTAGACCAGTTGGGTTGGTTGTGAGTGGATCACGCCACCTCACAACCATCGACACCTATATCGGCGGTGGGATTCGAACCCAGGCGTCGAGCGTGGTTGGCGGAGACGTTACCAACCACACTAGGCCCCCGCTCCTCGAGATAATGATGTTTCATGATTTTTCATGATTTTTACATTTTGATACATAACCTCTAAACTAAAAATCCGATTACAATAAAATTGAATAGGGTCTTATAGGACAACAAGACCTTTCATTTGCAATTAATGTCATGAAAATCGGTCCAGCCATCTCTGAGAAAAGTGAGTGAGAATAAAAATCTGCACATACACACACATACAGAAAATGCTCAGCTCGTCGACTGAGTCGAGTGATATATGCCGTTCGGCCCTTTGTAACAGTTTTATATCTTCGTTTTTGCAAGTGATTGCTATACCTTTCTAGGAGAAAGGCAAAAAACGGTTCAAGCAAAGTGAATTTTTTGTGATATTCAATTTATAATTATATTTTTGTTTTGAGTGCAGTTCCACAAAAAATGTCCCAGTTTTAATATTTTTTTTTAATTGTCATTTTTGGTTTGGTTGAAACTTTGCATAGACGTTTCTATAGGCAAAAGATGTCATTTTGTGCTATTGGTTTAATTTTTTGGAACACGACTCATTTTTGAGAAGCTTAAAATGCTATTTTGGGAAGGTATTGATGATTACAAATATTTTTAGGGCCAAATCGGTTTGTTTCATCAGTATGACGTCTTCGTCAAAATTGTAGATAACAATTTTGTCTTTCGGAAAAAATATACAATCTAAAAAAATTCTTTTTTTATCTGAAAAAAGTTTAAGAAATTTAAAATTAATTATCTGAAAAAACTCGATTTTTTGCCTTCTCCCAGAAAGGTATAGCAATCACTTGCAAAACCGAAAGTATAAAAGTGCTGCAAAGGGCATATATCACTCGACTCAGCTCGACGAGCTGAGCATTTTCTGTATGTGTGTGTGTGTGAGTGTGTGTGTGTGTGTGTATGTGTGTGTGTATGTGCAGATTTTTATTCTCACTCACTTTTCTCAGAAATGGCTGGATCGATTTTCATGAAATTAATTGCAAATGAAAGGTCTCGTTGTCCCATAAGACCCTATCAAATTTCATTGTAATCGGATTTTTAGTTTAGAGGTCATGTATCAAAATGTAAAAATCATGAAACATCATTATCTCGAAAACTACAAAACCGATTTGAACAAAATTAGATTCAAATGAACGGGCTACCTGAAATACCCTTAACTTTTGAATTTCATAAAGATTGGACTTGTGGTTCAAAAGTTATGACAAGAAACGTGTTTTGAGACTACTTAATTTCACTCATGTTTTTCAGAATATGTGGCTCAAAATTTATGGAAAGAAAAGAAAGTCAAAGACTATTTTAAACTATACCTGCTTTGATCGATATATGTGGCCTCAACATAAATTAAATGTGGTATCGTACTATTGGAATGTTTCAAATTCATTGATTCCTTGCGATGTGTTTTAAGTCTGAAAATGCACGACGAATCGGCTATAGGATATGACCAAGGTCTAATAACAAATCGTTTGAAATGATTGGTTTTATCGAAATGACAACATCCTCGACTTTTGGCTACTGTATATCGCCTTAATTCTGAATATATTCATATTGGGTGGTATTCGGTCATTTTCAGCAGATTTTCTGGCATCAATCTGACACCGGAAATACTCATATTGGGAGGTATTTAGTTATTTTGGGTGTTTTCCAGAAACTAAAAGTGGTCGTCTTTAAATTCAAAATGGTGTCAAGGGTCAATGTTTGGCTTCTATGCATCATCTCGATTACGGAAATATCCATATAGAGTATTATTTGGTCATTTTCGACTGTTTCCTATAAGTTGCCATTCAGCGATTCAAAATGGTGCCTGAGGTCAATTGCTAGCTCATTGCATCATTCTGTTTCCAGAGATACTCATATTGGATGGTATTTGGTTATTTTAGACTGTTTTTCACAAACCGGAAGTCGCCATCTTGGATTCAAACTGGTATTTAAGATAATTTCTGGCCTCTGAGCGTCATTCTGGCTGAAGAAACACCCATTCGATCATTTTCGGCTATTTCCCAGGAACCGGAAGTCGCCAACCTAGAATCTAAAATGAGGTCTGCGGTCGATTTCAGCTGCTATGTATCATTCTAGATCCGGAGATACTCATGTTAGACGGAAATCGGCCATTTTTGGCTGTTTTCCAGAAATCACAAGTTGCCATCCTACAATATAATTCATTACGATTCCAGAAATACCCATATTGGATGGTATTTGGTCGTTTGCCGCTGTTTTTCAGAAATCGGAAGTCGCCATCTTAGAATTCAAAATGGTATCTGTGGTCCATTTTAGCTCCTGTGTATTATTCTTTATCCGAATATTATTACATTGGGTGGAAATCGTCCATTTTTGGCTTTTTTCCAGAAACCGGAAGTTGCCATCTTACAATCCAAAATGTTTTTTTGTTCATCTATAATTTATTTGACACGGCACAAATACAATTTAATGTTTAACGGCGCCAATTATATCTGGTAGCTTACTTTCTAAAGTATCTTTATAACTAAAAGCAAATTTTTTATCCTCGCTGCCGACTACGAGCTGAAACTAAATGTAACTTAAAGCTATAATATTTTGCATTAAAAGCACTGGTTTACTGTATGATGGTTTTCATTGCCATAGGTAAGCACATGTTCCGCTGCTGGGCCAAGATATTACGGACTGGCATATTGGGTTGTCTCACTCGGGCTTTGAGAGTATCGTGCGGATCTGATTGCTGTTTCCGGATCCGGGGTCTTAACGTGTTCTTGTCGTTAGGCTGGATGCAGGCGGAAGGGGGTAGGACTAAACTGGGGCGTGGATGGATTTCAGGAAAACGTATATAAGGGACATGTAGGATAGGTCACGGCTTGCCAAGACATCACGAACAGGAACAGCCAACTGCCTACCTTCGGCCTGCAGGGAAGCTATTAATTTAGACCTGGCGTCACGGTGTACAGGGCATGACCAAACAACGTGCTCTATGTCGTGATAACCTTCACCACAGGCACAGATACCACTTTCCCCGAGCCCAACACGACGGAGAAGCGCGTCAAATCTATAGTGATTGGACACAAGCCGGGACATCACGCAAATGAAATCCCGACCTACATCCAACCCCTTGAACCACGGGTTCGTCGACACCTTGGGGATTATGGAATGTAACCACCTTCCCAGTTCCCCTCTGGTCCAAGCATTTTGCCAACTGATGATCGTATTCTGACGTACAAATGAGAAAAATTCATTAAAGGCAATTGGTCTTTCATAAATTCCACCGTTTGTTGCGCCCACCTTAGCCAAAGAGTCCGCTTTCTCATTGCCCGGTATCGAGCAGTGAGAAGGGACCCACGCTAAGGTAATCTGATACGATTTTTCGGATAAAGCACTCAGATGTTCCCGTATTTTCCCCAGGAAATACGGAGAGTGCTTAACATCTTTCATCGATCGGAGAGCCTCAATGGAACTGAGACTGTCCGTAAAGATGAAATAATGGTCCGTGGGCATTTTTTCGATAATCCCTAGGGTGTACTGAATTGCAGCCAATTCTGCGACGTAAACAGAAGCAGGATTATCAAGCTTATGGGAGACGGTTAAATTGTTATTGAAAATACCGAAGCCAGTGGACCCATCAAGAAGTGATCCGTCAGTGTAGAACATATTGTCGCAGTTGATGTTTCGATATTTATTGGAAAAAATTTTGGGGATCTGCTGCACGCGTAAATGATCCGGGATTCCACGAGTTTCTTCTATCATGGATGTATCGAAAAACACAGTAGAATCAGAAGTATTTGATAAGTCGACACGATTTGGAATATTCGAAGAAGGGTTAATATTATGGGACATGTGATTGAAATACAATGTCATAAAACGGGTTTGAGAATCAAGTTCGATTAACCTTTCAAAATTTTCAATCACAGGACGGTTCAAGACCTCACATTTGATAAGAATGCGAGAAGACAGGCTCCAGAAGCGGTTTTTCAATGGTAGTACTCCAGCTAAGACCTCCAAACTCATCGTATGGGTCGACTGCATGCAACCCAAGGCGATACGCAAACAACGATATTGTATTCGCTCCAGTTTGATCAAATGTGTGTTTGCTGCGGAGCGGAAGCAGAAACACCCGTACTCAATGACAGACAATATCGTTGTTTGGTAAAGCCTTATAAGGTCTCCTGGGTGGGCTCCCCACCATTGTCCGGTTATTGTACGAAGAAAATTCACTCTTTGTTGACATTTTTTCATCAGATACCTAACGTGACAACCCCAGGTGCCTTTAGAGTCGAACCAGACACCAAGATATTTGTGTACCAAAACCTGAGAAATCGTTTTACCCATTAATTGTGTTTGAAGTGAGCAGGTTCATGCTTCCTAGAAAAAAACTACTATCTCAGTCTTCTCCGGAGAGAATTCGATACCTAGCTGTAAAGCCCAAGCAGACAAATTGTGCAAGGTATCTTGCAATGGTCCTTGCAAATCGGCAACTTTGGCTCCTGTAACAGAGATTACACTGTCGTCTGCAAGTTGTCTTATCGTGCATGAATTTGCCAGACATTCGTCGATGTCACTTACATAAAAGTTGTAAAGAAGGGGGCTTAAACATAAACCCTGGGGAAGACCCATGTAGCTAATGCGAAAAGTTGCCAAATCGCCGTGCGTAAAATGCATGTGCTTTTCGGACAGCAAATTGTGCAAAAAATTGTTCAAAATTGGAGAAAATCCTTGTCGGTGAAGTTTACCCGAAAGAATGTCAATAGAAACGGAATCAAAAGCCCCCTTAATGTCCAAGAACGCAGACGCCATTTGTTCTTTGCGAGCATACGCCAGTTGAATATCTGTTAAAAGCAACGCAAGACAATCATTCGTCCCTTTGGCACGGCGGATGCCAAATTGAGTATCTGATAGTAGACTATTTGATTCGACCCAGTGGTCTAAACGACGGAGTATCATTTTTTCCATCAACTTCCGGATACAGGATAGCATTGCAATCGGCCTATAAGAGTTGTGATCAGAAGCTGGTTTCCCTGGTTTTTGGATGGCGATCACCTTCACTTGCCTCCAATCCTGCGGTACAATGTTTTGCTCCAGGAACTTATTGAACAAGCTCAACAAGCGCCTCTTGGCATTGCCGGGTAGATTCTTCAACAAGTTGAATTTGATTCTATCTAACCCAGGTGCGTTATTGTTACAGGACAGGAGGGCAACTGAAAATTCTGCCATCGTAAAAGGTGATTCTATCGCGTCGTGACCCGGAGACGTATCGCGAACAAAGTTTTGCGCAGGAACAGAGTCCGGACATACTTTCCTGGCAAAATCAAATATCCACCGACTTGAAGACTCCTCGCTTTCGTTGACCGTTACGCGATTTCGCATTCTTCGGGCTGTGTTCCAAAGAGTGCTCATCGATGTCTCCCTCGACGTCTCGTTCACGAACCGACGCCAATATCCGCGTTTCTTTGCTTTAGCCAGGCTTTTAAGCTTGGTATTAAGCTCCGAATACCGTATATAGTCGTCGGGTATACCTCCCTTCTGGAAGGCCAAAATCGAACTATAAATCTATTAATGTCGGCAAAAAAAATAAAGTGATATTTTATTCTTGTGCGAAGGATTGCCACTCGCGGTACTTGAGCAACCGATAGAACAACGTTTCTTTATCAAGCTTTTCCGATCTCGATTGAATCGTTCGTTGGAGCATACCAGTAGCTGTCAAAAGTTGTGAACAAACTGAAATCAGCTGATCGCAATATTACAAATTATATTTTTTTCGTCAAGAGTAACTTTTTAAAAGGGCGTACAGTGATTGGCAAAATAAAGTACTCATCTTTTTTTCCGATTTCCCTCATTTATTCGGTTCAAATTGAAATAAACACACTGTGTTTTTGATACCATAATTATATTCTTCCAATTTTCACTTAAAAAAAGATTTTACTAAAAAAAAAAAGGAAAAACGTTTAGTTTTTATCAAAAAAAAACAGTAACAAAAGAAGGCTCACATTCAAAAATCAGTATGTTTTGGGAAAGTTTCCATCGGAATACCTACCTCCATTTGATTTGTTTTGAAGGAAACGACGCGACCTGACGCGTTTGTACAAATGATCACATTGGAGGAAGTACAGTATCACCAAGGCATAATTCTTTGGAAAATAAAAATGTTCGCATCTTTGGGGAGCGGCCTGGCAGAAACAGGAAACGCAAAACGGATTGTTTGAACTGATCGAACTGTTTGCCTAAAAGAATGTTTGATAGAAAATAATGCCGTAAGTGGTAAAATTCAATTTAGTCAAAAATATTCGAGGTAACAATAGCATTTTTTCCAGATATGACTATCTCTGGAAAAGTCATGATTGATGAAATATTTTAAAGGACTAATAGTGATTCATATTCTAATTTCATTCACGTTATTAAATTGAAATTGTTCAAGAGCTCTAAGCTGAGCTAATAAAAAATTTGTTCGAATGTTCCCCCAGTCCACACGCCGGACAGCACATTTCTGGTACCCGCAGCCACACTAACCTGTACAATGGCAACCAGAGTAACGACGACTCCGGTAACTCGTCATCCGAGCAAAGTCCGCCGAGTTCTCCACCACGCAGCAGTTTGCTCTGCTCAGTCGAGAATTCTCCCCTGCGGTCTACATCCTATGAGCCGATCAGCTTCGAGAGTATGGTCAAGCAGACGTCGACCCCCACTGAAGCGTGCCACAAACTATGGCAGAGTCTCCGCGAGAGCTGCTGCGACATCGACCAGGTGTCCGAGGGGGATCTGAAACGACTGCAGCCACTACTGTGGCTGGAGCTGGCCTCCATTTTTGACAAGAACCACGTCACACTAGACAAGCGAAAACCGTTCAAACGGAAACGCAAGGAGGAAGGTAACGTTTTCGGAGTATCGCTGAACGCGCTGGTGAGACGAGACCAGCAGATTACCGGCGAGGATACCACACTCGTGCCCTTGATATTGCAAGCGATCTTATCTCAGCTAAGGTTACGCGGTGCTAGAGAGGAAGGCATTCTGCGAGTGCCAGGCCACAAGCAAAAGGTATCTATAAGTAAATCAACTTAAAACATCTAGGATCAAAGCTAATCTATCTATATTTACCTCCGAACAGACCGAGACACTTTACAACGAGATCGAGCAAAGTTTCTACTACAAACCGGAAAAAGTAGAGCCGTTGTTCAAAAAGGCCGGCGTTCATGATCTGAGCGCACTTCTGAAGCGTTGGCTTCGAGAACTACCTCAACCCTTGCTGGCGAATGATCTTGTGCATTTATTCTATCAAACGAATGGTAAAAATGTCAATACACGTATGTCAAAAATGTACTAATTGTTTCATTCCTTCACCAATTCTAGTTCTACCTCCACATGATCAGTACAGAGCGTTGGCCGTGCTTTGTCAGCTGTTACCACACGAAAATCGGAACACCCTACGGGAACTACTTAACTTTTTCCGGCTAGTCGTGGACCTGCAGGACTCGAACAAGATGACGCAACAGAATGTTGCCACCATAATTGCACCCTCGTTCTTTCCGCCAAGGTATTAAGAGGGTTGATACTCTGTATAATCCGTTAATAATCATGACACGACTTTTGCAGATTCATACATCCACCGGACAAGAGCAACATTGGAGCTCAGGTCCGCATGGCGGCGCAGTGTTGCCATCTCACGAACGTACTCATCACGCTCGCCGACTCTTTGTGGCTGGTGCCGAATCGTCTAATCGACCAAAGCAAGATGATCAACAAAAACGGACAGGTAATCAGTTCAAACGCCCAAATCCTCCCCGGATGTTTTAGTAATCGAGAATTTGCTTCTTTTTCAGCCGAAACGCCAACTGACACGAAAAGCCAAAAATCTTCCTACAAACAGCAGTGACTTTGTCATCGATACCAACCATATCCACAGATTAGTCATCTAAGCCAGAATGCTAAATAAACTAAACGATAGGTTTTAAGCTCAGACAGACAACGGTTCTACTCCACTTCACTTCCAAACGCAACTATATTTAAACCCCATTTTAATAGACTGGTAAACTCGTAACACTGGTAACTGTGCAGACTGTACCGAATTTAAGATCAGAAAACAAACCATAAATTTAATACTGACTGCTGAGTGAAGCGTGTATAATTTCAAATCTCCGATGCGTGTAACTCTTCCTGTTGAATGCTGCAGTTTATGGCAGTCTATTACCATTGCTACTCTAATTCAAACAAAAATTAGTTTCATTTAATACTTGTGTGTGTATTGCGTGCGTGTGTAATAGGGGAAAAGTCTTTTTTTTTTGTTTACCTATATAGAATCACTGCATCGAAGCGATTAATGCACGAAACTGGAAATGCGCTTCTTGTGTGTTTATAATTTACCTAGTAACCTTCGGACCACTAGGGCACGGGGAGGAACGGAACTAAATATAGAATCTAATCTAAACTTTCCGGCTACATCTGGTGAGTTCGGCTATTATAACATCTTCCGTCGGAGGTTTATGCAATCTGCAGATCGCGCGGTGCCACTTGGGTGGCACGTGGCAACATTAGAGAGGGAGCTGTTGTACGTGTACTCTCATCATAGGATAACGAGGAAAACAACACGGTAATCCGATGATGATGATAGTCATGAAAGCATATATATATTTATTTTGGTGATATAGTCAATGATTGTATATACCGGAAAGAATCGCAATCAATTACCCTGTAGAAATACCACTACTTATGTGAAAGTGTGCAAGCGAAATATTGAAATAAAGCGAAATTGTATAACTAATATTGAATTTTCGTTACATTTCTTCAAACCTTTGTCACTCGTCAATATAATCAAATCTCTTCTTCCCAAAAATTTTTGCCTGAGGAAGTGATTTAGCTAAACTAACTTAAGTGAGAATAGACCAATTAATAAAAAGGTAAAAATATGAAGTAATCAGGACACGAGCATCGGAACTGATCTTCTAAACATAGAAAAGGGGTTCGACAGTGTTTGGTTCGATTGGTAAATGGTTAACTTGCAATTTACTAGTTTTATATTCTATTAGAATTTTAAATCTGTTCGATTTCCTATCAGAGCAGATGTACCTTTACAATATATTCACTTGAGATCTTCCTGAATTTCCTCCAGGATGCACAAGTCATTGCTCTGCAAAAATTACGCGTACCAAATCCTAAACGAACGAAAAACCGGACCATTTTTTCAAAACTCAACGTTATTGGACGGTCAAATAATAACTTATTCAATCGTAACATAACGGATTTTCACTTAAAAATGAGGATGTAATACTTTTCAATACCAACAAAAACATTTGCAGAAAAACATCACCTTAGGTAAATGAATCCTTTCCCCCTTCAGAAAATTGTCTTACACTCTATTTTACTCTAACATGTTAAGTCGTGTTCAAAATGGAACATCATGGAACTCCCATGATAGTAATCCGGAAGAGAGGCAGCGGTCTAGGCCGTCCACTAGACGGAGAAAATAAATAAGAAAGCCCACCGCTCCTTACACAACATGTCCAACAACTAGGATTCCGCTGAATGAATCGGAAATACGGCAGAAAGTCATTCATGTTGGATGAAGGAAACTACTTTCCTTCATCGAAGTCTCAAATGCCCGAAAACAACCGATTCTACACTAAAGACAAATCCACTACTCCCGCAGGCTTTTGAAAAGACGCCATCTTTTCACGACCCAAAAATAACCTGTGACATTATAAGATCAAGATGGGTTCGAAATGAAAACGGAGCCAAAAATATGTCACAAACAAACCTAGTACGCGTCTAAGGCCTGACTATTCCTCCAAAAGTAATGTACAAGTTCAAGCACAAGATTGAATTGAAGGTTATGTTGTACATCGCAATATCCAATAAGGGAATTTTGAAGCCGTACTTCAAACCAAGCGGGCGTTTGCAGAAGAAGAATATTTGAAAGTGTAACCGTTCGGTAAGCATGATTGTCAAAGCCCCTCTATACAATTCAGCTATCTTTGTGACCAAGGTTTGCAGATAGCACAGTATAAAGCACCTGATATCCGTAGCCTTGATCATCAACAGTCTTGATTTATTATTTATAAAGAATTCCCTGAATGTCAGGGTATCAGTAAAATGACGTATATTGCTCGAGAAGTACCCGTTAGAGATAGACGAGAGCAGATAGTCGCACTAAAAAAACTAGCACGCTAGTTGCAAGACATTGCTTACAGAATTGGCGCTAAACTTAGGTTAGACTAAAACTAAATCGAGCTACCAATTAACTGATCGGAACATTGGTATTATTAAAACTTAAAAGTGGTCATTCTTCAACAATGGCATTAATGAGCACCATCGACTTTTACGTTGTAGATTCGACTTTTTCTAACTATATTGAGTGAGATACCACAAAAGATCAAAATAATGGAAGACCTGAAGTTGCTTCATCCAGGGATAGATCAAAAACCTTTTACATATGAGGCCATTACTAAAAAGCTAAAAAACGCTACGATAAGCTTGAGTCAGATACCGTGTCTGAAGTTTAGATCTAGGAAACAGAATCCGGTGAAAATTTGTATTTGCTGTGAAACTTCTCGCAGAGCAATGTGGCTGTGGAGAGTTTCACGAGTTTGTAGGGGTGGATAAATAAACTTTGAGAGTCGCTGAGAGAATCAACAACGAGATAGCGATGTCTAATACAAACGCTCTTAATTCGGAATACATATAATCCATACGTTAAATTAGTCAACCTATACACAAAAGAGTCCGCAAGACACTACACCGTTAAGGTAACTGTGAACATCAAAACGGGCGAGCTGTATAATTTTGCATTGTCGTTAATCGTTTTGGTATTGACAGTTGCCTTAACGATGAGTGTCTTGGCGACTCTCTGATGTATAGGCTGACTACGTTATTTTTATCTATCTATGAGCAATTCTCGCTGAAACCGTCCCACTGGTGACATGAGTTCTTTCAAAAAGGATATTTTTATGTCTAAATAATTGAAAGTAGCGAAAAAATGAGAAAACCACTTTGGTTAGTTCATATTAATTCTTGACCTTTTTATTGAATTATTTCTCTTGAATTTGTCATTGAACCCCCTGCAACCAACACATCGTTTTCAAAAGGAATGATAGAGCTTTTATTTGAAGTAGAAAAAAATTAGCCGCCATCTTGGATCTCGCCGCCATCTTGGATTTCATCAGAAAAACGTGTTTTTGAGCAAGTTCGCAACCACCGATTTTGAATATGACATCACCATTGGAGGGCTGAGAAAAAATGCTTTAAGATACATTCAAAATATTGGGTGAGCATTGAGGTTATCTTGTCATTCTGGTCACTTTTCAAAATCGAGCTTCAAACGGTTCAACGCATGACTCGCGTCCAATATCAAATCAACGCAATATACTGAGCCTGTGGTGTGCTTATGATGTGGACAGTCAGTATTTCTAGTTCACAGGTAGTGAGTGCACCCACGCACCTTAATTTTTGAATAGCCTTTAATCAATTGGCTGAATTTCGTTACCCTTTTTTCGTACTCTTTTCGTCGATAAGAATTTGCTATAGCATTATAACATTAACATTAATTTGTTTAATTACTAAACACGCGAAAACTGTCCTCCGTACAGGGAACCAAACTTTGTTCTAGCAAAAAAAACGTAGAGAAGCTTAATCACAAATTACGTTATACTCAAGGAGGAGCGAGGGAGTGAAGAAATAAACAATGTGAATGCAGTGAAAAGGGATCAAAGATACGATTTTTTGCTTTACGTAATTTGTGAACAGACCCAAAGTCACACAGGCATTGGGCCATCCAATTTCCACGAGGACAACTTTGAAGAGGGGGTTCTGTGTGATGTCCACGGTCCATACAAAATTTTGAGAATTTATATGAGAAGTTGTGGGGGAAGGGAAGGGAGGGAGGTAATACAATCTTTAAAAATCTGTCCACGTGGAACATGGATGGCCCTAATATACACTACACTACAGTCACACACCACAGGCTCAGCATGATTTGATATTGGCCGCACGTCATGCGTTGTACTGTTTGGAAGTCGATTTTGAAAAGTGACCAGAATGACAAGGTAAATTCAATGCTCACCTAATGTTTTGGATGTATCTTAAAGCATTTTTTCTCAGCCTTCCAATGGTGATTTCAAATTCAAAATCGGTGGTTGCGAACTTGCTCAAAAACACGTTTTTCTGATGAAATCCAAGATGGCGGCGAGATCCAAGATGGCGGCCAATTTTTTTCTACTTCAAATGAAAGCTCTATCATTCCTCTTGAAAACGATGTTTTGGTTGCAGGGGGTTCGATGACAAATTCAAGAGAAATAAATCAATAAAAAGGTCAAAAATTGCTCAAAAATCAATTTTTGTAAAAACCGTTTAACCGATTTGTGCCCGAGGGGTCACTCAATATGAACTAACCAAAGAGGTTTTCTCATTTTTTCGCTACTTTCAATCATTTAGACATAAAAATATCCTTTTAGAAAGACCTCATGTCACTAGTGGGACGTTTTCAGCGAGAATTGCTCCTATGCAAAATCATTTGGGGAATCGAGAACCACAAAATTTAAACTACGGAGACCGTGACAAATATAGAAGCAAGAATAGACCATCTCACCGAATCTCTTCAACCTCACTTTTCTGACAGTTAGTGGTAACTTTATTTACGTTTTGGACTCTGTGCTTTTTTCTGGTGGAGCTATCGTGTGCATAGTGGAAATGCTGCTCAATTCATAATTGTTATAAGTATACTGGTACATTTTGTACAACATTTAAAGGGTATTTTGGTCACAATTTAAATGATCTACTATAGTTGAGAACTAAACTGGATTGCCCGAAGGTTAATAATGATACCAGTATCTGTCAAGCTCAGATCCATGACGTCACATTGCGATGGTCTATAGAGAGAACCAATTCTAGATAAACATTTCAAAAGGTCCTATCTGCTTTCATCGTTTTTCCGAAGCGTCTTTTGATTTTGATAATGGTTTAGCTTTAGTAACTCTCTCAAGCGTAGTTTTCGTTCAGAAGGCTAGAGTGATCCTTCCGCTATCAACTTGTGCAAATAACGTGTCATAAAAGATGTTTAATAAGTTGTGATGATTGAATAAAAGTGAACGATCAAAAAATCGATCAAAGCAGATAGGACCTTTGAAATGTTTCTCTAGAATTAGACGAATAGACAGACGCTGAATGTGATCAAAGCAGTCCTCGCACGTATTTTACATCAGGAAATTTGTAAAGGAAGCGTTCCATCAGCAAATTTATGAAGGAAGCTGTTGTAATAAAGACGATTCTCCAAATAAAATTGATATTTGAACACATTCTTTTATATTGAAGAGTTATTTCCCTAATACGAACATCAGAAAGGAAGAGCATAGGGTTGCAGGTATAATTTTTCTGGTATAGATACGACATCGGTTGAGCTTTTGAATTCATTCCGGTTTTGAACGTCGGCAAGGACAGTTGGTGGCAACAAGGCGCCCTATCAGCAATACGAACCAGTAACATCAAGAAGCCCTACAGGACACTCATCAGACCGGTAGTCCTCTACGGTCATAAGACATTGACTATGCCTGTGGAATACCAACGTGCCTTTGCAGTCTTAGAGCGGAAGGTGTTGTACGCCTTTCGCTCGAAGACTGCAAAGGTGTTGTACGGTGGACTGTAGGTGGAAAACAGAACGGAACGACGAACGAATCACGAATTGCAAGGGCTGGTAGGGGAGCCATCTATCGTTCACATCGGTAAGATTTACAGGTTGCAGTGTGCTGGGCATTTCGTAAGTATGTCGGACGACAGCCGGGTAGAGATGGTTCTTGAAACCAATCTGTCAACAACGAGACGAAGGGGTGCAGAGCGGACAAAGTGGATCGATCAGGTGGAAGACGACCTTAGAAAACTACGCAGACTGAAGACCTGGCGAACTGCAACCATGGTTAAAGTGAAGTAGAGTTTTTTGACCGATAAGAAAAGCATGAGTTTTTCGATTTCCGATCATTTTTTGGCGCCAAATGTCTTAAAAAATAACGAAACTTCGAGATCTGCTGTTGTCTCTAGAAGAAATTGAATTTTTTTTCAAATTTCAAACAATACCTTTCCTGGAAATCTGTAAATTTTCAAGCTGTAAAACTCTCCCAGAGAGTCATTTTTTTCGAAGATTTTTTTTTTAAGGGCAAGGTTCTACATCCCGAAGTTTGATTGAGCTGAAATTTTGGATGGAGACTTTCTTCGAGAAGACGATGCTTTTGAGCCCTATATAGTATATATAGTATACTGCTGAACGAAATTCGAAGGTCAAATATTTGCACTCCTCAATAAAGAGTAATGTCGGTTTCGTGCTATCTACTCGAAAACCAAATGAAGCGTATCATTAGGTGGAGGCCTATTATTGACCGTCTATGCGTATTGAGGATCAAGGGCAGATTTTTCAATTAAAGCCTCATCAACGTGTACGCGCCGACAAATGATAAAACCGAATATGTAAAGGAGTTCTATGAGCTCCTTGAGAAAATGTATGGAGGGTGCCGACAACATGACATGAAATCGTCATTGGAGAGATGAACGCACAAGTCGGACGAGAGGAATTCTTTCGTCCCATTATTGGTGGGGAAAGCCTTCACTCGACCACCAACGACAACGGCTTGAGGTTAGTGAACCTCGCCGCGGCCAGGGGAATGGCCATCTATAGTACCCATATTGCACGTTTGAACATTCAGAAGCACACCTGGAGACACCCCAGTGAAGAGGCCTGCTCCCAGATCGACAACATGCTGATCGTCGGCCGGCACTTATCAAACGTCATAGATGTGCGGTCCTTTAGAGCAGTGATTCCCAACCGGAAGTCCGCGGCCGGCAAGGGGTCCGCGAGACTCACCTAAGGGGGCCGCGAAGCTCTTGGCAAATTTGACAGGTAATCGAAATTTCTTCCTAGATACCTCTGTGGAGGCGGATTTTCAACTCTTCCAAAACGTGAAACAAATTAGACTTGCACAACAATATGAGAGTGAAAAGCTTGTATCTGAAATTCATTCTGGGGAACCGCGAAGCTCTTATGTTTAGCAGAAGGGGCCGCGGAGCCGAAAAGGTTGGGACCCACTGCTTTAGAGGGCCAAACATCGACTCGGATCACTATCTCTTGGTAGGCAAGATTCGCGCCCGGCTGTCCAACGTATTTAAATCGAGATCGGCGACGAAGATACGTCTGGACATCCAGAGGTTATCAGCGGAAGGAGTTGTTGCGGAGTATACTCGGAAAGTTGATAGACCGATCCGAGAAGTGTCTAGAGGTGACGGAAGAGAAGAACCGAGCCAACGCTAACACGTTAGTAGCAGCTTATCGTGTGACGCGTCAGATGCGGGAGAAATACCGGGAGGCAAGAGCTACCGAAAACAGGTTTCACCGCCGTTAGAAACGTGGGCACTACGATCGCGTCCTCGCGGAGGCGGAGAATTGCTTCACCAGGCACGACGCGAGGAGATTCTATAGAACGATTAACGGAATCAGGAACCGGATCGTGTGCAATGACAGGGAGGGGAACCTAATCAATCGCAGGTGGCCAGGCGTTGGAAGCAACCTTTTGAAGTGGTGTTCAAGATGAGGAAGGTGGAGAGTCGTCAAGGGGAACAGGATAAAATTGGGAAGAACGGACAAGCTGTGGAACCGCCAACGTTGGACGAGGTTAGGAATGCTTGCAAAGAGCTGAAGAACCACAAAGCCGCTGGGAAGGACGATTTTCCGGCCGAACTTTTCAAAGTTGGGAGCGAGCGGCTGTGTAGTGTAATTCACCAGATTATCCAAAGGGTATAGGACTCTGAACCTCCCGATGGCGCTCTACGGACATGAATCGTGGACGTGGAGGGAGGCCGATAGACGAGCGCTTGCGGTCCTCGAGCGTAGAATCCTGCGATCAATACTCCTTGGCGTGGGGTGTGGCGCAGGCGCATGAAACACGAGTTTTAAGAAGTACGTAAACACGCTGATCCGTAGCACGGATGGCGGATGAGCGACCTTCAAAGATAATATTTAGCAGAGAACCGGATAGAGGCCGACGACTTCGAGGCAGACCTAGCACGCGCTGGAAGTGTGCTGTCGACGAGGATGCCAGAGCAGCGTGTGTAAGGGGGACTGGAGAGGAGCAGCCTAAGACCGAGTTTTGTGTAGGCGTATTCTGGATTCGACATAGGGTCTCAACGATTTAAAAGTAAAGTAAGTCGAGCCCTAATATTGGAAAAAAAAACCAAAGGCTCTGGGGGGGCGGTTTGAACCCTAAAACCCTCCCCCTACGCCACTGCTTAGAGTAGTTGACAATGTGATTCGAAAAAATACCATAAATTTACGCCTTTTTTCTCGCTGCATCCTGTATTAATTTTTGACGTAGGACTACGTCTAACCGCACTATATCGAGATACATTCTGTGAAAACTGAAACCAAGGTGTAACGTCGGAATGAAAGATTTCAAACGTTAATACTGATGTAACCACATGATGAATCGCAATAATCAATATGTCGTTGGATTGATAAAATGATGGACAATTTTGTGATTCTTAAGTTATCATTATCATTTCATTATCAAACAGTGAAAATTTCATAAAAGTTTCAAGGCCGAATTTTCACGAACAATATACCAATCACATGCGAACACGCCTGGCACAGACTTCATGAGTAGACACAAGCTGCCTGCTGTGATATACTGTATAGCAGTGCCAAAAAAAAATTGACAGAATCACCCCGTCCCAATAGGTCAACTAATTTTTTTTCCATGAACCTAGACTATTTTGATGTCTTGAAGGTGAAGCTTTTTCGGAAAGTTCCTAACAACCTCTTCTATCAGACATGCTGACACATGCAACAAGACTGTACCGAGCAATGTATGAATAGAGCGCTGGTCACTCGTCGTCTATCAGTGCAGAAGAACTACGCCGCTGGGGTGGTCTGTACGTGTCGTTAGAGGCAGATAGCAGGGTGCAAATTTGGTGCATTGCACAGTTGAAATGCGTTGTTTATTTCTAAACTCTACACTCTGTTTATCTCAGATTTATTAAAATAACTAAATATAGGGTATTTAAAAGATAACAGCAAACCAAAATGCTCCGTACAGATCTTTGAATAGGTAGTTAAACGAGCTGTACTGATGATTATATTTTGATAGCTAAATGAATTCAATATGACAATCGTAGTTGCATCCCGTGGTGGTGGTATAGAGGAAAACCAAATTTTTTCTTGATATTAGAGTTCCGACATTCGTATTTGAATTTTTCATTACTTATATTTGAATTTTTCATTACTTATAAATGTAAATATTACTTTCCATAACCTTACTCGTACTTGTGCGATATTTTTTCCACGAGCTTGTAACTGCAAAAAAGTGACATCTTTGCCGCTTTGTGATTGGAGAGTGAGCCATCTTCCACAAGACAAATAGATAGAAGGAAGTTTAATTTCTACTAAATCGTACTCAATTTATAATTTTATGGACATGCCTTTTCGCGTATTAAAGAAAATTGACTGTATTAGAACAAAAGTTATTCATCAATGTTAAAGAGAATATTTTTTCTTCTAAAATAGAGTGCTGCAAATAAATAATCAAAATACAGACCTCGTTCGATTCTGGCAACACGCCAGAATTTTTTCTGTTGCCAAAATCGAACCAGGCCAAAAATGAACGGTTCTATTTTCATGACTTCTTTTACATTTTAAGTGGTCAAAGACGACCTTAACAGTAGAAAAAACTACACACTTAAAATTTATTACCGGGTCTCGGTAATTTTTCCCGAGAACGGTACTACTGAGTGCTCGGTTTACAAAATAATGACAGCTGTCACATTTTTTCGTGAATCTCGGTTCAACCTAACTGAAATTTCGGCATAAATTATTACCGAGCTATCACTGTCGAGATTACGGATATTTTGTGCTGAAATTTCAGTTGAGAAAACCGAGATTTACGAACAAATGTGACAGCTGTCATTCTTTTTTTAACCGAGCACTCAGAGAACGGCACCATCTCGGCAAAAATTACCGAGACCCGGCAATAAATTTTAAGTGTGTAGTTTTAGTTCCTAGTCGTTTGAGGTGTCGCTTGATGAATTTAGGCTGATGACCTAAATACTTGATATTACCACCCGAGTAATTAGAGACATAGTTCTGCTTTGATCATGATCGTTATATTACTGGAACACATTCCAGTCATATCTCCGGGACCGTTTTAACGATTCCGGTTATCCGCTTCGACAACAAAAAGAACCAAAATATTTTTCTCCGGATGATGTTGAGCCTAAAGTGGTTAAAATTAATCAAGAAACCGCTCGTTTTTGGCACATGTAAAACGAGCTCAAATCAAACAGAACTTCAAAAGGAAATATGAAACTATTATAGTCCTACGTCAACTATGCGGTCGTGTCTTGGATACCACCCTTCTACTATTTTGTTGCTAAGGATTGCTGATAGCGCAATATAAAGCAACCAGCCTCTTCTCCTTTGATCGTCAATGTGAAAAAGTAGGGTGGGACAAAAAATAAATTCTAGCTCCCATGCACTTTCGTGTTTCTTATGGGTCCTATAACAACCGTGTAACTTTTCAGATCGATCGGTGTAACTATATTTTATGGCCCGATTTTTAAAGTTTCTATACGATTTTATATGGGAAAATTCACTTTTTCAAAACTTAATATATTCTCTAGAGATGTCCAGTTGGCTCCTAAAAATATATCGATACATGATATTTGTAGGAAATTTTAGAAGGATTGTAGGATTGTAGAAAAAGTTATTCACCTCAAATTGATTGCATGTTTGACGATCGGCTCACCTTTGAATTTAACTAGCAATACTGCTGCAGCAAATTCAATCATGTGATAAGAAATGATATCGTGTAAAATTTATCTTGGAGGCTTCTTCGAAGATACTATGAGCAAAAATTACACTTTCAAGCTTACTTCCA
Organism: Wyeomyia smithii; assembly: GCF_029784165.1. Classification (NCBI taxonomy): domain Eukaryota; kingdom Metazoa; phylum Arthropoda; class Insecta; order Diptera; family Culicidae; genus Wyeomyia; species Wyeomyia smithii. Next base: position 98,537,373 of record NC_073696.1, read on the forward strand.
CGCAAAAATATTTCTCATCCTTAAGCAAGTTTGCAATAGCACAGCAGTGTTGCTAGAAAAATTCAATGGTGAGCCGTTCGTTAGACATTTAATCAATTCAAGGTGAATAACTTTTTCTACAAGCATGGTAGCGTCTTACAGTCTTCAAAAGAGTTTTTCCCAGGAAAATTTCTACAAATATCATGTATCGATATATTTTTAGGAGCCAACTGGACACTGGACATCTTTAGAGAATAAGTTTTGAAAAAGTGAATTTTCCCATATAAAATCGTATGAAAACAACACCCCCCCCCCCCCCCCCCTTCTATAAAAACGTACAGAAAAAAAACAAGCTGTAACATTTATATGAAAAAGTTGTTTGAAAAAAAATCACCCAGCTTTCAGAAGATTGCTGAACGCCACAGATAAAAAGATTTTGACAGCTCCTGCTGCAAAGCTTTGTGCGATTTTAGTGTACATTCTTTCAGCAAAAAAAAATGGTTTTTCAAAAAAAAAAAAACTCCGTCGATTTCAATCCCATTCCCTCTTGTCCCAGCTTGTCACAAAACGATCATAATCCTCCCCTCCCCCCATGAATGCTACGTCATATAAGTATGCTCCCTTTTTGCGAAAATTAAACAATACCAACCAAGCCTACCAAAGAATATTTGTTTTTTAGAAAGACGTCAAAACAACAAGTAAATTTTATAGCATTGCTTAAAAAAAGAAAAGAAAGATCTAACGCTTCGGTAGTTTAAAATTGAAGAAAAATTACAGGCAATAATACCTATAAATGTTGTAATTTTTGCTCGATGATCTGTGCGGTCTACACCGCAATTCAAGGCAGCGCCACTAACCTGCGATAAACCGATTACACTGATTTCATTTGCTGGCAGTTATCATATTTATCTATTTTTGGAACATTCATGTTAGAAATGTCTCGCACTCGACCCATAGACGTGTATGATATAAACTCCAAACAGCTCTTATCTTAGCCAAACACAGCTGATTAGTAACATTGTAATGGTACCTAGTATTTTTATTACACTCGTACTCACGCTTCAACATCTACATGTAGTAGCGTTCGTTTCAATTGACACACACCATTCACGATTTTGATTTTTCGCACGCCTAGTCGAAATATCATTTATTGTAAGATTCGCAAACCTTTAGTATGACCTTTGTTTTAGCAAAACTTTAGCTAGATTTTAAATAGAAATTGTTAACATTTTTTTAAGTTCTCGAGTAAGAAAACAGGAATTTAAAAAATCCAATAGTTGTCATCGTTAAAATAACTAAAAGTACTGACTCTCGTAAAGCATTTTTTACAGACATGCGCTAGCACTATTCATTTGTAACGTTGGTGTTGTAGCGCTGACAGTCACATTCATTCGTTCATCCTCTCCTCGGTGGGTAAGGCTGTTTATCGGCGGCTGGCTTATTTACTATCTTGCCGGTGCATTCTTCCGGTAGCGCATCGGAACACTAACATTTCTGCCAGTTATTTAACCCCATCAGGACAGTCATAAAAAAGTTAAATATGAGTGCACCTTTGGCAGGACGGCTAGCTTTTGTAACAGGTAAGTTCAAGGTCGGACAAGTAACAGCTTTCAAACTGTTATGTAAAATTAGAACCGGCCCACATTGTTATCACGTAATTGAATTTGATTAGATTGAAGAACGAGTTTGTACATTGTGTGATTCAGAAAAGAGATGTCATACAGTACATCAAACATAGTTGTAATGTTGAATTCAATTTACATCTTCTACAGGCGCTGGTTCTGGGATCGGTCGCGTCACGAGCAAACTTTTATCTCGCGATGGAGCAATCGTGGTGGCCGTGGATCGCAATTTAGCCGCAGCGGAAGAGACCGTGCAAAGCTTGGGGGGTAAACAAGATAACGCCGCTTACGAGATGGACGTTTCATCCAGCGCAAGTATAGACAAAGTACTGAAAGCAGTCGTCGAAAAGTATAAAAAGCCGCCGATGATTGTGGTCAATTCGGCCGGAATTACAAGAGATAACTTCTTGTTGAAAATGCCAGAAGCTGACTTCGATGCCGTCATTGATGTGAACCTGAAGGGAACTTGGCTGATGCTGCAGCATTTTGGCAAGGCAATGGTAGAACACGAAGTGTGCGGATCGATGGTGAACGTTTCGTCGATTGTAGCTCGGAACGGTAATATTGGACAGTCTAACTATTCGCCCAGTAAAGCCGGCGTCGAAGCTATGACAAAAGTGGTTGCGCGTGAATTTGGCCGCTACAATATTCGAGTGAACGCCGTTGTACCGGGCTTTATTAAAACTCCGATGACAGAAACGCTTCCGCAAAAGGTAAAGGATATGGTTATCATGCAGTGTGCGCTGCGGCGGTTTGGTAACCCGGAAGGTAATAATTGGCTCGACTTTGCGAGTGTTCAAACTATTTAAAGCATGCTTGTTTGTTTCAGAAATTGGCGAAGTAATCGCATTCTTGGCTTCTGACAAAAGTAGCTACGTTAACGGGACTTCGATCGAAGTAACTGGAGGTTAAAAAGTGCCTTTGAGCCGGTGAAATTGGTTAAAATTATTACTCAGGTCAACGAAACAGAAGGCATTTAAATTGTTTACACCCTACTTAACTTGGCTCAAGCTCTGGAAAGTTCACTCCAAGTCTAAAAAAAATATTTTAACTCCACAGTCGTGCATTATATATAACGGTATTGTAATAAAAAAAAAGAGTTGAATTTATGTTACGTGTTACCTACCTATTTTTAAAAGCCTAATTTGAAACCAACAAAGTTTAAAGGTACGGCTGCCAACCGTGGAATAGCTGGCAGAGATTCACATTACTAGAGGCTACGCAATTTAGCCTTTCGACTTGACCTTCAACAGAGGTATATTTTTCGTCCTCTTTCCCGTGTAGTTTATCACTAACCCTCAGCAAAGCACGCTCAGCGCTTATGTTCATATTTGCCGACATAACACCGCCATCAAATCGGCCGCGGTTGTCTTCGCCGTACATATCCACCATCTGTTTCCGGGCAGCTTTTTTACTCGAAAGCACATTCCACGTGTACAGCGGATCGTACAGAAGCACTTCTAATATTGTCATGATTGGAGCATGGTTACTACGCAAAATTTCCATAGTTCTCTGGCAGGATCTGTAATTAAAACATGTTTTCGTGAGTGTGTTATTAAAACATTAAACCTGGGGAACTTACTTTCTAAAGATTCCTTCGATGCCACTGACACCCATGCCAGCCACAATGTCTCTGGTTAATCGGAATGGAATTGTTTCTGGTGTGGGTAAGTTTTTGCCCAGTTCGAATGCTATTCCAAAATCGATGTGAATGACCTCAGCAGTTTTTTCGTCCACCAATATGTTCTGCACGTGCCGATCACCAATCCCCAAAATATAGCCAACCATAGACGAGACGGCAACACTTTTGGTGTAGCAGAGGCGTCGTTCGAACCACATCCCCGGCAGAAGGAAACGCTCAAAGAAAAAGTATTGAAAAACGGGACTCAACCGTTGGCAAATTTTCAGGAACTTTTCTTGCTTAGTTCGCACTGACGACTTCGCCAGTTCAGCGAAGCATTTTCTGGCCTCGATAGGGGTTAAATCATCGGGTCGATACCGCTCGTGGGCTGGCACTAACCAGGAACCGAATGGAATTGTATCCAAGCACCATTCTAGGATTCCACTCTGCTGAGAAAGTGGCACCACCTTGTACGTTCGAACCGCTAGTTTTTGTTTATTTGCTTCCTTATCATGGTGTAATAATATATTCAAGATGGTAAACACCTGCTGCATAACTGCATCTTGGCGCATATCATCCTTGCCCTTTAACAGCTGTATTCTTTCCAAGCCGTCCGTACATTGGCAGATTAGTTTCTTCGGGGCATTGATGCCACCCACGCCTTTTATTTGATCTTTCCATTGAATTACACCTGAAAAATGAATCACGATATTAGGTGCAAAATTCTTTTTTTACCGAATCATTCTACTTACCAATAAGCTCCTTATAAGTGGCATTTTCCTGAACCTTAAGCTCCACTGTTGGACAATGTATCTTGTCTAACTTTTTGCACTTCTTGAGAGCATCTTTATTGGTCATAGTGTACTCGCTGAATCCTCGTTGACTCTGACCCAGTGTTTTGTTGGCCATTTCTATCAACGCTAGATTCATCTCCGTATACTGGTCAACAATTTTGGAGATTTTCGCATTTTTCCGCAGTTTATGGTGCAACGCTTGAGCTCCTAGCAAACGTTCATCGTCTTTGGGAACTCTGAAAAAAGATTTATCACTACTCTGTTACGTGATAACATTCTGATACTCACTCTGAGCGTTCTAAATCAGCATACGCGTACACCTGGGCAAATATGTGCGGAAGTGTGTGGTAAGGATGATCAACCGCGCAGCGTTCCAGTATGGATAAAACCATTTTACCGATACCTTCGTTCCGGTTGTCCAATCGCGGAACCAACTGAGCCAGCACGGGAACAAATTTGTACGACGGTATGACCTGCAGCGATTCCGCACAACTTTCCGCAGCACTATAATTGCCCAACCAAAGTGCCACAATACGGAACACGGCCAGATCACTTTCAACACTCGACTTTCGGGAGAACGAGGAGTAATAGAGCAGTGCCATTTTGAGGTAGCTTTCCATGTCCGACTGCATCATCTTGAGCGAATTCTCATCGCGGGCGGCATTCTGCTTCGTCGACATTTTGGCCCGTCTTAAGAAGGAAAGTTTTTCCGGCTCCTTTGTGTTGGCCTGTTCCGCCTCTATCAAGGCCAGTTCGTTTTTTAACTTTTCCAAATTTGCTTTTTTCTGTTGAAACTCGGTGGAGGTGAAATGGTTTTTTAACTGCGTGGGAGAATATTATATTATGAATTTTAGTCATACAATCTCCAAATCGTTTACTCACCCTAACAAACTCGCGATCGGCATACTTGGCCACGGTGTGCAGCACGATGAAATTCCGATCGCTATGTAAACACCTGTTTTGATAGTCCACCAAAGGAGATTCAACTCTTTGACTAGCCTGAAGCACGGATTCCTCTACTAATGCTTGGGACTGTCGGAAAAAGTTCTTGTAAACGTTTTGCACGTCCTCGGCATGTGTTTCCGCTAGAAAGCTTCCGTAGAGTCGGTAAGCTGCAGCATTAACCATTAGGTCTTTGCACTTACCACCGGCGACAATCTCATTGACCAATTTTCTTGAGAGAAGCTTGTCACCAATCGCCCAGTTCAGTTGAGCATCTTCCAACAACAACAATGCTTTTGCATCATTCGATAAACTTCGTTGGTTCATTGCGCAAATTCCGCTTGTGGCTACGTCGTAATGTCCACTAACGCGTGCCTCATAAATCAGTTGAAACAGTGTGTAATTGAGAGCATCAGGAACCCACTTGCGCAACGCACGAATACGGGCAGTCTGTAAAATTGTCGATCGTTGGGTTAGAATAATCTCCATGAAGGAAAAATCGCTGTAAGGAAGTTGATCTTGTTGCTCCCATTTTGTGAAAAGCTCCTGCTCTCCATCGTTTTTTCTAACAAATTGTACATCCATGAAGTCCTCGATTTGCTGTAGTTGTCGTAGCTTACAAAGGAATGGATACATATTTTTTGTTGATTCCATGCTAGCAACTTTCAACATCTCAGCAACGGAATTCCTGGCCTCGAACACTGCCGCCTCAGTGGCGACTGCATCTTTTAAGTGCAGACATTTCAACGCTTTGTAATGCTGTTTATTAAATATCATCTCCCAATCGATTCGTTCATTATTCGCTTTCGTGACGTCTTCCAAAACAACGTTCCAATCAGCTAAACGCCATGCACAATCATAATCAACTTGGTCCTTATCGACCAGTGCACTTCTAGCTAACCCATACAAACCCGAGCGCTTTAGGGCTTTCGAATATGCGGTCATATGAGCACCGCTGCTGCTGGCACTAGTGACATCGTAGTACAGTAAACTCTGACTATATCTACGTTCCAACTGGTAGTATTCATTTCGTGATGCTATCGGGTCAAGAAAAGCTTTCGCTGCATCATCGATCCCAATTGCCATATATGCCGTTTTCATAATAGACATCAGCTGAGGATCTTGTTTAATTTCATCGAGCTTTGAACCCGCATTCTGCTGGGCAAGACACCACAACTCACAGTACAGTATCGCCTTGAAATAGGCACCACAGCGTAAGCTAGCAGCAGCGATTGCTATGTAATTTAACTTAATCTGCTTCTCCGGTCGACTACAAAATGAAAAGCTTTATTAATTGCATTTTTTGTGCAAGCAAAAACTGAATTACTCTCGATTATTCAATCGTACACATTCCACTATCTTGAGCATTAGCATAATGGCTTCTAAATTGTTGCTTATACAAGTTTCGGATCGCCCCTCAGAAAATTTTCCAAAAAATGTGTTAACCTAAAAATAAAAACAATTTTACATTTTTAGGAATCAAAGATTAAAACCGCAATATGACTTACGAATTTTCCAACATCTTCGTTAAAGTCGTCATTACCATAACTAAGAACAATTTGCAGTAACAGTGGGATGATGGTGGCGGCAAAACAGGGCTAAAAAAAAAAAATACAGAATTTTCAATCTATTAGATGAAACGTATTCATTTACCTCTATTTCAGTCAACGCTTTCATGACAGTATCTTGTAAAAAGTCCAGCAGAATCGACGACAAGCTCAGTATGAAGGAAGCATAGGACATACTACCGCTGGTGAAATCAACAACGTTACTCAATGGGATACGCCCTGAAGGGCTCGCAAACAATTGTTGCCCATCAGTGGCAAGGGTCATATAGGGAAATAAGCTGGTCGTGTCGGCTATTAAATTATGATAGAATTTATTCTGCAAAATATGGTAGCAAACTAGTGTAGCCTTTTCAACGATCATCACATCCTTCGATACGATTAGTTTATTCAACTCAGCTAGGAGAACTCGCACTAGTATTACTGTGGCATCTTCACAGCCCTCCAAGGATTCGTAAATTTCTGTTTCAGTATCAGGCCGAAGCACCAGCGTAGCTAATTCAGTTGGCCCAATTTCCCCGAGACAGCGTAACGCTTCCATTGTGTGGCTGTCGCTTGAGCTATTGCGGATCTCATCCAATAGAACATTTATCAATCGTAAAATAACATTTTTCGAACAACTATCCGAGAATCCGTTAGAAGCTTCTAGGGCGCTGCACAATTCTTTCAAGTCCGTTTTTCTGTTGCACAACATTTTACGCAATGTAGTGAGCTCTTCATACTTCAAACCTGGCAGCTGTAAGATTCGATCAATACTTTCGGCCAATGTCAACTGATGTTGAGTTTCTTTCAAGTTCACCAGCGCTTCGCGAAGTTGAGAAAAATCGTCGGCTTCAGGAAAGTAGTTCAATTTTTTCACACCTTCACCGAATAGAGCGTAATGGTCGATTACTATCGACTTCAAAAGATTCAACACTTTCTGGCGAGTACGAGAAGAAGAATTTTTGTCGTAAACTATCAGCAATGAGGAAACGATAAAATTAAGGTATGGTTCCAAATAATTAGCGCAATTAGCAACGGTTTTTGCAACGAAATTTGTTAAAATGTTCAGGATCGTCGCATGCAGAGATTCGGTGTTTACCATGCTGTGGCAGAGGAAATAGCAAATATCTCTAATTAAATATTGCATTAAATCAACCGAACGTTGCTGACCAAAGTAATCATTCAATAGTAAATCAACCAGAACGGAGTACTGGAAAAGCACGAAAAGTTTGTCTTCCGTCACTTCCGAACGTTGAAGCTTCAGTTTCAAAGCCATCATGATTCGTTCAACCGCCGACGGATGTTTCGAACAAAAGTATGTAAGTGATTGTTGCTTCGAGTCGCTACTTAGCATGCCCTTAAGATGATCCAAACATTTCGCAAAACTATCGCTGCTCAGTTTGTACTCCTTTTCCTCTATCCAAATTTCGCGTTCAAAAAGTTTCCTCATTTTTTCGGTGTCATGTAGATAATCCATGAGATGTTGTACAATCAAAATCAGGGATCCATTCTTGGTTACAGGTAACTTCAGGTTTACGTTGTTGTTAGTGATCAATTGATCCATTGCTGCTGCCCGCTGTAGGTATAGCTGCGGCATGTTGACGCAATAGGCCCACTTCGGGATAAGGTATGAAGCACATTGTGCGAAAATATTCTGAAAAGGACACGATAGAGCAATATCAAAGAAAATAATCCACAATTTTTGTACTCTTCACCTCGATCGTATCAAATAAGGATTGTTTCACAACTGCAGAGAACTGATGTAACTCCGATGGTTTGTGACGAATAATAGCGAACGCAATAACAGACTGGTAGTTTGCCACAAATTGTTTCAGTGATTCACAAGCGGCAATGCACCATGGAAAGCTTAAATGGATATTAAATATATGTTATTAGGCGAGATAATAACATAATGAAATTTGAAATTTTAAGCCCAAAAATAAATAGGTACCAATACCAATAATACAATTGCAACAGCGGATTCGAAAAAATAGGTTATTACTCACGATTGCAATTTGTAGCGGACTATCCACCTGTCAATGATAGGCTGCATGCAGTCGTGTACGACTGCAGTCGGATTGATACCGGTGATGTTACCAATCAGCTTGATGATCATTTGAACTTTACCTGTGATAATCAAAGCATCATTAGAAGCAACATCAAACCACTTGAAAGCAATACATACGCTGTGCAAGCTGACTCAGGTGGACCTGTTCAACTAGATCCAGTGTGGCTTGCTTTCTGATATGATAGCTTTGACACCATGTTCCACAAATCAATTGCAAATATGCAGCCAGTAAGCCTTCCTGCTCATCCTTCGAAAGAAGCGACTGCAAACATTACAAATCCAATCATAATTTAGTGAACTCAAATTTCAACAAATCGCGTTACTTACATCCATTTCAAAATTCACTTCTGAGTATAACTTTCGCTGAAATTGAAGGTATTCAATTTTCGTAGAGTTCTTGGAGAAAGCCCATTCGTCAGCAAAAAGGTACAGCAGGTTTGTCACACCGCTCATGCGAATGATAAAACTCGATGCTCTGATCAGTGCGACCATTCTATTGTAAATCAGTTCGAACGAATCGAAATAATTCGGATAAGCTTTTAGCAGATATTTAACCTGATCGTAAATTTTCCGCTGCAACCGTACTGAATAGATCTGCTTGTTCGCTTTGCGAATAAACGAAAGCAGCACAGTGTTAATGTCGTCGAAAAGTGCTTCATGTGGACTGACAAAAATCACTAGCGCTGGGAATAAGTCTATAATAGTTTCGGTTACGGAGCAGTTGGAATGATGATTTCGGCATATATCCTTAACGTATGTTAGAACCCATTCGGCGAGAAAAAACGTCGAGCTTTGCTTGACAAAAACCTGCGACATTTGAAAGATGTGGAACAGATCTATGTTGCTCTCAATGTTGAGCTGCACTTGATCGAGGAAATCTTTTGCTTTGGTGGTATGCACTCCATCGTACTTCATGTAGTGTGCGATAATCAGAAGTAAGTTGTGCTGATTAATCTGCTCTTTCTTCAGACTTTCGAAACTAAGCAAATCAATATACCTGGAGTCTCGTTCTAGAGAAATCTTAGTATTTTTAAAAAGCCATTCGAAAAGATTTGTAAAATTAGTCGTTTTAATCATTTGATTTATGAGTGGATGATATGACCCACTGAAGATTGCTAGCAGGCGACAAGATAGCTCACTTAGTTCCAATACCGTCCAAGACCGTAGCCGCTCGAAACCTATCTCCAACTCCTGTGTTTTGAAGGCAATCTTTTTCGTTATCAGACAATTCGAAAACGTTCCTTCGTTCAATGCGCTATGAATAAGCAAATCATTCAAGATTTGCAAGTACAGTTCAACGTCGCAGACGATAGTGATTAAACCATTACACAGTGCATCGTTTTCCGTCGGGAGAGTGTGCTTCTCAAAATTTGTGACTGCACAGAGCATCTCAAAGTTTTTCTCGTGTATGTTGTAGGTTACAGTCGGTTTATCCGTAACTACATTCATTAGAGGTGTAGTGCTTATGGTTATTAGTTTCTCCATTCGCTTTAGCAGAATGTTTTCTTCTAAACTTCGAAGCTGTTCATTTAGTTCGACATACTGGTCGCTTTGGAGGCCGTACACGATTGCACCACCGTCGTTGCAGCCACTTCGATTGTGCTTGGTAACCACGCAGTCGACCGTGATTCGCGCTACCAAGCAGGCATCCAATCGTTCTTTTTTGTGCAGGATTCCTTTTGCTTGCGTTTCTCTCGATTTCGGAAACAAATAGTTGAACACATTTTCAACGGTCTCCTGAACTGGTCCGAACACTTCCAGCGGCACCGTTTCCAGCAGAGTACGCACCGTAGCAACGTTGTTGTTGGTACGATCGATTGAGTACGCATAAAATGCTTGCAGAATACTATTTAAAAATGCTACCGAAGGATACTTTCGAGAAACGATCAGAAACTGTAACAGCTGATGGTTAATGGCTGAGGATTTGCTGTTGGATGTACTGCATCTGCAATAAAAAGAAAATTATTTAAAATTTATTGCGGTAAAAAATATACACCGTGTAATACCGAAAGCAGCATTCTGTTATATTATGCCACAGTTCCGCGCAGCGAGTTGCGTTGATTAAAGTGCTTTTAATGAATCGATCTTGTTGCTCAAATTTTACTAGCGCCTTGCAACATAGACGAAATGCTTTCAGCTGAATGGAAAGAGTAAGTTTTGGCTGCAACAAAGAAACATCAATTTAAATTCTACTTACTATGAAAACTTACTGGAATGTTACCTGAATCGTGCTCAAGAGATCTAATAACGGGTGGTAATCTTCCTCTTCCAGGACAGCTGAACATCGATCGACAATTTCCGCCAACACCACTAGCCAGCGCCATTCCGGTTGAATTGAATCAGAACCTATAAGATCCATCAAACTCTGCAACTTGTTTGCTCGTTTGATTTTTTTCGACACGCCTCCATTATCAGACACTGGTGGGTTCCAGAACTCATCATGCCAGAAAATCTTTCGAAACATGTATGCTATAGATTAGTTACCAGTACATAAACTTGAAAATCTGCGTAAATTTCAAAATCTACTCAACCAACCGCGTGAATTTCTCAATCCGCGTAGGAAAACATATTTAATTTTGAATAATCTTGTAAACTCGAGGTAAGTTTAGAAATCCATGTAAATTTCAGAAACCGCATAAAACCACGTGAAATGCAATTTCAGTATGTATTAAACGACAAAGACACTTACCAAGTAACACAATCTAGCGGCGAACGCAATAAATCCGTCGGCAAAAGACATCTCACGTCCAACAACGCTATTGTATGAGGCGGAAACATGGGCCTTCATTTCACTGACAACAATAAAGTGCATATTACGGAGACATTTATACCACTCCGTTCCATCACTAGCGTAGAAAAGATCCTGGTTGGATCGCCATTCCGAAAAACTCTTCTCCGGGTGATGTACAATCACTGCCACATGCATCAGGTGAAAATAAACTGTCTTCATTTCCTCATCCATTTTAGATTCATACGCCTTAACGAGAACCGGTATAATATGTTCCGAAAAGTTGCATATCTCATAGCGGAAGTCAACTGCAAGCTAGAAAAAAAGTTATATTTACGAGAGTTGTAAATCTTACAATTTTTCAGTTACACTTAAAGTACAACTGTATGCGATTCTGATTAACTCGTTTTGTAATCGTCCTCTGTCACTTTCGAGTATCGTTTTCTTCAACGGGTCAAGAAATTTGACGAAATGCGCCTGTACGGAACAGTTCTCCAAGCTCTTTTGGACTGCTAACGACAAGCAACCAATGACAGCCTGTTTTGTTATGTGTCCATCGGTGTAGAGCTCAAAGGATCGCGTTAAAATCACTATAAATAGATAGTATTTTTCGCTATTAAATTATATATTACTTAACACTTAAAACAACTTACCAAGCCACTCGTCGTAGGTTATCACAGTCAAGTCCCATTTAGAATTCAACACATGCTTCTGAAGAATTTGTACATAGCACACGCCAAAATTCTGCAACATGGATGAATCACTAAGTGCATCGCAGCAACGCCGAATAAGCTCCGAAAACTTAATGTGTGCCTCTTCTCGATTCATTGCTAAGTCCACTATCTTCTGAATAGCTTTGATGTAGGCGTAGCATTTACTTGAGACGTTGTTCGTCGCACCGGTTGATGCACTGGTTTCGTTGAGTTTACGATTTTGCTTCTGAATACCATGGTGAGCGGCATCCAGCAAATCCGGCCAGCCGGTGTCGTACTTTTGTTCGGCCATGTAGCGCAGCATATCCTCCTCGCGGTTATCCAGCATCAACTCGAGCTTCTCGAAGGCTTTCGTCCGCTGAGAGATTTTCTCGGATCTCATTTCGGCCAGAACGCCGCACAGATCCCGATCTAGCACGGCAAGTGATGACATTGTGATGCGGCTGTTTCACTGCGGAAATGAACAAGCTATGAGTCTAGTTCAATTTCAAATGCGAACTAGTTATCGGTTGGATGTTAGAACTGATAATCCTGCTACAGTTGTTTATACAGAAATGCATACAGTGTTACAGTTTTTTATGTTTATCGCTTCAAACAGTTTTGATGCCTATTGGCTTACTTCTTAGTATATGAAATTGCCAGAGGCAAATAAGATACTGTAAATAAATTAATTGTAAAGTGTTTAGTTTTACGCAACGGTTTACTTTCATGATCATCAAAACATAATCGATATCAGAACTCTATCAGTGGGGCTATCATATACTGTTGGAGTACGGTCATACCCTTGCAACGAGGCGCTACCAATAAAGCACTCACAGCTATATTCACCACTTTTGATAGCAATCGAATCGATAAATTGATCCCGAACAGAATCGATCGGATAGATCGTCTTCCACTTCATCATCGATGATCAGTCGTCTCCAGCCCTGCAACAGGAACACACTTATTTTAAGCCACGGCAGCAAATTGTGATATGTCGATTAAAATTAAATATAACTAATTATCGTTGAGTAGTTAATAAACGTGTTTAAAGTTAAAGAATAAAGTGTTTCAGAAAAAGAGAATTAGCGTCGCGCGTTGCTCAGTGCCTTTATTTGCTGTCCGTTAGGCTTCGGAAGAACATCACATTTTCCCAGATCGGGTTATTTCGACCGATATTCCTACATCCAACAGCTGGTCCTTCGAGCCGGATCGGTTGAGGACCCCGATCAAAAGGACGGATTTGGAGAATTTGGCGCCGACGCTACTTATCATTGTTGCGCGATCGAACAATTGGCAACCGCCATTGGGAGGCTTGGCGAACAAGGGATCGCCATTGCAATAGATCGCCATAGCATTTTCGCGCGCATTGGACGCTTGGTCTGGTTGCTTGGAGAGCAACTATTTTCGGGGAGACGACGTTTGGCTCCAGTTTCAAATTAATACAAGGCATTTTTTATTCGGAAACCAGATTCGGATTACTGCAGGATTTTCTACGCTCAGTGGTTGAGCGACCACACGGATATAGAACTCGTTGGTTTGCGGGTTTTCAGCTTGGCGTCCATCGTCACAAACCGCCATTTTGGAGTGGCCATGGCTGGAATTTTCATCACTCATAGGAACACTAGCAAGGGAGCCTGGCAATATTTCACCGTATTCAGGCGCACACATTAATCCCATTGGTTGGAGGCATATTCCAATCGCGAAGAATCGCGTATTGTTGCAGATTCCCAAATTAATTCAAGGCACGAATTATTTGGGAGCAGGTTAGTACCGCTCCAAATTTACACACACCTCGTAGGGTGCTCCTTTGGTTTTCTCTTATTTTCTCGATTGCCGTCTACTGCTCCTGCGAGATGTCAAAACTTAGGGCGAAACAGACACGTTTGCGCAACTTAATGACGTCATTCAACGTTATCTACAGTTTTATGGATCAGTATGAGGGAAGCCATCAATCTAATGAGCTGGCTTCGCGGTTGGAGAAGTTAGAGCCTCTGTGGGAGAAGATAAACGAAGCTATTTCGGAGGCTGAGCTGGTCGATAGTGAAGAGGGGGCGGTAGGCGAGAGGTATGTAAAGGATCGTGTGGAGTTTCAGAATAAATTTTACATTTTGAAGGGATTCTTGGTTTCTAAACTTCTGGACAACCCTGAACAAAATGCAGCCTTGCATACGTCTCAGGTTTTAGAGTCCACCCTTGCACCCCCACACCCACATGTGAAATTACCGCTGATTAGTCTACCGAAGTTTTCTGGTAATGTGGAGGAGTGGCTAGCATTTAGAGATTTGTTCGTTTCACTTATTCATTTCTCAACGGAGTTGCCAGATATCGAAAAATTTCACTATCTTCGAAGTCAGTTGGAAGGTGAAGCTTTAGCAGTGATTGCTTCATTGCCATTAACACAAGCGAATTATACTGTGGCATGGGAGTTGTTGGTTAAGCGATTTTCAAACAGCAAGTGTTTGAAAAAGAAACAGGTGCAAGCGCTCTTCGATCACTCAAGTATGAGAAAAGAGTCGGCTGCAGAATTACATAAGTTGGTTGAGGGTTTCGAAAAGGCAACCAAAATATTGGACCAGGTTGTCCAACCAGCGGATTACAGAGATCTGCTGTTGATTCATCTGTTAAGTTCACGACTGGACGATAAAACGCGTCGTAGCTGGGAGGAACATTCATCGACGCTGGAGGAGGAGAGCTTTAAGGACATGATGGAATTTTTACTTCGCCGCATTCGAGTGCTAGAATCTTTACCAAACAAACAAGCAGTAGCAGATTTACCACCAACAATGGTTCGGAAGTTTCAGCCATCTAAGATAGCTAGTAACGGGTTATCTCAAGCCAATCATTATAAGTGCATATCCTGTTCAACCTCTCATCCACTTCACACATGTCCGGTTTTCGATAGGTTATCCGTGGGCGAGAGAGAACGTTTATTACGTCAGTATTTTTTATGCAGGAATTGTTTTCGGAAGGGGCATATGGCAAGGGAATGTACATCCAAATTCTCTTGTCGACGATGTAAGGAAAGGCATCATACGCTAGTCTGCTACAAATCAGAAAAAGGAAACACGGAGCAGGAAGCTAACTCTAATTGCAAGGATACGAAGTCGGAGTCACAAACAACAACCAAACGCGTAGCTACGGCCTTAGCTACGGATGGTCAAACCGTGAGCAGTAACGTTGGCAGGTCAGGTTCCCAAATACTTTTAGCTACTGCGGTAGTACGAGTAATTGATGATTATGGTCATGAGGTTTTCGCTAGAGCACTGCTAGATTCGGGTTCTGAGTGCAATATTATCTCTACTAAACTTTCACAAAAATTACACGTGAAGAGATTCAAGACGGAAATGCAAATATCTGGTGTTGGCCAGCAGCCGGCAAAAACACGTGAGAAACTTGTGGCAACAGTGAGGTCCAGGGTTAACGATTACGCCCAGTGTATGGAATTTCTGGTCTTGGCGAAACTAACAGAGGATTTGCCAACGTCTGTTGTTAAAGGTGGATGGGATATACCGATGGGAGTTGAGTTGGCGGATCCCGAATTTTTTAAAACGAATACCATCGATTTGTTACTTGGTGGTGAATTTTTCTTTGACTTTTTCCCAATGAAGCAAAGAGTATCCCTAGGAAAGGAAATGCCCATGCTCGTGGAATCCGTTTTTGGTTGGTTGGTTACCGGACGTTGTGGTTGGAGCCAGGTGGCAGCCACGACTATTTGTCAGCTTTCAGTTGTTCCGGACACAATGGAGCAGCTGATAAGCAAGTTCTGGGAATGCGAAGAAGGTCATTCACCCTCAAACTATTCGGTGGAAGAGACACGATGCGAGCAGTATTTTGTGGAGACAGTCAAGAGAGAAAAGGATGGTCGTTACACGGTTGCGTTGCCAAAATCCTACGATTATTTGACTCAACTTGGCGAGTCTAGATCAACAGCTCTTAGACGTTTGATGCTACTGGAAAGGAGACTTACGCGAGATGAAACACTGAGAGAGGAATACCATTCTTTTATGAAGGAGTACATGGATCGAGGACACATGAGGAAAATACAGATCAACCCTGATGAAACTACTGCGAGCTATTATCTCCCTCACCATCCCGTTGTGAAGGAAACGAGCACTACAACCCGCGTTAGAGTGGTCTTTGACGCATCCAGTAAGACGTCCACCGGTACATCTTTAAACGATGTTTTATCAAACGGCCCCACCATACAGGATGACCTCCGCTCGATTATTTTGCGAAGTCGACTGTATCCCATTGTTTTAATAGCGGACGTCGAGAAGATGTTTCGGCAGATTAAGATGGATGCTAATGATTTACCGTTACAACGGATCCTTTGGCGATTTTCTCCGGAACAACCAATAGATACATACGAGCTTCTTACCGTTACCTATGGCACAAAACCTGCGCCATTCTTGGCCACTCGTACTTTGAAGCAGTTATCACTGGATGAAGCTGTTAGTTTTCCACTTGCAGCTGAGAGAATGGCCAAGGACGTTTATATAGATGACGTTATAACTGGCGCGAAAGATGTACAACAGGCAAGGATTATTCGAACCGAGCTGGACGACATGTTGATGAAAGGAGGTTTTCGCTTACGTAAATGGGTCTCTAACAACACCGAGGCGCTTATTGGAATCGCCGAGGAAAACTTGGCACTGCCTAGGGGAGCAAGTATCGACCTCGATGGAGAACGCACGGTGAAAACTCTTGGGCTAGTGTGGGAACCAGAATCGGACAAATTCAGGTTCAATATTTCCTACGTGAAAATACCGGATACGGAATTAACTAAACGGAAAGTCTTGTCATGCATTGCGAAGGTGTTTTACCCCTTAGGATTGGTCGGCCCAGTAGTTACGAAAGCCAAACGGTTTATGCAGCAAATCTGGCAACTGAAGGATAGAGAAGGCATTCCTCTAGGTTGGGACGATCTATTGCCTTTTGACTTTGTATCCCATTGGAAAATATTTTATCAACAATTACCTAAACTGGATGAGATTCGCATTCACCGATATGTATCTCGTTCGGATGCAACATTGTTCCAGTTGCACACCTTTTGCGATGCCTCGGAGAAGGCTTACGGAGCCTGTATATATTTGCGGTCTCAGAATAGTGAAAACCAGGTCAAAGTAGCTCTTCTTTCGTCTAGATCTCGAGTCGCACCACTGGAACGCCAAACAATTCCCCGGTTAGAACTATGCGGAGCACGCCTAGCAACAGAATTGCATCGAAAGGTTATCGGATCGCTAGCTATCAGCTGTGAATCATTTTTTTGGACGGATTCGAAAACGGTGCTGCAGTGGTTAGCCCAGCCACCAAATACATGGACGACATTCGTTGCACATAGAGTTTCCTTTATTCAGCATAACACCCAAAACTGCCATTGGAACCACGTACCAGGAATACAAAATCCATCTGGCATGGACCAACCTGGTTAGCGGATAATCAAGACGATTGGCCAGGATTGCAAGACTCTATACCTCATTTAGAAGATACAGAAATAGAACGTAGGAGGACCCATGTTACGATGATAGCTACAGTAGAACCCTTTAACGGCTGGTTTTTCTCTTTGTTTGCTGAGTATAATACCCTTATCCGAGTCACTGCTTACTGTAAAAGATTCGCACGCAATTTACGCGTACCAGAATCGGAGAGGCTTCGCTCTATACCTTTAACAACTTCTGAACTACGGAATGCTGAAAGTAGTATCGTTCGACTGGTACAGCACGAGATGTTTCCCAAGGAAGTGAGGTGTCTTTCCAAAAACGAACCTGTTCACCGTGGCTCGCGTCTTCGTTGGTTCAACCCGATGTTAACACCGGATGGTATTATTCGTGTAGGAGGAAGGCTAGACAAGTCAGATCTCTCAGATGAAACTAAGCATCCATCATTGATGGCAATCATAAATTCTCTAGACTTCTTGCTGAAAGTTGTCATAAAAGGTTCTTACATGCCGCTCCACAGTTTCTCCTAAGCTCCATACGACTTCGATTTTGGCCGTTAGGCGGACGTAATTTATGTCGAGTAACAACCCATCGCTGTCTTACATGCTACCGCATGAAACCAAGGCTCCAACAACAATTCATGGCCCAACTGCCGGCACCGAGAATTAAAGCCGCTCGCCCATTCACGACAACTGGAGTAGATTACTTTGGTCCAGTGTACATACGCCAAGGATATCGGAGAGGGACTACGAAAGCCTATGTAGCAGTTTTTGTCTGCTTCTGCACAAAAGCAGTTCATTTAGAGCTTGTATCCGATCTGTCAACAGCTAAATTTATTCATTCAGGCACTTCGTCGTTTTACCGCTCGCAGAGGAAAATGCCACGATATTTATTCCGACAATGGCACAAATTTTGTCGGTGCGAGAAACACATTGACTAAACTAATACGATCCCTAAAAAACAGCGCACATCATGAGGAAATCCAGAAAGAGTGCAGTACCGAAGGTATGAACTGGCACTTTAACCCCCCTGCCGCCCCCCACTTTGGCGGCCTTTGGGAAGCCGCTGTGCGGTCTGCCAAAAAACATTTGCTTAGAGTTTTAGGCAACTCCCCCGTCTCTTACGAAGATTTTACAACTCTCCTCGTACAGGTAGAAGGTTGTCTCAATTCTAGGCCTCTTACACAGCTTTCGGACGACCCCACAGATCTCCAGCCGCTCACGCCAGCTCACTTCCTCGTCGGGTCATCGCTTCAGGCTCTTCCCGATAACGATTACTACAGCATCTCTACAAATCGGCTCACACACTGGCAGCGTATTCAGCAGCAACTTCAGCACTTCTGGCGACGATGGCACACTGAATACCTGGCGCAGCTTCAAGCACGAGTGAAAAATTGGAAACCACCAATCAAATTCAAACCAGGCAGACTTGTCATCATCGTTGACGAAAACCAACCGTCGATGAAATGGAAAATGGCCCGTATTCACCAAGTACATCCGTCGGATGACAGCATTGTGCGTGTTGTGACCCTACGCACCGCTACAGGCTACTTGAGGAGACCAGTCACCAAAATCTGTTTGCTCCCACAACCTACCGAAGATGCACCAATGGCTCACAATCAACCGTAGCAATCGACTGAAATTGCGTAATTTCAGGGTGGGTCGGAATGTTGGAGTACGGTCATACCCTTGCAACGAGGCGCTACCAATAAAGCACTCACAGCTATATTCACCACTTTTGATAGCAATCGAATCGATAAATTGATCCCGAACAGAATCGATCGGATAGATCGTCTTCCACTTCATCATCGATGATCAGTCGTCTCCAGCCCTGCAACAGGAACACACTTATTTTAAGCCACGGCAGCAAATTGTGATATGTCGATTAAAATTAAATATAACTAATTATCGTTGAGTAGTTAATAAACGTGTTTAAAGTTAAAGAATAAAGTGTTTCAGAAAAAGAGAATTAGCGTCGCGCGTTGCTCAGTGCCTTTATTTGCTGCCCGTTAGGCTTCGGAAGAACATCACATTTTCCCAGATCGGGTTATTTCGACCGATATTCCTACATCCAACATATACGTTTTTGAGACCCCTGTACTGCCGCGCATAGCATGTCAGTCCCACCTGCATTTTCAGCAAGCCGAGAAAAACGCGTTTTAATATGATTTTATAACATTGCTTCTTACGAGATGGGACAATATGTTTGGATGTTTTCCAGCAGTTTTTCAGAACAAAATTGTTGAGCCATCCATTGTTACGAAACTATGCATTGTAAGCTACCATTTACGCGTAACAACTCAATTTTACTGAAAATGCAAATGGGACTGACTTGCTATGCGCGGCAGTGTATTAGGTGGAAACCCAATTTCTTCGTGCAGATAAAAGTAATCATTGGACAGCAATGTCCTTCAAAACGTTGTACCTCGAAGCCAACGCAAAAATTGAGTTTCATGATAACAAGCATCTGAGAAACACGAATGAATCATAAATATAAAAATGCCATTGGAGAATAGTTGAACACGAAAAACCATTGAAAAGATGAATACCTTGACTACCTAGCTAAAACCAATGTGTCCATGTGTATTGTCCACATGGGATGAAAAGTTAATGAAAATTGATAATTTTTATGAAAAACTGTTTTATTCTTCGGCATAGTCTCCATCCAAAGTAACGTACTTATTGTAGCAGTCCTCTAAAATTTCAAAGTCAGTTTCGTAATGCGGCAAATCAAGTTCTTCAAATCACTTGCCAGAGAGCCATATTTTGAACCGAGAGAAACAAGGCTAAAGCTGACAAAAAAGAAGGATGAGGAACCAGTTTGTAGCACACTTCATCCAATTCATTCATTGTATCGCGTGCAGAATGAGCGGTAGCGTTGTCTAGGTGAAAGAGCACTTTTTTGCGCCTTATCCGTTTTATACTCTTTCTGATCAATTGTTAAGAAACGCGACACAGCTTCTTCATATGTGAACATTCATTAATGATATGTCCATCGCGTTTCTTTAAATACCTATGGTGACTAGTTCGCTCAAACCAAATATCTTGAAATCGTTCTGGCTAAGAAATTGAACTAGACTGCTCAACTAGACTACGCTATAAAGAAGCCAACTTCAGGTATCTGGGCTTGCAGTACACTGTTCGGCATGACATGAGGGCTAAGACCACAATTAGCGCTCCGGTTTTACATAACCAGCTCGGCAACGTATAACCTACGCAGCCCTTGTATGGTGGCCTAAGGTAAATGAAACGACAGCTCAGGCATAACTTAACAAAGTTCAACGACTTGCCTATTTTTCAGTTACAATGTGCCGACAGCCTAGCAAGACAAGGATCTGCTCAGCAAATCATTGAACCTGAACCGTTTCTGGGTACCTCCATATCGA
This sequence comes from Wyeomyia smithii, assembly GCF_029784165.1. Taxonomy (NCBI): domain Eukaryota; kingdom Metazoa; phylum Arthropoda; class Insecta; order Diptera; family Culicidae; genus Wyeomyia; species Wyeomyia smithii. The sequence continues at coordinate 98,558,192 of NC_073696.1, forward strand.
ACATTAACGGTACATGGGAAAAGCTAAGCTCTCTTCGGCAACATGCGCAGGGTTTTAGACAAGCTAAATAGTTTATCTACCCTAACCTTGCGGTTACCAAGAGCTATTTAGTTAAACGATCACTGGTTTCATCAACCATGTAGCTCTAAATTGGGACACAGGCTTACAACCAAGTAGCTCAAATCCATCAATGAGTTTTAACATCTTGTAATCTGTGTCAAGCAATTGGGACATCACCTGTTAAATTTTACGCCTTTTCTCAAGTGTGTCCATATTCAAAAGCCTGCGTAGGTTTTCATATTCAGGACGTACTAGAGTATTTCACCGAGAAAGGTGACGACAACCGGATAAATCTGCGCTGAACACCTCAATTTAGCACGTATCTACAAGTTTCTACACAACACTAGCGGTCTCAAGAATGGTCTAACCAACGCACAATTCAAGTACTTGAAGCAGTATGGATCAGTGAAGATTTTGACAATCTTCGAAATGAAACTAGGTTGTCGATTGATCTAGGCAATTATCGAGGTGCATGGGCGTAGCCAGAATTTCAAGTAGGGGGGGAGACATGTTCTTTAAAATTTTAAAAGTAAAAAATGGTATTTTGAAAAATAGAAACAAATACTAGTGTGTAGTGATTGTTACATCAAGGCAACCAGAGAACAGTTGTCCTTGGCATCAGTGCGAAAATTTGATTATTCTTTGTCCAACCTCGAATATAAATAGGTGCTCTTTAGTAAAAACTCTTAAGTTCATGTAAACCTTTGGACATAACATTTTGGCGACGAGGATCTCAAGAATCCACGAACATGGTAAAAGATAGAGTTGATCACCAGCTGCAACCGGGAATTCAAGATATGATTCTCAAGATGGCCCAACTTTTACCCCCGGAGCAGATTTTGGAGTCCCTCTCATCGAACATTACCGAGTTTGTCTTCGACGAAGAAAACGGAGTTACGTTCGGACGCTGGTTTAACCGCTACCAGAACCGCTTCGAGAAAGATGCAGGCCAGCTGAATGATGCGGCGAAGGTACGTCTAATTCTCTGGACGCTGGACACCCATTGGCATAGCCGCTATCTCAACTACATCCTGCCAAAGCTTCTCAAGGACGTGAAGTTTGAAGATACGGCCAAGATACTCAATAAAATCTACGAGCATCAAACGTCAACGTTCCGGAGGAAGCGGTTCATGTGTCTGCAGTTAGTGAATTTCGAATCCGAAGATCAGGGATGGTATTCTACGCGATTTTTCGGGACTCGTAAGTAATCTACGTAGAAAACTGCATTCTACGTTTTCTACGGTAGAAAACCTCTTGCAAGTAGAAAACTCTGACACTCGAAAATTCACAGTATGAGTCATAAAATGCCATTCGCTGCGCAATTTAGGTGTATTTAAGTAAAGGGGAGAATTACTATAACCATGGGCGCAACTAAGGAAAATTTCTAGGAGGGGCTAGTTTTCATGTATGTCATTTTAAAAAAGAAAAAAAAGAGTTTGAATATGCTAATTTAATGATGCTTAACATAGTATCGTAAAAGCAGAAAAAATCACTTTGGGATAGAATCTCCGAAGATGTACTGAATATCTTGAACACATCGTCAACGCCAAGCTCTTTCAGCAACAATGATTCGATATTGAGGAGAGCTAGATTTGGTAAACGGCTGGGCAGTGCTTTTTAACAGTTCACCCGTACTAGTTAGAATAAAATAGACCCCAGTGTGGTTCAGGGCATAATGCCCTATTCCTACCTCCACGTGGTACCGACTGGGATACGAGCAACCAAGGAAAAACCGGTGAACCGGCGGGGTAGTTGTTCTCCTTTGAGAGCAGCTTGTCTGCGCGTCTACTCCACAGGCTAGGGGCGGCTCAAACAGCGACTGATCCGGACCGGACGGTTGAACTATGAAATGCGGTGTCTCGCCAGCTACATCCATGTCGGCAGCTCCGTCGCGAGACTAGGCATCGCAGCCCTAGTAAGGCAGCATACTAAAATAAACATACTACGGAGACAAGAATTCAAAACGAACCGGAACAATCGGCAATGAACCAGCCGACGAAATAAGGACGACGATTAGAAGCTCAGTACATGTAACAGTAGATCGCTTAACGACCCGGATGTCGACCGGATTCTGCTGGATCAGCCAGAACCCCACCACTTCGACATCGTTGCGCTCCAGGAGCTTTGCCTGAAAGGAGAGAAGGTACGGTGGATTTGTGGCCGCAAGGCACAGTACCACCAAAGCGGCAGGTTGTGTTTGTTGAGAATTAAAGGCCGGTTCCACAACTACACTATTCCCAATGTGCACTGCCCTCACGAAGGAAGACTTGAGGGAAAGATGCGTTCTACGCACAGCTGGAGAAACTCTACGATAGCTGCTCGCGTAGAGATATCAAGATCGTCGTTAGGGACATGAACGGAAGGATAGCCTTATATAAGCCGGTTATCGGCCCGCACAGCCTGCTATGCACCAACTTCGCAGCTTCCCGCGGATTAGCAGTCCAAAGTCCCTTCGACCAACGTACAGCAAAACAAATTGACCACGTTCTCAACGACGGCCCGTTCTTCTCAGACATTACAAACGTACGCACCAATCACGGTGATGATCGGACATGACCACTTCGATACAAAAAGCTACAAAACCCTGATAACCGGTAGTCCTCTACGGAAGTCCTTTTGATATTTTCAAACAGAAGGTGACCATCTACGGTGGAGCACAAGCGGACGACGGATAATGGCTACAGCACATGAACCTTGAGCTACAATCGCTGCTTGGAGAGAACCCCATTGCACACCTGGCGAAAGACAATAGGTTGCGGTGGGCCGGTCACATCGTAAGAATGCCGGACGACAACCATGTGAAATCACTTCTCTTCAGCAACCCTACCGGCACAAGAAATTAAGGGGCGCAGCGTGCATGATGGCTCGACCAGATCGAAAGAGACTTGCGAGTGATGGGACGTCTGGGGAACTGGTGAAACACAGCCCAAAACCGAGCAAACTGGCGATTTCTTGATTCATCACGAGTTAATACAGCTCTCGTCTGACTGGTAAGGTGAGTAAGAGAGCAAGGGTTGAGAATCGATCCTGGGTGCAGAACTAGTTCTTAGCCAATGAATGACGACATCTCAATTTGTGTTGATTTTGATGCTCTGATAAGTAGTATGGAATGTATATATATTGAATACAATCATTTTCTGGGAAATTCTAGGGGGAGGCAAACACGTTCTAGGGGGGGCTTCAGCCCCCCCGTAGTTGCGCCCATGACTATAACCAAAAAAAAGAAACACGAAGACGCAAGTATTTTCCGAACTATTTTGTGATTATGGCGAAACAAGCAATGATAAAGAAACTCAAAAAAGCAAACATAGTTTTCAATCAATAACTTCCATCGTAATTCACGGTTCAACAACATATTTGTTGTTATCCAAAAATGATAATGAAAGCAAAATCACATAATATACGTCAGATACAAAATCAGTGCAACAGCAAAGGCGCATCTAAGGCCCGATTTCTACAGAACTATGCTATCGCTGTCAAATCTCATATATTTAGAGCGTACCCAACATCTCAATGGTTCATGGTTCCCCTGGCATATATAAAAAAAGCCCACCAAAAATTCCATGCAACTTTAAACGGTTGCAGGAAGAATTCTTTACACCCTCGGAAAAAACAACTCTAAAATGAATAAGATTTGACGCATTTTTGTGAAAAGTGGAACAACTCATAAACTGAGTAACTCCGTACATACGCATAATTGAGAAACGAGGTGTTTTAAAAACTGAGTGATTGTTACTCGAAGATAAGATTGAACATACCTGAGTTTGTTGTTTTTACTGGCTAGAAAGCCTTAGAATATTTTACAAACGGGAGGTATTTCTAATCCTAAAACTTATGAAACACATCAAAAACAAATTCAATCGATGGGATTAAAAGCAACGATTTTAAATGTCAAATTCGTTCTCAATTCACACAAAATAATCAACACAATTAAAAATATCTAATGTTTTTAAACTTAAATTTGAACTCGAAATCTTCATGTAATTCACCACAAAAATCTCTTTGCAGGTTTTCGTATAATACTCGTTTTTGGTTAGGTATTCTACCAGAGGTATTCTAAGTAGAAAACTCGTCGAAAACTACATCAGGTTTTCTACATGACATCCCTGCTGAAGATATTATCAGCTACGGCGGCAACATCAATCGAGCCTGTGAAGATTTTCAGTTCCAGAACCTAACACCGGACCATTTCAAGTACCTCACTACTAAGAAACCGGAGACACCATGATGGCAATGCGGCAAATGCATTTTGTGAAGGACTGCTTTTTCAACAATCACCTTTCCAAGGATTGCAACCGCATTGGTTCCTGTTTGAAGAAGACGAATCAAACGATACAGATATCCTGAAGTCTCCTGCTTCTAAAGATCCACCAGCTGAACACGAAGAAGTTCAAGAGCTTCCTCCGCCACCATTAGAAGCTCCACCACAACTCATGGTGAAGAACAACAACCCCTCGATACTATTGAACAGCTACTAGATAATGAAAAAAATGTTCCTGAGCAGTTAAACAATGAAGAGCCAGAAACCCCTGTTCGACCTAGACGGCTCATTTCGCTGCCTTCCAGATTCCAAGAGTATTGGCTGTTTTAAGAGGGGAGATGTTACATTAAGGCAACCAGTGAAAAGTTGTCCTTGTCATCAGAGTGGAAAATTTGATTATTCTTTGTCCAACCTCGAATAGAAATAGATGTTCTTTAGTAAAAACTCTCGAATTCATTTAAAGCTTTGGACATATCAGTGATCAATACTAAATTTCATTTTTTTATTACAATTAACTAAACTGAACTGTAATTTAATTTACACTAAACGTACCGTAGAAAGATAACAATAACAATGTCGTTGAATGAAAAACCATCTTCCTTATATCCTCCGAAAGTCGCTTTTGAAAAAAAAAAGCGGACCTAAGTTGCCGTTCTTCACTGTAGTAACGCGGGTGCTGGAGAAGCCCAACAAATTCGTGGTAACAGATCTCCCGGCATGGAACCGTGCTAATCATTAAAGATATAGCTCTTCTTCTGGCTACGAATCACTTCATCGTAGATAATTGCGAATAGCTTCGACGCTGCAGATAGGCTTATTATGTCGATAATATCGATAATTCTTTACATTTCTCCTGTCGTCAACTTTGAACACGCGAAACATAAACGATTGCGTCTACTTACTTTACATTAATTTTATGGCGACAGATCGTTGAGATCCTATGCCGAATCCAGAATACGCCTCCACAAAACACGGTCGACAGCACACATCCAGTGCGTGCGAGGTCTGCCACGAAGTCATCGGCCTTCATCCGGCTCTTTGCTGAATATTCCGCCGGTCGCTTATCCACCATCCGCGCTACGTGGTCAGCCCACTGTAACCTGCCGTGTTTTATCAGCTTAACAATATCAGCGTGTTTGTATACTTCGTACAGCTTTGATTCATGCGCCTGCACCACACCCTATTTTCTAGTTTGCCACCGAGTATTGATCTCAGGATTCTACGCTCGAAAACCACAAGCCTTCGTTGTCCACGCCCACGATTCATGTCCGTAGAGCACCACCGGGAGGATCAAAGTCCTTGCGTACTTTGTAGCGCAAATTTCGTACGGGTCTGTAGGCTACGGGACCAAAGCTGGCTACGCAATCCGTAATAAGCTCTATTCGCTGTCGCAATCTCTCTCTGTACCTCGCGGATCCCCTTGTCACATGTCACAAGAGTACCGAGATAAACAAATTCGTCGACCACTTCGAAAGTATCCCAATACATCTCCACCGAAGCATCTACACCCGCAGAATTACCACGCTCTCTGCCAGCCACCATGTACTTCGTTTTGGCAGTGTTTATGGTGAGTCCAATTCTCGCAGTTTTCCTTTTGAGAGCCGTAAAGGCCTTCTTAACTGCTTTACAGTTAACACCAATTATATCAATGCCGTCCGCGAAGTCTAAAAGCATGTGGAACTTCGTGATGATGGTGCACCGTATTGCACCTTCTGAAGCTATGTGGAACGGCAACCAACAGTTTAGTTAGTTTTGTTGGAAAACCATGTTCAAGCAAAATTTGCCTCAGCTCGTTGCGTTTCACTATATTGTACGCCGCCTGCAAGTTGTGTTCTCGAAACTTGCCGAGGATCTGTTCCTGGTTCCTGGTATAGAAGCTCCTCGTGTCTTGCCTGGTGAAGCAATTCTCCACTTCTGCGAGGACGCGTTCATAGTGCCCACGTTTCGTACGGTGGTGAAGTCTCTTGCCTCCTAGTATTTCTTCAGCATCTGCGCGTCACACGATTATCTACTACTAACGTGTTGGCGTAGGCCCGGTTCTTCTCTTCCGTCACCTCTAGACACTCAGCCTCGAACCACCGCTATGCGTAGGTCCCGTTGTCATACCTATCACTTCCCGCGCTGTTCGAATCGATCGGAATCGATGTTCGGCCTTCGAAAAGACTGCATGTCTATGATGTCTGAAAAGTGCCGGCCGTCGGTCAGCATGTGGTCGATCTGGGAGCAGGTCTCTCCATTAGGGTGTCTCCAGGTGTGCTTCCGAATGTTCAGACGTGCGAAATGGATACTTCGGATGGCCATTCCCCTACCCGCGGCGAAGTTCACTAACCTCAAGCCGTTGTCGTTGGTGGTCGAGTGAAGGCTTTCCCCACCAATAATGGGACGAAAGAATTCCTCTCGTCCGACTTGTGCACTCATCTCTCCGATGACGATTTCATGTCATGTTGTCGGCACTCTCCATACATTTTCTCAAGGAGCTCATAGAACTCCTCCTTTACGTCGTCGGTTTAATCGCTTGTCGGCGCGTACACGTTGATAAGGCTATAATTGAAGAATCTGCCCTTGATCCTCAATACGCATAGACGGTCAATAATAGGCCTCCACCTAATGATACGTTTCATTTGGTTTGCTAGTAGCACAAAACCGAAGCTCCATTCCGCCACTGTCACCGCCATTGTAATTCAAAGTGCCCGCGGTCGGATCAACCGCTCTCCGGTTTTTGGCCAACGCACCTCTTGTATGGCTGCTACCTCCACTTTCACCTTCCGTAGCTCTCTGGCCAAAATGCCCATGCGTGCCGGTTCGAGCAGAGTCCCTACATTCCAAATGCCAAGTTTTTGTTTTTGCCGGGGCTGCCGTCTTGGGTGTAGCGGGCTAGACACCGCATTTCATAGTACAGCCGTCCGCTCTGGATCAGTCGCTGTTTGAGCCGCCCCTAACCTGGGGAACAGATCTTTTCTGGTAAGACGATGGACAGTAGGGTACCAAAGAAGCGGTCAAAAGTTTCGTCTTCTCAAAGCTTCACTTTTTGACCTATGCAAAAAGTAGAAGTAGCAGGTACACGAAATTGTAACAATACAAGAATTTTACTTTTATCCTAAATATCTAAACTACTTCCGATTTCGATCATTTCTTACCACCCGCGAATTTTTTATCGGTCAAAAAAGTGAAATTTTGGCCGCTTTGAGGCAATTGGCCCCTTCCCGAATTCCGACTGGGTTCAAATTTTGGATTAGAAGTTCTTTCGATAAGATGAAACTTTTAAGTTCTACCGCTGAACGAAATACGTCGATTTCCCATGGCACTCTAATGAATAAGTCACAAACTACTTTGATCTTAATTGTAAGCTTCTTTACGAAGGATTTCTTTTTAATTGAACATATTATATTTGATTTTCAGTAGGAGAACAAAATATATTTTCAACCTAGTGTGTTCCTAATAGCAGATATTTATTACAGGTGTGAAGAATGTCTGGAAAAACGATTACATATTCGTTATCATTTGTCGCACATCAGTGACGAAGCAGTAGTGGTATGGATTAATTATATGTAGGCATTATTAGAATTATAATTACTTTTAACATTTTAGAATAACAGCACGCAACTACTACAAAGAAGGTAGATAGTGAAAATTCGAGGACAATGTATCATTGTTTTAATAAATATTCTATGACGGTGTATAACGCAGTACTTAGTACACTTCAAGTGTTTTCTACCGAAATCTAATATGCATAAATCAAAGTAGAAAAAAAAATCGAAGTAGTCATCAAACTATGGGTGTTATTACAAAAAACGAGTCGACTGAGTATTTTAAAAAAAGACCGAGTCTCGTCGAAGCTTCTGTAATATGGCCCTATAATTCAACTGATTTTATTTTGAACCTTGAACACGTTAAAATCATTATTCTTAACTCAAAAATGGACCAATTCGGTTTTTTTCATTCTGACTTTACCAGAAAAAAATGGACTTTATCACGCTCCTTAAAAGAACTCAGAAACCCAACAAAGCGTTATAAGTAGGCATCCCTAATATGAGAATAACTTTTTTATTTGAACAAGTAGGGTAAGGAACGGCTTAAGCAGTGGCGCCTATTTTATTCAGTCGATAAAAACAGGCCTCAAACTGCTGAATTTTTATCAATATCGACAATTCCAATGATGGAAACGAAAATTTTGATTGTCTAGCTGTCTCACGAAAATAAGAAATACCGTTAATCACGAAGAAATCTGTGAACAAACATCAATCGAAATAAATCAACCAAATTGCAATCATTCAGACGCCACTCCGGGTGCTGAAAAAATCACCTGCAAAACAGATGGAAACTGCTTAAAATAGGTTCGGGGTGTTTGGAATAGTCTCCCTCAATTGGTAACTTTTACTGATTACTGTTAAAGTTTGCTAACTTAGTTATACAATCTAAAAACAACTTTGAGAGAGAAAAAGATAGAGATTGATATATTTATGTTTGAATTTCACCCAACACATTTCGAGTACTTCATCTCAATACACAGGCGGTCCCTAAAGCTGCTTAGAATATGTTCCCTACCCTATTTATAATTTCCGTAATTATATAGATATCTATTGATACTATATGTTTTGCGCACATTGAATTACTCACTTACTGTTGCTATTCGTTAAAAACAGTTTATCAAAATGGATAAAATATGCTATTCCACTCGGTAAAATCTTGTAATAAATTGTTACGAAGGCTTAAATTTATTAATTTGAGTAATTGCAAAAACTAGTGACTTCGCAATCAGCCCGGAATAGCAGTTTCAGGGTTGAATGCAGTAGAGGAATGAAGAAATGGTTCTGAGTGTTTCAAGTTTTAAAGAATGATGTGTAACATTGTTTATAGAAATTTACAAGTTAATATTACGCATGAACGGCGAATATTATGAGTGATTCAAAACATTGCATGTACCATGATATCCATTGAATGCCCTTAATGTTGTTTTAAAACCGTAATATTCGAGCAAAGCATGTTTGCAGATTTTCAAAATTTAATTCCAAATCCGTGCTAGATAACTAAGCAGTAAGAATATAACATATATAAAAACACAAAGTATAACGCACTAAGAAATCAACGATAATTTATTACCTACAAACACAAACGCTCGATAATACTGATTTGATCTGTATTTCATAAATTAAACCGCGTTTTTTTCTGACGCATACATGTATATGTTTTTAAATTACTAATTTTCCTGAAAATCTTCATTTGTTATTTTAAAAAACGTAACTTACTTTGAAAATACACAACTTGTTGTGAACCATTTTAGAAACTAGATTTCATTCAAAAGTTGAATATTTTTCAAGTAGAACGTGCATGAAAGCCGGTGGAATTCAATGTTTTCAGGAAATTTGGTGAATTTCTTATGCTTGCACGCCTCCATTCAGTTTTACAAAGCACATCTTGAGGGTAGATAAAGCTCATGAGAAATGTTACTATATAAAACAATAAATACTTTATGTTCGAGATTGATACTTCTTACTGAATAAGTTCAATCGTAGAAATAGTAACATTAGATTATGATTTCTGCTGTTCTATGCAAATGAGACCCTTTATTCGAAAAACAAAAACTTAATCCGTATTTTTTTACTCTTAACAAAATGTTTAACGTTCTGAATGTGAGTTGTACCAGACAACAATATGCGATGTGAAGTGAATGTTATTTGTACACGTTCGTTTGCCTAATATCGTATTAAATTACTTTTTATGTTTGCGGTAAGAATGGCTCTTCTTTTTAAGAATGCAAGCAACAATGAACTAACAAACTTAAAGTCTAAAAAGGTACAAAACTTTTTTTCTGTGGGGTCGCAGCAGAGCCAAGGATGGGGCAAATGTGCAATGTATCTGCACATCATTACTATAGTGGCAGTAATTATCTTTGAGCACACAAAAACTCACAAGAAGCTGATTCTCGCGTCTATGCCTAGTGGATTTAATTCTCTCGCTCGGTTGAGTCAGATGTGATGAAAGAAAGAAAATCCTCTCCATTTACTCGCTGTGGAAACCGTTCCAAGTGCGTTCGGATAGTAAGAATGATGCTGTTGTTGGGATCAATTTTAATAACATGCTGGGGAGCGATTGCTGCCGCTGTTGATCCGAGCAACTTTGTTATCATAGCGGTTATTATTTCCAGTCGTCGAATCCACTTATCTTGTTCACTGGGCGTGAGACCTGCAGCTGAATTTCGTGCAAAAAACGTTTCCATTTGAAATATAATAGTTATAATCGACGAGAGAAGAAATTTACAACCGGTGAGATGCAGCAGTATCTTTTCCGTAGCTATAATTTCGGCTAGGTAGAGAAGCTCCAATGGTTTGCTGTACTGTATATGTCGTTCGAATTCCGTGTACAGCGCAAAGAGAACTCCTTCACAATCATCTCGGTCTTTTTTGGTGAGAAAAGGTATTGACGAAAAGACAAGAGCCCACACATTCCATCGACAAGAATGTTCTCTTAGTAGAACAAAAACACGTCGCAGCAAAGATTTTCCCTTTCGCACAGCAAGCATTTGCGTTATCCTGTCCTGGGGTATGGCATTAATCAGCGCAGCCATTAATTCAACAAAAGTTTCAGAATCTGGGTGGGATGAGAGCGACGATTCAGTTTCCATTTGTTGCATTTCTTTTTCGCGCTTGTCCTTTGCCAATAATGCAGCTTCTATTGCCGTAGGATTTCGCATGTCTTCCATTTTCAAAACCAGCTTGAACACCGTTTCGATATGAAGCAGCACATGTCGTGACTTTCTCTGCATTGATAACTCCAAGCTAGCATTAACCGGGGATTCATTTCCGACTACGTCCATATCTATTATCTTCCTAGGAGCAGTCACACTACCGCACTGCAGTTTACCGAGAGAATTTTCGAACTGCAATGGCGTGTATGTTCTACCCTGATCTTTTTGCTCATTATTATTCTTGGACTCGGAGCTTCTGCGTTCTCGGATACAATTTCTCGCAAGCGATGACATCAGTAATAGCTGCGCGTGTCCTTTTGGTTGCGTGAACGGATGATTCAACTTGTTATCCTTGTATGTTTTGCTCTCGACGTTTCCTTTCAAAGAAGCCAATCTCTCTTTGTACACAGTGAAGTAATAATCGTTAATATATGGTGTTTCCGAGTTGAGTTGCGTTAATTGAATTCCCACGAGCCACTGTTTTTCGCGATTCGACATTAGGTTGGCATACTCATCAAAATCAGGTCCTCTGTATCTTTGCTGCTGTTTATGAAAGTTTTGGTGGTTGTTTTGCAGATGGTTATGGCGATTGAACAAAAGCATAGGATGATTTTGTTTTATCTCCTGTACCAGGCGTTCGTTGAATTGATTATTTTGCATATTCTGTTGAATAGGCGGCGGCTGAATGGAGAGAGGAAAACGTTGATGGGGAAAAAAGCCCAACTGATTTGCTATTGGTGGAATGCCTGGATGCAATGCTAAATTGTTTATTGGGGTGGTGTAATGAGCAGGTAGAAAACTGTACGGTAAATAACCGATTGGCAGCCGGGATTGGTGATTCATCAGTGGTGGTGGAGGAAACAATTGATTCCGGGCAGCAAGCAACTGTGCAGGAGGCACCACTGGTTGTAAAGGCAACTTTACCGATGGCAAAACATTAATGGATTTCTTGATGTCTTTGTTTCTCTGTTGAAATTTTTTTTGTTTCTCGCGATCTTTTAATTGTTGTTTTTGTTGCTGTTGAATTATGTTTCTTTCTACATCTTCGACCGAAAGCATTTTAACCGGTAATTGCGGCAGCTGACAATGTACTTCAAATGCGTCGTCTTTAATCGATTTTGTTCTTGCTAATTCGCAAGAAACACTTGGAATGACACTAGACAGGTCATAATTATTTTGCTGTTGCATCGATGCTGATTTCTTCACGGGGCTGCTCCAGATGCTTGGATCGAGCCGCAGCTTTGTGCTTATATCGTCATCTAAGCTCAGGTCCGCTGCACTGCTGATACTCTCCTCATCATCGTAAAATTCAAACTTACTCCAATGCAATTCCAACTCATCGTCGTCGAACTGTACCTTGCTTTCAATGTCAATCTCATTATGATGCAACAATTCATCACCTTGTTCCAGTCGAACTAATGTTTCGTGTATATTTTCCCAATCCCCTTTATCTGGATCCCCAAAGGTTTCATCATTCAAGGCATCATATTCGTCTTCAGAATTGTGATTTCGTCCACTGTGATTCCTCGTACTCCGAGAAGTATCATCGCCTTCATCGGTAGCAGGCATACTAGAGTCAAAACCAAAAAAGGAGTCCATCTTCCGGAAAACTGTGTTTAACTCATTTTATCTTTTCAACTCGTTTTTACGAATACCTAATACGCTGGCTTTAAAACACCTATTACTGATTTAAAACAGAAACATGTCTTAATTGAATAGAACTGTGATTTACGCGTGTTAAACTAGCAGGCAAAAGGCGAAAGAAAAATATACCTCTCATTGATAACACCAGCAAGCGATCAATGTCAAAAAATAAAATAGGATTTCCAGTTCGATTCATTGACCAAACAAAAGCAGTTGCGATGAATCAAAACAGCTCGCTACAGTATTGTCCCGCTATTCTGACTGTGAGAGGGAGCGTTCATATTTTACCTTATAGCTAATTCCTTTATTCCACCAGCTTACCATAGTTTTGACCTGGAGCCCACCTAACTGCTGTCAAAACACTTTTTTATGTGCATGAATTGACATAGGCTAAATATGTCGGTGATTTCGGTTATAATCAAAATTTTTATGGTTATTTGTAGTGCTTTTTGCACTTCACTCGGTTTAGCAGGCTACATTTCAAATCGAAGTGATTTAGCATTGATGTTAGGCTTTTAAAATTTTTGATGTTAGGCTTTTAAAATTTAAAAATTTCGGGTCCGTTTCCATTTCGAGCCCACCGTTTTTACAACGAAGTACCGACCAGGAAGGATCGTGTAACCAACATATTTGCCAACATGGCGTCTGTTTGCTTTGGTTTTTTGTCGCTTTACTTTTGATGAGTTTGATCGATGTAATGTTTAATGTATTCGGAACGTTTTTTTTATCAAAATTCGAGAAAACTTTTATGAATAATGTGTTGAATAGTGAAAATTTTTGGCAGCAACCTGTTTATTCATATTTTTTCATTTTTGTTCTCAGATTGCGATCGCGGACTTTCCGACCTGATAAAATTTGATTTCGAGCAATTTCAAAGTTATCTTGAGTCGACTGGAATCGATTAGTGTTGTAAAAATATTTTTGATAGAATAAATTCCTAGAGACAGCAGAACGTAAGATTTTATCATCAATTTGCAACCTGAGGGGTAAAAATGTTTCTTTTAGAAACCATCAATTCTTAAGTTTTTCAAAGTAACCCAACAGAAGTTTCTGTATTATCAGGCGCAATAGTCGAGTGCTGTGATTTGTCGGTAGCAGAGAAAACAAACGGAATAATCGAAGTATTAAAACAGGGGCCAAATATTGCTGCAAAGTCTTTAAAGCAGCAAGAAAAATACACACACGAAAGTAAATGTATTTCGAAACTCGAGGTCTCTGAATCTGTTTATTTTATTGATGGAGAATGCGGAGCAAGTTGTTCAACACCAACATACACCGTGAATGAATTTCTGGAATCTGAACATGAAGTGTCAAATACATTCAGCCCCGAACTAGCATTGGGCGATACGACGGAGAGTATCGATACTTCAGTATCGATATCCGAAAAATCAAAAATATCGAGATACCCAAAATATCGGTCAAAAAATATCGATACCAGAAGTATCGATACAATAGCTGAGATCATTTTTTGAATTTTTGATATTTACATTTACTGAAAACCAGTAATCGATTCAGTGATTCGCGAAAAAACAGCAAAACTATTTGCTGAACAGAAAACAGTAAATGAATGTTTGCTGGAATCCAGCAAAAGAATTGATATGGCAAAAAATTTACGTCAAGCTGTCATTAGTAAAACGCGCCAAATCGCTGTGCAGCTGGTACGGGATCATCGCTAAGCCCCTGATAGCGAATATGGGACCATAGCTAAGTCCTTGTTGGGCCAGATGAACTTAAAAGTTGAAATGATAATCATACATCTTTAGTTCAACAGTAATTTGCCTATGATCCGATGGGCGGATGGAATCTGGTGCCTGACGGAAACATGGTTCCCTTGAACTAACTGGTTAACCAGTAAATTGATTTATGCTTTGCTGAATGAACAGCAAATTGTCATAGCTGACAACCAGCAAGTTGTATTTTGTTTTACTGAACATGCAGCAAACGACCTGTCACTTTTATGCAATTGAGCATTACTGAATAATTAGCAAATTTCATTTTGCTGAAAAAATTTCTGGAGGCACAGCACATCAAAAATCAGCAAAATTTTGGTGGTTTCCAACAATAAAAATTTTATGTGCCGACTTTTTGTTGTTGTCCTGGTATTTATCCGCATTCTCTAGAGCAGCATGAATGACCTCACAAACAAATACATACAGGTAATGCAGAAATTCTGAGCTTTGGCAAACAAATGAATTAAACAACTTATATCTTCAAGATTTGTATTCACTGGTCCAATGGGCTGTGAAGCTCCCGTCTTATTTGTATAAATTATTGACACACTTCCATATTAATTGATGAGGAAGTTGATGACATAAAAAAGTTAGATATGTTAGCGAAAATAAGATAGTGAAGTCTATCGCTGAATTTTTCTAACTAATTAATATTGCAATTTTATTTTTCACTTGTACTCTAACTTGTGTCGACGGAAAGCATGAGTTAAGCCTGTAGTACACTCTTTGACCGAGCGTCAAGTATTTGTCTCTTTTTGACAGATAAAAATTTGGTCAAAGATAATTACAGTCGTCGTTCGCTAACTGCAACATGTTTACATTGCAGTTATCGAATGCCGTTCGATAAATGCAACACTTGACACATGCCAAAATTTAGAGGGAGGTCCGTCACTACCATTTTTGTTTTCAATGATGTCGAAATGTATTTTTTTAATGAAGTACATAGTAGCAAAAAATAGCAGAAAACTAAAATAGGTAAGCTTTTTGATTAATCAATTTGATAGTCATATTTCCGCATCATAATTTATTGCGTTTTAGTAACTACTTTACATAACCAATATGTAGGCGAAGATAAAGGTCATCACTACAGAAGACCATTTTACGAGACGATTCTGAACTCAATTCATGAATGAAATTTTGAAAGAAAGCTCGGAACCGCTGACATAACGCAAGTAAAAGCAACATCAATGTCAGCAGGATCCGTGACGTGAAAGCTAGCCAAACAATGCACAAGGAATTTTTTTTTTCTTATAATAATTACGGAAAGTGAACCACATAACATGGTGATTTGGCTTCATTGATTAATAGTGGAGATCTATAATCTCCCATCTAGAATGAAGAGACAACAAGTAAACGGAATCGAAAAAAATCGAGAAAAATGAAAAGTCCTTTTGAAATGTTTCTAGAGATTCAACAATTTTTATTTTCGAATGCATTTAGAGTCCTCCCGCGAAATTTGTCACTTCAATGTCAAATATGACTTTGACTTCAGATTTGACGGATTGCGGTCCGATAACTGCAAAGTTGTTGCAGATATCGGTCTTGCAGTTAAAAAGCGTTGCAGTTAAAAGACTTGCAGTTATCGAACGGCGACTGTATTTGTCACTCTCCGATTTTAACATGGGGCAAACACGGGCAAACAACAACCATGATGTCAAATAAATTTGTCCATTATGTCAGAAGGTCAAATATTTGACCATTAGACAAAGAGTGTACCACAGGCTTTAGTTTCCGCTTGCCAATATTCGATCTGAACAGTGTAACCAGAAAACTTATATTTGTTTTTGAAATACAGTCAAATTTCGCTCGTTGGGCTATGTTTAGTTGGGCTACGTTTAAGTTGGGCTCCCGCTCGTTGGGTTATAGCACATCTGTTCAACTGATGAACCAAAAACGAGGCAAAATCTCTTTATTTTAAGTATCGACATCTAGCGGTGGAGAGAATGCATTTTACATTCGAAATTTCATTACGCTTATATTCCATTCATTCAACAAAAGGACTGTATGAGCTCTCGCCGCTTTTTCGTCGAGAGAATCCTTTGTTCTCCCCGGTACTGGTATAGCGAGGGTGCCTTTTCATGATAAACGTACAGTACCACCCGCATACGTGCAACGGCTTTTATGTAGATATATTTTCAATGAATCATTGTTGCCCAAGTTGAAAACTGAATATCTTGACTAACGACAATCATTTTTTTACATTGTACCTAATGTCGTAAGCAGTGCTGGTACAGTGCGTCTGATATGCATTTCTAGCAATGTTAGGTATAAAAACGGTACGAGAAAAAAATATTGTCGTTGATCGAGATATTCGGTTTCCAAGTCCAGCGAAAATATTCAAGTAATTAGTTTGGTTAAAATAGTTTCAACAGTCGTGAGGTGTACGATCCAAAAAAAAATTGTTAAACAATGTTTGAATGGTTGAAAGATTTTTAGTTCAATTTATTCCATTGACCTTGATTGTGTATTGTTACTGAATTTCCGCTTTAAAGAACTCTTGAATGCGATTCTGTCTTAACTTGATTTTGGTAGATTCAACTATTCAAGATCACTTTTTTGTCTGGTCATTGAAGCAAAAAAAAATAAATTTTTGGTGCATGTTCAAACTATTGGAGCGAACTGTTCGAACGATGCACTGTAAAATCAATGTAGGAAGGAACAGCAAAAAATGAATGCGACAGCTTGGGCACCGATTTGCTGCAGAGTTTTGTTCGAAGTTGCATATCTGTTCTGTGGTTATAGCCCAACTAAATCGAAGCCAAACATCATTTCTGATAACGTTGAATTTCGTTTGAGGGGTTTGTGGATGCATTTTAACGCAGAAAGAAGAATTAATTCAAATAAAAACTAATGAAGCTGAGTATAAATGTAAACAAACAATATTTTAATCAATTGTTAGAGAAACAATATAAGTTTTGTGGCTTAATAATGCAACGTAGAGCTATGCCTATTTTTGAAAGTATTTGAGAACACGTTATTATTGAGCACTCCTTTTTGGCTTTAAATGTGTGGTTTAAGTAAATCAAATTTTGAATTTGGCCCTATGCTGCGCTTGGCTCAGATTTTGACAGTTCGTTTGGCTCACAACATTCTCTCTATCTATTTCTCCATCTAAGTTTTGCTAGTGCAAATAGACTTGTGCGATATTAATTCTGACAGTGGCAGCTTTTCAGTGGTTCCAGCTCGTATCAACTAGCTGGCATCTCTATCCGATTTGCTTTGCTTTATCGCAGCAAACATCGCAGCAGTTCTACGATGCGTGGGCTCCACTGACACTGACAGACAGCATAACATAGCGTATGAAAAGTGGCGGTGATCTCGTGTGCACATTGAGATGTTAGCCCTTGTAACATGGCGCGATGTCAGCTAGCTGGTCCGTATGCATAAAAGAATATCGATACAAATATCGCGGTTTTCAGTATCGATACGGTCAAATATCGGACGATCGATTCAAAAAATCGAAGTATCGCATCAAAAGTATCGATATTTCTGATACCGATACAATATCGCCCATTGCTACACCGAACTGTTACCAGACTGAACGTAACCCTTGTTCTAGAGCGTAAGTGTATAAAAAAAAATAATGACCATAGCGGAAATGAAAATATTATTTGTTTCCAGATCACGACTTGGTCACGACTATAGTCACTAAATGTTTTACTAGTCTGGCGAAGTGGATTCGGGAACCAATTTTAACTGTCAAAACGGGAGCAAGTCAATGGAGTTTCTATACGAATCCACTCCACCAGACTATAGTCGCAAGTAGTCGAACAATAGCAATTTTATTTCACATTACCGTGTTGATTTTTTATGGTGTACCTCAATAGTTTATCAAGTTCATGAATGAATTTTCCCATTACAAAAATCGCGCCAACACTTGTATTGTTTGGAAATGTTATTCGAAAGCTTTTTTGACAGTATTTTGTTTTGTTTAACGATATTCGAGGTTTTAGATTTTTTGCAATTGGAAGGAAACATGTTTTCATTGCCTTTTTAGTACAATTTTGTTAAAGTTTTAAATTATTGACGTTACCAATCCTATATAAAATGCTTATTTATACTATGCAATATGATATGAGCTCGGTTGTGCAATTTTGAAATGATCCTGATCGAAACATGCAAAAGATGAATATTTAATCTAGAATATGCACTTCGAGCTAAAGTATATTTTCAACAGTGAAACGACTCTTATAAGTCAAGAAATTGTCACTTCTCAAATAGCTACAAGTAATTGAAAAATGCAAAGTTCTGGTGGAGTTTAGAACTCAAATTCCGATACATACCTTTTATCTTCAGATAACTACCACTAAATGGACATATTTTCTCCCTAGCTCTTAATAACACATACAAAACTTTCACGAATCGTTCCAATCACTTAAACACAACATCGGATACGAAAGATCACAATATTAAAGTTTAATCAGGCCCGAACATGTTCCAGCCGGCAGCTGATTACAGAATGTGTTGACAGAAGAAGAAAAATTTTACGATAAAACGTTTCAAAACAAACCGGCATAGCACGTGAAATATTTCATAACACTATGGGATAGATTGATGATCAAAATAAAAAAAAAACAATTTCGATGCTGATGTCCAACATAGGAAATTCAGGAAATTGCAAATACAGAATTCATACAGATTTTTGCTCGATTCTGATTATTAATTTGAATACGTTTTTGAAATTTTCGAATTTCTTTTGATTTGTTCTGAATTCAAGCAGAGTTTTGTATTCTAGAATACACTAGCAAATCCAAATGGTCGATTGAATCCGATAAAAAGATGTAATTATTTATAGTGAAGCGCCTTAGTTTTAAAAACTCTGACCAGCTTATTCACAACCAAAGCGCACAAAAGGTGATAGTCTTCCATGCTATTCTCATCAAAATAAAAGTCAAATTTTCGGCTTTCACTAGCACTACTTTGAGGTGGTAGTGATACAGTTCACTTTATTTGTAAAACTATCTTCATAAAGAGGCGCGGAATTTATTCCTAGCCATATAAGCGTCTGTAGAAATTACTACGGGTAGTATAATATAAAAATGGCTGAAGTTACAGATATTCGAGAATATCTTAACAATAACACTACACCTTCACATAAAGTGCAAAAGTTGTTAACCTGCATTGCATTCTGGTATTAAAAGTTGAATATGTCCACTAAAATGTATAACATGGTATAATAGTTATTGAATAATATGCTTGTATTACTAAAGTGGAAAAAACATTAGTGGAATTTATTTTATTTGCTCAAATACATGTACGTGGAGCTTAAAAGTCTGGTACTGAATGATCCATTTTTCCTTTGATGAACGAGGTCGGAAGCTTTTTCATCATAATATTGTATATGATAGTAGGTATAATGGTTATCGTTATGATCTGTCCGCCTGTGCTAATCAGCTGACTTATTTCTTTGTCCTTCAATTCTATCACGTTCTGGCCATTTATTTCCAGAATTTGATGGTCAATTAAAAGTCCGTTTCGTGCAGCAGAAGAATCCTTCACTATCGCAGTAATTGCACCATTATTGAACTGAAAACCAACATTGCCAGCGCTGTCTTTGTGAAGAGTAATAGCCCTTTCGAAGGGTCGATCTCGCACCACCAGCGAAATATTGTTGCTTGCACTTTTTTTCAGCAGCTTGTGTACGTCATCGTCCGAGAAGCCAGCCACAACAGTTCCATTGATTTGCAGAATTTGATCTCCAAACCTAAGACCTGCCAAAGCTGCCGGACTGTTCTTAACTACTAGGGCCACAAATACTCCCTTGTTGATAGCCTGTGCGCGAAGTCCAACCTTTTTGTTTGCATCCTTGCAGAGAATCAACTGAAATATTAAAAATAATCTGTATTCTCATACGCACAACCGATCTAAAAGAAAGCTCACTCACCTCACGAATTCCATTGGTCACTTGACCACGTTGTAATCCTACTGAGCCCGCCGAGATCGGTGCGACCATTTGTGCATTGTTAACGCTAGCTACGGGAGATACTTCAGCTTGGTAGCGTGTGACGCGCCAGTCACGGTTCAAATATTCCGGCATATTGGCGGCAATCATTTCACGACTCAACTCCAATCCCATGTAATCCGCCAGATCAGGGTAGAAGAACTCGTCAGTCTTCTTGGCAGCTTCTTTTTCATTTACGGTAACCGGAAAGGCCGGTTCCAAAGCATTCAGTTGCGGATAAGGATTCATCGAATATGGTGATGGGGCATCCTGGTATCCAGACGCTTGGTGGCGCTGACGTTGAGCTTCCGCAGCGTTCGCGATAGCAGCATTCTGGGACTGCAGCAGTTTGTCCGCTTGCATGTCTTCGAGCGATGGGTAGAGGGACATTTTGGCAGATCTAGAAAGGAAAGTGTTTTTAAGATCGATGCCCTACTTGGAATTTTCAGCTGTTCTCGAGATCGATGCGTCGTTTTATGGTCTCTGCTCGAGAGAGACTATTAGTGTATGATTGAAAAGCTAGCCCCGCAATTGTCCTGTATACTAAAAACTGGCTGCAAAGTCTGTATGCAACAAACAGAACGGTCGAGCTTCAACAGAGGAGTGTTGGTACCTGAATTTGCATAAGCTGGATAATTTAAAACAATCTGTATGTCAAAAAAATATGCTGCTGTTACGCCGTTTCAGAACTGGGTTACGTTCTGTCCGCAAATTTAATCATTTTGGACACCAACCGAGCAGACCTCAGATGAGTTACACTTAATTGTTCTATAATTGTGTGAAGACAATGTCTGTTTATTTCTCGCGACGTCACATTTCTCTCAATTCATAAGCCTAAAAAAAAATCATGCAAACAATTTATTCCATAAAACGATAGTAGATCCAATAAAAGCATTTTCGGTGTGAGCCAAAAACGAATTTTAAATAGGATATTTACACCCAAACAGCGCACTATTGAAGTTAAGGCTTTATAGGTTTATACAACACTCGAGCTAGATCAGCAGTGTGTATTTATTTCATAACATGCTTCTGTGTTACTCAATTTGATATCGCAATAATAATGCACTATCAGCATAATTTGAGAAACGACTGAAAGGTTTCTAATCAAAGCGTTTCTATGGTTCTATTGCTGCTGCTATTGAAATTGCTACCAGTGACTCATGCTTATGTTTGATATCATGGATGCTAATTAATCTGTTAGATCCAGTGATTCATACTCCGCTTTGGTTTTTTCCCGACAAAGTTGCTAGATATTTAGCAATAGAGCATAATTTCTCCTGTTAATTAAAAGTATATACACATACACAAAAACACTCTTATATCAAAATTCATTTTTTAAAACTCTAATTATATAGGTACCTGAAACGCAAATTTCTTTGTTCGTATTGATATTTTTGGCACTACAATTTGTTATTCACCGGTCAGAACGCAATTCAACCAAAATGACTAACTAAATATGATCACTTCGGGTTTTGAGTTCGTGTGAAGTATTAATTCACTGCGACTATTAATAAGATTTGTGCCTTTAAAAATCTAAGAACACTACTTTTCAAACACTTCTTGCTAGCAATGGGCGATATTGTATCGGTATCGGAAATATCGATACTTTTGAGACGATATTTCGATTTTTTGGATCGATACACAAGCGTCCGATACTCGACCGTATCGATACTGAAAACCGCGATTTTTGTATCGATATACTTTTATGCATACGGACCAGCTAGCTGACATCGCGCCATGTTACAAGGGCTAACATCTCAATGTGTACACGAGATCACCGCCACTTTTCATACGCTATGTTATGCTGTCTGTCAGTATCAGTGGAGCCCACACATCGTAGAACCGCTGCGACGTTGGCTGCGATCAGGGCCGGATTTACGATTGTGGGGGCCCGGGGCCCAGTTATAGTGGGGGCCCCAAAATTAAACAAAACTGTTTTTTATCGTACGAGTTAAAAGCATTTATTTGCTATTGAAAAAATTACCAAAAATTTGTTAGAATTTTTTCTTAAGTCCTATTTAGAGTTCCAAGCGAAGTGAAAATCTCATACAAAATGATCATTTTTTTACGCTCGTGAAAAATGCAACCTGCAAAAATTTCACTTCGCTAGGAACTGTAGACAAATTCGATCAAGCGAAATCGTTGTGCGATCGCGAAAGGTTGTGGATCTCATCTTTTCTTGTGTTCACTTTTTTCACGCATGCAAACGCTAGTGAAAAAAGCAGCAGCAAGCAAAAACTTGCGTGCGTTTATATTCTGTCAGTTGCAGCCAATTTTCTCTTCGCTCGGAGTGTAAACTCGTGAATTTCGCTTCACTTAAACTGTAAATTGCAGACTGGTGAAATACCTGCGTGTTCCACAAACGGGTTTTCACGACAGATTTCGCAAGCGAAAATTTAAGCTTTTTACTTGTCAAATTTTTCACTTCGCTTGGAAACTATGCTTTACGAGTTTTTTTGCAGAAAACTTATTAATTAAATAATCAACATAACTTCTTCAGTATACTCGTACTCGAAACTTAATAATGCTAAGTTTGACTGCCTTTCATTCTTCACAGTCGCACGCAACCTATTTTTAATATGTTTCATCTTCAAACTTTTTTCTTGATACCTGAAAAAAAAACTACCGCAATTTGAAAAAAATGCGATCCACAGGCAAAAATTTGCACACAATTTGAGAAAGACTGCACAAATATAAGACGACTCTGACAATAATGGAAACTAGGAAAAAACTACACATATCTGCAGGTCAATTAAATTTGCACACGAGCTCAGAAAATCTGCATTTTGCAAAGCACATCTGGTATCCCTGATTCGGACCAGTGAGCAAAAGCAATGCATTAAAAAACTTGTGGGTTATTTTCTTTATCTGCTTTACCACCCATGCGCGCTAAAGCCCTAGAGTTAAAGTTTGGCCGACTGTCATTGAAAAGTTCCAATCAAACAGTCAACAGTTTTTTCATCATAGTTTTAACATTGCTGATGTTCGATTGGAACGAGTTTTGACACTTCGATTGGCGCTTTTAATGACAGTCGGCCAAACTTTAACTCTAGGCGTTTAATGCGCGCTGGTTCGATTCAAATGGTGTGTTAATGTGTGTCATTCCAAGAGAATCCAAGGTGAACTCTTATGGATGTAGTTGCGATATTGGCGCTCGCGAAAAAATAACACTTAAGGAAAGTGTCAGATTGTAATGGTCTGTTCGAATTTTCTTACTGTAAATCGAACTTTTGATTAAATCTCTTTTTTAAAAAGAAAAAATCTTTTTGTCGATTTGTGGGGGCCCTAAAAATGTGGGGGCCCGGGCCCCCTGGGCCCCCTTATAAATCCGGCTCTGGCTGCGATAAAGCAAAGCAAATCGGATAGAGATGCCAGCTAGTTGATACGAGCTGGAACCACTGAAAAGCTGCCACTGTCAGTATAAATATCGCACAAGTCTATTTGCACTAGCAAAACTTAAGCCTGTATAACACTCTTTGACCAAACGTCTAATATTTGGCACTTTTTGACAGATAAAAATTTGGTCGAAGATAATTATTTGTCACTCTCCAATTTTAACATGAGGCAAACACGGGCAAACAACAACCATGATGTCAAATAAATTTGACCATTATGTCAGAAGGTCAAAAATTTGACCATTAGACAAAGAGTGTACTACAGGCTCTAGATGGAGAAATAGATAGAGAGAATGTTGTGTTTGTTTTACTTGAGCCACACATTTAAAGCCAAAAAGGAGTGCTCAATAATAACGTGTTCTCAAATACTTTCAAAAATAGGCATAGCTCTACGTTGCATTATTAAGCCACAAAACTTATATTGTTTCTCTGACAATTGATTTAAATATTGTTTGTTCACATTTATACTCAGCTTCATTTGTTTTTATTTCAATTAATTCTACTTCTCTATTTCTGCGTTGAAATGCATCCACAAACCCCTCAAACGAAATTCAACGTTATCAGAAATGATGTTTGGCTTCGATTTAGTTGGGCCATAACCCAACGAGCGGGAGCCCAACTAAAACGTAGCCCAACTAAACATAGCCCAACGAGCGAAACTTGACTGTATTTTAAAAACAAATATAAGTTTTCTGGTTACACTGTTCAGATCGAATATTTGCAAGCGGAAACTAACTCATGCTTTCCGTCGACACAAGTTAGAGTACAAGTGAAAAAAAAATTACAATATTATTTATTAGTTAGAAAAATTCAGCGGTAGACTTCACTATCTTATTTTCGCTGACATATCTAACTTTTTTATGTCATCAATTTCCTCTTAAATTAATATGGAAGTGTGTCAATAATTTATACAAATAAGACGGGAGCTTCACAGCCCATTGGGCCAGTGAATACAAATCTTGAAGATATAAGTTGTTTAATTCATTTGTTTGCCAAAGCTCAGAATTTCTGCATTGCCTGTATGTATTTGTTTGTGAAGTCTTTTGATTCATGCTGCTCTAGAGAATGCGGATAGATACCAGAAAAACCACAAAAAGAAGGATGGTGGTATTCAAGACACGACCGCATGACGTTGGACTACGGTATTCTTATATTCCATTAAAACAAATAATAGAGAGAATTGCAACTCTAGTATTTGCTGCAATTTTATCTAACAGTGCATTTCTGAATGCTGAGACGTTAAAACGTTATAAATAATAATATATACTAAAAGAATGGGTATCTTTTATTTAATCGCTGTCATTTCATACATATTCGAATCAACCCTTTGTTTACTGCACTACCAAGACAATCATTTAATTGAGCGAATTGGTAAAATTTTCCTATCTAAGCAAAAAGCAAACTTTACGAAACTATCTGAAATTGGAGCCCAGAACGATTCAACCGAAAATTTTAAATTTGAAAATTGTTTGACATTTAATCGATAAAACTCATGCTAGGTTAGTTCCAGCCCAGCATATAACTTCATGTATTTGAAAAAAAAAAACGTTTGGTTCAATAACTCAATATAGCAAGAGCTCAATCACACGTTTTTCGGTAGTTGTTATCAAGGTTTGGGCGAGTGACCAGCGTTGTTAAACTCGCTCGCAAAAAGCATGCGATACTCCAAGTGGCGTTCTCGCCGCTACCGAAATCTCACACTAGAGATACTCCTGTCGTACTGTTTCTCATTCTCTTTTCCTTTTTTCATTTCACACTACCGAGCGTTGATGCTTGCGAGTTTTCTCATAGGCCGACACGCACTCTCGCTCGCGTACTTTCCCACTCGCGTGTACCTCCCTTTCTCGCGAGCACAACCGTCAAGACGCATTATGACGATACGGAGTGACAAGGTACGACAAAGCGGAGTGGCGAAAAAAATATTTCGATGGGTAGGCAGGGATGCCACATATACAGATTTTTCAGTACTTATACAGATTTTTGCGTATTTTTTATACAGATATCTGTATATACAGATTACAGATTTTCTGGAAATAGTACAGAACTATACAGATTTTTTTTTTTTTGATTTTCGTGGATCGCGAAACAAACTTTTCGATATAGTTGAAAATCGAAAAAGAACTCAAATGCTATTGAGCGTATTGGAGGTTTCATTATATTTATATGTTACGCATAAACGTGTGCATAATTGTGTTTTTTATTTTAAGGGATATGTCCAGTACATATGCAGATATTTATACAGATTGAAATACCACCAAGGTGATTTTCTGAGATTCGAAATACAGTTGAAATTGTGGCATCACTGCGAGTAGGTGGTCGAATATCATACACGTTCAAGCATGCGATTCTATAAAGATTTATCACCCCACTTTCGCTCGTCGGTGCACGATGCAAAACTGCTTGGCATCAGTTTAGCGATGGACAAGCCGCATGCGTGAGTCGGTGAACGAAGCATTTTTGTTTTCGGGCACATTTTTTCAAGCACTCCTAGTCAAGTACTCTTATTCGAGTACTCGCGTATTTGGCGTGAGTAAAAAAGCAAAAGAGAATTTGCGAGCGGCTGTATGCTGGCTGCTGCTCTGGCAAATGCACGGATAATAAAGAGTTTCTCGAAAGTGTGTGTGCGAACGACTGGAGAAGCGTAGCACACATCTCAGTCTCGAGCAGAAAGGCGTGGATATGTTTTGCTTCTCGCTCGTTTAGCAACGCTGCTGTTGAGTTTGATATCCGATTGAATACTTTATTCACTGTGATTTCGGATTTGCGTTGATCTACGTTGTACTTTTTTGTGCCGAATGCTGAAAAATATCAGGGAAATTGATGTTAAATTTCAGGGAAAATCAGGGAATTTTATTTTAAAATTTTTTCGCCACCCTGTGTTAAAAATTGTCATAACAATTTATCAATCTACAAAATTTCCGTTTTAAATATATTTCCGAAAACCAATCGGAGCTTGAGTGAATAAAAAACTGGATAAAACTGGCAAATATCTGAAAAACTGGAAGTGAGTGTCATGGCGTCTCTCTTTTCTATAGGCTTTCTAGGATATAGAGAAGACGTAGAACTCACCGTTTTGTAGCCTATGAGAAAACTCGCAAGCATCAACGCTCGGTAGTGTGAAATGAAAAAAGGAAAAGAGAATGAGAAACAGTACGACAGGAGTATCTCTAGTGTGAGATTTCGGTAGCGGCGAGAACGCCACTTGGAGTATCGCATGCTTTTTGCGAGCGAGTTTAACAACGCTGCAACAGTAGATTTTTCCTGAATATTTGTCAGTTCCCTGATTTCCCTGATCGAAAAATGAATTCCCTGACATTCCTCGAGTTTTCAGGTTTTTCCAGTTTTTCGACAACCTGTAACAGCATTTTCAGTATACCATCTTCTCGCAGGAAACACGGTCAAATAAAAGACGGCATAACATGGTTGAAATAAAACCAAACAAATAGATTTTACCAGACCATAAAAAAAATCTTCTATTTATTTTCTGTTGCGTAGCAGTTAAAAAAATGTTAGAGGACTTAAATACCAAAAGACAGCGAAGTCAGAAATAATTGAAATTTAAACTTCACCGATGTAACAGAAGGAAATGTCGCGTTAATACTTTTGTTAGATATAAAAGTAAATGGAAAAGCTCTATATCTTAATTTTGAGATGGATTGATTGCGTAATTTTAAATTCTGTTGCTGTTAGAGGAAATTTGTCAGTCCGTAATTTTAACAAAATGTAACAAAACAAGACAGTTCTGATTAAAATGAGTAATTTTTTGCGAAGAGTTATCTCTTTAGTTGCTGTATCCAAAACTGACACTGGATTCAATCCCCGTAACAGAAAAGCTCCTTTCAATCTTTTTTCCTTTTTTCTAAATTTATTTGGGATCCAGTTTTTTCTTCAGCCTTATTCCAGTTAAATCGAAAATTTTATTGGCAACTCTGATCGTAGGCTTGGTTTATACGTCGTCATTAGTCGCTAGAAGCGATTTTTTTTCCATCGGTGGCTTCAAATCCGAATTAGTTGATTGGCGTGCGATAATATATATAGTATATTTAAGCGTTCCAAGAAAGCATTTCATGTGTTGTGTTCATCAGTTCGCAGTTTGCTTGCAGGGCCGGATTTAGACGGTGGGGGGCCCGGGGCAAATTTATTTGTGAGGCCCTCTTTTCTTAAAACATTTAGAGGTAACGTTCTGGGAGGTGACGAGCAAAAAAAAAGGTCGGCCCAGGACTAGGGGGGCCCCCTTGAATCGGGAGGCCCGGGGCATTTGCCCCCCCCTCAAATCCGGGCCTGTTTGCTTGCATCATCCTAGCAAAAGAATTCAGAAATGATTATCAATAGTTGTCTTTGAAGGACTTTCACTATTAAAAAAAATATCCACAAGATGCCCATCGACACCATGGAACTGATGGAGGCAGTAGGAGCTCTGATGGATAACGAAAACGTACGGGTCACTGTAAAAAGTAGTGCTAAAGGTGCTGCCATCTGTGCCGCTTCCTGTTTTATTGGTGGCCTCCTGGGCGGTTCCAAAGGTCTGGCATTGGGAGGAACGATTGGTGCTGTCAGTGCTGCTATTATGAGTAGAGGGCAATTCCGTCCTGTTAGCGAAATTATTTTGCACGAAATGAGTGAACGTGACCGAGAGCAACTCAAGGATCGCGTAGTATATGCTGTGCGAGACTTCCATCCTACCGATATGGGCGTGCTACTGTCGCTTCTTATGGGTAATAAGGAGGTCCAGAAGGCAGTACTCAATACCGTAACGACGTTTATAACAAACGAGATGGATATGCAAATTGTCGACTGATACTGTATTTACGGATCAACACATCAACTAGAGCAATGGTATGCACAGTATTTGTTAACAATGAATATTTGAATAATAAAAAGTTTATAAAAATGTTGGACTGATGGTTGGATGTGCTGAATCACAATTGATTTTGAGATGACGATGAAATTTTGCATTCAAATTGAAATTGTGGAGTTTATACATAACAAAACGTTCTTACTAATAGGGTTTTATGACAACTAAATCAAGGTCTATATGAACACCAGAACGCAAAAAAACATTCTTGTACGCTATAATTCATTACAAAAATTTATTATGAATTGAAAATAAAATAGCTAACTATTTACAGTTAACAGCATCCTCAATCATTCAGCATTGTTGTTTAATCGTCCCAGTACCAAGCGTCCACTTCCTCCACCAACGGTTGATCTTGT
Organism: Wyeomyia smithii; assembly: GCF_029784165.1. Classification (NCBI taxonomy): domain Eukaryota; kingdom Metazoa; phylum Arthropoda; class Insecta; order Diptera; family Culicidae; genus Wyeomyia; species Wyeomyia smithii. The sequence goes on from NC_073696.1 coordinate 98,587,122, forward strand.
TTTTCCATGTTCGGGTCCTCTCGGTAATAGTCAGGAGTCCACCAGTCCAGTACCCGTACTTGTCGAACCGGTACCAGGATAATTTCGGCCACAACTCGCTTACAGTAGTTGGCCATTTGCAAGCGAACCATATAATTCCGCATACCTTCAGCTAGAGTTTGCGTTAGGGAGCGAATGAACAGTGGTTCCTGGTATTGTGGAATGATATGTAAAGTTTCCGTTGTAACAATCAAGATCTGACATCCTTCCTCCGGATTCATGTAGATATCTTTTAAATAGTCCAACGAAGTTCTTTGTCCTTGCAGTGCGACAGACTGGGCTGATCGGCTTCCAGGGATCAGACGTGCTTTTAGCTTGAAGTAATAATTCCACCCTGTTTTATTTTTGCGATACCACGAGAATACCAGTTGCCGTCCGGCAATTCGATGTGGATCCGTGAAAGGCGCAATCGAAAGGCGACGTACAAACGGTGGATACATGTAGAACAAAGATCGTATTGTGCATGTCCGCAGCCCGCGTAGAATACCCATATTTACCGGTTGCAAGCGTCGGGGCAAATCTTCATCACACTGCTTACAGTACTTCTGATAAAGATGGTGCCAAAATTTAGCAGACTGCACAACTTCAGCCGTTTTACGACATATGAGCGCAAAACTGCAAACATCTTCCGGTAGGATGTATTCCGATATAAGATACCAAATGTCGATAACATAATCAGAATAACTGTTCTCCTGTGGCGTATTGGAGACTACGTTTTGTAAACCCAGACCAATTTGATCTTCACCTAATTCAGAATCATGCTCCTCCTCTGTTACGTCAACTGATAACTTGTTGGCTTTGGACACACGGGTTGTGCTTTTCTTCGAATGGGCATAATCGTAGATGGAGATATCTGTGATTTAATTGATTGTAATTTTATCAAGTGATTCACCATACATGTACTGCATGTTTCGTACCGCTTTTCGAATTGAGACTCCGTGATTTCACTTTAACGCAGACAGCCATCACGTTTAGCAAAATTGCACATTAATTATATTCAACTTACAGACTTTAATTAAGAATTTTAAGTAGTATAATACTTTACTTAAAATAGAATTAAAAAACTAATATTTACAATAATTAACAATAAAAGAAGTCCAATCGGGTTTTGTTTTGATTTTATGTTTGCTTTTCACACGTTCAATTGCAATCATCCAATAAATGGATTGACACTTCATTTATCACATCGCATAAATTTATTGTGATAATTTTGAACCTTTTAAACAATTAGGGTATTACAACCTGAAAATATTTAAAAGGTTTTAAAAATAATGTGTAGAGCAAAAAGTAAAATATTAATTTTACAGTGGATTTTATTTGCCATGCCATTTCAGGGAATTAGATATCTACTCATCTTTTTCAGATTTTTTTTGTCGCTTGTTAGTCTGTGTCGTTTGTTGAATAATTTGATCAATTTTTTATTTGCCGTAGTTTAGGCCAAAATTTTAAAGTGATAAACAAAATTTTCTCTTGGTGAACGTTATCTCAAGCCTGCTCTAACGCGATCATCGCTCCTGAATTATTGTTCCTGTAATCTACCCGGAGCAAACATTCAAATCCCGAACTAATCCAGACAGCGACTGAAAAAGTTTAACATGAACCGTCAAATAGTATCCAGCTTTCCACGAGCGGTAATGGCGGACAGTGCACGCAGCCCATTTTGACGTTTTCTGTAGCTCACGGAATTTTCAATCGCAGTAACGGAGTAGAAAATATAACAACGTAGTAACGTAGCATAGCAACTTCAACAAACAATGGGCGTTTTGTTATTCTAGCTTCGTCGTGCGCATGCGCAGATCAAAATAAACAAAACTGTTTAATAAAGCTGCTGTGCTACGTTGCAAAACTTTTATGTTTTTTACCCCGTTACTGCGATTGAAAATTACCCGACCTACAGAAAACGTCAAAATGGGCTGCGTACACTGTCCGCCATTACCGCTCGTGGGAAGCTGGATACTGTTGGCACTGATTGGAAACAGTTTGACACCGGCCACACCAGCTTGAAATTTTCGTATTTGACAAAATAATTTTCGGTCAAATATTTTCCAAGTGTATTAAGTTTGACAAACAATTATCTTTGACCTAAATTTTGTCAATTTTATCTGTAAAAATTAATCAAATATTTGGCGCTTGGTCAACATGTTTAACCCATTATGGACCCGGTCCAAACAGTACTTTAGAATTTTTTCACGAATAACTGAGATAAGATAAAAACACTACGTCTTCTGTATATGATAGCTGGGAATGTTGGCTACAAAAAAAATATACTGGACACCCCTCCCCAACCATCCCGTAGGGTGGCTAGCGTTTCGCGCAGATGTGTTCAAAAACACAATTTTTCATTATAACTTTTAAAACTGAAAAAAATAATAGGAAGCTATTGATATTGATATATTCTAGTTACTAATGGATGACTTTTATTTTGTACCATTGATCAATACTCTACGAGCATTACAACGCCCGTGCCCCTTGATCGAAAATGACTGTTCGTTTTTCCGAACAGTGGTCCTTTAGGTATTCACTTTGTTCACGTAGTGTCAAACGCAGTTAGTTGAATGGCTGGATTGGTTTCGAATTATTATTGTTTATGTGGACTAAATCTGTATTGAAGCTATCGTAAGTATCAGTTTCATGTCTTTTGATTACTTTGCTCGAAGTATATAGTTGTTATAATTGTTATAATTTATTAAAATTTATCTGACAGAGTGTGTGTCTTAATGAAAAACTTAATACTAATGTCAATAAACTATCACAAAAGGTTACCTAACGCGAATTCTATTTTTAAAAGCTGTGTTAATATTGAAAAAGTCACGCAAAATAACATCGCAAAGCTTATTTTGGCGGGGTAACCCGCCGTTTTGGTGTGACAGTTACCATAACGGTGAGTTCTACGTCTTCTCTCTATCCTATAGGCTGACTACTACACTAGAAAGCCTATAGAAAAGAGAGACGCCATGACACTCACTTCCATTAAGCTCACACCAAAACGGCTGGAAGGCCTTTAAAGTTTCGAAAGTTTTGACGCAAAGTATTGCAATCAAGTTGCGATGAAAAAAGGGACTTGCTAGTTTACGTAACAACTTGTGTGCAAGTACAATTTAAAAAAAAAGAATTGTTAATGTTTTTCGAATCCCAGCTCTCGAGGTACGATGCTGGCCTAACAAGCCATTCATCGTAGGTTCGAGTCTTGACTCGGGAGAGACTGTTAGTGTTAGTAGGATCGTAGCGCTAGCCCCACAATTGTCCTGTACACTCAACGGTTAGCTGCGAAGTCTGTGTATAGTAAACAGAAGGTCAAGTTCCGAATCGGAATGTGACTCTAACATATATTAAATTTAAACATGTTTGATATACGCTTTACTGCCATACGGTTTAATTCCTGTTACGTGAGATGTGTTTGGGTCCCTAAACATATAATATTGAAAAAGTCACGCAAAATAACATCGCAAAGCTTATTTTGGCGGGGGAACCCGCCGTTTTGGTGTGACAGTTACCATAACGGTGAGTTCTACGTCTTCTCTCTATCCTATAGGCTGACTATACTACACGGAGAGGAACTCGCGCAGTATGAATTAATCTGTCATTAATTTCACTGAAGTTTGGGAGCAAGAAGTAGCATTGGGCGATACGACGGAGAGTATCGATACCTCAGTATCGATACCCGAAGAACCAAAAGTATCGAGATACTCAAAATATCGGTCAAAAAGTATCGATACCAGAAGTATCGATACTATAGTTGAGATCATTTTTTGAATGTTTGATAAATACATTTACTCAGGGTGGCCACTCTACCGGGAAAAACGGAAAAAGCGGGAAAAAGCAGGGGATTTCAAATCACCGGGAAAAAAAATACGGGAAAACCGGGAAATTAGGCTTCACGCCGGGAAAATCATCCTTCTTCATGTCTGCCGCTTTATTCGTTCAACAGTTTCTGAGAAAATGTCAACATGAGACCCTGTTTTTTTTTCATGTTTACCTAACTGGCATGATTCTGCCGGCTAGGGGAAAGCTGGTTGTTGGTTTCAGTTGAAGTCGACAGCGGCTTCGCAGCAAGATCTGCGTCAAATAAAATCAGGCTTGATCAGGTGGATAAATTTACTGTTCCGTAACATATATTGTCAGATTTTAAAGAAGTCAAAAAGTTATCAGCGTCGCGGGAGGCGTATTGAAACGTCTTGTGAATAGTGTTCGACATCGCATCGGGGAGAATCCGGTCAAAAGCCAAATAGGACCGGAAACTTCGAGTCTCGATTTTATTTCGAACCGGACCGGAACGGAGCTAGCCGGTTTGTACTTCCCGATTTTTGGTATGATTTTAACCACAAGCAGCAAAAAGCAGCTAAAAATTTTTTTTCATTCTGTGTTGGACCTTTTGACTACTTGATTTTGTTGGGGAAAGACGCCACCTTGAAGAGCTATTTGTTAAAGATTTCTCAGTTTTTTTTTTCTATATCAAAAACAAACAGTAGCTAAATTATTTTTTTTTTTCAAATTGTTTATTCAGAGTGTCAGTTGAATTTATTTTACGGACCATGAGAAAATTTCTTATACAATACATTAACCCCAGCTCGAAAATTTTAAAATCCCAGGATCAAAGTTTTTCGAAAAAAAAAATTGTTTTGAAATAACAGATCGTGATTTTGTAAAATGCATCTTGACAGTTCATGTGCATTTTTTTCATTGGTCACTCTGAGACTCTTCTTCCCAAAGTCCGCTTGAAGTTTTGCCTGAGGTCATTTTTCTAGAAGACAAAAACTCTATGCCCCAACTCTTGAATTTATCCCACGCATTTCATTGGCATCCTGATACAGAAGCACTACAAGCTCGAAAGAAGGTTGACAGAGAAAGATGCAGAAGGAAGCAAAAAAGCGCGAGAAAGGCAAAGATTGTCAACGATTTGGAGATGAAGAGGGCGAAAATTGTGCAGCAGATCACCATGAAGGTACTTGCTAAAGTCGACAAACAGCTAAACACGATTAAGGAGGAATGTTTTTCATAGTTTTGTAACACTATTGTTGTAAGGCACAAATAAGCATGTGAAAATTGATTTTTTTCTCATATGTTTTGAAAATAAATTTCACTAAATATCATCGGGAAAACCGGGAAAAACCGGGAAATTGAAAATTGATATTGAGTGGCCACCCTGAATTTACTGAGAACCAGTAATCGATTCAGTGATTCGCGAAAATACAGCACAACTATTTGCTGAACAGGAAACAGTTAATGAATGGTTGCAGGGATCCAGCAAAAGAATTGATATGTCAAAAAATTTACGTCAAGCCGTCATTAGTAAAACACGCCAAATCGCTGTGCAGCTGGTACGGGATCATCGCTAAGCTCCTGATAGCGAATATGGGACCATAGCTAAGTCCTTGTTGGGCAAGATGAACTTAAAAGTTGAAATGATAATCATACATCTCTAGTTCAACAGTAATTTGCCTATGATCCGATTGGCGGATGGAATCTGGTGCCTGACGGAAACATTGAATAAACGGGTAACCAGCAAATTGATTTATGCTTTGCTGAACGAGCAGCAAATTGTCATAGCTGACAACCGGCAAGTTGTATTTTGTCAGGGGGGATCTATCTGTCAAGCATCGTGTAACCAACATATTCGGCAATATGGCGTTTGTTTTGGTTTTGGTTCTGTTTGGTCACGAAACTGATCGATGTGAAATATTATAGAATTAAAACGTTTTTTATCAAAACTCGAGAAACCGCGGAAAACTTTCACGAATGTGTTGTGCAGTGATTTTTTCCCCCATTATTGTTTCTAGTTACAACGTTATGGACCAACAAACGTCATGGACCAACAAACGTCATGGACCAGAGTTGATCTGCGATAACGCACACATATATGAAATTTGACAGCAGTGAATCCCCTCTGTATTTTGTTTTACCGAACATGCAGCAAACGGTTTGTCACTTTTATGCAATTGAGCACTACTGAATAATTAGCAAATTTCATTTTGCTGAACAGATTGCTGGAGGCACAGCACACCATAAATCAGCAAAATTTTGGTGGTTTCCAGCAATGAAAATTTGATGTGCCGACTTTTGACGTTGGACTAACGTCTTTATCGAAGTTAGGCACCTGAATTTGAAAATCTAGTAATTCAACCGGGGAAAACCAGGGAAAAGTGGTAAGGTTTTGAGCGCTTATATATCAGTCATTTCTTTTCAGAATTTCGAGGTTTTGGCATCAACCGATAAGAAATTCTTTTACGGTTGAATTTATGTAACAAAAATAACCTATTGTTCGAGATACACTATTGAAAAATTGATAAATCACATCGATTGTCTAAATCATACCGAGCAACCAATCACCACCTCTCTTCACAAGCACAGTCGACACTAACGAATACAACCGATCTGACTTTGTAAACAGTCTCACAGCTTTCAACCAATAACGAGCTCGCTTTCGGTAGCTGCAACAGGTGTTTCAACACCGTTTTAAAATGCTTCTTTTATCATTACCACTGAACAGATTCTAAACACCAATGGCTTGATTGATAGGGGAAATATTGCGCAAGATTGTCATATAATAATTTAAATATGTTTTCGATACTAAACTAGTTAAAAGTTGTGTTAAAAGTCGTGCACATTCAACCAATCACAAGCTCGCTTCTTGTTTGCTCGCGGATGGATTTTTGCTTTGGGCTATATAATAGCCTGTGTCGTCTCATAGCAGTCATCAGTTAACAAGTGAAAAGCCACCAGGCCGGTCTTGTATAATCAGCAGCGGTGGCTGATTCCAGCGGCCAACTTGAGCTGCAGCAGAACCAGAGCGGTGGTATCAGGCAGCAGCGGCGGAGGTAGTGGGAAGCTGCATTTCTTCATTCAGTTCGGGTCTCCTTCGATCTGAGTTGGACCCCACCAGCGGTAATCCAATTCAGATATCGTTGGGTGAAAACAGCCAGAAACTGCGCGAGCCAGCACCGCCACTAGGAAAGCTACCGCCATTTAGTGTGTGTGCAGTGTGCACATATAGCGTATGTGCATCTGTATTGCTATGACATTTGCGATGATAGGGATGGCGCTGTTGCGTGTGTATGGCTAGCTATAGCGTGTGTAAGACACTAGCATGTGTAGCATATTATGGCTATTGCGTGTATATCTTCAGCGTGTGTACGGATAGTTATAGCTTGTGTGTGGATAGCTGCTGCGTGTGTAATGATTAGTTATAGCGTATGTATGGATAGTAATAGCACATGGTTGGATAGCTTATGCGTGTGTATAGATAGTTGTATCGGATGTATGGAAAGGAATAGCGTGTGTATGGATAGCTATAGCTACAGCGTGTGTATGAATAGTTTTAACGCGTGTTTAGATAGTTATAGCATGTGTGTGAATAACTATAGCGGGTGTTTATCGAAGATTATTATTGTCATTGAAAATATTAAAACGTCTTAACGAACACAGTTGTGAATTTGATTTTACAGCAGCGATTTTAACTTCTTCAGCCAGTCTTTATTCATCGAGGAAAAATTACTACCTATGAATGATCAACACTTATTTACTACAAATTTGATTTAGATCAAAACGGGTTCTTTTGAGTATCATAAATTATTGGTAAAAAGAGTTGCAAGTTTTCTCAATGAGCATTCATTAAATTTTCGTTTTTGTTTCTCGGTGCGCGGTTTTGATTTTGTTTCTCGCACACAGAGAAAGAAACAAATTTGTCGCTATCGTGAAAAATAACAAAACAATTAGAAATGCTCTAAATCACAACTGAAGAAGTTAAGATATTTTCCTGTCACTCGCAGCGTTGCTAAACGAGCGAGAAGCAAAACATATCCACTCCTTTCTGCTCGAGACTGAGATGTGTGCTACGCTTCTCCAGTCGTTCGCACACACACTTTCGAGAAACTCTTTATTATCCGTGCATTTGCCAGAGCAGCAGCCAGCATACAGCCGCTCGCAAATTCTCTTTTGCTTTTTTACTCACGCCAAATACGCGAGTACTCGAATAAGAGTACTTGACTAGGAGTGCTTGAAAAAATGTGCCCGAAAACAAAAATGCTTCGTTCACCGACTCACGCATGCGGCTTGTCCATCGCTAAACTGATGCCAAGCAGTTTTGCATCGTGCACCGACGAGCGAAAGTGGGGTGATAAATCTTTATAGAATCGCATGCTTGAACGTGTATGATATTCGACCACCTACTCGCAGTGATGCCACAATTTCAACTGTATTTCGAATCTCAGAAAATCACCTTGGTGGTATTTCAATCTGTATAAATATCTGCATATGTACTGGACATATCCCTTAAAATAAAAAACACAATTATGCACACGTTTATGCGTAACATATAAATATAATGAAACCTCCAATACGCTCAATAGCATTTGAGTTCTTTTTCGATTTTCAACTATATCGAAAAGTTTGTTTCGCGATCCACGAAAATCAAAAAAAAAAAAAAATCTGTATAGTTCTGTACTATTTCCAGAAAATCTGTAATCTGTATATACAGATATCTGTATAAAAAATACGCAAAAATCTGTATAAGTACTGAAAAATCTGTATATGTGGCATCCCTGCCTACCCATCGAAATATTTTTTTCGCCACTCCGCTTTGTCGTACCTTGTCACTCCGTATCGTCATAATGCGTCTTGACGGTTGTGCTCGCGAGAAAGGGAGGTACACGCGAGTGGGAAAGTACGCGAGCGAGAGTGCGTGTCGGCCTATGAGAAAACTCGCAAGCATCAACGCTCGGTAGTGTGAAATGAAAAAAGGAAAAGAGAATGAGAAACAGTACGACAGGAGTATCTCTAGTGTGAGATTTCGGTAGCGGCGAGAACGCCACTTGGAGTATCGCATGCTTTTTGCGAGCGAGTTTAACAACGCTGCAACAGTAGATGTCCCGAATTAATCTTTTGCGCTGAAAAAATAAGTTTCTGCACTAAAAAGCCGCTCAAAAAAATCGCGTCTTAGTTTGAAAAATTTTTCCTGAATATTTGTCAGTTCCCTGATTTCCCTGATCGAAAAATGAATTCCCTGACATTCCTCGAGTTTTCAGGTTTTTCCAGTTTTTCGACAACCTGTAACAGCATTTTCAGTATACCATCTTCTCGCAGGAAACACGGTCAAATAAAAGACGGCATAACATGGTTGAAATAAAACCAAACAAATAGATTTTACCAGACCATAAAAAAAATCTTCTATTTATTTTCTGTTGCGTAGCAGTTAAAAAAATGTTAGAGGACTTAAATACCAAAAGACAGCGAAGTCAGAAATAATTGAAATTTAAACTTCACCGATGTAACGAAAGGAAATGTCGCGTTAATACTTTTGTTAGATATAAAAGTAAATGGAAAAGCTCTATATCTTAATTTTGAGATGGATTGATTGCGTAATTTTAAATTCTGTTGCTGTTAGAGGAAAGTTGTCAGTCCGTAATTTTAACAAAATGTAACAAAACAAGACAGTTCTGATTAAAATGAGTAATTTTTTGCGAAGAGTTATCTCTTTAGTTGCTGTATCCAAAACTGACACTGGATTCAATCCCCGTAACAGAAAAGCTCCTTTCAATCTTTTTTCCTTTTTTCTAAATTTATTTGGGATCCAGTTTTTTCTTCAGCCTTATTCCAGTTAAATCGAAAATTTTATTGGCAACTCTGATCGTAGGCTTGGTTTATACGTCGTCATTAGTCGCTAGAAGCGATTTTTTTTCCATCGGTGGCTTCAAATCCGAATTAGTTGATTGGCGTGCGATAATATATATAGTATATTTAAGCGTTCCAAGAAAGCATTTCATGTGTTGTGTTCATCAGTTCGCAGTTTGCTTGCAGGGCCGGATTTAGACGGTGGGGGGCCCGGGGCAAATTTATTTGTGAGGCCCTCTTTTCTTAAAACATTTAGAGGTAACGTTCTGGGAGGTGACGAGCAAAAAAAAGGTCGGCCCAGGACTAGGGGGGCCCCCTTGAATCGGGAGGCCCGGGGCATTTGCCCCCCCCCTCAAATCCGGGCCTGTTTGCTTGCATCATCCTAGCAAAAGAATTCAGAAATGATTATCAATAGTTATCTTTGAAGGACTTTCACTATTAAAAAAAATATCCACAAGATGCCCATCGACACCATGGAACTGATGGAGGCAGTAGGAGCTCTGATGGATAACGAAAACGTACGGGTCACTGTAAAAAGTAGTGCTAAAGGTGCTGCCATCTGTGCCGCTTCCTGTTTTATTGGTGGCCTCCTGGGCGGTTCCAAAGGTCTGGCATTGGGAGGAACGATTGGTGCTGTCAGTGCTGCTATTATGAGTAGAGGGCAATTCCGTCCTGTTAGCGAAATTATTTTGCACGAAATGAGTGAACGTGACCGAGAGCAACTCAAGGATCGCGTAGTATATGCTGTGCGAGACTTCCATCCTACCGATATGGGCGTGCTACTGTCGCTTCTTATGGGTAATAAGGAGGTCCAGAAGGCAGTACTCAATACCGTAACGACGTTTATAACAAACGAGATGGATATGCAAATTGTCGACTGATACTGTATTTACGGATCAACACATCAACTAGAGCAATGGTATGCACAGTATTTGTTAACAATGAATATTTGAATAATAAAAAGTTTATAAAAATGTTGGACTGATGGTTGGATGTGCTGAATCACCATTGATTTTGAGATGACGATGAAATTTTGCATTCAAATTGAAATTGTGGAGTTTATACATAACAAAACGTTTTATGACAACTAAATCAAGGTCTATATGAACACCAGAACGCAAAAAAACATTCTTGTACGCTATAATTCATTACAAAAATTTATTATGAATTGAAAATAAAATAGCTAACTATTTACAGTTAACAGCATCCTCAATCATTCAGCATTGTTGTTTAATCGTCCCAGTACCAAGCGTCCACTTCCTCCACCAACGGTTGATCTTGTTTTTCCATGTTCGGGTCCTCTCGGTAATAGTCAGGAGTCCACCAGTCCAGTACCCGTACTTGTCGAACCGGTACCAGGATAATTTCGGCCACAACTCGCTTACAGTAGTTGGCCATTTGCAAGCGAACCATATAATTCCGCATACCTTCAGCTAGAGTTTGCGTTAGGGAGCGAATGAACAGTGGTTCCTGGTATTGTGGAATGATATGTAAAGTTTCCGTTGTAACAATCAAGATCTGACATCCTTCCTCCGGATTCATGTAGATATCTTTTAAATAGTCCAACGAAGTTCTTTGTCCTTGCAGTGCGACAGACTGGGCTGATCGGCTTCCAGGGATCAGACGTGCTTTTAGCTTGAAGTAATAATTCCACCCTGTTTTATTTTTGCGATACCACGAGAATACCAGTTGCCGTCCGGCAATTCGATGTGGATCCGTGAAAGGCGCAATCGAAAGGCGACGTACAAACGGTGGATACATGTAGAACAAAGATCGTATTGTGCATGTCCGCAGCCCACGTAGAATACCCATATTTACCGGTTGCAAGCGTCGGGGCAAATCTTCATCACACTGCTTACAGTACTTCTGATAAAGATGGTGCCAAAATTTAGCAGACTGCACAACTTCAGCCGTTTTACGACATATGAGCGCAAAACTGCAAACATCTTCCGGTAGGATGTATTCCGATATAAGATACCAAATGGCGATAACATAATCAGAATAACTGTTCTCCTGTGGCGTATTGGAGACTACGTTTTGTAAACCCAGACCAATTTGATCTTCACCTAATTCAGAATCATGCTCCTCCTCTGTTACGTCAACTGATAACTTGTTGGCTTTGGACACACGGGTTGTGCTTTTCTTCGAATGGGCATAATCGTAGATGGAGATATCTGTGATTTAATTGATTGTAATTTTATCAAGTGATTCACCATACATATACTGCATGTTTCGTACCGCTTTTCGAATTGAGACTCCGTGATTTCACTTTAACGCAGACAGCCATCACGTTTAGCAAAATTGCACATTAATTATATTCAACTTACAGACTTTAATTAAGAATTTTAAGTAGTATAATACTTTACTTAAAATAGAATTAAAAAACTAATATTTACAATAATTAACAATAAAAGAAGTCCAATCGGGTTTTGTTTTGATTTTATGTTTGCTTTTCACACGTTCAATTGCAATCATCCAATAAATGGATTGACACTTCATTTATCACATCGCATAAATTTATTGTGATAATTTTGAACCTTTTAAACAATTAGGGTATTACAACCTGAAAATATTTAAAAGGTTTTAAAAATAATGTGTAGAGCAAAAAGTAAAATATTAATTTTACAGTGGATTTTATTTGCCATGCCATTTCAGGGAATTAGATATCTACTCATCTTTTTCAGATTTTTTTTGTCGCTTGTTAGTCTGTGTCGTTTGTTGAATAATTTGATCAATTTTTTATTTGCCGTAGTTTAGGCCAAAATTTTAAAGTGATAAACAAAATTTTCTCTTGGTCAACGTTATCTCAAGCCTGCTCTAACGCGATCATCGCTCCTGAATTATTGTTCCTGTAATCTACCCGGAGCAAACATTCAAATCCCGAACTAATCCCGACAGCGACTGAAAAAGTTTAACATGAACCGTCAAATAGTATCCAGCTTTCCACGAGCGGTAATGGCGGACAGTGCACGCCCATTTTGATGTTTTCTGTAGCTCACGGAATTTTCAATCGCAGTAACGGAGTAGAAAATATAACAACGTAGTAACGTAGCATAGCAACTTCAACAAACAATGGGCGTTTTGTTATTCTAGCTTCGTCGTGCGCATGCGCAGATCAAAATAAACAAAACTGTTTAATAAAGCTGCTGTGCTACGTTGCAAAACTTTTATGTTTTTTACCCCGTTACTGCGATTGAAAATTACCCGACCTACAGAAAACGTCAAAATGGGCTGCGTACACTGTCCGCCATTACCGCTCGTGGGAAGCTGGATACTGTTGGCACTGATTGGAAACAGTTTGACACCGGCCACACCAGCTTGAAATTTTCGTATTTGACAAAATAATTTTCGGTCAAATATTTTCCAAGTGTATTAAGTTTGACAAACAATTATCTTTGACCTAAATTTTGTCAATTTTATCTGTAAAAATTAATCAAATATTTGGCGCTTGGTCAACATGTTTAACCTATTATGGACCCGGTCCAAACAGTACTTTAGAATTTTTTCACGAATAACTGAGATAAGATAAAAACACTACGTCTTCTGTATATGATAGCTGGGAATGTTGGCTACAAAAAAAATATACTGGACACCCCTCCCCAACCATCCCGTAGGGTGGCTAGCGTTTCGCGCAGATGTGTTCAAAAACACAATTTTTCATTATAACTTTTAAAACTGAAAAAAATAATAGGAAGCTATTGATATTGATATATTCTAGTTACTAATGGATGACTTTAATTTTGTACCATTGATCAATACTCTACGAGCATTACAACGCCCGTGCCCCTTGATCGAAAATGACTGTTCGTTTTTCCGAACAGTGGTCCTATAGGTATTCACTTTGTTCACGTAGTGTCAAACGCAGTTAGTTGAATGGCTGGATTGGTTTCGAATTATTATTGTTTATGTGGACTAAATCTGTATTGAAGCTATCGTAAGTATCAGTTTCATGTCTTTTGATTACTTTGCTCGAAGTATATAGTTGTTATAATTGTTATAATTTATTAAAATTTATCTGACAGAGTGTGTGTCTTAATGAAAAACTTAATACTAATGTCAATAAACTATCACAAAAGGTTACCTAACGCGAATTCTATTTTTAAAAGCTGTGCCAGTTATATTAAAATCGAACGCATCTGCTACTGTGTTAAAGCTGGCCGACATAAAGCGTATTGGGTCGAATTGACCATATTGTGCGTTGCGTTGAGGCAGGTTCAACAGGGATCTTGGGCTGAGAGATCGTTCAGGGGCATATATATCCAGGTGGCCGAGGATTTCCGGGGCGTCGATTTCATTTGAAAGAACTTTACCAATGAATACAGCTTGCGCCTCGAATCGTATCTGCTCAAGAGTTTGCATTCCTAAAAGCCGACAGCGATCAGTGTAGGCTGGCAGATTTGAGGAATTGCGCCAAGGGAGGAATCTCAGCGCATATCGTACAAATTTACGTTGTACGGATTCAATTCTGGCAATCCAGGATTTGTGGAATGGACACCATACAACGGAGCAGAATTTTAAGATAGACCGTACTAGAGAGAAATACAGCGATCTGAGACAAAACGGATCACGAAACTCGTTGGCTATCTCAAACATGAATCCGAGTTGTCGATTAGCTTTAGCGATGATCTCGTTGTAGTGCAGTTTGAAAGATAGCGCAGTATCCAAAATAACTCCTAGGTCTCGAATTTGTGTCACTCTAGATAGAGGCTGACCGGACATAGTATAATCAAATAAGATTGGCTTCCTTGTCCGATAGAAGGAGATGACACTACATTTCTGAACGCTTACAGAAAGAAGGTTTCTAGAGCACCATAGGCTGAAAATATTCACCACTTGCTGGAGCTCAACGCAGTCCGCATAATTTCTCACGACTTTAAAGAGTTTTACATCATCGGCGTACAATTTACGGCAACCTTCCGGAAGTAACAAAGAAATGTCATTGATGAATATCATGAAGAGTAGCGGTCCTAGGTTGCTACCCTGCGGGACTCCAGAGACATTCGTGAACTGTGCAGAAAACTCACTTCCTATCTTCACACAGAGTGTTCGATTCATCAAGTAGGAACCAAGCCATTGCACGAGAATAGATGAAACTCCAAGTTTTCCAAGTTTAGCCAAAAGTATCCTGTGGTCTACTCGATCGAACGCCGCTTTCAGATCGGTGTATACTGCATCTATTTGAGCACCGTCACTCATATTTCTCAAGCAAGTTGAAGAGAATTCGGCTAAATTAGTCGTAATAGAGCGTTTCGGGTAAAAACCATGTTGGTCCGACGTGATGTAATGTTTGCAGCTGTCGAATAGGGCGTCGTTTACGATTATTTCCATTACCTTAGAGCATGCGCAGAGAGATGTGATGCCTCTGTAGTTTTTCACGTCACGTCTATCACCTTTCTTATGCACGGGAAACATAATGGAGGATTTCCAACTGGAGGGAAACACGCGTTGTCGAAGAGATAATTTGAACAGCAGGCATAGCGGATGAATAAGGACAGAGCCACATCGTTTCAGAACGCATGACGGAATTCCATCAGGGCCAACAGCGAAGGATAATTTCAGTTTATCAATGGCAGTAGTAATGTGACGGCTTGTTATTTCAAGCAGATTGAAATCAATAACATCTCTAGGAAGGTAACTTAAAGCAGTATCAACCTGGGCTTCGGAAGCAGTATGCTCATGAAAATTGTGCTGAAAGCTACGGGCAAATAGAGTACATTTTTCAAGCAATGTGCTGCCGTGACAATCACCAAGAAACATATCTACTGGTAAACCATCTTCTTTACGCTTAGAATTCACGAACGACCAAAATAATCGTGGATTCCGTCTGAGGTTACCCTGCATCATGGAGGTGTACCGTTTGTAAAGGAAGCGGTTATATTTTCTGTATAACTTGCTGATTACATTGAATCGATGCTTCGAAATTGGACAACGCGCTTTACAATAATGTCGCAACGCCGTGGAACGCTGTTTCTTGAGATGCCGAAGACGAGGATTAGATCAAGCGGGTTTTCTTAGAGGTCTTCGCGGAGGAACAATACGGCAGATTGCTGAGTTGATAGCACAGTTAAAGTACTCAACAGCATCATTTATAGGTGGGGAGGATTCCAAGAATTGTCAATCGATGCGAGAGAAAGCAATACTCAACGACTCAAAATCAGCTCTACAAAAATCAAGACATGGAACGTCACCAATGTCCTCAAATTGTACGGGTGCAGTTACATCTATCGTTATATCTAATGCAGGGTGATTCGTATCAAGCGGCAGTAAGGACTCACTCGCGTCAGTGAGTTCACATGAAGTGGCGTCATTCACTAGCACCAGATCTAGTAAACGATCGTAGTCGTTAGTAGCGTGGTTCACTTGGGTCAGGTTGTTCAAACTAAAGCCGTCTAGCAAAGCGGAACAGGCAACAGATATCCGTGAATGAATCAGATCAATTGAAGGAATGCCATCGCTCCCACGTTTCCAAATTACGCCCGGCTGATTGTAGTCTCCAAATAGAAACGATAGATCATTTTGGTCTAAGCGAGAGGTAACGGAGCAGATAGAGTTGATATGGTTTTCGACAGCGGTCATATCGGATCTACGATCGGGAGCAAGATAGACTACTCCCAAACTAATGCTGCGAGTTGGCATTGAGATTCTAATCCAGAGTTGTTCAATGGTGTCACTTATTGGAGCCAGGTCAACACAGCTATTAAGGCGTTTAGATACAGCTATCAGTACACCACCACCACGCGACTTGCAGCTGTTATGACGATTACGGTCGCAGCGATAGACAGTGAATAAACTGCCAAAAAGTTGTGCGGAGTCAATACGATCGTCGAGCCAGGTCTCGGTTAATACAATAATGTCGTGGTCACATTCAGTAGCCGTCAAGAAAAAGTCGTCAATTTTGGTACGAAGTCCACGAACATTTTGGTAGTAAATCCGAAGTCCAGAGGAATGGTTATCAGCCGCAAGGCTACGTTCTGCGAACACTGGCGGCGGGACGTCAAGTTGCCGAAGACTGAAAGTGCAGTACGGATCAGCGGAGGGAACTGAAGTTACGAAGTTGTACTTGCCGTGAGTAGCGTTTTGGAAGTCTCGTTCCCCGCTACCGCCCGTGGGACCGGGATGACTGATGAACGCAGGCAGGAAAGGCTCGACTACGGCGGGGGGGTCGGAGACTTCCATAGTACGTGAGCTAGTGCATCCCAGTGTTCCGCTAGTAGGTAGTGCAGTGTCGGGTGAAAAGTCGGCAGGTGGTAAACTGGAACACGGAAGCTGATCAGGTATGGAAGAGTTGCTAAGAATCGTATACTTGCCTGAGGATAAAAGTTGGGAGGCCCCTTCCTCAAACTCGAGCGCAGCGCCAGAACAACTCTGATATATCTATATATCTATAGTGAATTCGATCTTCACGGCAGCACATTGCTTGAAAAATGTACTCTATTTGCCCGTAGTTTTTAGCACAATTTTCATGAGCATACTGCTTCCGACGCCCAGGTTGATACTGCTTTAAGTTACCTTCCTAGAGATGTTATTGATTTCAATCTGCTTGAAATAACAAGCCGTCACATTACTACTGCCATTGATAAACTAAAATTATCCTTCGCTGTCTGGCCCCCTCTAGGAAGGTACTAGAGATGTTATTGATTTCAATCTGCTTGAAATAACAAGCCGTCACATTACTACTGCCATTGATAAACTGAAATCATCCTTCGCAGTTTTTTTTTTTTTTTTTTTTTTAAAGGTGGCGGGAAAATCTGCAAACAGACACCTGAGAAGAGAACTCAGGGTGTGGGGATGAGACTAGGGGAGAGATGCTGGGGTAGTTACACTCGCCCAGACACCTACTGATCCCTGTCCCGACCCACTAAAACCCCTCCAGTCTCCAGCCCTGGTCTTCCCGGAACGACGGTTAAGTATTACGTCGGGGAGTGGCTTTTGTGCGTGATGCACCCTCTTTACTCTTATAACCTCCTAGCTAACTACCTGGAGACTGGTAATTAGCTACCACTGGCGTGTTGGTGGTTGACCCGCCACACACGTTGCAGCTCCAGAACAATCTGAGAGGCGGCCGCACAGACCGCGTTCCAGATGTCCGGGTCGTCGCACATCCTCCGGACTAGATTGTCCGGAGTAGGGCCAGGCCCGCTCACAGCCATCATGTTGCTCCTCGATCTTGCGAAACGGGGGCATACGAAGAAGACATGCTCAGCAGTCTCCTCCTCCTCCACGCACTCGGGACACATGGGGCACACCGCGTGTCCGAACCTGTGCAGATATTGCCTGAAACAACCATGGCCTGACAGGATTTGTGTCAGGTGGAAGTTCACTTCACCATGTCGTCTCCCGACCCAGCCGGATATCTCCGGTATCCATCCGGCGTCCATCTGCCCTTTGTGGAGTTGTACGGGTCACTGTAAAAAGTAGTGCTAAAGGTGCTGCCATCTGTGCCGCTTCCTGTTTTATTGGTGGCCTCCTGGGCGGTTCCAAAGGTCTGGCATTGGGAGGAACGATTGGTGCTGTCAGTGCTGCTATTATGAGTAGAGGGCAATTCCGTCCTGTTAGCGAAATTATTTTGCACGAAATGAGTGAACGTGACCGAGAGCAACTCAAGGATCGCGTAGTATATGCTGTGCGAGACTTCCATCCTACCGATATGGGCGTGCTACTGTCGCTTCTTATGGGTAATAAGGAGGTCCAGAAGGCAGTACTCAATACCGTAACGACGTTTATAACAAACGAGATGGATATGCAAATTGTCGACTGATACTGTATTTACGGATCAACACATCAACTAGAGCAATGGTATGCACAGTATTTGTTAACAATGAATATTTGAATAATAAAAAGTTTATAAAAATGTTGGACTGATGGTTGGATGTGCTGAATCACCATTGATTTTGAGATGACGATGAAATTTTGCATTCAAATTGAAATTGTGGAGTTTATACATAACAAAACGTTTTATGACAACTAAATCAAGGTCTATATGAACACCAGAACGCAAAAAAACATTCTTGTACGCTATAATTCATTACAAAAATTTATTATGAATTGAAAATAAAATAGCTAACTATTTACAGTTAACAGCATCCTCAATCATTCAGCATTGTTGTTTAATCGTCCCAGTACCAAGCGTCCACTTCCTCCACCAACGGTTGATCTTGTTTTTCCATGTTCGGGTCCTCTCGGTAATAGTCAGGAGTCCACCAGTCCAGTACCCGTACTTGTCGAACCGGTACCAGGATAATTTCGGCCACAACTCGCTTACAGTAGTTGGCCATTTGCAAGCGAACCATATAATTCCGCATACCTTCAGCTAGAGTTTGCGTTAGGGAGCGAATGAACAGTGGTTCCTGGTATTGTGGAATGATATGTAAAGTTTCCGTTGTAACAATCAAGATCTGACATCCTTCCTCCGGATTCATGTAGATATCTTTTAAATAGTCCAACGAAGTTCTTTGTCCTTGCAGTGCGACAGACTGGGCTGATCGGCTTCCAGGGATCAGACGTGCTTTTAGCTTGAAGTAATAATTCCACCCTGTTTTATTTTTGCGATACCACGAGAATACCAGTTGCCGTCCGGCAATTCGATGTGGATCCGTGAAAGGCGCAATCGAAAGGCGACGTACAAACGGTGGATACATGTAGAACAAAGATCGTATTGTGCATGTCCGCAGCCCACGTAGAATACCCATATTTACCGGTTGCAAGCGTCGGGGCAAATCTTCATCACACTGCTTACAGTACTTCTGATAAAGATGGTGCCAAAATTTAGCAGACTGCACAACTTCAGCCGTTTTACGACATATGAGCGCAAAACTGCAAACATCTTCCGGTAGGATGTATTCCGATATAAGATACCAAATGGCGATAACATAATCAGAATAACTGTTCTCCTGTGGCGTATTGGAGACTACGTTTTGTAAACCCAGACCAATTTGATCTTCACCTAATTCAGAATCATGCTCCTCCTCTGTTACGTCAACTGATAACTTGTTGGCTTTGGACACACGGGTTGTGCTTTTCTTCGAATGGGCATAATCGTAGATGGAGATATCTGTGATTTAATTGATTGTAATTTTATCAAGTGATTCACCATACATATACTGCATGTTTCGTACCGCTTTTCGAATTGAGACTCCGTGATTTCACTTTAACGCAGACAGCCATCACGTTTAGCAAAATTGCACATTAATTATATTCAACTTACAGACTTTAATTAAGAATTTTAAGTAGTATAATACTTTACTTAAAATAGAATTAAAAAACTAATATTTACAATAATTAACAATAAAAGAAGTCCAATCGGGTTTTGTTTTGATTTTATGTTTGCTTTTCACACGTTCAATTGCAATCATCCAATAAATGGATTGACACTTCATTTATCACATCGCATAAATTTATTGTGATAATTTTGAACCTTTTAAACAATTAGGGTATTACAACCTGAAAATATTTAAAAGGTTTTAAAAATAATGTGTAGAGCAAAAAGTAAAATATTAATTTTACAGTGGATTTTATTTGCCATGCCATTTCAGGGAATTAGATATCTACTCATCTTTTTCAGATTTTTTTTGTCGCTTGTTAGTCTGTGTCGTTTGTTGAATAATTTGATCAATTTTTTATTTGCCGTAGTTTAGGCCAAAATTTTAAAGTGATAAACAAAATTTTCTCTTGGTCAACGTTATCTCAAGCCTGCTCTAACGCGATCATCGCTCCTGAATTATTGTTCCTGTAATCTACCCGGAGCAAACATTCAAATCCCGAACTAATCCCGACAGCGACTGAAAAAGTTTAACATGAACCGTCAAATAGTATCCAGCTTTCCACGAGCGGTAATGGCGGACAGTGCACGCCCATTTTGATGTTTTCTGTAGCTCACGGAATTTTCAGTCGCAGTAACGGAGTAGAAAATATAACAACGTAGTAACGTAGCATAGCAACTTCAACAAACAATGGGCGTTTTGTTATTCTAGCTTCGTCGTGCGCATGCGCAGATCAAAATAAACAAAACTGTTTAATAAAGCTGCTGTGCTACGTTGCAAAACTTTTATGTTTTTTACCCCGTTACTGCGATTGAAAATTACCCGACCTACAGAAAACGTCAAAATGGGCTGCGTACACTGTCCGCCATTACCGCTCGTGGGAAGCTGGATACTGTTGGCACTGATTGGAAACAGTTTGACACCGGCCACACCAGCTTGAAATTTTCGTATTTGACAAAATAATTTTCGGTCAAATATTTTCCAAGTGTATTAAGTTTGACAAACAATTATCTTTGACCTAAATTTTGTCAATTTTATCTGTAAAAATTAATCAAATATTTGGCGCTTGGTCAACATGTTTAACCTATTATGGACCCGGTCCAAACAGTACTTTAGAATTTTTTCACGAATAACTGAGATAAGATAAAAACACTACGTCTTCTGTATATGATAGCTGGGAATGTTGGCTACAAAAAAAATATACTGGACACCCCTCCCCAACCATCCCGTAGGGTGGCTAGCGTTTCGCGCAGATGTGTTCAAAAACACAATTTTTCATTATAACTTTTAAAACTGAAAAAAATAATAGGAAGCTATTGATATTGATATATTCTAGTTACTAATGGATGACTTTAATTTTGTACCATTGATCAATACTCTACGAGCATTACAACGCCCGTGCCCCTTGATCGAAAATGACTGTTCGTTTTTCCGAACAGTGGTCCTATAGGTATTCACTTTGTTCACGTAGTGTCAAACGCAGTTAGTTGAATGGCTGGATTGGTTTCGAATTATTATTGTTTATGTGGACTAAATCTGTATTGAAGCTATCGTAAGTATCAGTTTCATGTCTTTTGATTACTTTGCTCGAAGTATATAGTTGTTATAATTGTTATAATTTATTAAAATTTATCTGACAGAGTGTGTGTCTTAATGAAAAACTTAATACTAATGTCAATAAACTATCACAAAAGGTTACCTAACGCGAATTCTATTTTTAAAAGCTGTGCCAGTTATATTAAAATCGAACGCATCTGCTACTGTGTTAAAGCTGGCCGACATAAAGCGTATTGGGTCGAATTGACCATATTGTGCGTTGCGTTGAGGCAGGTTCAACAGGGATCTTGGGCTGAGAGATCGTTCAGGGGCATATATATCCAGGTGGCCGAGGATTTCCGGGGCGTCGATTTCATTTGAAAGAACTTTACCAATGAATACAGCTTGCGCCTCGAATCGTATCTGCTCAAGAGTTTGCATTCCTAAAAGCCGACAGCGATCAGTGTAGGCTGGCAGATTTGAGGAATTGCGCCAAGGGAGGAATCTCAGCGCATATCGTACAAATTTACGTTGTACGGATTCAATTCTGGCAATCCAGGATTTGTGGAATGGACACCATACAACGGAGCAGAATTTTAAGATAGACCGTACTAGAGAGAAATACAGCGATCTGAGACAAAACGGATCATGAAACTCGTTGGCTATCTCAAACATGAATCCGAGTTGTCGATTAGCTTTAGCGATGATCTCGTTGTAGTGCAGTTTGAAAGATAGCGCAGTATCCAAAATAACTCCTAGGTCTCGAATTTGTGTCACTCTAGATAGAGGCTGACCGGACATAGTATAATCAAATAAGATTGGCTTCCTTGTCCGATAGAAGGAGATGACACTACATTTCTGAACGCTTACAGAAAGAAGGTTTCTAGAGCACCATAGGCTGAAAATATTCACCACTTGCTGGAGCTCAACGCAGTCCGCATAATTTCTCACGACTTTAAAGAGTTTTACATCATCGGCGTACAATTTACGGCAACCTTCCGGAAGTAACAAAGAAATGTCATTGATGAATATCATGAAGAGTAGCGGTCCTAGGTTGCTACCCTGCGGGACTCCAGAGACATTCGTGAACTGTGCAGAAAACTCACTTCCTATCTTCACACAGAGTGTTCGATTCATCAAGTAGGAACCAAGCCATTGCACGAGAATAGATGAAACTCCAAGTTTTCCAAGTTTAGCCAAAAGTATCCTGTGGTCTACTCGATCGAACGCCGCTTTCAGATCGGTGTATACTGCATCTATTTGAGCACCGTCACTCATATTTCTCAAGCAAGTTGAAGAGAATTCGGCTAAATTAGTCGTAATAGAGCGTTTCGGGTAAAAACCATGTTGGTCCGACGTGATGTAATGTTTGCAGCTGTCGAATAGGGCGTCGTTTACGATTATTTCCATTACCTTAGAGCATGCGCAGAGAGATGTGATGCCTCTGTAGTTTTTCACGTCACGTCTATCACCTTTCTTATGCACGGGAAACATAATGGAGGATTTCCAACTGGAGGGAAACACGCGTTGTCGAAGAGATAATTTGAACAGCAGGCATAGCGGATGAATAAGGACAGAGCCACATCGTTTCAGAACGCATGACGGAATTCCATCAGGGCCAACAGCGAAGGATAATTTCAGTTTATCAATGGCAGTAGTAATGTGACGGCTTGTTATTTCAAGCAGATTGAAATCAATAACATCTCTAGGAAGGTAACTTAAAGCAGTATCAACCTGGGCTTCGGAAGCAGTATGCTCATGAAAATTGTGCTGAAAGCTACGGGCAAATAGAGTACATTTTTCAAGCAATGTGCTGCCGTGACAATCACCAAGAAACATATCTACTGGTAAACCATCTTCTTTACGCTTAGAATTCACGAACGACCAAAATAATCGTGGATTCCGTCTGAGGTTACCCTGCATCATGGAGGTGTACCGTTTGTAAAGGAAGCGGTTATATTTTCTGTATAACTTGCTGATTACATTGAATCGATGCTTCGAAATTGGACAACGCGCTTTACAATAATGTCGCAACGCCGTGGAACGCTGTTTCTTGAGATGCCGAAGACGAGGATTAGATCAAGCGGGTTTTCTTAGAGGTCTTCGCGGAGGAACAATACGGCAGATTGCTGAGTTGATAGCACAGTTAAAGTACTCAACAGCATCATTTATAGGTGGGGAGGATTCCAAGAATTGTCAATCGATGCGAGAGAAAGCAATACTCAACGACTCAAAATCAGCTCTACAAAAATCAAGACATGGAACGTCACCAATGTCCTCAAATTGTACGGGTGCAGTTACATCTATCGTTATATCTAATGCAGGGTGATTCGTATCAAGCGGCAGTAAGGACTCACTCGCGTCAGTGAGTTCACATGAAGTGGCGTCATTCACTAGCACCAGATCTAGTAAACGATCGTAGTCGTTAGTAGCGTGGTTCACTTGGGTCAGGTTGTTCAAACTAAAGCCGTCTAGCAAAGCGGAACAGGCAACAGATATCCGTGAATGAATCAGATCAATTGAAGGAATGCCATCGCTCCCACGTTTCCAAATTACGCCCGGCTGATTGTAGTCTCCAAATAGAAACGATAGATCATTTTGGTCTAAGCGAGAGGTAACGGAGCAGATAGAGTTGATATGGTTTTCGACAGCGGTCATATCGGATCTACGATCGGGAGCAAGATAGACTACTCCCAAACTAATGCTGCGAGTTGGCATTGAGATTCTAATCCAGAGTTGTTCAATGGTGTCACTTATTGGAGCCAGGTCAACACAGCTATTAAGGCGTTTAGATACAGCTATCAGTACACCACCACCACGCGACTTGCAGCTGTTATGACGATTACGGTCGCAGCGATAGACAGTGAATAAACTGCCAAAAAGTTGTGCGGAGTCAATACGATCGTCGAGCCAGGTCTCGGTTAATACAATAATGTCGTGGTCACATTCAGTAGCCGTCAAGAAAAAGTCGTCAATTTTGGTACGAAGTCCACGAACATTTTGGTAGTAAATCCGAAGTCCAGAGGAATGGTTATCAGCCGCAAGGCTACGTTCTGCGAACACTGGCGGCGGGACGTCAAGTTGCCGAAGACTGAAAGTGCAGTACGGATCAGCGGAGGGAACTGAAGTTACGAAGTTGTACTTGCCGTGAGTAGCGTTTTGGAAGTCTCGTTCCCCGCTACCGCCCGTGGGACCGGGATGACTGATGAACGCAGGCAGGAAAGGCTCGACTACGGCGGGGGGGTCGGAGACTTCCATAGTACGTGAGCTAGTGCATCCCAGTGTTCCGCTAGTAGGTAGTGCAGTGTCGGGTGAAAAGTCGGCAGGTGGTAAACTGGAACACGGAAGCTGATCAGGTATGGAAGAGTTGCTAAGAATCGTATACTTGCCTGAGGATAAAAGTTGGGAGGCCCCTTCCTCAAACTCGAGCGCAGCGCCAGAACAACTCTGATATATCTATATATCTATAGTGAATTCGATCTTCACGGCAGCACATTGCTTGAAAAATGTACTCTATTTGCCCGTAGTTTTTAGCACAATTTTCATGAGCATACTGCTTCCGACGCCCAGGTTGATACTGCTTTAAGTTACCTTCCTAGAGATGTTATTGATTTCAATCTGCTTGAAATAACAAGCCGTCACATTACTACTGCCATTGATAAACTAAAATTATCCTTCGCTGTCTGGCCCCCTCTAGGAAGGTACTAGAGATGTTATTGATTTCAATCTGCTTGAAATAACAAGCCGTCACATTACTACTGCCATTGATAAACTGAAATCATCCTTCGCAGTTTTTTTTTTTTTTTTTTTTTTAAAGGTGGCGGGAAAATCTGCAAACAGACACCTGAGAAGAGAACTCAGGGTGTGGGGATGAGACTAGGGGAGAGATGCTGGGGTAGTTACACTCGCCCAGACACCTACTGATCCCTGTCCCGACCCACTAAAACCCCTCCAGTCTCCAGCCCTGGTCTTCCCGGAACGACGGTTAAGTATTACGTCGGGGAGTGGCTTTTGTGCGTGATGCACCCTCTTTACTCTTATAACCTCCTAGCTAACTACCTGGAGACTGGTAATTAGCTACCACTGGCGTGTTGGTGGTTGACCCGCCACACACGTTGCAGCTCCAGAACAATCTGAGAGGCGGCCGCACAGACCGCGTTCCAGATGTCCGGGTCGTCGCACATCCTCCGGACTAGATTGTCCGGAGTAGGGCCAGGCCCGCTCACAGCCATCATGTTGCTCCTCGATCTTGCGAAACGGGGGCATACGAAGAAGACATGCTCAGCAGTCTCCTCCTCCTCCACGCACTCGGGACACATGGGGCACACCGCGTGTCCGAACCTGTGCAGATATTGCCTGAAACAACCATGGCCTGACAGGATTTGTGTCAGGTGGAAGTTCACTTCACCATGTCGTCTCCCGACCCAGCCGGATATCTCCGGTATCCATCCGGCGTCCATCTGCCCTTTGTGGAGTTGGACCATTCCCGCTGCCAGCGGAGCATCGAGAATGACCTTCTGGTACCTCGTATGCCCCTTGTGTCACGTTGGTCGAAACACTCTCTGTCCTCCTTGATGGCGATGCTGATAGGCATCATGCCGGACAAGACACAGATTGCATCGTATGACACCGTACGATACGCACTCGCAACTCTCAGGCACATGAGCCTGTAGGTACTTTCCAGTTTACCACGGTAACTGTTAGTACCTAGCGCTCTGGACCACACTGGCCCACCATACCTAAGTATGGACGAAACCACGCTGGCAAGAAGTCTTCACTTGCTGCCATAAACCGCTGAGCTATTGGACATCATACGAGATAGTGCTGCAATAGCCGATGAGGCCCTCTTACAGGCATAGTCGACGTGACTCCCGAACGTGAGCTTGTCATCCACCATAACCCCCAAGAGCTTCAGGGATCGCTTCGAGGTGATGGTGCAGTCTCCGACTCTGACCACCGCCTGTTGCTCCGATTTACGGTTGTTCACAACCGTGACCTCCGTCTTATGATGCGCGAGCTCCAGTTTCCTGGAGCGCCAGAATCTTGTACAGCGACACCGGTACATGGATGCTCCTGAGCGCGAGCGCTATGGAGTCCCAACTGGCACTATTGAACGCATTCTTCACGTCGAGCGTGACGATTGCGCAGTAGCGTATTCCCCTTCTCTTGCGCTGGATTGCTACCTCCGCCGTCTTGATGACGGAAGAGATTGCGTCCAGCGTGGACCTGCCCTTTCGGAAGCCGAACTGGTTACTTGCCAGACCGTGTACACCCTCCGTGTACCTCACCAGTCTGTTGAGGATGATCCTCTCAAGCACCTTGCCCGCGGTGTCCAGCAGGCAGATGGGCCTATATGCCGATGGGTCCCCTGGCGGTTTCCCAGCCTTCGGCAATAAGACCAGTCTCTGCCGCTTCCACCTGTCCGGAAAGAGACAGTCATCCAGGCACCTCTGCATGACTGCCCTGAACAGCCCGGGGGCCGTTTTTATCGCCAGCCTGATCGCCAGGTTAGGGATACCATCCGGTCCCGGTGCCTTGCTCACCTTTAGGGATTTGGCGATCACGATGAGTTCCTCATTCGTAACCCTTGCCTCCTCCCCTGCCTCGACACGGCTGTCGTCGCTCACGGATTGGATGCTCGGCAGGTTGGCCGACCATCTCTGGTCTATGTCTGAGATACTGGAACGTCGGACGTGAGACTCGACTGCCGGAGGCCAAGGACTTGGCTCGTGGCGTGGAAAGAGTCCCTCGATGATACGCTCCAGCATCGCTGGTGATCGCTCTGCAGGCGCCAGCGCGCCTTTAGTCTTGGCCATTACGATCCTGTAGGCGTCGCCCCACGGATTTGTATTGGCACTCGCACATAGCCTATCGAAGCAGGCCCTCTTGCTGTCCTTTATCGCACTCTTTAGCATCGATCTTGCCGAACTGAATGCTGCGCGGCGCTCTGTCCTCTCTTCTTCGTTTCGCGCACGCTGCATCCTCCGTCTTGCACGGAGGCACGCACTGCGAAGGTCGGCTATCGCGTCCGTCCACCAGTAAACCGGTGGCTTTCCATTCCTAGGTTGGCGAGTCCTAGGCATGGTGGCGTCGCACGCCCGCGATAGCATAGCAACTAGTTGGTCAGCAGTCGGGCGGAACCAACTGCCCCCCTCGCGCTCCCTTCTCATTGCCTCTTCGATCAAAGTGCGATGTCTTCCACCCGCGAACGGTCGGAGTGTTGGCTCTACCCGTCGCTTGCCGCCTCTCGTTGTTGTCTACACTATAACAGACCGCCTGGTGGTCGCTATTAGTGTAGCCATCGTCTACCCTCCAGTTCTTGATCAGTCCTGGGCTGGAGAACGTCACATCGATGATCGACTCCGCACCATTTCTGCTAAATGTACTTTTGTTCCCAACGTTGGCCAGATCTAGGTTGAGCTTTGCAAAAGCCCCCAACAGGATCTGGCCCCTCTGGTTCGTGAAGCGACTTCCCCACTCAACAGCCCAAGCGTTGAAGTCGCCCGCCACCACCAACGGCGTTAGGCCCGTTAGCTCCATGGATAGGAGGTCGACCATCTGGGTAAACCTTTCGGTAGACCAACGTGGCGGAGCATAGCCCCTTTGCGGAGGCGAATTGACTCCTTAGCCACCTCCACCCCGCACTTCGCTTTTAGGGCTTGTGCAATGTCGCACCCCTCAGTGATTTCGTCCAGGTTTTTAAGCTGGAGAGTCACTTCTGAGGTGAGTGCCCGCACTTGCACCTCTTTCCCTAGGACCTTTTCAGCTACCGTTTTGTAGGTAGCCCCCTTGTTCTTGGCGTCCTTCCGGAGCTCAAGTATCATCTCGCCAGTGCGAGATCGGCGGATACTCCGCACATCCGCCCCCAGATCCTTGAGCTGGGTTTCCCCCCTCATCTTCTTCAAGACTTCTGAGTACTTCGACCCATCCGTCTTGAGTATGAGGGCATCACCCCTACTCCGCGCCTTTTTGACCTTTTTTGGTCCTCTGGCCGCTCCGCCATCATGTCGCGTCGCACCTTCCCGACCTTCGATCGAGTAGACCACAGGATACTTTTGGCTAAACTTGGAAAACTTGGAGTTTCATCTATTCTCGTGCAATGGCTTGGTTCCTACTTGATGAATCGAACACTCTGTGTGAAGATAGGAAGTGAGTTTTCTGCACAGTTCACGAAGTCTCTGGAGTCCCGCAGGGTAGCAACCTAGGACCGCAACTCTTCATGATATTCATCAATGACATTTCTTTGTTACTTCCGGAAGGTTGCCGTAAATTGTACGCCGATGATGTAAAACTCTTTAAAGTCGTGAGAATTATGCGGACTGCGTTGAGCTCCAGCAAGTGGTGAATATTTTCAGCCTATGGTGCTCTAGAAACCTTCTTTCTGTAAGCGTTCAGAAATGTAGTGTCATCTCCTTCTATCGGACAAGGAAGCCAATCTTATTTGATTATACTATGTCCGGTCAGCCTCTATCTAGAGTGACACAAATTCGAGACCTAGGAGTTATTTTGGATACTGCGCTATCTTTCAAACTGCACTACAACGAGATCATCGCTAAAGCTAATCGACAACTCGGATTCATGTTTAAGATAGCCAACGAGTTTCGTGATCCGTTTTGTCTCAGATCGCTGTATTTCTCTCTAGTACGGTCTATCTTAGAATTCTGCTCCGTTGTATGGTGTCCATTCCACAAATCCTGGATTGCCAGAATTGAATCCGTACAACGTAAATTTGTACGATATGCGCTGAGATTCCTCCCTTGGCGCAATTCCTCAAATCTGCCAGCCTACACTGATCGCTGTCGGCTTTTAGGAATGCAAACTCTTGAGCAGAGACGATTCGAGGCGCAAGCTGTATTCATTGGTAAAGTTCTTTCAAATGAAATCGACGCCCCGGAAATCCTCGGCCACCTGGATATATATGCCCCTGAACGATCTCTCAGACCAAGATCCCTGTTGAACCTGCCTCAACGCAACGCACAATATGGTCAATTCGATCCAATACGCTTTATGTCGGCCAGCTTTAACACAGTAGCAGATGCGTTCGATTTTAATATAACTGGCACAGCTTTTAAAAATACAATTCGCGTTAGGTAACCTTTTGTTATAGTTTATTGACATTAGTATTAAATTTTTCATTAAGACACACACTCTGTCAGATGAATTTTAATAAATTATAACAATTATAACAATCTTCATGTTTAGAAATCAAGATGAATCGACGCCGCGCATTGACGATGCATGAAGTTTTTGCTATACTGGAGGAAGAGAGTGATGATGAAGAAACTTTAGCTATTCAACGTGTATCTGAAGTAAATGTGGTTTATATTCTCCCTCCCGTTGATTTTAAGTATTAGACAACACTTTCCAGCTAGAGCTCACGATGAAAAGTCAAGAAGATGCAGGCATTGTCACAAACCCACAATATTCATCTGTAAAAATGTAATGTTTATGTACATCCCAAATGTTTTGAAGCTCTTGAACCACATAAATGATAAATTTCAATGAAATCATATGATTCAGGATTCATTGATTTGTTATCACACATTGGCCCACTGTTCGGAAAAACGAACAGTGAAATACTCGGTTGTGGAAAGTCGGAAAATTTTTTCTTCACAATTTTTTTCTTGATGAGAACAATACAAGCCTGTGTTGTGAAAATCGCGTTGGAGAAAAATCAGGATCTAGGTCCGGTCCATAATGGGTTAATAACTTTAGAACTTAGAACTAATCAGACGAAAAGAAATACCTTTCACATGTTTACTTTGAATCTTACTATCATCTCGTCTTCTTTATTTTCTTTCTTCCAGTGACAGTCAGCCGGTTGCTGTCATCTCTGTGCTGTCAAAAAAAAAAG
Source organism: Wyeomyia smithii (assembly GCF_029784165.1). Lineage (NCBI taxonomy): Eukaryota > Metazoa > Arthropoda > Insecta > Diptera > Culicidae > Wyeomyia > Wyeomyia smithii. The sequence goes on from NC_073696.1 coordinate 98,617,416, forward strand.
AACAGATCGAAAAAATTGCTTCCATGCTTGGCTTGGCTGCTGCTGTCGTTGTTGCGTACACAAGTGTCATTATTTTTCTATTTATAACAGTTTAGTTGCTTCTATTGCGTTCCATATTTTAGCTATTTGATCAACCGATTTAGGTTGTAATGAGTAAGTGAGCTCGCGAGGACTCTGAATGGCCGATTAGCCACGAGCAAGATTTCCCATCGCAAAGTTGCCAAAAAAGAACGGTACCTTTAACAATCGTGTGAAAATATAAAGGTCGTCAAAATGGATGTTCGCATGATCGAAGAAGCGGTTCTTACATTCTACCAGAGCGGTACTCACAAGCAAGAGGACACCCACCAGTGGTTGCAGCAGATTCAAGAAAGTCCGCACGCATGGTCCTTCTGTTGGGAGCTGATGCAGCTTAATAAACCTTCGGAGATTCAGTTTTTTGGAGCCATCACTTTGCACTCGAAGCTGACTAAGTTCTGGGGTGAAGTACCCAAAGAAGCACACAATGAGTTCAAGCAAAAGTTGCTTGAAAGTATAGTCATGTTTGGCAATGGTCCAAAGATTGTGCTAAGCCAGCTCTGCATTTCGGTAATTTTGATTGATTCTATTTTTTACAAGAGTATTCTAAACTTATGCTTCCAGTTGAGTGTGTTTATTGTGCATATGCTGGAACATCCCACGGTAATCGAGGAAGTGACCGGGATGTTTTTAAATGAACAACTTGGTACCCTATCGAAAAATACACAGCTCGAAATTTTGATGTCGGTGCTGGAGGGAATTCCAGATGAGGCCGAGTCAGTGCACACCCAGATTCCAAGATCGATGGTTCGAGAAGAACTGAACAAAAAAGCGGAATTCGCGACCGGGACGGTTATTAACTATCTGAGCGGGAAATTGAACGACGGCCGGTTTGACGAAAGCGAAATGAATGTCCTCATCAATGCAACCAAGTGCTTGGCAACCTGGTTGAAGTACGGCAATGTGCGACTCGATGAATGCGAAACGATGGTTCAAGTGCTGCTGAAAATTATTCACTATTGCTACTGGAAGGAACCGAAGGATGATGGCTGCCTGTCTCAAGAGGACAGTGATCTGGCGGAAACTGCCGTGAAGGTGTTGGTGGTAAGTTTTTCTCTGTGAAAGTGATGAATTTTTTGAATTTGAATGATACTAGTTTTATAGCATAAAGTTTAGCGTTTTATAAGTTCTAACGCAACAGGCAAAATACTGGAACCAGGTTTGCCAATGATCCACTTCATAGCCAGCATACAAGTGCTACCTATTCCATCCATTTATTATATTTGCTTAAGACGATAAACCTCTTGAGCAGAAGAGCAAAAACATTACTATCAGCCCTTTTTATATTTTTGATTCTGTAATGCCAGAAAAGGCACTTAACATGCAGACTGCGAGAAATTATAGCAAATCTCTGACTGGCTCTATTTTAATGATCAATTAAAGTCAATTTAGGCTGATACAAATTTCAAATTCTTTTTATGTCCAAGGTTATCAAAATTAGCAAAGGGGGTGGCAAAAAATAAATAACACTGAGACGAAAAAAAAGAAATATTTTTGATCAAAGTTTGTGTGCAAGTTATGACGTTTATAACTTGCACTCAAATAAATGTTGAAAAATAACACTTTATAATTATTATTATTTATTTCGCTTGCCTTTTGACGACACTCGCTGTCACTGGACTTGTTTGTTGCTAAATAAAGCATTTATGCTGTCGGAAAACCAATAAAATGAACAAAAAGGTTTGAGCTTTTTTTTTCTTCCTCTTCCAATATCAAGATTTTTGAAGGGGGGGGGGGTGTTGACATAAAATGAAAATAAAATTTGTAACGGCCTTAATTTGAATTGCTATTCTTATCAATGGCTGATGAATGACTAGCATATAAAATACAATCTGACAGGGGCGACTCGTGGCTTTTGAACCTACCTGTTCAACTACAAATTTTGAAAATCGCAGTTTGAGGAAGTAATCACAATCATGTCCGCGTAATCACGCAAGTCATTCTATTTGTTACTATTTGAAAGTGAAACTAAAAACCAATTAAATATTAATATAAATTTGCGATTGAAATATATTTTTTGCATGGCGTTCCCGTGTGCAATGCACAGGTTGCACCTATGGACGAGTCGCCCCTGCAATCTGATTTGAATTTAAAGTATCTATGATTTTTCAAGCATTTTTTGCGCGAAAAGTCGAGATATATTTTGCTCATGGTTATATTTTAATATCCTTTCGTATACTGAAAATGGTTGGGATTCAAAAACTCAATTTAACGGTGACAGACAATGCTAACCACCATCAACTTTTAAGAAAAGTAAACAGAACAGATGGATGTTTATTTATTGATTAACCCTCTAGTGTCCAATGCCGCCTTTTGGCGGGCTTCAGTTAAACTCCTAAAAAGCTTCAATAAACACTTAAAAAGTGTTTACAATGATTCATAGTGCTTTTACCGAAGCCCGTCTAGAAATCAACTTGGGCACTAGAGGGTTAAAATAACAGCGCTTATTAATGTGCCAATGAATTTCTTGTAATATTTAATACGAAAGAATGTATGTTTTTTTTGTTTCACGATTCCCAGATAATATTGTATGAAAAGTCCGTTGCCACAGATCATTTCAAGCACATTATCACATATTCAGGTTACGTTACTTCATAATTAGCATAGGGACGGACAGAACAAGTGAAAAACAACACACGTTGGCAGAGCAAGTCAATTTTATCCGCCGTTACCCAGAGACTAATCGGAATTAAAATGCATTGATTAATTTAAAGTGTCTTAGTATAAAACCAACTATTTTTTGGTGTACGAGCCAAACTCAGTAAGATAATTGAGTTCAACAAATAAACGAATTGATTCAAACGAAAATGAGAATACTCATTTGAATACTTTCAAGTCGTATATTGACTCTTTAGAAGAAAAACGGATGCTTTAGATTTATCAGAAATAGAAGCAATACAACAAATTAGAGAGTGTGTGCCGAAGAACTCTTTTTAGAATACTGTGTTTTAAGTAGACGAGAGGACACTGTGCCTGAATTTGAAGATCTGGTAATTCAACCTGGGAAAACCAGGGAAAAGTGGCCAGGTTTTAAGCGCTGATATATCAATCATTTCTTCCCAGAATATCTAGGTTCAGAAATTCTTTTACGGTTAAATGTATGTAACAAAAACAACCTATTGTTTAAGATACCCTATTGAAAAATTGGTAAATAACATCGATTGTCTAAATCATACCGGACAACCAATAACTACCTCTCTTCCCATGCACAGCCGAAACTAACGGTTGTCCGACTAAAGTGTCGAAAAATAAAGTGTCGAAGGATTTTCCCCAGAATGAACCATTCACCAGAATACCGAATCCCAGAATATACTAGTTACCAGAATTCTAAACCCCTGAAAGTACTAGTTACCAGAAAACCGTTCCCCAGAATGCCCCAATGCCCAGAAAACTATTCTCTAGCATCACCGTATCCAGAAAAAAACATAAGTATTCAGTTATTATATTGTTAACTTCCTAAATTATTCGACATTTTTTAATTAACACGTGCGTAACTGACCCCAGAGCCGGAAAAATGAAAAAAAATTTACCTGCCATTCCGCAAGATCTAAACCGAACTTGATCGAACTTTTCTCAAAAGATCATAAATTTATCATACTTTTTGGGACAGTAGGGGACATTTGTTCAGGATTTATCGAGGGGAACCGTGGGGTAAGTACCCTTTCAGAGACACAGGCTAAATTAAAAACGATAACGAAACCTTGATTCAACATATCAAGCTTTAGGTTTTTGAAAACTTGTTGCCACTTTGTTTTAATTAGATAGTCGGATTCCCTCAGCCGTACCAGTTCTGAATTGACTGTTTATCGATGACTGCAGCCCAAGCCGGGAAGCGTATAAACCCGGGCGCGACGGGCGAGCGGACGAACGGGTGGCCCACACGGCCGGATGCCCCGGAGTGCGTTGAGGTAGAAGCGCCGGCAGGTCCACGGCGTGACACCCGCGCGAACCTGGAGCACGCGCGGACCTCCGACCCGGCAGCCTTGTAGCCCGAGTCATCCCAGTCTTCAGAGTCAATCCTTATCCCGAAGTTACGGATCTAATTTTCCGACTTCTCTTACCTACATTGATCTATCGACTAGAGACTCTAAACCTTGGAGACCTGCTGCGGATTCGGTACAAGCTGTTGAGAGTTTGCGTGCCCCAGTCTTCGATTTTCAAGGTTCAAGAAGAGAATATCGACACAGCAATTTAATACCATGCTCTACCAGCCTGTCCAACCATATCTCTCGATGAAAGACTTCCATGGCTAGTATGACTGTTAAACAGAAAAGAAAACTCGTCCGATATCTCTTGTTGACTTCTCGAAGGAAAGGATTCATGTTGCCATGATTACAAAGGCACTACAGTTTCCGGTGTGCACGCCAATGCAAACGTATACTCAACAAACTCCGGGATTGTAACCGGATTCCCTTTCGCTCGTTTAATATATACTAGTGGATGTTGCATCAACCCAGGAAAACGAACGAACCTATACAGAGGTAATTTCTGCAGGGGGGCTGCCCTCCATATAAACTAGATATACCGAATTAAGATAAGAAGGGGTATTTTAGATTTCTGGTCAAGGAGCCTCAAAAATCAATTCGCTACTGTGTTTTTGTGGTTGACTTGTGATGTTCCTTCAGTCAAAAATGATTACTGAAAGTTCTCTGATTTTATGACTAAGGCCTGGTGTCAAGCGCTTACTTATTTACTCCATGAAAGAACAAATGTAGGTATTAGTTGATAATAAGTTGATTCAAATGATAGAATCGCAAAACACAAAACTTTTCAGGCTTTCAGCTCGATTTTCAGTTTTCTATGATTAAGCACATATGTATACATTTCAGATATACAAAAACTCAGTTTTAACAGCTTTTGCATGTTAAAAAAATAAGAATGCATATTTCTCGCCAAACATGTGATTAGGGCCCATGTGCCATATGTAAACAAGCCAAATTTTCTCATTTTTTGATACAAGCGAAATCTGCTTTTACCAATAAAATTTATTGATAAAAGAATTCACTCTTTATCAAAAAATCTTATTTGTACGAGTAGAATAAGCTTGTATTCATTGAAAAACGTGTAATTGTGTCTTGTTTACATATGGCACATGGGCCCTTTTCACATGTTTAGCGAGATTTCTTCGTTTCAGGATAACAGTTTTCTGGAAAACGGTATTTTCTGGGAAATAGTTTTCTGGGCATTGGTTCATTCCGGATAATAACTTTCTGGGGATTAGTACTTTCTGGGTAGCAGTTTTCTGGTGATTGGTACATTCTGGGATTTTGTTTTCTGGGGAAAAAGCTTCGGCGTTTTATTTTCTGGGGAATGGTTTTCGAGGAATTGTTATACAATCGAAACTAACGGATACAATCAATCTGACTTTGTAAACGATTCGTTGTTGTTTCATTCGAGGTCACACTTCCGATGCTTTTTTACTTTCCTTACCATTCCCTATTCTTCTGAAATCCTCCCTCTATTCCAATAACTGACGAAACCTTGATATATAAGGTACCATTCGAACATTTCACCCCATCATTTAGATTCCAAAGCTCTACCAGTATCATACGCACGCCATCGAGTTGAATTTCTCATTCGTGCGTTGACCGGCAAAGCGGACGGTTCTTTCTGAAACAGCAGGAAGCGGGTGGTGGCAAATATTGGTCGCTTATAATAGCGCATGCCATCGAATTGAATTTCTCATTCGTTCGTATGTACGGATTACTATTGCACGTGTGTGGGTAGCTATAGCGGGTGTTCATCGAAGATTTTTCTCGTTTATTCATTAACATTCATTAAAAATAGTAAAACACCTGAACGAACACGGTTGTAAATTCGACTTTACAGCAGCGATTTAAACTTCTCCAGCCAGTGTTTATTCATCAAGGAAAAATCACTGCCGATGATTGATTAACACTTATTTGCTAGAAACTTCATTTAGATCAAAACAGGTTCTTTTAGGTACCATAAATTATCGGCAAAGTTTTCTCAATGAGCATACATTTAATTTTCGTTCTTGTTTCTCGGTGCGCGGTTTTGTTTTTGTTTCTCGCACACTGAGAAAAAACAAACTAGTTTTTATCGTGAAAAATAAAACATTTAGAAATGCTTTGAATTATAATTGAAGAAGTTGATATATTTTTCTGTAACTCACCAAATAACAACTACGCAAAAAGCATGTCGCTTTTTTAAGCTATGAAACAAACGTAATTTCTTAAAATACATTCATGAAGTTATATGCTGGGCTGGAGCTAAGGTTGTTCTGAAGTGACAGCGCTAATATAAAAGATCCATTCTTTCGGTATATATTATTTTTTATAACGCTTCAACGTCTTCGCATTTAGAAATACACTGTTAGATAAAATTGCAGAAAATACTAGAGTTACAATTCCGTCAACTATTTGTTTTAATGGAATATAAAAATACCGTAGTCCAACGTCATACGGTCGATATCACCCTCCTACTCATTTAATTTTTGTTTGTTTTTTTTTTTCGCCCGGAGAGACGACTCCACCCGGAACCCTAACTCACAGATCGGCGCCACCGTCTTTACTTCCTAACGTGATGAAAGGTGTGATTACAGAGATTTTCGTCTCACAACATCGGTATCGGCTGGAATTGAATCTAGATCAGTTGGATTGGTTGTGAGTTGATCACTCTACAATCAACCTTTTTAATTCTTTCACCAGTAAAACAAGAACGTAGTCGAATCCTGTTGAACCCAGAATACGCCATGCATCATTCGATCTTGGTTTAGTTTTATCCTATCACCTTGAACACCCGCCAATCGGGCGTGCCTTCCATCGAGTCGCAAACCTTTACCCAGTTCTCTGCTGAATAATACTTTTACTGGTCCCTCCTCCGACATTCGTGTCACGTGAGTAGCCCCCTGTAGTCTACCATATTCTATCAGTTTGACAATATCCTTATTTTGATAAGTTTTACCTTGAAATTTCATAAACCTGCTACTCACTTAATTCTCAGAATTTCTTCAAAGAATGAAGCGTTCTACAGTCAAAGTGCTCGCCCGTTGGTCTTCTTCATCGATCAACATTCATGGTCGTGAATAGGGATGTTACGGATATCCGCATAAAAACGCATTCGCATCCGCATCCGCATCATACCATGCAGATATTAAAAAAAAATCGCTTCATAAAATTTTGCAGAAAAAATTTCCTTGGTGTATTTACTGCTCGCCCAAATAACTTTTGCACTGGGGACGGGCATGGTCATGTGTAACAAAAAAAATAAAACACAAGGGATGCTACGGATATCCGCATCCGCGAATGCGGCACATCCGCATGAAAATTGACTTCTGTAGATCTCTGAAAAATCACATCCGTAACATCCCTGGTCGTGAAGCACCATCGGGACAATCAGCGCCTTTTATATAAAGCGCAAGTTACGCGCAGACAGACAATGCCTATCTATCACAATGTGAGTATCAACATTTGAAAAAATTCCACGCTCTCTACTAACCATGTAGGTATATAATTCTTTTTGGTAGAGTTGATGATAATTCCAGTTCTCCCTTTCCCCCAAGGTATTCTACCACTCATCTGTCAAATAAGACTCAAAGAACTTCCACTCTCTCTCTCCACGCTGTACTTTGTTTTGGTAGAGTTGATGGTAAGTCGAATTCTCTCTGCTTCCCTCTGTAGCAATCATCAGACACAAATACCTCTGTCGCTGCTCTACGGTTAATACTGACAATATTAATATCATCCGCAAAGCCTAGTAGCATGTGAGACTTCGAGATAACGGTACCGCTTCTTTGCACGCTAGCCCTCCGTAATGCAAGAACACGGAAAACCGTGTTCAAGTTCAAATCTACCATAATTCGTTGTGCTTAACTGAGTCGTATGCCGTCCATCCTCCTCAATTTCTCTTCTGTTTCTGTCGACGGCTCTATGCTCTTCGCCGTTCAGCAACACCTCGAAATATTGTTTTCATCGCATGGTCACCAGTGTCTCATCGGTTATCAGGTTCCCTTCTCTGTGGTTCCACATGGCAGGGATTGGTACCATCCGGTTCTCGATTCCGTTTATCACTTTATAGAAACTTCTCGTGTCGGTGCCTGGAGATACTAACATTCGCTTCCGCAATGTTTCTTGCGTTGATGAAGTCTCTTTTCGGCCGCTCTAACTTCCTCGATAACTCTTCTTTATCTGCCCAGCAAACAAATTGGTTCATATAACTAGCGCTCAACTCTGTTAAGTGAACTATTATTTGATAAAAATAACCATTCACATTGCATTCTACACGACTATTAGGAATGACGCATTTTACAACTTTATATGACGCGTTAAATGGCTTCATATATAACCTAATATTGCGTTTTATAGGATTTAAATTTTATACGATATAAACAAATTTAATGTTGCATCTTATGTAATTTCAAACTTAACATAAACATTTGAACGACTTAGAATTAATATCCTTATACGACTTCTGCTTTGCTGGGTGGCGCGTCACACGAACAACTCTCGCGCTATATTACTGGCCGTATCGCGGATGTGCTTCCACTGTTCAGGTCTCCAATCGGCAACTCCGTCAGTTGACAACCTCTGGATGTCCAACAGTATCCTCCTCGAAGTGCTCGTCTTGTATGTGTTGGCCAGCCTGGCGCGAATCGTTTCTACCACGAGGTGACGTCTGAGAAATGCCAACCCTCAACCAGAATTTGGCCAATCTGGGAGTAGGCTTCGCCATTAGAATATTACCATGTGTGATATATTTTTGTGCAAAGTATGTGCTGAAGATTGTCATTCCTCTAGCTGCGGCGAAGTTCACCAACCTCAGGTCATTCTCATTACTGGTAGCGATCCATCAATAATGGGACGGAAGAACTGCGTCCCCGATGACAATTTTTATATCATGTTTTGGGCACTCTCTGTATGTCATATCGAGGAGCTTGTAGAACTCTTTTATTACATCATCGGGATAATCGTTTGTCGGTGCGTATACATTGATCAGGCTGTAATTGAAGAATATGCCCTAGATTCTTAACCCGCATACCGCCACCTAATGACCCGCTTGTTCTGTTTATTTGTATGACGAAACCGGTGCCTCGTTCGCCTCTGTCGCCGGCACTGCAGTAGATGTGGTATTTAAAAGTCATCCCCGCGATAGGATCAACCGCACGGAACTCACGTTCACCCGTCTTCGGCCACCGCACTTCCACATTTACTTTTCGTAGCTCCCTGGCTAAGATGCTCACGCGTGCCGGTCGAGTCGAGTTCTGACATTCTGACAGGTCGATGTCGATTGTTCCGATTCGTATTACTTTCTAGATTGTTCGTAGTAGGGCATACTACCTTACTAGGGCCTTGATGCCTAGTCTCGCGGCAGGGCCAGGGCCGGCGTCACATTATTTTCCCGAGTGGGTAGTAAGTAATAGGGAAGGCTCATGGGTGAAAAAGGCGTAGCCGAGGGGCGACCTAAGATACCTGAACATATTTTTACGAAAAATCGACAGTGCATCAACAATGGGGTGTCAATGGAATGTTTAAGAGAAATTAGATTTTCGAATATTGTTCAGTGGTAATATTTGCATTAAAAAATGGACTTTTTTCGAATGGTGATAGCAAAAAACCAAGACAGATAATTGATTCAATGGATTTCTCATAGAAGGTAATTATATAAGCTTACTTTCAGAAGCAATTCCACGCCCTTGCTAGTAGCTTTCCAGGAGTTTACCGGAACATTCGCCATGGTGTACGAAAACATGCATGTAGGCATGTTTTTGAGTTCTTCTTTATTGAGTTTTGAGTTTTATTTATAAACTCCTCCTCAATTTTTAGGACAAAATTGTTGGTATATCAGTACAGTATCAGTACAGGTACAGTATCGATTTGTCAGTTACAGCAGCACCTGTTTTGGGAACTTTGTATGAAATGAATATCACCACAGAGCTCACTTCTTTCTTTTGGGTAGTTTCGTCAGTGCGTGTAAAGGTAAACCCATGAAAAATCGGCATTTTTTTAATGCAAACGCTAAACAATTTTGTCTTCTCGAAAAAAGTCTCCATCCAAAATTTGAGTTTAATCGGACTTCTGATAAGGTTTCACTTGCAGTCGTGAATGTCTTACATTTTTGCCCAACCTGAAAATGCACAAAAGTAGTTCTTGAAGTTTCCGAAATCGATATTTTTTATAGAAAATCTCTTAGAAATGCATGAAATGTCGAGATCTGATGTGATTTCATAAAAAAATTTTCAAAACAATTAACTTTCAGGTTCATGTCCCTTTGCACTGGGAGACCCGAGCTACACCAGAACACACAAGAGACACTCCCAGCTCGAACATTTCTTTCATTGATCAAAAACTATAACTTTGACCGCTTTGAGGCTCTACTTCCTGAAGTCCGATTGAGCTCAAAAATGGCGTAGGAAATTTTTACGAGAAAACAAAACTCTATCGTAAATGAAGGTTAAAACTCTATCGTAAATAACACAATTAACAAAATAATACTTTTCCCTGCGAAACTCTACAACTGTACATCAATCTGTAGATTTATAACCTCTCACTCAACAATATCCAAAAAAAAAAAAAAACTTTCGCTCGCAACATCGTATTTTTTTTGGTTTTGTCCGATAGTTCCGTGTGGGTAAATACCCACATGAATGTGTTCCGAGTGAGTACTACTACCCATACTACCCACATGAACCGCCGGGTCTGCCGCAGGGCCACCGTTCAAGATGTAGCTGGCGAGACACAGCATATCAAATTTCAACAGTCCGCTATGGATCAGTCACTGTTTGACCCGCTACTGACGTGGGGAATAGATACTCGGACAAGCTGGCTTCCAAGGAGAACAGCTTCTCCTTCCCTGTCAGCATACGATCAAGTTCTCCGATCTTCCTTTGGTTGCTCGTACCGCAGTTGGTACCACGTGGAGGTAAGGATAGAGGTTGCCGGGTAGTATGCTCTGGACCACACTGGGGCCCATTTTATGTCAACTAGGACGGATTGTAATGCTGGTACGCTCTGCCCAGCCGTTTACCAACCTATCTTCCAATGCCCTTATTGTGGAATGGCATCCGCGAAACCCAGGGAAGACTTCGAAATAATGGTGCCGCTTCTTTGCGCTCTGGCTTTCTATACAGCACATTTTCAGGAAATGTTGAACAGTATTAATACACTAGGTAGTCTGATAAGTACCTGAAAAATCAACCACGGAGACGTTGTTTTGGCCAAAGTCGGTTTTTTTTCCAACATACTCTCCTTTCTGGTCGATACAGCGAGTCCACTGATGTTATAACTTTTTGATACCGTCTGAAAAGTACTCGATCGGAAGGTCTCCAAAATACGTCAGTTTCAGTTATGAGCTCCTCATTTGAGTTAAAACGCATACCAGTGAGCCATCTCTTCTGGTTAGGAAATACATGATAGTCGCTGGGGGTCAGGTCTGGTGAACACAGTGACTGAGGAACCAAGTCGAAGCCGATTTTATGCAATTTTGCTTGTGCGATTAAGCATGATAAAGCAGTCTTTTCTTATTCAAATGCGGTCGTTTTTCAACGATAATTTCAAAGATAATCTACGAATATTATGCCATGTGCATCTAAAAATACAGATGTCATAACCTTTCCGGCCAATTGTTGCGTTTTTGGACGCTTTGGAGCACTCACTGTTTTGCCTGTTGCGTTGACTCAGAAGTGTAGTAATGAGTCCAGGTTTCATTCATGGTTATGATTATGAATCGGCGCAAAAACTCGGTCGACTTACGCGAAAATAAGGCCAAATTCTGCTGGGAAGTCGTCACACGAATTTGTTTTTAGTCCACTGTGAGCAAATGCGGCACCCATCGCGCGCAGAGCTTCTTCATACCCAAAACTGATTGCACGATATTGCCCACACGTTTCAATGACATGACATTTACTAACCCCTCAATTTCACTTTGGCATCATTCAACATCATATCTAGGATTTTTTCGACGTTTTCTGGTGTAGTGACCTCTTTTGGGCGCCCAGATCGTTCAACATTAACTGTGCTCGTACAGTCACAAGGAAACTCGGTAAACCACTTTTGAATCATTCCAATCGACGATGCAAAGTCCGGGTAATACTTATCCTTGGCCTTGGTCTCGAATATCATTTTCTTGCGTAGATAGTAGTGTAAACTCGGAGGTTAGCCGCTTCTCGGTGCTGTAACTTGTAAAAGCGTAAACAAATGCGTAAGCAAATGTTTAAGTGTGCGCATGTAGCAAAAACTCATTTGTACTGCTTCCATGATACTGTTTAACAAAACTGGGAATTATTCGAATTATTTTTTCTTTCCAATTTTCTTCGGGAGTGGAATAGCTTGAATATTCGGCTGATAACCTCCCAGGACAACAGTGACTCCGGATGAAAGCATGAATTGCCAACGGCAAATGTCACGGGGATAACTGTCGTTTTATTGACGAGTGACAACTGAAAATTTGGGTTTTATGAGGCTTGCTCCACAACACCTTCGAGAGAAATAAGAGTGCCAGTATTTTTTGCTTCATTTATGCATGGCCAGTTCTGTTTAAAATGGTGTCGAACCAAGGAGCATTCCGCAAGTTCATAGCGAACTGCACAGCAATTTTGGAAAAAAGCTCATGGTAAACCATTTTGAAAGCGAAAATCTTTCAATTTCATTGGAAGGTCGGTAACGGACCTTTCTCACATGTTCAATATTCTTTTTGCGTTCATAATGAATGTATCTTCATGAGAAAAAAATCAGTTTTTCTTTAACTTCATTCACCTCTATTTTGGCAGCAGTGCAAAAAACAAATCCAAATTTTTAACTGATGAAAAAAAAACCGTGTCTTAAATGACTACGAAGAGGATTAACGCATCAAGTAGGCGGGGTTACGTAATGATGATAGTATGGATAAAATCGAATAGTATGGATAAAATCGAAAAAGAGAGTGAACTGCACTGCACATTATAGGTAAAAGTCCTTGAAATAGAATTGTTTCTCACATTTGCGATCAAATTTTGATCGTCAAGCTAGTTTGAATTATGTAAATTAGAAATCTGTGATTGGGCTATTTAGTATTATGTGACGCAGATTGAACCGACAGTTTCATGCAACGACACAACTCAGAAAAAAAAAGTTTGATTATTAAGTTAAAAGAAATACTTCCAGAAATAACACTTCATAGCACCCCGAATATAGTTATTTATCCATATATTTTTAGAAGGCAACTGGACATTTATAGAGAATAAGTTTTGAAAAAGTGGATTTTCCCATATAAAATCGTATAGAAACTTTAAAAATCGGGCGCAAATCGGGCGTTTCACTGATCGATCTGAAAAATTACACAGTTGTTATGGGACCCATAAGGAACACGAAAAGTGCATGGGAGCTAACATTTATTTTTTGTCCCACCCTAGTGGACACTTTGAGAGTAAATCACCGCATGGTATATTTTCAGGAAGATTTCCCACTTCAAGTTGGGGTCTCTCACAAAAGAGACTATCGAGTGATACGCACTTAGTGCTTTTTGGACTCTGTCTGACACTGTTTCTCTGTTTAGCGTGCTTGTTAGAAATGCTCCTAAATACCGTAGTTTCGATACAATTTTCAGCTCGAGGTTCCCGAATCTTTCCGTTTCTGGTGTTTCGCTGTTTTGTTCCGTTGGGTTCCGAATTAGCACCTCTGTTTTGCTCACGTTGAGCTCCAGACCAAACTCGCTCAGGCAAGGTCCGATGAGATTTATCAGCCTTGAGATTTGTGTCGGATCTGTGGCTAGCAGTAGTATGTCGTCCGCATACACTCGTAGGCACGGCAGCTTTAGTTTTCACGATTGTCCAAGAAACAGTTCTGGCATTTGTTGTTTCAGCTTCTTTAGCGCTTGGTCAAGTAAATAAACAAATAGCTTGGGTAATAATGGGCATCCTTGTTTGTAGGTATACCTATATCCTGGGTATAACCTACCAGGACTTTCTCCAGAAAACCCTGTACGCGCAGCCGGCGCGGAATCAAACCACAAGATTAACGTGGATTAACTGACTTTATTTTCGTACATCACTACTTAAATATACCCTACCGGTAACTCAGAGAGAGAGACTTTCTCCACTCTCTGTTTACCTTACTAATCTCTTAACCTAATCTAGTACTGCTAAAGTACAGGCGGCGTTTTGTTCATAACACAAAACTTGTTTATTTTGGTTGAGTTTGTTTGCCGGTGGCACAGCAGAAGGCTGCGCGAAGTTCTTTGCCACCTATGGCATAATCTGTTGATACATAGAGTGTTGACAGAGCCGTTCGCGGTCCTCTGTCAAGGGAACCAAATGTTTCGCCTGACTAAAGCATAGCAGAAGGCTATGCCCTCTAAGGAACAAAATTAAACTTTATTTATAAGGCTCGTGACGGAGCATTGGGTTCTTCGCAGGGTGTGACGTCACATCTGCCACCCCGCCTAGTTGGCCATTATCTAGAAGAGACAATGGTCACACGGTCCGTCCTGACGGCCGATAGGTGTGTTTTTCTCTTTTTTATTACAATTATTCTCGCGTTTTTATGCAACTATATACACCGTTGTTTTTTTATAATATGTTTTTTTTTCTCTGGCAAATGAAATTCTGTTATTCAAAACTGTAGCACCGTTTTGAGTTAACATTATCATACATGACATTTTCCTTATTTAGAATTAACAATTTCTTGCTCGCCTGATGCGCTGCGTCGTGAAGATATCTGCTGTTCAGCTGTCGTGTTCAAGCGCCGGGTTGCAGGGGGTTTGAAACGAGAGGGTGCGTCTGGCAGTAGAGGTTCTCATCGGTTGGTTGTGGTGTCATCTGGTTCATTCAGTTTGCTCTTTGCTGCCTCAAAATTGACGTTCAATTTATCAGTTTCACTTAAAACGCAAGAGAGTGTTATTGTTCAGGATGCGAACAGGTACGAAGCCTGCCAAATCGTAGCTACGGCTGGTTGGATTGTTCACTCCATCTTTCACCATAGACACCCGCCGTTCGACTCCCCACGCAACCGTCTGCTTTCCTTTTCGCGCTGTACTGGGCATCATGGTATGCTCCCATCTCAGCATCCATTGTAATCACCTCGGTCGTCTTCGATGATCGGGAACTCGTCTCGTTGTCAATTCTTAAATGCTAGCTGCCCTACTTAGCAAGTGGTGCATTATTTTTTGCCATTATTTTATCAATTCTTTTTTTGGTTTCGTTACTTTTTCCACTTGCTGTTTAAAATTACTGTTCACTCGCGTACGGGCTTCATTCTACACATTCTACATTCTATTATCTACTCTAGGCTTCTACTTACAATCTAGGCCCGTATTTCTCTTCTTGTTCGGATGACATAATTCGGTTTTTTCCCCCTACTAAGTTGTACATCATTTGTATTAGATTTGATTTAGTATTTCAGTATTTGATTCATCTGATTTTACAAATATAACATTCAATTGTGCATTGTTTACTTCTTTTCCATTATGCACTCTCTAACTTTGATTTTTGATGTTTTTTTTTTACATTTAAAATCATTTCGACACATAATCCATTCATCTGTATAAGGCTTTTACTTTCCGCTTTAAAATATCAGTTTAACTTGTCTTGTGGCCCATTATTAACGCCTTTTTTTTCATCAAAAAGAGTTCAAATAACTTTCTGCAATTTTAAAAAATAGCATCAATTCTTTGCTTTGGTTACATATTTTCTTCATTTTGCGTTCTTTCCAAATATTTTCCTCCTTCTTCTAATAACAGTTTTCAATAAAACAAATCTGTTTCCGCACAATGTATTATTTTTTCATCTCTCTATTTTTGTTTCATCATGTTTTCATCGAACAAACCGCATTGGTTCAATCTTTTCTTTTCCTTTGTCGAGTGTTTCCTGTCTGATTCATAAATAAATCTTTTCATTGTACAAACCGCGTTGATTAAATATTTATCGTTTTCTTCTGTCTTTATTTACAATGTTCATCTAATAACTGGCGTGTTCTTAACACCTCATATCATCTTCTATTTGCACTTAAAATGTCCCGTCACTTTCTCATCTGCTTTATTCTTTAATCTTTTGCATCTCTTTTTGAATCTGTAATTATTTAATTTTCGATTTGTCTCTTGCTACTGTCATACTTACACTACTTAGACTTCTCCTGGTATGCAGTAGTCTGCATATTTCCTCTCCCCCTTCCATCCGAAGGTGCGACCGCCCGCTCTAGTGATTCCTGAAAGATAAGAAGGTTAGGAAATAAAAGGAAAATCTCGCACACTCACTCATTCTGGGTTAATTACTCCCTTGTTTACTCTATCAATCAGCACTCACCTCAACCATTCCGGGTTAATTACTTCCGATGTATACACTCACACAACCTCAACTAATGAAAGAATAGTTCGAATCCCTTAAAGTCAGTAGTCTTTTCGTCTGGAAAGTTCAGCCCTCTTTTTAAATGTCTTTCCTAGTTCTATTGTTGTCTCCATCGCAAAAAAATTTCCCAATACAGCATCCATCGATTTTCTTCTTCGTTTTCCTATTAAGCCAATAGCTATCAAACCTCGTTTTCATGAGGTCTTTTGTCCACTATAATTTCTTTCCCATGTTAACATTTGCATTTTACAAAAGAAAACAAATGCTGTTCTATATTCTTTCAACTCTTTTTATCCATTACAACCATCCAGATCATTCTAGAAATTTGAATTACCCAAGTTTTTTGTTTATTTAACCTTTATCGGCGGCGTTCCTCCTCCCTCACGCCTTCATTCGTATTTGAATTTTTTCAACTGTGTCATGCCATTTGACTAATATCATCAAAGGCTGTATATCTTTTTCGGCGACTTATTCCATTTCTTCACGCCTTTACTTCAGTATGCTTTCTTCCGTTTGGTTCTGCCTATTAATTCCCGTCAATGAAATCATTCAAGTTTTGCGGCGACTTTTCGTATTTCTTCACGCCTTTACTTCAGTATACTTTTTTCCGTTTGGTTCTGTTTATGGACTCCCGTCAATAAAATCATTCATATTTTTCGGCGACTTTTCGTATTTCTTCACGCCTATATTTTACTTCCACCTTACTTTTTTATACAGTTTTAGGTGCTATTATACAGTTTTAGGTTATAACTCATGCCATCCAATATCGTATTTCATTAAATATATTCTGTTTGTTAACCTTGAAAGCATAGTTTAAGTTCATATATTCAGTCATAATAACGCTTAAGCCGGTTATTATGAACTTTTTCTAAACGATTGCCGTTTCTAATTACTGTGGTCATTTCGCTTGGAATTTCCACTACTTCATATGGTCCTCTCCATATGTTCTGAAGCTTTTGGCCTGCACCAGTCGCTACGGCCTTCACTAATACTTGTTCACCCCACATGGGTTTGTAATCATTTGATGATCTGTCGTAAATTTGTTTGCGGTTCTCTTTACTCTTTTTCAGGTTGGCTTGTGCGTTTGCATGTAAATCGTAAAATATTTTCTTCATTTCATGTGTGTATGCATCATATGTCATCTTCTCCACTCCGTTCCGCTTATAGATTGAAGTCGGGATTCGAGCTATCCGTCCGTACAATAATTCGAACGCCGTATATCCTGTAGACGAGTTTACTAATGTATTGTATTCAAACGTGAAAAATGGTAACAATTCGTCCCATGTGTGCGGCTTTCCGCCAATAAATTGTCTTAAATACGTTTTTAACTCGCGGTTTGATCTCTCTACCAAGTTAGCTTGTGGATGATACGGGCTAGTAGTAATTTTCTTGATCTTTAAAATTTTGCACACCTCTTTCATCAGTGAGCTCACAAAATTTGCGCCGTTGTTTTTGACTAGTTCCAACGGGGCACCGAATTTACAAATATAATTTTCTACGAAGGTCTTGGCTACCGTCTGGCTTTCTTGATTCTCCATTGGAGCGACAATAAGGTATCTCGTCAAGTCATCCTGCATGACTAGACCATAACGGTTTCCCATATCGGACTCGGGTAACACTACTATATCCATGTATAATTTCTCGAATGGCTCCGATGCGGTTGTGGTGATCTGCATCGGTATCTTGTTTGATCTTCCAATTTTGTTCTTTTGGCAGGAATCACACTGCCGAACGTAGTTCTCGATATCCCGTTTCATCGTAGCCCATGTAAAAAGTGTGCCAATTCTCTGGCGCATTCGTCGCGCTCCTACGTGCCCTCCTAAGGGTGCATCGTGAAAGTCCTTTAAAATTGTTTCCACTTGATCTGGCGTGATCACTGTACGCTCGCTATTAGCATTATATAGTATTAATTGTTTTTCTAGTTTACCCGCCCGCGGGGCCGCGGGGCTCTTATTGAAGCTATCCTGCCGCGGGGCTCTTATTGAAGCTATCCAAAAACTGTAAAAAAAATTTCCGGCAATCGATTAACGAATTTTCGCTGCCGTCTACTATGAAACCGCCTACTTTCTTGTCTTTAAATTTGAGTACACCATCCTCGACGTAATCTTTTAGTCCTTGTGACAGCGGATACAGTGTCTGAAGTTCTCTGTACGCCGTCCGACTGTTCAAAATGACAAGACGAGCTTCGATATTCCTCTCGTCCAATATTCTCTTCGAGACTTCCACCGTCTCACTTGGTATCAGGTCATTTGATAATGCCTGTGAAAAGTCATCATATGAAATGTTGACGAGTTGTTGCTCATCCTCGTCCTCAGCGATGTCCGCAATGTCTATGGCACTCAAATCTTGTATTGTGCCGTTCAAATCATCCGAAGCGTTCTTCTGCTGCTCTAGCAGGCGTTTCTGCTGGCGCGTAATCATGGCTATCTGCCTGTGGGGTGAACTTTCTGGCCCCTGACACGTCCCATCTGACAAACGTGACAAAAAATCGGCGACTATATTTTCGCTTCCTTGTTTATACCTGATGCTGCATTCCAAACCCTGCAACTTTAGTCTCAATCTTGTCAGCGTTGGAGATGTCTCTTTGAGCCTCCAAATCGCTATAAGTGGTCTGTGGTCCGTGTAAACGATAAACTTTTGACCAAAAATGTAATGTTTGAAATATTCTATGGCCCATACAATCGCCAATAGTTCCTTTTCTATGATATGATATCTGGTCTCTGCACCTACAAGTGCACGACTCGCGAATGCGATCGGCCGGTGTATGGATTTTTCATTCGACAGGACGGCTCCAATAGCATAATTGCTAGCGTCTGTCGTATTAACAAAAGTGTCTTGATAATCTGGCCGGACTAAAACTGGTTCTGTAAGCAGCGCGTTTCTAAGGAATTCGAATGCTTCCTGACATTCTTTTCCCCACACAAATTTAGCGTCTTTCTTTAACAAATCATTCAGTGGCTTGCGCCTCTCCGCGATGTTGGGGATAAACTTCCCGTAAAAATTTACTGTTCCCAAAAATGACCTTATACCTTTTACGTTTGTGGGTGGCTTAAGGCACAGAACGGAAGGTCAACTTCAGGTATATGATCGAACAGAAAGTGCACACAAAAAGGACTGAAAAATGACAATTGAATTTTCTGTGCTCTCGGGCAATATATATTTGTCGTGTACGTTTATGCCGCTTTGCCAGTGGTATAATGTGGCATAATTTATTCGATGTTTTGAATTGACGGTTATTTCAACAGTTTAACCCGTTTAATACAATCTATTACGTTCGATGCAAAAACGTATTGGGAAAAATTCGCAATTATTAACATTTGTGGAGTTTGTCATATTACAATAGTGTAACGAAGGTATTGTAATCGACAAGTGTTGATTTGAAACACGAGCAACAATCAATGTTATTGAAAAATCGTGCGTTTCAAACCGTTAATGTTGCAATTCTTCCATTTACAATTGTACCATGTGTTATAGATGGTTATTTTTGAAAATTGTTAAAATATAAAATGCAGCTCGTGAGTTTTTTTTCAACTCGAGAAAGTACTTTGAGTTTTTAAAAATCATGGCACAGATGGATTTTTTAACGCAAATTTTCCGAATATTTATAATGAATGAATCACATCTTTATTCGGAAATAAAATTTATAAACTAGTTTCATCCTCTTATTAGATTATATTAAATATTTTGCCGATTGACTCTAGTCCATTCTGGAGAATATAGATTTTCTACTCATTGATGCGACATGCGACATGCCATTCAAATAAAAATAAGCAGAATAAGGTTCAGTAAAATCAGGTTAGCTTCTAGGGCAACGAATAATGCGTTTGTAAGAGGTACTGGTTCCATTGTGCAGTCTTTTTTTTGAAATCTGATAAAAATCTAATCGTGATTCGAAAAAATGCGCTCGAGCAGGCAGAAGTCTGTAAAAATCTGCACACATTTTGAGAAAGTCATAGGGAAAAAAATGTAGTTAACCATCCCGCATAATCAATAACCATAAAACGTGCCTAACAACTAGTTCGGGATATAGTTTCCACTGTATGGGGTATCGTTAAACCATATGGATTATCATCCGTTTATGGTTATTGATTATGCGGGATGGAGATTGAAAAAAAACCGCACATACCTGCGAATCAAAACAAATCAGCGTTTTGCTGACAAATCTGGTATCCCTGCTGACAACCGAAAGTGACAACCTTACAGTACACTGAAAAAGGATCTCAAGAGGTTCGTTTCAAGAGGTTTCGAAATGCGTCGTAACCTGAGATTACTCCGAAGTAATCAATGTCATTTTTTTCGAGTAATCCAAGGTAACCATCAACAATCAATGACAAATAAACTCAAGTACGAGGAGTCAAAATTTATTTTATTATTTATTCACTTTTCATCAATAGTGCCTTACTCCTAGCGTTCGTTCATATATGGAAACATTCGTATAATAGATAACGCGCTCAGGGGAGAGGTGGAAGAAAGGTATCCAGCGAAGTGTTAAACTGCATAAGACCACCATGCAAATTTGCGTTACTTAGTTGATGGGGGTTTTGAAAATTTCCGAACTTCACGTTACGTAATATACGAATATTCTTTAAGAGGACTCTAAACGAGGTGGTAATTAGAGACTTGAAACAAAAGATGCGACTCTCACTTCATGTAACTCGTGTTAATAATCTGATTATTTTCACAGTTAAAAGGAGTAGATTACTAAAAAACAATAAAGGAACAGTTCTACAATTATCTATGCCGCTATCTGAGTCAGCTGTTTTGAAGGATGCTAGGGGCAAGACACTGCGTAACCCAATAGGTGATTAGTAATCCTAACAAAAAGAAACAACCGGTGTCATCTTGCAACCTGGATAGCTCAACCCAACGCGTGAAAGTCCTTCACTAGTTGGGCTACGAATTTAGAGCAACTAGCAAAATTCGATTGTATTCATTGTTACTAAGTGTTTATCCACAGACTAACAGACGTAACACTGGAACCTAGCTCCATCGCCGCAAAAAACGTTCATTTCAAATTTTCAATCGAATAACAGTCATCGCGCGAAAACGTCGTCCGGGGCGCTGTCATGCAATCTCATACATATTTTGTAGTTCCCCATTTGACACATTCAGTAACGCTGGCGCTGATGTCGAAATACATGACGCAGCGCGAATAAAACAGCAGATGGTGCTAGTGTTACTAACGTAAAGTACTGCAATCATCCAAACGATGATTTTATTGAAAATTTGTTCGAAGTGTTATGTCTGTTAGTCTGTGGTTTATCGTTGCATTTTCAGACACACCTCTAGTTACATCAAAACTATTTGAAGTCATTTTATCGTCTCTGTGATGTTGGTGTATAGAAACATAGTAAAACGGTATGCCAAAAGTACAACCGGCTATATTGCAAAAAAAAAAGCCAAAGACTAAAGTTGTTTATTAAAACAACCGATGACCAAAATTCATCGCATCTTATAATATACTATTTCGATGCATTCAAATTATAAATCCGGTAAAGCTACATACCTTGCTACTGATATTCATTCATTTTAGAAGCAATTCACAACTTGAAACACATGAATTTGCGATTTTCATTTGCTTAGTTAGTAAGAATCTATTAACAAGTAGAAAAAGTTATTTACTGTCGCTTGGTGATGCTTCGTCTCCAACCGTACAAAACAAAAAAACGCTTCCCCGCTCGTGCCTACTTGTTGATCAAACCGTTTCAACATGTCGCTATGGTTGGGAAGTTAATGTAAATAAATAAATAAATTAATGATAGATATTAATAAATATATTAACCAATATCGTGTAATATTACCGAAATATTTTTCATGAAATAAAGTTGTCAAGCCCCTAGAAATAATGTGTTTTCCTTCTCACAGATGCTTAGCAGGGTTAACCTGTAGTGTTTTCGCCGACAGATTTATACCAGTGTGTTTGATAGATTTCGATAAAAGTAGTATAAATTCTGTTTATTTTCCGTGTAAAAAGCGTTCTTTCCACCCCTAGGGAGCGCTGCAAAATTCACTGAGCACTTAGCAGTTTTCGTATCACAGATGACCTTCCGTTCTGTGCTTAAGGCTTTGAATGGCCTTAATATTTGCATTGGTGGGTTTTATGCCTTCTTCATTAACGACATGACCCAAATACTCCAGTTCCTTTTTCAAAAACTGACACTTTGATGGTTCTATTTTTAAGTTATGTTTACGCAAGACTTGTAATACTTTTCGCAAACTATCATTATGGTCAGTGATAGTGTCACCGAAAACTATAATATCATCGAGGTAGACAAATGCTTTCACATCCCCTATCTCAAAAAGAACAGTATTCATAAGTTTTTGGAATGTTGAGGGACTGTTCTTTAACCCCATCAGCATTCGTGTAAATTCGAAGGGGCCTTTGGGAGTGGAAAACGCCGTTTTAGCCGCATCTCGGCGGTCGATCGGGACTTGATAGAAACTCGATTTTAAATCAATTGAGGAGAAATATTTTGCTCCTCCAACATTATCCAATATCTCATTTATAAGAGGTATTAGGTATACAAAAGGCTTGGTAACTTCGTTCAATGATCTAAAGTCCACCACAATTCTGTATCTTTTATTACCGTCAGCATCCGGTTTCTTTGGTACACATAACACCGGTGCATTCCAGGGACTAGTGCTGGGCCTAATAATTCCCTGCACCCTCATTTCCTCGATTTCTTTATTAATGTGTCGTTTCGTGGCCTCCGGAAATCTATATTGTCGTTTATTAATAGGCACCTCCGATGAAGTTTCTATCGTGTGTACGGCGGCGTCAGTAGTAGTTAACTTGTCGCCCTCGAAAAAGAATATATCCGCATAGCTTTCGACCATATTCTTCACTGTCCTGAATTCTCTATCAGGCAAGTGCGCCAAATTCAGCACTTGCCGTAGTTTTTCAATTCTTGCATTTCCTTTTGACTCTGGTGTCAGCTTGTGCTCCAACAGGTCATAGTCAAGCCTCGAGTCTAGGTCCAACTCGGGCATTATAGTATTCTTCGAGTCAAGTAAATTGTTCTTCGGCTCTTCATTTCGATATGGTTGGTGCTCTCTATTTATTTCCTTTTTAGTCTACGTCAGCCTCATTGCGGGCTGTGTTGCTAGTATCTCGCAACTCGTTCTGCACCATAACTTTATTTCTGGCTGCCACATAAACATGTTGACTAAGGACTTCGTCTTTGGGCATACTCCACGGACTCAAGTCGTCCGGACTTCTGTTTCCGTGTTTTTTGAACACTATGTAATCAAAATTATTTCCTATTTGAAGCGTATGCTTCTTTAAGAATTCTGCGCCGATTAATCCGTCGCTTGGCAAATTTTCTAATATATGAAATTGCGTCGGGATCAAAAAGTCTCCGACTATTAAATCCAACATAATTGTACCTGAGGTACGCACAATGTCTTGGCCGATACCTCCAAAAGTGGTTACGTCCTGTGTATTTACCGGTACATTCAAAAGATTCACAATGCGTGCATTAATTATATTCGCACATGCACCTGTATCTAAGATCAGGTTCAACGTAAATTTGACATTCTGCTTAGCCAGTAGGGTTAACATTAAGTGCCCTCTGACATCGTAATATACTCGCTTAGCCACACAAGCACTGTTGTCTCTTATGTGATTGCATGCGGTCCTCCAATCGGCTATTTCTATATTGCTGGGCTCATCGGTACATCTCCGCCAGTCAACATCTTCGCAAATTTCTGCTAAATCCTCGTTAAAATATTCCTGTGCAACAGGATCCAAAATACCTTCTTTTTGCGAATTACTACTTCTTTCATTAATGTTGGCTACCATAAGCATTTTCTGAGGCATCCGGGTATACGAATTCCTGTACCTCCTATCAGTTGGTCCATTTTGACCATAATAATTATATTTCCAACCATGGGCGTAGTTCCCTTGGCTCCGTCGGTATGATCGCGCTGTGCGATAATTGTATTTGGATCGATTACCGTCGCTAGATCCACATATATTGTTATAATTGTTTTGCTTGTAAATTATTCTATCTCTATTTTTGTAATTATAATCTTCATTTCTTCCAAGACGGCTGTTGCTATAATCAGCGTCTTTGTGATTAATTGTAAAAATATTTCTGCTACTATTAAATTGTCTAAGTGCATCGCGCTGTCTTTCGACCAATTCTAGGCCCTGAATTCTATTTTCTATTTCCGAGATATGATTACGCTCATGGTAGTAATCCTCTAAGTCGTCTAGCAGCTCTTCTAACTTAAATGCTCGTTTACCTTGAGCAGCTTCTTTCAATGCGGTGTCACACAAACCCGCCATAAAATGTAATCGAAGACTAACTATCATGCATGACTTCGTACAATTAGTTTCGTAGGAGTCGATTTTCTCCTTAATTTTCAATGTCCTCTTTTTATAATCAGGAAAGGTCTCATTCGCTTCCTGTTTCATTGTTTCTACTTGATTTATAACTGCCTCGATGCGTATAATATCCCCAAATTCCTTTAATAAATTCTGCTTAACCTGTGGCCAAGCATTTGCGTTAATTCTATGTATTGCGGCAGCAGCTCTGCCTTTTAGTTTCAATAGAATAATATAAACCAGTGGAGCGTGTGATACTCCTTCTGGTATCTCCCGAGCAAAATGCTCGATATGATAAACGAACGCTTCTAGTCCGTCTAGCGATCCATCAAATTCTGGGATGCACTGCATGGCATCTGCTTTTGGAAACGTGTACTCCATTATTAATATAAAATTTTATATATATATATATATATATTTCTTAAAAAACAATAAAAGGTACTGCGGAATAAATACTGTAAGACTATAAAAGGCTTATGTAGCCTTCTTCCTCTTTTTCCTAGGTATCACTAACGATTCTGTTGTCCAGATGTGATAACGTAGCGTGACCGACTCTAATTTCTTCGTCGCGCCATCAAAAAATCTGAACACCAAGTTTCGAACCATTTAGTGTCAACGGTTCAACGTTTAACTTTATTAATTAAATAAATAACTTTAGGTTTTCATAATAATTAAATGATTATTTAAAAAAAATTCATTTCTATTTAGTGCAATTAAATTAATCAAAGATTGTAAATGTTTACATTAGATGGCGTAAGGTGCCATTCCTTATTCATGAAATAATATTTTAACGTAAACTTCCAACATTATATATCTCTGCCGTCGGTTACTATTTACTCTACCGGTGGATATGTCACCATCGCTGCGCGCGTTGCGCTTATAGATGTATCCATTTTTTTACCCTCTTAGCAATTTACCGCTACTGGTAAGCCATGTATGGTAGCAAAACGTTCTTACCATTGGCCATTAAAATTGATGCTTACAAAATACGACCTTGGCCGTGGCTGGCACAGCTGATCGTAATAACACTGCAAAATTCATAAACAGAGACAGCGTACCCGACAATTAGTACAACTGACTAACTTTTGAATGCAACGTGTGAGCGCGCAATTCGTAGTTACCGCTTTCACGCTCATTATTGGACATTAATGAAATGCGACTTTGCCCCTTTATATTTGCTAACGATGACGTAGCCACCCGTGTGCTAAAACTCTCTCTTAGAATAATTAAGGTGAGTTCCATGTGCGCAACTCTGCGAGTACCTGTTTGCGTTCTTAAATTCGATTTGCTAGCGCCCGTTTGCTTCCCGCTCTGCCACTTTAATTATTTTGTGGGCAAATGAACGAAAATCGCTTGCGTGCACTTGTCGTGCCGAGAGTTTTATTGTTAGCCGTTTGAGAAATAAGATCACCCGCGCAGCAGCGGCGCGAATTGATTGTTTATACAAATTGGCCTCTCGACCCAAGTAGATGTGATAACCTGTAAATCGTTATAATTACGAACCACTGAAGAATTGTTACGATTGTAGTTTGCCTAATGTAGTCTCCAAGGTCATTTATGTCTCCTAATGTGTATCTCTCCGTCGTTCTCTTATATCGCCAATAGCTCCTAAATGGCTTTGTATTTGGTAATTTTTTGTTCTATCAGTTTAAAAAAAAAATTCAATAGATGTTAATTCACAAATTTTACTGCGTCGAACGATACAAAAAAAAAATACTCTTCCGTCAAAATTTCAGCTGCATTATTTAAACATAAATTTTTCTTACTGTGTGCTTCTCACCCGAATATCCTTGGTATAGGGCCGGCCATTGTCGTGGACATCTCTACTTTAATTTCCACTACGTAACTTCGGCACCTTCTTAATACGATAATTCACAGTAGTCTGGCTATTCCAATATGTCTGGCTGTTCCAATATGTCTGGCTATTAGTAGAAATCCACTGTGCTACCGATATCCAAGCATCTGAATATCTGCCAACGTCGAAACTGACACTTACATGAACAAACGATCGCACTTTACAAGTCGTCTTCAGCAGCAAAACACAGCACCTTTTCCCCGCATACGAATGTCACTCGCTTGGGTTTGCCACCAACTCAGTTCACACCAGCTGAAATGCACGATCACCAAAAGAAAGACACACACGAGCCTCCCCAACCGTACGAATGGCTACGATCGCGTTTTAAATGACACTGAATGGGTCCTCTCGGTTTTCATACTCACTCACTGGGGTTTTGTTTTTCTTTCTTCGCTGGTACCACATGTGTTCAGTGTTTAAATGTATTTTGTTCTTCTCGTTGTAGTCTGTGGTCAATGATTGTGCCTAGCTATATTTCAAAACACTTTTTTACTGACACTGACCGATGTCTGACAATCTTCGTTAACTGATAAACTGATTTTGTTGTCTTGCTTCCATCGCATGAAATATAATGAGGTGTTTTGACAGTTCACTTCCATGCAAAAAGCGAGAAAAGAGAACACTTTTTGTCGACGTCTTTTCTCGTTTTCGTTTTTCTTTTTTTCTTCTTTCACTAGCAGCACTACTTTCCAAGCTGCTGACCTCGATAAATCGTTAAATACTTTTTCTTCAGTTCTCTTTTTTTTTCCTTTTTTTCAAATAACACTCTTTTTCCTCCGCGAGCACTACTTGGATTAAAACTCCGAAAAACTATTTCATTTTTCACTGAACCACAGATACTTAAACCACTACTTTTTCTTTTTGCTTCCTTAGCGTGATTACTACGACCGAGTTTACGACCGCGTCTGACTCCAGAGATACGTCCGAAGATTAAAGAAAAGATTCAATGGCGCAGAAAAGACCACGCGCTGTCACCACATGTGTAGGTATACCTATATCCTGGGTATAACCTACCAGGACTTTCTCCAGAAAACCCTGTACGCGCAGCCGGCGCGGAATCAAACCACAAGATTAACGTGGATTAACTGACCTCATTTTCGTACATCACTACTTAAATATACCCTACCGGTAACTCAGAGAGAGAGACTTTCTCCACTCTCTGTTTACCTTACTAATCTCTTAACCTAATCTAGTACTGCTAAAGTACAGGCGGCGTTTTGTTCATTTATAAGGCTCGTGACGGAGCATTGGGTTCTTCGCAGGGTGTGACGTCACACTTGTTTGATCCCTTTTATTTTGTTATGGTTTTCCGTCTTTTGTCCGTACCATTGGAGGGATGTTCTCTCTGTTAGGCATGCTGCCACTATTCGGTTCGTTAGGTACGCTGGTAAATTAGGCCAGTGTTTCCGGTACCATCCGTAAGTTTACGGTACCAAATGCCTGTCTTAGGTCAAAGGACACTATATAGGTAGTTTTTCCCTTCCGTCATCTTTCGTCCAGCAGTTGTCTGACTACATCTACTTGGTCTTCGGCACTTCTGTTGTTGTGGTATGCGAACTGATAGTTCTCGACGTCTCCAAGGTGAGATTCGAGCTGCTCCAGCAAGAATCTCGCGTATATCTTTTACATCGCTGGACAAAGTGTGATGCGCCTATAGTCGTCTGTGTTCCTGGGCCGTGGGATTTCGGGGATGGGTACTTGAACCGTTTCGAGTAGCCGGGAGGGCACTTCGTTGTTCTTCCAGATGTGTTTCAGTATTTGATGGATACGTTTGTGCAAGCTTTCGGGTCCATATCTTATTAGTTCTGGTCGTACCTCGTCCGTGCCGGCAGCGGTTCCGTTGCGTAGCGTGAGGCTGAGCCGTACCACGTCTTGAAGCGTTGGTCCCGAGCCTTCGGGGGGACCATCTTGTTCCGGTAGCCACTCCACTTCATCGTCGCCTGCCCTCGATAGTAATTTTGAAGTAGAATACTTCTCTCAGGAAGTTCGGCTACATTGGGATGTGAAATGAAAATCTAAAACCAAAAAAAGTGAAAAATATGTCCAATTTCAAATGCTAATACACTGGGGTCTTTTTTTTCGCGGGTTATTTTTATACGCGACTTTTTTTACGCGATTTTTTACAATAACGCGGATTATTTTTACGCGGTTTCTTGAAATAACGCGGATTATTTTTACGCGATTTGGAAGATTATTTTTACGCGGTATTGAATAAGTTTAGTATAAGCAAATCCAATAAAGTAAAAATCAACTTTTTTTTAAGTAAAAATACATTAATAATTGTACAACGATACGAGTCAGGGTCGTTGCGATATACTTCCGTTTAAGAAACGAAAGCTTAAACATGTAGCAAAATTATTATAAAAAAGTTATTGTCATGTTCTTCAACGAATTTTCATTTTAGAAGCACTAAAAACTCATTTTGTTTGTTTCGTTACCATTTTAATATCATTTTTCAAGTTTCTATTTACTTACGTGCCATTATTTTTAATCGGATCTTATTATTGAATAGAGTTTTTTTTTCACGCGTTTTTTTGAAACTACGCGGTTTTTTTATACGCGGATTTTTTCAACGCGGTACAACCAACCGCGTAAAAAAAGACCCTAGTGTAAATCGGTTAGTATTCGATGGATTTCCTTCGTTCTTGCAGCAATAGATTGGAAAATCTTCTAAGATTCTTTTCAAATGCAGATAATTGTAATTTTATTATTCAAACTATTGTACTATTGAAAATAGTCAAGCCTTGTCAAAACGAAAAATTCTGCCTCTGATTGGTTGTTATATGATTGCTTCCCAAGCACGGTCGACAGAATCATAGACCTTGCCATTTGAAATGTGCAATTTGACCTATATAAGAGCCTGTTTCAATCGAAGCCGCTCATTATAATTCTAGACTGCAACAGAAGCAGTCCTCCCTTAGCAGTAGCAGTGAATACAGCAGCAGTAGCAGTGCAGCGGATAACGGCCACAGCTGTGGTATGGCAACGGATAGCGGAGCGCGTCTCAGCATCGATAGCAGGACCAGGTGATGCATGGCAGCGGATACCAATGGCAACGGAAGCGTCCTCTACAGTGGCAACGGGGATAGCGCAGCGGTTGACGTTGGTCTCAGCATCTATATAAGCAGGGCCAGCTGATGCAGTGTGGCATTTTAGTGAAATGCTATCTCTGAGCGATAGCAGGCACACTAGCAAATGCATCCAACGGAATGAACGTTCTGGAAAGCTTTTCAGTGTTTATTTTCCCCCAAGGAATACTTTATTTGCACTGCCAGTGATAACGCAAAGATGTGCTCGGCATTTTATCAGACATTGAATTAAACAACAAATTGTCCTTTTCAGGATGAAATAAAAACCTAATTGAAGAGTTAATATTTTCTCTTAAATCAATTTACACTTTCAAGAAATTTGGAACAGATATATATTTGACTTCATCTCCGTGTCTCAGAACGTACTGAATTATCTTTTCCTTCACTCATGAGCACAACATCCGAAAAGCTTTCATTATCAGCATAAAAATTAATTTTTCGCATAATCAAAATTCAAAAATTATCATATCCAAATCATGACAAGCAACTATATTATTGAGAATGGTCAATCCTTGTTGAAGCGCGAAATTTGACTGATCTGACTAGTCGTTAATATGATTGCTTCCCAAGCACGGTCGACAGAATCATAGACCTTGCCATTTTAAATTTGCTATTTGTCTGTATAAGTAAGGATGTGAAAATTATTGACTGAAATGGCTATCGACAGTTATCGATGATATCCTACTACTATCGATAGGTTTTTCATCCCTATATAAGAGCCTGTTTCAGTCGAAGCCACTCACCAGAGATCGATTCACAAAGCAATTCGAACTTCGCCAGTTTAGTTTTAAGTTAGTGTTAGATAGGAAGGTTATCTAATTTTATTTCATAAACTTACCATGCCCTTTAAGCAAAGATATATAATTAATCTCCAAGAAGATTCAATGATTAATCTATAAGTACTACTATGAACAAAGAAGATGAGCCATTAGGGCTGAGCAATAATCCTGTCAAAAAATTATACCTTTGTAAACAAATTCGAAACAAAAGATAATTCAAGTCAAGTCGAAGCCGCTCATAATAGTTCTAGACAGCGACAACAGCAGTCTTCCCTTAGCAGCAGCAGTAGCAGTGCAGTGGATACCAGGCGGATAGCGGCCTCAGCTGTGGCATGGCAATGGATAGTGCACTAGTTGCAGCGGATCTCAGCATCGATAGCAGCTGGGCCAGCTGATGCAGGGACAGCGGATACCAATAGCAGCGTATAGCGGCCAAAACATTGGCATGGCTACGGACAGCGTAGCAGTTGCAGTGGGTTTAGCATCGATAGTAGCTGATGCAGTGAGGCACTTTAGTGAAATGCAGTCTCTGTGCGATAGCGGGCACTAGTAAATGCATTCAATGAAAAGTTGACTCATTTTGACAGCACATGAGCCGTCTTGTTTTGAGTGTTAAATCAGCTTTTCGCTGTTTATTTTATCACAAGGAATACTTTATTCGCACTGTCAGTGATAACGCCAAGATGTGATCGGTATCTTATCCGATATTGAATTGAACAACAAACTAAAAAATGACTGACACGCAAGCAGCCGGGTTTTCTTTCTTGTAAAAGATCTACTTCATCCTTGCGGTCGTGGCTTTGCACACAACCCTCCTGCCATTTTTTCCTCCAAATTTCGCATTGAGATGAATGTTGCGGTTCGTTGTGTTGCTTTGCGTCGGTGACGCTTCAAATATCGAAATGTGAGCCTGATTCGATCAAAAGCTGGGAAACTTTCGATGTTGTCGAAAAACTGTTGCACTTTTTCCTCCACGTGTTCTTCGTATGCCTGGCGCTTCCTTTTCTTAGCTTCTCTATGCTTCTTTTCAAGCTCAGCGTTCTGGTGGTTTGCCAGTAGCTCTCTCTGAATTTTTTTCATCTCACATCCAGCTCTCAGTCTTTTGAGCGTTTGTGGGGATTTGGTTATGTTCAGTGTTGTCGCCGCTGCGTTCAGTATATCGTCTACAGTTGAATCGGTTAGCTGGTTTATATGCGTTGGGGTGTTCTCCTCCAGCTGTAGCGGTTTGCTGTTTAGAGCGTTGTGGTAGCGCTCTCTTACTTCTGGATCAGTCGTAAGTAGCGAAACTTGATAGCTAGGTTTTCTGGTTTTGTTTTTGGTATGTTTCGTGCCAAAACGGTTTTGTGGCTGTGATGTGGGATAAGAGATACCTCAGTCATTGGGAGTACCCATTTCAAGCAGGACCCGCAACAACATGGAGCGCCTGTTGCAGATTCTCCATGTTATTGCAAACATCCTGACCGGAAAGGGCACACCTCCTCGGCTGAAGCGCTTTCTTACCGTACGGTTAACATTAGCATGATCAGGGAATCCGGCTGTTCCTGCAACGCACCTGCACTTTGGTTTCTGAAAACGAGGTATTATGGGCATTGTCACGTGGTCGATCTGCGATTGGTTCATTCCGCGAGTCCAAGTTTGTAGCACACTTGGGCATGGTCCAAAAGAGCTACAAAGTCGATAATTGTAGGCTTGGAGTATATGCTCCAAGGGTGATAGAGGAACTTTCCAACTCTTGGTTTGTTCGCTGGTAGCAAGTCGCGATATCCAACACGTGCATTGAAGTCACCAATTAAAATCACGTTAGCTTGTTCGCGTGGGGATAGATGTCGAAGGAAATTGTGTAATAGACTGTACTCAGGATAGACTCGTCCGCTTGAGGATCTGGCATATATGGAAACAACTATCAGCAGTTCTTCGAAAACTAGTACAAATACGGGGCATGAGTTATCTGATATTCTTAAAAATCTGCATTTGAGTACCAATCCATTCGAAATAGCTAGGGTAGTCCCGCCTCCCATTCTTGCATGCACAGTCTTTCTGTTAACATTGAACCACGAGTATGACTTGGTGCTGATTGTACACGTTGCCCTCCTTGTTTCTTGGAGGCTTGCAACAGCTACGTTATTTGTTTGCAGAAACTGATCAATGAATTCTTGGTCATGTTGTTGAGAGCATCCAGCAACGTTCCATGTTCCGAGGGTCATGGTTTCCATTACGTTTATCGGGTTAGGAATTGTGTTTTGTAAGCCGTGTAAGTTGTTTGGTGCCTTGTTCGTAAGTGATTTATCGGAAAAACGGACCGTGTTGGTAGCAAGACTTCGGACAGTATGTGAGGGCACATTTCGTCTACCTGTGCACTAGGGCGCCAATCATCGTATGTAAAAAAAGTGACCAGAAAATTTAAAAAAAAACCCTATACAAAATGTTCACCTGCTCGAAAAAAACACCCTGTGCAAAATTTCAGCTCAATCGGACTTAAAATGGGGTGGCGCAAAGCGATTGAAGTTTGGCTTTTTTGAAAACCGAAAAATCACCCAAGGGGGGGGGGGGGGTACGTGAAATTTCGGTTTTCGAAAATTTTTTTTTGATGCCAAAAGACTTAAAAACGCATGAAACGTCGAAAATTGGTGTCATCTGAAAAAATTTTTTTTTGCAAAAATTTACTCTCTGGGACTTAGTCGTTTTTTTAATTGTGGAAGGCGGAGCTCAAAATGTTTAGAATTTATCTTTTGAAATTGATCACTAGTCTCTCGAAATAGCTTGTATAATGATATACACTATAATACATTATGTTTCATTAGGGTGGTTCATTTATTCGACATAGGGTGGTTCATAATATTGTGTAAAAATGAGTATAAAATGAAAAAAATCACTTTTCACTGAATACCAATAGAAAAATTCCTGAAAATATAATATTTGTTATATCATTGTCGTTATGGTGGCAATGTTGAATTGGAAAAGTTATAAGTAAAATGGCAAAATATTACAAAACAAATTTACAAAATGTATCAAACTACTCTGTGCAAAAAAAAATTATCTCAACCAAAATTAAGATTGTGTCTCGTGGAAAATGTTGAATGCTTTCATGTCATTTGCAAAATCACACACGGGAGGTACATGGAATTTTAATATTTGAAAAATGTTTTCGATTCCAAGTGTCTTAAACTTTTAAATGAAACGGTGGAAACTGATGGAATATGTTATATTACTTTGTTTGAAAAATCTACTCTCTACGACACTTGCACTCGTCTTTCGAATGTTGTACCAGACAATTTATTTGTTTTTTTTTCACCACAATAATGTCCTTTGCCAACACTTGATTGAACATACAGTGCTCTGGCTTATATAATCGGACAAAAGACTGTATCGAGGTTATTCAGTGATAATGAGAGTATAGGGATCTCAATCAGACACGCAACAAAATTGACTCGTTGTTTCTGGGTTTGCGTCGTTTTGACAGTTCGACCATACATTTTCTGTCAAGTTTACATCATCAGAACGTGAACGTGCCCATTGGCTGAAACTTTGCATAGACGTTTTTATAGGCAAAAGATGCCATTCTGTGCTATTGGTTTAATTTATTGAAACACAACTCATTTTTGAAAAGCTATTGGAATCCGCTATTTCGGATAGGTATTGATCATTACAAAAAATTTTAGAGCCAACACGGTTCGTTTGAGCGGTGTGACATCTTCGGCAAAGTTGTAGTAATAGTTTTGTTTTTCGAAAAAAAAATAAACACTCTAAAAACAAATTACTAATTAAAAAAAAAAAAAAGTTATAAATTAATTATCGAGAACAGTTCATTTGAAAAAACTGATTTTTTTTTATAAAAACTACGAAAGTTTTCCTGAACAACGAAACCGGCCATGAAGAAATCAGAAAAAAAGTTATATTTTTTAAATTTATTTTTTTTTCACAGGGTACATTTTTTTTGGAGGAACGAAGTTATCATTTACAACTTTGCCAGATACACTATGTCAATCAAATAAACCGTCGGCAAAGTTGTAGATAATATTTTGTCCTCTCATAAAAAAAAGATGCCTTTTAAAAAAAATAATTGAAAATAATTTTTTTTTTCAGAAAATATTTTTTTTTTTTTTCGAAAAATGATAACTTATTTTTCTTGATTTCTATATGATCGAACTGGTTTCATTGTTTTGGTAATCTTTCGTAGGTTTTATTAAAAAAATCAAGTTTTTAAAAAATGAGCCCTTTTGAATAATTAATTTTTAATCTTTCTTCTAACTTTTAAACGAATAATTTTTTGAGTGTATATTTTTTTTAGAAAGACAGAACTATTATCTACAACTTTGTCGAAGACGTCACACCAATCAAACGAACCGAAGTGTTTTTTTATTTCATTCTCATTTTTCACAATATTATGAACCACCCTATGCCGAATAAATGAACCACCCTAATGGAACATAATGTATTCGATGCTAGTTATAGTGTATATCATTTTTCAAGCTATTTCGAGAGACTAGTGATCAATTTCAAAAGATAAATTCTAAACATTTTGAACTCAGCCTTCCACAATTGAAAAAACGTCCCAGAGTAAATTTTTGCAAAAAAAAATTTTTCAGATGACACCAATTCTCGACGTTTCATGCGTTTTTAAGTCATTTGGCATCAAAAAAAAAAAATTCGAAAACCGAAATTTCACGTTAAAAATGTTAAATATGTATGTAATAATGCGCATGCATACACTTTCATACGCACATAACCATTTCATGTTTATACACGCACATGTGCACTCAAACATACACATTCGCTCACACTTTCACTTTTTCTGTTTATTCAAATTCTCCCTCATGCAAACATATGTATACACACACACACACTTATGTATATCAATGAATTATTATCACAATTTTTCCTCATTTTGGTGGACGCACAGCAAATTTCGTGACGTTCTCGATGTTTTCGGTTTTCCAGTTTGCACCTCCACGTTACCGTAAGACGTAGCTCTCCGTCAAAATTTTGGCTAGTAGGCCGTTAATTTCCGTTGCGTAGTGGCTTTTCAACTATGTACAAATGTCGTTGGCCTGGTCTCTCCCCCTCCTTATCGTTACACATGCCAGGGGGATCGCCTCAGTCTGGTTCGTGATAATGTTAAGCGCTTAATAGAACCTTCTCGTGTCTATGCTATTTTAAACTAGTTCATCTAAATATCAAAAATACAACTCTACCTTTAATCGACTATCAACTTTGTTGTTTTAAATTTCCAGAAAATAATGAGTTCTCAAAACTGCAACGGACACAAGTACTCAGCAACGGTCGTTCGCTATATGCATTTATTTCTGGACGTTCTGGGACCGATCTTGGATGTAGAGTGGAAGGAGAATAACGACAACGAGAATTTGGCGTTTGTCATTTACACTCTCTTTCTGTCGACCCTGGAATGCTACTCCTCGGCGATCTTCGCCGGGATTCTTTCGGACAACGAGCAGCTTGCCAAGGTGTACGGCAGAACCGTAGATTTGCTGGTCAAGTGTACCGATAAACCCGGTACATATCCCGTGGATGAATCTTGCAGTACATTGGCGATGGAATTCTGGTACATGCTACAGGACGAGATCTTTTCGATGCCAAACGACGAACGCAAAACGAAATGCTGGGATGCCATCAAGCCCGTCTATGCGCATATTGTGAAGGTTTTGATACGAAAAAGCCAACTACCTAACGACAGTGTACTGCACAAATGGAACTCCGATGATCTGGAAACGTTCCGCTGTTATCGGCAAGATATCGGAGATACATTGTTATCATGCCACGATGTTTTAAATGACATAATGCTGGATGTACTCTCGGAAGCGCTGGATGAGTCGATATTGTACCTAAATTATGACCCTCAGAATACAGACAGCTGGCCACTCTTGGAAGCGACCATACACGCATACTGTTCCATAGCTCAGAAGATAGAATACGCTGAATATCCACAAGTCGTTAAACTGCTCAAAGTATTGAACGAAATTCCGTACGAAAAGTATAGCGATAAATTACTTGGTATGGCATTAGAAACCGCTGGAGCTTATAGCGATTGGATTAGCGATAATCCAAAGTACCTGCCATCAGCGATCGAGTTGCTCGTTAAGGGACTTAGTTCGACGCAAGCATCACAAGCAACGCTTGGACTTAAAGATCTCACCTCCGAGTGCCAAAAGGAAATGACTCCGTTTGCTTTGCCACTTCTCGATGCCTGCCGATCGACTCTCCAGGGTGGTCATTTAAAAAATTCCGAAATGATCCGACTCATGTATACTGTCGGAAACATTATGAGCGTAATCTCGTACGATCAAATCATTCAATATCTGGACATTATGGTTTCGCCCTGCTTCGAAGAACTTCAAGCAAACGTTCAGAACCAGGAGAAAAGCGATGCGGCCAAAGGACGTGTAATTCTACGGCTGGAAATGATCTCGAAGTTGTTCTCTTCGCTCAATACACGCAAGTTGAATGTTGCACAGCGCACAGAAAAAGAGGACGATGAGCTGCAGCTCGTTCCCACGCAAAGCAACCAATCACAACCTGTCCAACCGATACTGTTGATACTGGAAAAGACCATGGGTCTGCTGAAAAACCTTTGCACCCTTTGGATCCACGACGAGAGTGTTATCGAAACATTGTGCAAAGCGCTACAGCAGGCGCTCACCAATCTGATGGACGATATCAAACCACTTCTGAACGACATGTGCGGTCTCATACTGATGATCTTCGCCAACAAGTGCGCTCCGTCCGCTGTGGAGATGGCCGGAAATGTGGGTTTATTTTGGTATATTGTTGCCGATGGTTTAGTAACAGTGAAATTTCTTTTCACAGTTTATATTGATCTTTTATAACGATCCGGAAAGTCAAGAGAGTATGAAGCAACTATTCTCAGCCATCCTGGAGTATAACTTTGGGCAAATGCAGGTGAATGTTATTTTTATTTTAAATCTTAAGTTTCTCGGTATAGGACAAGCCAGCAGGATTACTGGCGGTAATGTTCTAATCAATACTTTACTTACTCTATTCTAGCAATACGATGAACACCAAAAACTATCTGATGTTGCTGATCTTATCGAAACATTTTACATGTTCAATACTCGAATAGTGAAAAAGATGGCCATTTGCTACAGTGCCGTGCAGGCCGACTGTATTAAGTTAATTGAATACGGTACGCCGAAGTGGTTAAGGAAGAATTTTGTGAAGAGAAGATTTAACTGTTTGATTTTATTCTGTTTTTCTACAGCTATGAAGAGCATGATACTTCCTGAGACGGGTCCAATTAAGAAAAGCGTCGGTTTTCTGTCGGTGTTTATCAAGGAATCGCGTAACTATCCGCTGATGATGAACGCCGTAGCAGCTCAAGGCGAGAACCTGCTGCGCAACACCTTCTTATGTCTTGGTGAGAGAGCAAAAATTATGCTAGCAATGAAAACTTAAATTGTTCTACTTCCCAGGCGGATACACACCTCGAGCTCATGTTGATGTGTTTGCCGACATTTTTCTTGCTCTGAATTACAAATACCCCAGCGATTTCGCTCGTTGGATAAAAGTTCTCGAGAAGCCAAACTTTCCCACATTCTTTGTCAGTGCAACAGACAAGGAACAGTTCATCAAAAAAGTTATCAAGTAATCAACAACCTATAATTATACACATCTAAACGTATTTTAACCCCGATTTTCTCAATTTTATTTTCAGGGAAAAGGTCAACCGAAGGCTAGTGCAGGAGCACGTGAGAAAGTTTGCGGCAATGTGTCGAAATACCGTCGAATGGGAGATAGATTTTAGAACCAGCTAAAAAATATGTGATTGTGTATGTCTGTAAAACGCGCTCAGCTGGGTTGCATCCGATTGTGATTTTAGATTTTAGGTTCGGTATTACGAAAAAAAAGTTTAAGCAATGTTTTGAATGTAGTCTAGTGGAACGAATTCGGTTCGTTTTCAACACTCCTCCCTCCTCTGATTGCCAGTGATACGTATAAAAGAAAACCAGTTCTTAGACCTACATGTGTGCAACAGCGAATATATGTGAGACAATTTTAAAAGACTAATTGTTTGTGTTATTTTAGATAAAGAAATCCTTCTACAAATCTGAACGATTATTATGTATTTGCAGAATAATGTGTTTATTTCCATTCATGTGATCATTTTTTCAATTAAATTTATCATTCAGGTTATTTCTTCGTAATCCTAAGATTTCCTCTAGTGGTGACAAAGACAAAAAGACATTCCGTCCGTTAGGTGGTCGGGTATTTGAATATATTTCTTATCCACTCAAGAAAAGTTGATTATGATCAATAAAAGAACTCATCGCAACGTACATATCTACCAGCCTAAGACGCAAGACCGCGCCCGGTTGATTTAGCGAGAACTGTCCGAGCTGTTACTATGACGTCGCCTTCTGATTGGGCTGCGGGAGCGCCGGCGTCGGGGGCTGTTGCGTCGTATTGGATCGCGGCGTCTGTAGCGCATCGGAGACGCACGCCAGCGCGGTGGTGGCCGATTGTTTCTCATGATTGGCGAAGGGCGCCGAATCGGGGGACGTGTTTTCTGCACCAGAACGGCTACAGCCGATATTTCCTGCCCGTCGACCTGTCCACCGGCCATATGCTTTAACGCATTCTCCGCTCCGTCCGGGTTAGCGAAATCTATATAACAGTAGCCACGAGTAAACGGTTGAAAACGATCAGTGGGGAAATCCACATTGCGAATTTCACCGTAGGTGCTAAAAATTTCAAGAATGTGGTCCTTAGTAACATTTCTTGTTAATCGACCAACGTGTATCCGTGTGGGGCGTGGCGTGACGGAACGCTCCTTCCTTCTACGTTTAGAAGATCCTGAACGTGACCGGCGGCTGCGTGTATCCTTAGCAGCTCGATCTGGAGGGCTTGTCGGTTTAATTTGCTTGTTTTCCTTATTGTCATTGTCACGCTCTGGAGTGCGCCGGTCGTTGCGTTCTTTAATTTTCGGTAGTATAGGTTTGATGTCCTTTGGAGGCTCCTTTGCAGGCGGACTGGCGCTCCGCGAGCGAGATCGAGTTGCGGTTTTTCGCTTGGGTCGTGACCGTTCTGCTCCGCTACTCGAGGAGGACGACGAGCTGGATGACGAAGATGAGCTGCTGGATGAGCTTGAACGTGATCCAGAACTGCTACGTGACGAACTGCTATCCGATGAACTGAAAAACAATAATTTGGCAAAAACAGAAGTCAAGATGCTCAAGCTTTATTCCACAAACCTGCTGTCACTGCTGCTAGAGCTACGCTTCTTGCGTTCTTTTTCACGTCCGCGCTGTTTCTTATCGGCTTTATCCGAATCGGCAGACTCGGAACGATTTTTCGAGCGCGCCCTGCAAATCAAATCAAATTAATAATTTCATTTTCTAAAATCACTAACTAACATACATTTTCCTCAACACAAATGTAAGTTTTTCAGAGCAAATCACTAGATTTTTCCAAAATTAATGAGATACGTTTTCGCGATGGCAGCTGAAAATATAGATGGCCGCAGAAAATTTAACGATGCGGCTGTCATTGAAATGTCAATCTTTTTCTGCTCTTTTCGTCGTTCATTCTGACGCCACCTACCCGTCACTGAAATAGGGATATCAGTATTCAAGAGCATCATTGTAAAAGGTCATAATTAACTTTTTCATTTCGAAATAAAACCACTTTGTAAATAAGCTTGTGGCTAGATGGATTTCTGATTTCTAGACATAAGCCAAAAAAGTATAATTTTCTGAGCAAAACATGATTTTTTGTAAAATTATATAGTTGTCCTTTGGGTTTCGAATCGCAACTTGAAACTGCTCGAAATAGTTTCGAAATGGCTAAAATGACAGTTCATGATTGTACAAACTGTCATTCAAGCGATTTAGAACGCTTTTTTCCTCAATTATCGCAGGAAAACGACATAGTTTTTGTAAAAATCACGTTTTGCATAGAAAAATCAGTTTTTTAACTGAAGGTATCGGCTCTGTTATCGTCAGGTTTTACCTGTTAGAGTCAGGGAGTAAACGATGTCCAAGATTGTTTTTTCTTGCATGATAGTTCTTTATAACGCAGAGTACCTCTCTGCGGAATATAAGTTCTCTTTGATTTTATTTGCTCCTCGGACGATAATAAATAAAACCGGACGATAATATAGCCGATACCCTGAGAAATAAAAATCAAAAATTTATATATATAGCTAAAGAACCCAATTGGGTTGTTTAGCAATATCAGTTTTTTATATCATCTGAAGGATCTGCATTTTCTACGTAAAACGGTATATAATTTTTTTTTCTATCGTTGTCCTTTGCTTTTTAAATCACGATTTAAAACTGCTCGAAATCGCTTCAATGACAGTTCGCCCATATATCAACTGACATAGTAGCAATTTAGAGTGAATTTTTATTCTTCATTTAAAAATCGAAGGATAGTGAAATAAAGTTTTAAAAAATCACGTTTTGCTCAGAAAGTTACACTCTTTCAGATGATATATAAAAATCGGAAATCCGTGAATAGCTAAACAACCCAATTGGCTTGTAACTATAACCCGATTAACCATTCTTTATGCACCTTTATGAAACGATAACAACTGAAATCAATCGATAAAGCACAGATTAACAGACATAACACTTTGAACAAATCATTTATCTATCCATCGTTCGGATGATAACAGCTGTTTACTTAAGCAACACTAGCACCACCTGCTGCCGTGTTTGCGATGCGACCTGTATTCCGACAACAGCGCAAGCGTACGTGTATGTGTCAAGTTGGGAACCACGAAAAATGTATGAGATTGCGTGACAGCACGGCTTACAAAAACAAGGCTAGCTACTGCTGGAAATTCGTTTTTTAGTGACGTCATCTGAATCGTTGAAATAAACAAATCAGTTGCTGCGATGAAAATGACTAATTCACAAAGGCATTACCACGTGGTTCATTGATGATCATATTCAATGCAATGCATAATATGCATTTTTAAGCGATATTCGACGCAGATGATCGAAGTGCTACAAACCGTAGCGTTCATTGTATCATCTGATCATCTGAAATGTTCATTCGACAATTAAATTATGTACATCTGTTTTAATATAAGCTTCTATAAGACCTCATGCAAACAGCATAATTTAATGGAAACCGAACCAAGTGTCCAAAACCACATTGGCTGCATCCGATCATGTTCCGGATTCTCTCCAGCTAGTGACGAATTTCAGGATTCAACCAAAATCGATTCTGCGATACCTCCAAGTATGAAGAGTTAAAAAACAATGTTTAAAGGGACAATCAAGTGTCATCAATATTAATGCAAAGTCAGATTTCATTATCGTTGGACATTTCCTGATATTATTATTTTGTTTTTTATTAGTACAATTAGGATATATATTACTAATGTAAACGATTGATTATGTAATTGTTTTATTAAGTTTTCTTCTTTTCTTTTTCAATTGCTCAGTGTTGGCTTTGTTGAGTGTTTTGATTTTGTTATACAAACGAGTTTTGAAATAAAGCTGTTTAACTTTGAGCGAAATATCTGTGTCTTGACACTTTCTCAAGCATTTCTCTATAGCTCTCTCTTCGCAATTCAGCTTATCGCCATGAACGGAAACGAAGCAATGTTCCAAACATATTAGTTGTTTCTTGAATTCTAGGCTGGGTTTTATAAGGCCACCTATGCAATTCCATAAAAACGAACAATTATTTGAATCGACTATTTTTTATCTAACTGAAACTTCGCACAGATTTTCAAACAAACCGTCCTATCTAAACTAATCGTGACGCAAAAAAATCCTACTTACATACTTATAGCACAAAAGACAGAAACATCTGTACAAAGTTTCACCCAAATCAAAAATTACCGTTAAAAAAGTATTAAAACTAGGACATATTTTGTGGAACTGCTAACCTCCCGATAACTGATCTACCCATGTGAAGCCCGTCGAATTATCTTCAACTTGATCTGTCAAATGCAACTTTCTGATAATGTATCCTCCAATATATTCTATAGCATCTTCTTCGAACTCAGTCAAACTAAAAGTATCATCTGTATCATCTAACTCCAACTCATCTATTGTGAAACTCGGTTCCTCAATACGTTCTGAGGTCTCTGAATCTACAACATGAATCGGCATAGTAGCCGTTAGTAGGTGATCATCCATCTGCTCATTTCCTTCTTCTACATTGCTCCAATCACTCACTTGCTGGGTGCAATCGGAACGGCCTGAATGGAATAATAAAACAGAACGATATTTCTTATACAAACAATCATTCTTATGCTTAGATATAACCTAAAATACACAATCTCAACCGATACGTGAATTCATTGCCGTTGGGTGATCGTATAGTCCGCCTTTGGCGCGAATTGTACCAAAAAAGCGCTCTAGATCATCCTGCTGCAGTCTCCTTGTCAGAATGTAGTGATTACCGTATGTTGCTTTTAATGTTTCGGCGAGTTGAACAATTGATGCATTATTGATCAGTATTCCTTTTTGAAATGGAAGCATGCTCTTTTTATTTGGTACTCTCAAGCACCTGACAGCTTCGGATGTACTTTTAAGGATTGCTGTATGCGTTTCATTAGATGCATCAAACGCTGTCATGCGCTCTCTGTGACCTTTCACAGCAGACGAAGAATTGAATAGATCAAACCAATCATTGATTAGTTTGATGAAGTCACTAGTCTCACAAGCGTTTGGTGAATCAATCATACCAAGACTAATTCCTCTTTTAATAGCTTGAGATACAGTGTTCGAAAAAAGCTGCACAGCATATTTCAACTTCTGTCGCCCAGCATCTTTGACATCTAAATGTGTGTTAGAAATGTTATGGCAGATTTTTAAATCGTGTTGTTGGAGTTTTATCAGATCTACAATAGGTCTTGAGTTGATCAAGTGGCCTTCGAGCATAAAACCACTGTCCAAAAAATGATTCCGTAAAAGTTTTATCAGGTGAGGTGTATCGGCAAAAACAAAGACCTTTTGACCGGTGTTGGTATGAAAATACGGCTTCTCAACACTTATGTTTAGCGCTTTCCATAATCCCATGTTGGTTGGACCCATATCACAAACCATAGCAACAACTTTGAAATTAATGTCGTTCAACGCTGCAACGATTTCTTGAACAACTGTTGATGTCATGGCGCTGTCGAAGTCATAATATATGACTTGCTTCCAAGTCTTGTACAATCCTCTAATCATTGCCACTTGCACATACCTAGATGGTTTCAACACCTTATCAGTACGTCGGTTGTACTCGTAGACGGATCTCACTTTCATCTCATCAAACGATAAGACACAGGTTCGTTCTTTTTCAGTATAATCAGCTGATTTCAACACCGGCATTAAAATTCCTTCCTTCAAACTGATATTTCCCGCCCATTTTCGCAGTGTTGACATAGCTGGTAGGGAACCATTCAAATATTACATAACGCGGAATTTGGCAATTTTCAATACCCACCCACCCCCATGTAACGCAATTTTACATGTTTGCCACATGCAATATAACGCTCCGCTGAATACCCCCCTACCCCCTAGAGCGTTATGTATTATTTGAATGATCCCTAGAGGAAATCCTTTCGAACGAAGAAGTCGATATGCCTTCGACCCAGATGAGTACAAGGAAATAGCGGCAGATATGTCCTCAGCATTCCATTTAACCCTTTTCAGAGGATTTCGCAGTCTTCGCAATTGACCTTCGGAAAAACAGTGATTCACACCTCGGCACAACTCCCTGTCTTTTTTCAACAGTATCGCGTACCGCTGGTTCTTCATCCGTTCTTGTCGAAGGTCTCTTCTAAGAGAGGCAATTTCTCTACGATATGAAAGCTCTCTAAAAATTCCA
Source organism: Wyeomyia smithii (assembly GCF_029784165.1). Lineage (NCBI taxonomy): Eukaryota > Metazoa > Arthropoda > Insecta > Diptera > Culicidae > Wyeomyia > Wyeomyia smithii. The sequence continues at coordinate 98,661,631 of NC_073696.1, forward strand.
GAAAAGATGATAATATGGCTACGTGTTACAAGTCTAAATTTCCAGTTAGTTACTCGGGTAGAACATCGGTTTGAATAATGGCATCTTTCGTTGAAAAGCATCTAAAAAATCCCATGTGTTGGTAAAAGTCAAGACTGATAAAATTAAATTTTCCTACCGATCATATTCGGAAACAGCGTGCTGCACAAGCTCCTTTCGTTCTGCTTCTGTGATTATGTTTTTCTCTACATTGACGAGTGAAAACTGACTGGGGAATGCACTGTTTTTAAGCACAGACTAACAGACGTAACACTGGAACCTAGCTCCATCGCCACAAAAAACGTTCATTTCAAATTTTTAATCGAATAACAGTCATCGCGCGAAAAAGTCGTCTGGGGCGCTGTCATGCAATCTCATACGATTTTGTAGTTCCCCATTTGACACATGCAGTAACGCTGGCGCTGATGTCGAGATACATGACGAGGCGCGAACACGACAGCAGATGGTGCTAGTGTTACTAACGTAAAGTACTGGAATTATTCAAACGATGATTTAATTGAAAATTTGTTCGACGTGTTATGTCTGTTAGTCTGTGCTTTAAGCATGCGCTTGCACAGTTCCGTCTGTAGCAGAATATCCTTCAGTCGATAATCCTCCTCTAGGAAATGATCAGAGCATATTTTGGCAGCTTTTATGTTCGTTTCCTCTTCTTTTCCACATACTTTCATCCACAATGCACATAATTCTTCCTGTTTCGGAAAGCGGAAAAACCTCTTCTTTGGTCCTATTTTATCATCCTCATAATTATTACAACCGCGAACACTACACTTTACCATTTTCAGTTTCAACAACTTCAACAACTTGTAGCACAATTAAAATCTCTCAACTGTTGTCAGTTGCATACACATGAGCCTACTACATTATTTACATTGACGATCGGATGTCGTCATAGCTGTTTCTGTTTATACTCTAAAGAACTAGCCTTGTTTTTGTAAGCCGTGGCATGACAGCACCCCAGACGGCGTTTAATAATAAAGAAACTTAAAGAGCGGTTGCTCAGGAACCTTCCAATAACATATTTTTCTATATGATATATCCCTTTATTGAAATGTTGACAACAGAAATGGGGATCACCACAACTTAAAATCTGGAATGACATTGTGCAGCTCTATTCAAACAATTTTTGCTGTTTTTGAGCACGTTACACATTGCCAGTTTTGTTTCGAGCTCGAAAGAAGCTGTCATTGTCATTTGCTCTTCGGCTCATATAACCCACAAAGTCTAAAAAATACAAAAAACGAAACATATTTTTGTTCGATTTACTCTACATGATCAGATATTCACGCGCTTAGATCCTTCCCTCTAGCCTAATTGAGAAAAAATCTTTCCTCTTTGTAACAGTAATTAAAGATGCATAGGTGAACTCAGTTTCTTTTAACAACGATTTAAACATTTTCTGCTTTCTTCCTTAACCCGACCGTAAAAACAGTGCCGGCGTCGTTATCGATCGATACACACTTAAAATTGACTGCTGAGTCTCGGTAATTTCTTGCTGAGAACGGCACACTGAGCGCTCACACCTGGAGAGAGAGACGCCAGCTGGCTTTGTTTTCATTCTCACGAATGTCATCGTAAACCAGACCAGGAATGTCATTGGAAATATGGAGAGTATCGTCGTCGATGTAAATTTATTCGATATTTATTTTTATATGACTTGATTAAAACGGTTGTGAGATATTTTTCTTGTACAAAAACGAAAATGAGGTAGACGAAAACAAAATTCTGGCGCCTCTCTTTCAGCTCACATCTAACTGAAATTTCGGCACAAGAGATTACTGAGCTATCACCACAAACAAATAAACGTACAACTCTATAAAAAAATCTAAGAAAAATGTGGTTCCGATTAACTTTTGTGACACCTACAAGACATAATCCGCAAAAGATGAACTTTTTACATTTCTAGCAATCATACACCACAGACTAACGGACATAACACTTCGAACAAATTTTCAATAAATTCATCGTTCGGATGATTCCAGTACTTTACGTTAGTAACACTAGCACCATCTGCTGTCGTGTTCGCGCTGCGTCATATATTTCGACATCAGCGCCAGCGTTGCTGCATGTGTCAAATGGGGAACCACAAAATATGTATGAGACTGCATGACAGCGCCCCAGACGGCGTTATTGCGTGATGATTGTTATTCGATTGGAAATTTGAAATGATCGTTTTTTGTGGCGATGGAGCTAGGTTCCAGTGTTACGTCTGTTAGTCTGTGCATACACCTTATCTGCTGTTCCATGGTAGCACAGCACGCGACAACTATCAATACCAGATGTGCAGATTTGTCTGCAAAACGCAAATTCTTAAGCCTGTTTTACCAATGGTCAAATATTTGACCTTTTGACATAATGGTCAAAATACAGACTAACAGACATAACACGTCGAACAAATTTTCAATAAAATCATCGTTTGGATGATTCCAGTACTTTACGTTAGTAACACTAGCACCATCTGCTGTCGTGTTCGCACTGCGCCATGTGTTTCGACATCAGTGCCAGCGTTACTGCGTGTGTCAAATGGGGAACTACAAAATATGTATGAGATTGCATGACAGCGCCCCAGACGTCGTTTTCGCGCGATGACTGTTATTCAATTGGAAATTTGAAATGAACGTTTTTTGGGGCTTTTACGAAACGTGTATTATTTAATTACCGAGCGGAAGCGGACCGAAGCGAAACTTATTACTTACAACTTTTTGTTAACCGACACTAAAAAACAGAACGGAACTTTCGGTTATGTCGAGCAGCAATCCAAACGTCAATGTTGAAGGTAACCAGATGAAAGAGACTTGCTCTTCGTTTATTCCCACCTTTTATAGCAGTATACTTTTTACCACCGTTACGCATTTCGATGTGGTGATACACTGAACGAGAAGTGTTGGATGCAACAACTCTTCCCCCTTCGATAAGATTTTAAAATCTATATTACTGACAGTAATAAATAACTTACATTGTTATTATGTTTTACTTTTTCAGATTAATAATTAGATTCAGATGACTGACAGTAATCAATCGAATTTAAATTTTACAATATTAATTTGAAAATATTTTTTTTATAATAAATTCGAGAGTATTAATTATAATACACAAAGTCTTCACTAAATTTGTTCGATCTGCTTCTTTTAGATCTTCGCAGTTCCAATTCAGATAAATCGCCATCTTCCATTTTTTTTCGCTTCTTGCCTCGCCGTGTCTCGTTCGCCGGAAATCCGTGAAAGTCCTCCTCGGCTTCATCCCTGCACCAAACTGGGTTTTGATTCGGTACCTTCGCAGAACATACCACGTTAGGCCGAACAGCTCTGTTGTCCTTATTAGAAATTCGCAGTTGACTTCGGTGGGCAAAAACCTCTACGTTTCCAACATATATCTGGAATGTATTTAGAGAAAACTTTCTAATGAAATTGGCTTTTACCCATCTAGCCTGATTGTGGGGGTTGTGGTTTTTGTACCACACTTCCTCACCCTCAATCAGACTGTCCAAAGGTCAGACAACACCTTCGGAGGACAACCACTATTCATTGGTTTTAATTGTAGTATCATTATTAGTAGATGGAACCATTAAGTTATTTTTATATTGTTTCTTAGGGTTTATTAGATCAATTAGTGTTTTAGGTACATAGTTAAAAATTCTCTCAGAAGGAAAATGACCTTCTGTCGTCGCACAAAAATTTCTATAGGTAATAAGAAATAAGTTTATTTGATCCTCAATATCCAATTCTTTAATTTCTTGTTCAAGCAAAAATCTTTTAAAACTTCTTTTACAGTCCTCACCAGCCTTTCCGCCTGGCCATTACTAGCAGGGTTGTACGGTGGACTTTTTAAAACTTTAATGCCTTGTTTTTCAAGAAAATTAATAAATGAAAAAGAATTGTAAGGTGGACCCCCGTCCAAAACTAAAACATCTGGTAAACCGAATCGTACAAAAAACGTTACCTTAATACTTTGTTACTGTCTGTACCATTTTTCATCCTTTCAACTTCAACTCATTTAGAATAGCTATCTACAATCAATAGATAGATCTGATGGGCAAAATGAAAAAAATCTATATGGATCCTACTAAAAGGTTTTGTAGTAGGTATCCACTTAGAAGTGATTTTCGGTTTTTTTATTGCGGTCATGCCATTACAAGCATCACAACCAGCTACATAGCGCTCGATGTCCCTATTAATTCCGAACCAATATACTGTTCGCCTGGCCAGTTGTTTCATTTTAACTATACCTGCGTGGTTGGCATGTAAAAGTTTGAGTAGTTTGTCTTGTAAAACTTGAGGTATTATAATTCTGTCTTGAAATAACAAGCAATCGTCTAAAATTTCTAAATCATGTTGATTTGAAAACACGTTTACAAAACGCTTGTCAATTTTGTCTGGCCAACCATTCCGCATGAATACAATTATATTTTGTAGAAATTTATCATTCCTTGTCTCATTGGCAACTTTGGCGAAATCTATTGGAAAATCTTTACTAAAATTTATACTCTGTATTATATCTTTGTCAAGTTCTTTGGGTACCATCTGGTTTAGGGGAAAACGCGAACAAAAATCAGCGTTGCCCATTTTACCAGATGGCCTGTAATGTATATCGAAATCATAGATCGATAATTCTAAAACGTAGCGCTGCAGCCTTGTCACAAAAATAGAGTTTTTCCCTACTTTACCGAAAATCCCTACAAGTGGTTCGTGATCCGTAAATACACAAAATTTTTGTCCATAAAGATATTTGTGAATTTTCTTTATAGTACAAACCAAAGCTAAAGCCTCCAAATGTAAAATTGGGTAAGATTTTTAAGCACTATTCAGTGAAAATGATGTAAAATAAATAGGCTTTTCTAAACCGTCCACTATATGTGAAATTACCCCCCCAAGGCCGTATCCAGAAGCATCAGATACAACAACCAAAGGTTTTTGAGGGTTATAAAACTCCAATCCGTTGCCATCAAAGCACTTTTACTTTTTTCAAAAGTCTGCATACAATCTTTACTCCATTCAAATTTTACGCCTTTTTTCAAAAGATTGTACAAGTGATACAATTTTGATGATAAATTTGGAATGAATTTGTTAAAAAAATTGATCAATCCTAAAAATGATTTTAGTTCAGTTACATTGCTAGGTGCTTTGGCCTTCTGGATTGTAGAAATTTCATTTGGGCAAGGAGAAAGCCCTCTTTCGCTAATAATGTGTCCAAGAAAGTCCAGTTCTGTTACAAAAAATTTGCATTTATCAAAGTTGATTTTTATGTTTGCTCTTTCCAACCTTTCTAAAACCAAATTAAGTTTCTTGATACAATCTGCTTTATCCACTCCAGCAATCAGAACATCATCTAAGTAACACGATACCACAATATATCTAACTAATGGTAGCAATGGTCATAGGCTCCTACAGGAAAGTAACACGACACGTTTTCAATCCCTACTAAAATTTGATCCATTACTTGTTGAAATATGGCCGCACTAGAAGAAAGAGGCTCCCTGTGGTAATCTATTGTATGTATATAAACCCTTTATGGTATTTATCACCATAATTTTCCTGGATCTTTCCGAAAGTTTTAACTGTGTATAAGCCCCTTCTAGGTCCAAAGCAGAAAATATGTTGCAGCCAGAAAGTCTAGCAAATATATCTTGAGCCACCGGTAAAGGATAAGTATTGGAAATAATGCATTTATTGATTGACACTTTGCAATCTATAACCAGTCTTATGTCGTTATTCTTTTTCATAATGGCTATTACTGGAGACGCCCACTCGCTTGTTTTAATAGGAGTAATAACTTTTTCATTTTCTAATTTGTCAAGATAATTTAAAACTTTCTCCCTTAATCTCAATTTTTTGGTAGACTTTGTTAATAAATTTTTGAATTTAGATAAATATAATTTTTTTTCCCAACAACTGAAACAGAAGATCCACAGTCTATTTCCATTTTTAGAACTTTGTTTTCCACTTCCAAATCAATTAAACAAGGATTACTAATGTTATTTAAAGAAGAGACTAACATGCACTGTAATTCACCTGAGCTGTCTTCAGCATCATCGCTGTCCGAGTCCTGTGTCCACATGCGAGCAAAATATCTGCTCAAACTGGTCGGTCCTGGCTCCATACTACCTGCATTCAAACCGCTTGGTCCCGCTTCTTCCGTATGGATTGAGTTTAATCCACTCGGTCCCGGTTGCTGTTCATCCAGTGAATGTACTACATTTTTTCTAGAATTTTTCAGTTGGAAGCATTTGCGTTTTAAATGCCCCCTTTTTCCGCAGAAATCACAAAAACGATTTTCGACCCGCTGTTCATCTTGTTTCCGCCAACCAGCTGGCTTGAAATGAACATGTCTGCTCGTTGAACTACTACCCCTAGCTTGGTTATGGTTATTATAAGGCTTGAACCCTAAACGACTTTTCACAGGGGTTTTATTTTGGAAATGCCTTGGACGAGAATCATAAAAAGTAGAGAAAGAATTGGATCCGCCATTTTGATTTAACGAAGCTATTTGTTCTGTATTAGAACCAAATCCTAAAGCTTTTGCACTAATTCCCGCCATTTCCCAAGTTGTAATAATCTTTTCTGCCGATGCCAAGGTCAAATTATGCTCCTTCAATAATGTCTTTTGTAGATCGACATTTTGCAAACCCGCAACAATGCGTTCACGGATCGCAGGTTCTTTGAATGTACCAAAATTACAGAATTCTGCCTGGAGTTTCACTCCCAGAACAAAATCTTCGGCTGACTCGCCGGGGTTTTGTACACGATTATTAAATTTATAACGCTGTATTAACTCTGATTCGGTTTTATCGGAGCGCAGTTTTAACCTATCAATCATCGTATCATAGGGAACATCTGATAAATTTGTAGTAGGAAATAGTAGTTTTAATTCTGAGAAGACCGTTGAACCACTCAGGGTTATAAAATGAGCCTTCTTAGCTTGCTCTGCAACGGTGTTCATTTCGAAAAAATAGCCAAGCCGTTCGATCCAATTTGCGAAAGATGAACCTCTACGGTATGGTTCAATCATGGTAGCCATGTTTAAATTCGCCATTTTGTAATTTTTTTTCTGAACAATGGACCGCACAAAGAAAAAATATTTCAATAGAACAAAAGAACTATAGAAAAAGGAACAAAAGACGACTCACCTAGTAATCCAATTGAACAATTGCCGCCAAAAATGAGCGACTTTATTCCTTTACAGCGCACCCTGCACTGCTTACGACGAATCCTTCAGAATATTCAAAATTTCCGAACACTTTTCCCAGCTTCCTACAACACTTCACAGCTAATTTTGATAGAAAAAAAAAAACTTTTAATAAATTTATTTAAAAAAACTAATTTCGCTATCTTCTTCTTCTTTTTCTCTTCTGTTAAATCACTTTTTATTTTTGCATTAATTTAAAAAAAACTAAAAGGGCCACTATATGCTCGGTACCCTAGAAGCAACTAACGCCGTAAAAAATGGTCGTGATTAAAACAAAAATTCACTTTTTTCCGTGTAAACTGCTCGAGACAGTAATTTGGACCAGACAGTAATTTGGACTAATTCTTACACAGCTGCAAAAACTCACTGTTGTATTCACAAATTTCTGCCAGCAAACACTTAGCACTTAATTCTGCGTCGTTGATCTTCTAAGCCAAGACAAAAGAATTTCTGTCGGATGGTAGCGTCGGCGCGATAGCAATTCTTACTCACGATATGGCTTTTTTTTCTTCTAATTATTCGCACTCGCGGATTAAATTGCTGTTAAAGCACACTTTTTTCTTATGCGCACTAACTTTTCCCGTTATCTTCGTCGCCACTTTTACAAAACGTGTATTATTTAATTACCGAAGCGGAAGCGGACCGAAGCGAACCTTATTACTCACAACTTTTTGTTAACCGACACTAAAAAGCAGAACGGAACTTTCGGTTATGTCGAGCAGCAATCCAAACGTCAATGTTGAAGCTCCCTAAAATGAATTCAAAAATGATTAGAAAACAATTCAATTCCATAAAAAGTGGAACAACACGAAAATTGAGTAACTCTGTTGTTATTCAAAATTGTGTAACCATAGTATGGGCAAATACTGTGTATTTATTATTCAGAATGATGTATCCAATTGAACTCATTTTTTGTGTTTAATAAAACTCATTTAGTTCTTAAAAAATATCAGTTTATGTGTACAAAATTATCCATTTATTGAATTTCCTGATGACACGAACAACCTAAAAACTTTTGGTTCCTTAGAATGAATAATGAAAAAAGTTTATATGTGTACCTTAAAGCTTTTTAAAATGTCCGTGACCACCTTCTCAGCGATTTTCTCATTTTTTGGAATCACTCAAACAGCCACAAGAACAGATAACACGGCCGCAAAGGCTAAATAATGGCGCACAAATGTTGAATCATGGTGCCGCCTTTTCACTCGTGTCAAAAAATGGCGTCGTTTTTTCATGCTTAGTACTCAAAATTGAGTTATAGTGGTAAATTCAAAAATGAGTTATTCTAGATTAATCTAAAATCAGTGTAAAAATTACACAGAATCACCAAATGCGGTATTCATTTTTTGACGTTTCCATGCAACTTATGAAATTGAATTAAAACTAATGCATTCGCCGTGTTACTTTTCACGAGCGTGGAAAGAGACCTGCTCTTCGTTTATTCCCACCTTTTATAGCAGTATACTTGTTACCACCGTTTCGCATTTCGATGTGGTGATACACTAAACGAGAAGTGTTGGATGCAACAGGGGCGATGGAGCTAGGTTCCAGTGTTACGTCTGTTAGTCTGTGGTCAAACTTTAGATGAAGAAAAAAAATAATGGTCAAACTTATTCGACATCGTGATTGTTGTTTGCCACATCAAAAAATTGGAGAGTGACAAACAATTACCTTTGACCAAATTTCTATCTGTCTAAAAATGACAAATATTTGATGCTTGGTTAAAGAGATGTAATACGGCCTTTATTGCCCCTTGACTATATAATTAGGGAACCAATTTATACTGTCATAACGGGAACCACTCGTATGGAATTTCCTTTGACTGGTTCCCGTTATAACAGTTTAAATTGGTTCCCAAATCCACTCCGCCAGATTAGTAAAACATACAGTGACTATCACACTTAAAAAATTTCGCCGAATCTCCGAAGTGGTCGGCAACCATCTTGGCTGAATCTCTCTTGCCGAGAATCTCGGAAAACCACTATTTGACAGATATCATTTTATGCCGAGAATCGCGGTACACAGTTGACTGTGCTCTCGGCAAATCCTGCCGAGAAGCGGCAAACCAGTTTAACGACCTTTCGGTTATATAAGCTGAATGTTCGGCACAGTAAAGAGCCGTTTATTTAGTGGAATCCAATCGCAGAGAATAGTTTCGCTGTGCATTCGGTAGTTTTCTTCCAAAAGATAAATTATAAGCTCGATGAGTTTTAGTAAGTAAAGAAATTTATTCATACTAAATCTTGAATACTTATCTTTATCTTGTTCGCCAGTAGGGCATTGAGCAAAACATATAGTCTAAAACTACATCTAATGTCTTTCCTTAAAACAAATACAATATTGTATACACACGATTTGAAACTACACTTTTTGAGTTCCAGCCACTTCCCATTAATCTGTTCTACATTTTTTTCGGCTACCGGATTGTAAACACTTGTAATTTGCACACCTAAATCATATGGATTATCATCCGTTAATGGTTATTGATTATGCGGGATGCTGACTGAAAGGGGTCAGTATAAAACTTATTTTAAACTACCCCCGAATACAGGAAAAGTAATAGAACTGATTGAGCCACCCCTCGATTCATAAATCACGCGCAAAATAGGTAAACAATATATAAAACGTCAAACAAACAAACTGCGTTCTCAATTTACAAAATTTGTTAGATTTATTTAGCATTATCGTTTCAAAATTCAATATAATCTATCCAAGGAACAACCATGCAAGCATTCGGTTTAGGAAGGTCTTTCCTTTCATCAACATTATTTGTTACCAAACGGTAAGTTTCATCTTGTGTTTTGTTTGACTGTCTTTAAAAAACGCATGCCCTACAGACCAGTGGCTTCCCTTCATTATCAGCAGAGATGCGGTATTCAAATTTCTACCAATCTGCTGTGTCCAGCATCGAAGGAATCAACACTCCCGGAAAGGCCCAAACGACCTTGTAATCCTTTCATAAAATATGCGCAAAGTGTTCGGACCTCCCTGATGGCCAAGAATCCGGTAGCAACACCCCGGGAAATTACGAAGCTTGCCGCGGTTCAATGGAATCAGTTGGACACGGCTGAGAAATCAAAGTTAGCAGAAGCTTTTAAGGAAGAACAAGCCGTTTGGTTGCAACAGAACGCTAAATATCTCAATCAACTAACGGACCAGCAAAAGGATGACATTCGCCAAGATCGACTGAAAAAATTAGAGGAAAAAAGCAGACGAGAACAACGCAAGAGGATTAAGGAACTTGGGAAACCTAAACGTCCTCTGAACGGGTTTCTGCTGTATGTTTTGGAACAGAGACCGAAAAATCTTAACAGGGAGGAAAACTCTGCTTACCTCAAAAGTATGGGAGAGCGCTGGGCTAAAATGAGCGAAGCCGAAAAAGAACCGTACAATCGTCGGGCCGCAGATGGGTTGGCAAAGTATCATAACGAAGTCAAGCAGTGGGAGGAGAAAATGTCTGCGGAGAACAATATGGACGTTATCCGTCGTAAGAATGTTATCATTACGGAGAAGAAAGAAACCAAGAAAGTCACTCGCCAATAGGAATCCGGGTGTCCCTATCCAGAAGCGAATGAAAACATCCTTTTGAAATCATCAACACCAACCAAAACAGCACACGCATCTGACGTCAGTTCTGCCGCCAACCAGGAGCAGATCAATGCAGAACAGGAGGATAGGGATACGGGAGTAAATAGTTCATCCAAAAATTCTACAATTCAACAAGAGCAACCGGTTAGGGAGGTAAATCAAAACCAGACAAGGAACGGTATCGTGAACAAGTTGAAGTCAATTTTCAAGTTCTGACACTGGTCGCAGCTGCAGGACGAGGTACGTGTTTTACTAGTACTATGGTTATACAGTTGATGCGAGTTCGGAGTGGAAGCTGACCGAAAATATTAACCGGTTGCAAAATAGAATACCTATTTGTATAAGAATAAGTTTGCCATAAAAATAAAAGTAGTATTACGCTATTCCAGTGTTGCAATTACTCAGGTTTGGTTTGAAGAAGTTGTTACAAGTTACAACAATTTTATAGATGCCATAGTTTTAACGCGAAAGGTTTTTGAGTTTTTAGATCCAATGTCAGCAAACACGAAATCCCTCATGAGCTTTTCGGATTGTAATAATTGTACAATGTTCAATTTATGTTACGTTTTTATCCCATAATAATGATACAACTAAAACGAACGTAAGGGCAGATTTGAAAGAAATCAGTAGAGGGTTTGAGGTTTTTTAGTGTTATCATTTTGTTAGATGTTTTCGAAACCGGTTTCAAAACAAAAAAAAGCCTTGGATGAACTAATTGGTTCATTTTTTTTCATGAAAGTTAAGACGACAACTAGCGGAATTATCTTACCCTTGGCCCTATGATACCGATGATTCAAGGCTGTCATAATTTAACACGAAGTTCACCTCGATTCCCAGTACGAGCACACTCCACACCAAGTGGGTCACAACAAAAAAGAACACGAAGAACGCCACGTCCTTCAGTACTTTGTTGAGTGTTTGTGCAAATTTGACTATCATTTGCGAGTATTTGTTTGATATTCCTCCTAGAAGGAATATGACATCTAGGAACGAACCTTTGGGTTGGTAAGTTTTCAGCAGGAACACTTCCAACACTTCCCAGCCCAACAGCAGGATGAACACATTGCCGCCGATCAGATGCTGCCTTTCGGTGGCAAAAAGCAGGTACACCATAATTCCCATTAGCGCAATGTGGATTTTTGTACGAAGAATCTTAACTAGGGTACTATCTGGAACGGGAGGTGGGGGAGCACCTGTCCTACCGTTAGCCGCAGCAGTGCCAAAAATTGTGGAGAACTCTTGGAATATATCTCCGTTTGCGGGTAGGTTAGCTGCTCCGGAGAAAATCGTGTTTAGCTCCGGCTGCTGGTACACATCACGCTCATCTTCTGGATCCGGATAGATAGTTTCCGGAGGATTTACACTGAAATCTTCTGGAGACATAAGATCGTTATCATGATTGAAGGCGTATTGGAGCTTTAACTTACCAGCGGGTGGTTCGTTATGTTCCCTTCCGGTGATTTTGGTCAAGCGATTGTTCGAATTTTCCAAAATTCGTTTTCGGCGAGCTTCCCGTCGAGCTGCTAGTGCATCGGCCGTCGTGAGTTGTTTCGATGGTTCCGGAACTGTTGAATCCATTATAAGACTCTATAATCTGCCGTTTTGTCCAGTTTTGCTTACTACCACTTATTTCTGTTGTTTTTCTGTACAAATATGGGATTTCGATAATCAGACGATTATTAACTTTGACAGCTGGCAGATCGTGTGCGCAATCTGCTCGATATTAGTAGAGGGGTCCACGGCTGGTAAGATACTATACAACTCGAAATCATTCATTTTATAACAGTTTGATTGCTCACTTTTCTGACAGTACTGCTGTACTGCGCGAAATTCTGTCGTTTGAGTGTGTGCGTGAGCAGCATGACAGCCGACTGATTAGTTTTCTCAAGTCGAGTGTTTTTCCTCCAACACGTATTGGGATTTGTTCTCGCAAATTGTTGTGCATTTGTTTCGGGAATCTATTTTAAAATCCGTATATTTTCCAGTTTTTCGGTACGGATAATGTGCTAGCTTTGGTCGCGACGCGTTCGAAATTTGCAGCAAGAAATGATTTTGGATGAAATCAATATTTCCACCCAGGAACTGCAAGCGCTGGCTCTGCTCGACAGGTTCGTTTGTTCATTCGGCCATTCTGGCATTTATCGCTCCGTCTCGCTTTCTCCACCGGAGCTTGTATGTTGACCTTTCCACTGACATATCGTGAATTCAAGAGACCAAGCGATAAATACAACAATTCAAGCCGGATGCTTTATTATAACAGGAGGCTGCTTGCTAACGACAAATAATTAAAATATTATATTAAAAACCCCTTTTATATAGCATCTGTCAACATAACGTTTATTGTTAACAACATTCTCAATATCGATATTTTAGTCGCCAGTACGGATTCTTGAAGCTGTCCGCTCCAGAAAATGACAAGAAGAAAGTTTTGGTGCTAAAGGTAACTGGAACGTCCGAATTAAATTAAAAAATAAATAAGCTAATTCAGCTGCTTCCCTCTCTCCGCTAGGCCGTCAAATATCTGGAGCGAATGTTGATACAGGCTCAGAACCAAAAGGAACAATCCGATGGTTTACTTTCCAGCGACGGCTCGCCCAAGCTGATATCTACCGGAAAGGTCAAAATCAAATCCGAAGATGAGCTGTCTGCTGACGATATCAGAGCGGATGAAAATCCTCCCGCCGATATAATGTCCAGCGGGGATCACGGCACCCATCCATCGGATGCGGTGAAGAAGGAAGCCATCGATGTCGAGGCTGTCACAAAGCTAGACACGAATGGTAAACCTTCGGCACCAGCAGATGGCTCGGTTCAGCCGGTGAAAGATATCAACATTGATCCGAAGACATACTGCAAACTGGGCCACTTCCACCTGTTGCTTGAGGATTATGAAAAAGGTAGGCGTCGGTTTTGGGTTTTAGTGAGAGTTAATACTGGACGAATGTTTGTACTTTCAGCTTTGTCCGCATACCAAAAGTTCTACGCGTTAAAAAGTGATTATTGGAAGGATCCGGCGTTTTTGTACGGCCTGGGGTTGGTGTATTTTCATTACAACGCATTTCGATGGTGAGTAGTTCTACATTCTAAAATGTTTTATAGAGGAAAGTTCCAGCTGCTGAATAATGCTAGGCTTTGAATGATTTTTTTTTAACATGAGTAACTGGCTACTACTTCCAATGTCAAATTTCTTAATATAAATTAAAAACACGATATCTAGCGCATGGAAAAGTTAGAGCTATCTCGAAATTCAGTTTATCTTAAGTCCTGTTCAAAACCTGGGTAAAGGATTTTATTTTAAGTCTTTTTTAATGCTAAATAGGCATTTTAAAATAATTGCTCTCGCTATTCAATTCAACTTTTGGAAAACGAATTTGGTTGAGAGAAAAAATCAGCTTAAAGAATGAATTTCAATTAGGAAACTGAAAATAAGGGTACATGTAACTTCACCGCTTATCACTAATTTGTATCAAGGTGACTCCTAATAGAAAACTGATGGTACCAAACCACAGTTGAGTTGATTACAAATCGTAGATAGTTAAAGCCAAAAAAATATTAAAATCAATTGTTTTGAAATACAAATTTGAATATAAATTTACGTTTGTTGGACACAGATATAGCTTCATCTCTCGAGAACGATTGAAAGGTCACGAAGTATGTAATTGATTTTCGTGATTATTATATGCTCCAATGAATGATAATAGTGGAAAACGGGAGCCAGTTCTGAAGAAATTGAACAAATGAGCTCGAAATCGGTGTGCCGATTTGGAAACATTTCACTTGTCCTATTCTCAATTTCACTTCACTGTCAATCTCACTTCACGGAGGTAATTTTTGTCGCCTCACTTGAGGTGGAATCGGGAATAGGTCTCAAAAAGTGAAGTGAGCGTGAGAGTGAAATATATTTCACCGTGAAGTGACTCTCGTAATAAGCACCAGAGTCTGCTTTGACAAGCGGGTGGTCGTGGGTTGGAATCTTAGTAGAATCAGGCTATTAGGTTTTCAAAGGATTTTAACATAGGTTAATTCTCACGCTCTCTCCACTACTTACCCTTCTTTCAAGCTAAATTTCATAGTACCCCTGTGGACTTTTCTCCTAACAAAAAATAAGTCTCTCTTATAATAAAACTGGTCTGAGTAACGTATAATAGTTCAGGGAATTGTAATTGCGGTGTGATATTGGCTGGAGGAAGGAAAGGAGGTTTCGATAAGACTGCTTCCTCTTGATAAAATATAAGTCCTACATATACATATAATAAAACTGACCAGATGTAAAGCATTATGAGCCTCTTCAGGGAATTGTGATTGTGACGCGGTGTTGGTAGGAGGAACGAGGTTTCCATAAGATCCCTTTTTCTTGGCATAATAAGTCCTTCTTGAATAAACCTGGCCAAAGAGGAACGTTAGGTGAGCTCTATCTCCAGGGAATTTTAATTTGGTGATATTGGTAGGATTGAAAGAGGCTTGGGTATAGTAGAGCAGTAAGCTTAAAACGGAAGGGTAAAACCTCACACACAACCACGGATATAAAATAAAAAGTGTATCATTTATTCAATAGTGGTACTGCCAGCCAATAATACGAATAGCGAAGTACAGAAAACTCCTAGGCGATATCACAATTGATCAAATGTCTATGATCGCAGTGATGAGTCCACACAGAGAAAAAACCCAAATTAATCCACCTAGCGGTGAGACCCAACCTTTCTCATTCAAACTTATTATATGTTGAAATAGATTTACACGATTTAATAGAAAAAAATACTCCTTGAAAGTTTCCGCTGGTTTCATTTTTCACTCTAAATAAGGAATTTCGGATAGCCAACAGCACAACTATATCAAACATTCACACACATATGAGCATACATTAAAACATACATATGCAAATATTATGAAATAAATATGTTTCAAGTACATCACGCGAAAAATCCGCGAAGATACCGACTTTCAGTTTCTGGAAAACAACTTAAGATGACCAAATATCATCCATTATGAGTATTGTGGAAGCGTTACACCTAGAGACCAGAAGTCAACTTAGAACGCCATTTTAAATTTCTAGATACATAGTAGCTTCCGATTTCTGGAAAACAACCTTAAAGGGACAAACATTACCCAATGTTTTTTAGGAACATTATCCGGGGCCCGCAAGCCGGGAGTAAACTCCATATTTCACTTTGAAACCCGATTTTGCAGCTTCCGGTTCAAGGAAAACATCCTTGAATTGTCAAATACAATTCAATGAAGGTATATCCACTCTTTGGGTGGTTTAAAAGCCCATTAATTTGAATTCAACTATTTTCATAGCTTCTGAAGTATGAGAGCGATTTTCACATTTTGACGCAGCGCCAAAACTAAAAGTTTGAATACAATGAAATTCAATAGCAGGTTTCAAATAGACCCTTCATTTGACACCAAGATAGAAAGAATCGGTCAGTAGATGGTCGGGTTTCGGGTTTGAATTTTTTTGATAGTGTCGGGTACGGGTCGGGTTCTGGTTTGGTAAAAAAAAACTTTCGGGTTTGGGTCGGCTTCGGGTTTGAAAATGCCGGGTTTAGGTCGGGTTTGGGTATGAAACCCCGAAACTCGACTATAAAATCTATGAAATCTCGGGTTCGGGTTTCACAATTTCGGGTTCGGGTCGGGTGCGGGTTTCATGGAAATAAAATTTTCGGGTTCGGGTTGGGTTCGGGTTTGAACGAAAAAAAAAGTTTCGGTCTGGGTCGGGCTCGGGTTTCGACCGAAAAAAAAATCGGGTTCGGGTCGGGTACGGGTTTGAAAAACATCAAACCCGACCATCTCTATCGGTCAGAAGTCAGAAACAGGTGCACATACACACGTACATACGTGTGTGAGTACACACAAACATATACACCTATACATGCATACATGCAGAAAATGCTCGATCCGTCGAACTGACTCGAGTAGTATATGACATTCGGCCATTTGGATCACTTTTCTACCTTTTAATTAGCCAGTGATCGTTCGGAGAAAGTCAACATGTTTACTTTCATTATGTGATTTCACATTTTTATGAACAACGGACAAAGTTACAATCCGATTACAATGGAATTCAATAGCAACCTATGGGGCAACTTGACCTTTCATTTGACAATTATTTTGTGAAAATCGGTTCAGCCATCTTTGAGAAAAATGAGTGAGTTTAAACAACCTCAGGATAACTTTTCTTTACATAACTTTTGAACCATATGTTCAATCATTACGAAATTTAAAAGTTAAGGGTTTTGGAGACAGCCCGATCATTTGAAACCAGTTTTATTAAAATCGGTTATGTGGTTTCTGAGATATTAATGTTTCGTGATTTTTACATTTTGATACATAACCTCTAAACTAAAAATCCGATTACAATGAAATTCAATAGCAACCTATGGCGCAACTAGACCTTTCATTTGCAATTAATTTCATGAAAGTCGGTCCAGCCATCTCTGAGAAAAGTGAGTGAGAAACAAAAAGTTACACATACACACACACACACACACACACACACATACATACA
This sequence comes from Wyeomyia smithii, assembly GCF_029784165.1. Lineage (NCBI taxonomy): Eukaryota > Metazoa > Arthropoda > Insecta > Diptera > Culicidae > Wyeomyia > Wyeomyia smithii. The sequence goes on from NC_073696.1 coordinate 98,678,945, forward strand.
TACATACAGAAAATGCTCAGTTCGTCGAAAGGGGTCGAGTGGTATATGACATTCGGCCATTGAGACCACTTTTATACCTTTGGTTTTTCCAGTGATTGCTATACCTTTCTAGGAGAAAGGCAAAACGGAAAGGCAGGTTTTTGTTTGTCACCGTGGTCAGTTACGGATTTTTATACATTTACCCTTTCCTCTACACGCTAATATACGGACTCTACTGCTCTTCTTTACCGAGCCTTGTTAGGTACCCTGCCAAATATTGGCAATTATGATGGAGGGATGGACATTCATTTACCTTTTTTTTCTGCAATTTAGCGTGACAGAAAAAGGAGGGATGGGATGGGAGGGAGTCTGAGAATGAACCTGTGCGTGAAAGTTTCTCTCTGACAGCGAACGGTCTGATTCCACTAACGAAAGCGGACTCTGTGACCTTGAACTTGACCGCACATCTCGTAGTTGCTCCTCCGTGATGGATCTGAGCAAGTGAAGTTGCACGGAAAACCACGTATATGGCAACATGGGATTAGTTTACCATCTCCAATGTACAACAATTCCGTAACTTCCGCTTTGTATAGATCCATAACGGCGCCGACCACGCCCGTACGGTCGTTAGGGTAAAGAAGGAGATTGTGAGGTGTCACAGTCGTTGTTATTGTAGTCCGAGTTTACCTCTGCATCTCCACGACTGCGATAGAAAGGTCGTACAATATTGCGCGCGAAGATAACTTATTACAGGGTGGCCAGCGAACCGGGAAAACCTGGAAAACCGGAAAAAAAAACGGGAATTCGAAAATGAACCTGGAAAACCGGGAAAAACCCGGGAATTTCAATACTAAACCGGGAAATTTATCATGTTTATTTTGAACATTATTTTTCATTTACTACATTCGTGGGATCTGTTGTATTATTTCAACGCGCTACACATTTTCTGCCATCTCACAAACACTGGAAGACACAAGGAACTATTTAGTTGGTCTCAGGGTAAGATGCTGGAGTAACAAGCCAGTCGTCATATGTTAGATTCTCGGCTAAAAAAGACGACCGTTATAGTCAATAGGATCCTAGTGCTAGCCCCGCAATTGTTCTGTACACTAACAGTTGGCTGCCATTTTTTTTTCTAAGTTGTCTTCCTTCTCATTCACACTGATTAGGACTTCAATAGTAAGTGCCGATCAAACATCAAAACAATCACCACTTTACAGGATCAGCGTTTGATGTTATTTATGTCTGAGTATGTTTCAAAGTTATGTACCAAATTATTCATATTTTTTGTTAAAATTGATAATAATGATAATAACTTATTTGATGAAACAAGATTCGAATTTTAGGTTACAAATCGCCAACAAAAACTTACAAAGCCCAGGGAATGTTGAAACTTCAAATTACTAAAAAAATATTTTGAAGGTCAGAGAAGTCAAGAACGGTTCCAATCAGGCTTTATATGTTAACTTGAAATAGGCAATAACTAAACTATGATAAAAAATATCTAAAGCCTAAAACAATTAACTCCTCCACCAACGACGCTGGATCTGGGTTCGAATCCCAACACCATAAGTGTCGATGGTTGTGTGATGACGTGATCCACTCACAATCAACCAAAACTGATCTAGATTTAATCCTCCGGAGATTTTCTGAGGAGAAAAATCTTTGGGTTCTTTTATAGCATGGGAAAGTGAAGCCGTTGGCGCCGGTCCGTTAACCAACGGGTCGTTAGTTAGGACCCTAGTTGAAGTCGCATTCCCGGGTGTTGGCGATTGACACAATAGTGGCGGGAATAGACCGGAAAATAAGCGAAAATTTGCACGACGAAGCTAGTCAGCATCGTTAGAGAATAGATTGATGTTTAATATGCAATACATTTAGTGTTAATTATGCATATAGTTGGTTAGTAATAAGAGTTTGGAGTTCATTGTTTAATGTAAAAACTGATTTTTCTCTACTAAAAAAATTCAATTTTTGATAAAGATTTTTGTTGAAAATTCTGAAATTTAGAAGGCGGAGTCAGAAAACACAAAACAAGCTTCTTGTTTAGCTCGAAAAGGCAAATATTGTTTCTAAGCAACAATAAAATTGTATTAAAGCCCGAATGAAACAAACAACACAAATATAAATCAATTTTTAAACTGAATCTAGCAAGGTCGGTGAACACCCGAAAATGGGTGATAATAAAGTTAAAAAAAGGAAAAAGTTGGTTCTCAAACAAATTTAAAATTTCCAAAAAACGGCTATTATTACAGATTCAGACAAGGCGAAAAATTATCTCGGTTCAGGGTAAAAAAATGTGCTCAAATTATTTTGAAAACTCTGAAAAATAACTAGAATGTTTCCTCTCATTCACTAAAAATGACTATAAAAAAGTTATAATGATGTCAAAAAGGGGTATTTAGTTGAAAAGTTGCTGAATTTCAGTCTGACCAGAAATTAGAAAAACAAACCCTAGAATAGATTCCAAATTGGATTCAATAAAATCCACAATTATATTTAAAATTCAATTTAGAATTAGTGGAAAATGAATTTTTATATTTTATTTTTAAATAAACACTTTGAATAAGGCCAAAATCCGTAATAAAGCTTGAAATAATTGATGAGATATCTCAAGGCTTGAAATAATAGAAAATTATTGCAAAGATTTGTCGTTTCCGAAGCTCAGCAGCAGCCAAACAATTTTGAATTTAAATTCCAAATTTATGAAAATGTATGTATTAAAGTTTTGAAAAAGCAAAAACCAGCTCTACAAAACGTCGAAAAACTCAACCAGAGAGTGCAGAAAGTTACAAATATCGCTTTCGTTGAACAGTTTTATTAAACCAGTAATTAATTTATGTAAGTCTCAAATGACAGAAAATTGAACGGTTTGGAATAAAATTAAAACTCTTGTGAAAATATTCTGAAGCATGAAGCTCACATTGAATTTAAATTATATCGTAAGGCTGGGTGAAATAATGAAAATTTTGAGAGAATGATATTTTCTGCACGCTACACGTTTCAAAAAACCCCAAGTGTGCCCTTTGTATTAGACCTCGTTCAGGATTTACTCAATGGGCCGAGTTGCATTCCTCAGCCATGAAAAGTCGAAAAATCAACAGCAAACAGATAAGGGTCGAAGTAGTTAGCTCTTTTCAATATGCCGATCTGATTTTCAATATGCCGGAACCGGATTTCCAGTATAACTAAAAGGGTAAGGAGCCGTTCAATAAATACGTAAGCATATTTTTCCACTTTTTCAACCCCCCTATCCCCATTGTAAGACGTCGTAAGTTTTTTTGATACCCCCCCTCCCCCATAGTAAGATCTTACTGCCAGCATGGATAGTTTTTTTTTTATTTTAGTTTTATCATTATGAAGCAAGCACAGTACTTCATTTCCTCTTCTATCCTTTGTTCGAGTAATTCCGTAATTTCCTTCCATGAATTTTACCGTCCACGCAATATTTTTCTTACGTAAGATAATCAATTCTCCCCCTCCCTCCCCTGTAAGATAGCGTAAGAAAATGGCATACACCCCCTCCCCCCCTATTTGCTTACGTAAATATTGAACGACCCCTAATGCAGGACTTCCACTGCTTGGTTTCATATTCAATCGATTATTTTTTCACAAGGATTTCGAAGTGGCTTTCATTAACGGTTTTGTGCTGAAAGCTAAAGAATATCAGAAAAAAAATTATACATTACATGAAAAATCGGGGAATTTTATCTTGAAATTTTTTTCGCTACCCTGAGCGAACGATTCAAACACCGCGATCCTCTGCGAATGACGCGCGCAAAAATCATCTACCACCCGAACCATCTAAGTATCCATATCGATTTCTATTAGCAATTCCGAATACCTTTGAAAAGGCAAACGCGATTCTTTGAAAAGTATACACGTCGACAAGATTTCAATATAATTAAACAGAATTTTTTATGTGTAGCAAAAATTGCCCAAAAACTGAGAAAATCATAAAAAACAGCATATAATTGGGCAGGCAATGCGATCAGACATTTGCCACGAGAATGTTTCGAAAGCGCACTCTGTAACCTTGAGGCTACTCACTCCCTTTATCTGCGCAAGGTTTGTTCACTAGTTTATAAAGTTTTTAACTGGTATTTGCATTTGTATATCTCAAGTGAAACTATAAGCAGCTGTATCAAGTGAAGAAACGGTAAGAATGTATAATTTGCTTGAAAATTAAACTTTATGTTTTCTGCTACACTACAGCTCCGGGAGATATGCCTTACCTTTAGTCGGGCTGACATGTTTTAATGCTTCAGCTTTTACTTGTGAGACTTCAAGTGCTGTTTAAATTTGCGTGCCAGGGGTGACATTGCGCATTTCGTTTCGAGCAACTCGAACAAAACTCAATGATCGCTGGAGGGCGTTATGTTTCGTTTTTCGTATTTTTTTCGACTCTGCGGGTTAGATGAGCCGCAGGACTAATGCCAATGACAGCTCCTTTTAATCTTGAAGCAAAAAATAAAATTAAATTTGATTTTGAATTAAGTTTGATCGGTGCGACGTCTTCGGCAAAGATGTAGATAATTATTTTGTCATTTAGAAAAAAAAATATACACTCTAAAAATTTTTTCTTTCAAAGTTAAAAGAAAAATTAAAAACTAATCTGAGAAAGCTCATATTTTAAAAATCTGTTTTTTTTTCATAAAAACTACGAACAATGAAACAGGTCCGATCATGGAGAAATCAGGAAAAAAGGCATAATGCGTTGAAAAAAAATTAATTTTTTTTTCACAGGGTACGTCTTTTTATGAAAGGACAAAATTATTATCTACAACTTTGTCAAAGAGACTATGCCAATCAAACGAACCATTTTTACTGTAAAAATATTTTAGTTCCCCAAAGAGTGCTCTATTGAAATAAATTCTACTGCCAAAACAGTATGTTTGATTGACATAGTGTCTTCGGCAAAGTTGTAGATTACATTTTTGTCCTTAAAAAAAAATAAATAAAAAATATGCCCCTCAAAAAAAAAAAATTAAAATTAAAGACAAAGACAAAGACAAAATTACTATCTACGATTTTACTGAAGACACCATTTCATGAACTAATTACATTTTTGTTGTCCTATGAATTATATTTGAAGTTATAATGTAGGCAATGTATTTGATTTTTTCGAGGATGCTAATAACACGAATTGAGGGTGTGATTTAGACTTAGAAAGCAAAAGAGCATAGAGCAATAGAGTAGGGAGATCGATATTGGTCTTAGAAAAAACTACCTCTCCCAGTAGTTTAATTGACAAAATACCATGCCGGACGGAGACATCGGAGATTGCTAGAGTAGAATGCTCAAAAACTCATTTGAAAGCTCTAAATTTGATATCATAGTCGGGCATCTGCACTTGAAAACTCATTTATTTCAATCACCTACCTCAGATAACAAAATCCGCGCATTGCTCTATACGGCTACAACGGGCTGTATGTATTTTCATCTGTTTTTACTGCGTTGAAGAAAATCAAAAGTTGCCAAATCAGTTTCTGTTAATACGCAAAAAATCATACTGAAAATGTTGAATTATCCCGACATAATCGACATAAATCGACAGCACTGCAGTGGTTACCTAGGTTACCAATTTTGCACGCAAACAACTAGAGCGGAAACTTAAGTAACCTACTACGACGGTCTGCGGTTACGTTCATTCATGATAATGTGATTCATCCATGGTCAACAGTGTGATGAATATGGGGGCGTCGTGAGATGAATAATTGAGCAGTGATTTAGGTTTTAAGATGGATGTGGAAGCGTTGTGAAAAAAGGTTTGTTTTATAAAATTCAGGATGAATCTAGCTAAGTTTACTGAATATACAATACTGGGCGGTTTTATAAGAGCACGTGAGCGTATTTTGTTAATTTGTTCAATGATTTCGTGAAAATTTGGTAGTCAATCCGTGCATTCTTCGTGGATATCAGCTTAATGAGATGAATAATGGAGCAGTTTCCCTATATAAGTTATGTCTTCCAGATGCTCTCGAGGTACGATGCTGGCTCAACAAGCTAATCGTCGTAGGTTCGGGTCTCGACTCAGGAGAGACTGTAGTGTCAGTAGGATCGTAGCACTAGCCCCGCAATTGTCCTGTACACTTAACAGTTGGCTGCGAAGTCTGTGTATAAATAAACAGAAGGTCAAGTTCCGAATCGGAATGTAGCACCAAGGCTTTGCTTTTTATAAGTTATGTGTTTGTCGTTAAGGTAGATTAGGATGTGATTTCATTACCACTTTTCATTTTCAACTAAGACATCTCAAACTGTAAACGATATTTTCGAGAAAACATTATTTTTAGCAGTCACAATATTATTTGTTTTGCGACTGAGATTTATGAAATTTATTGAAATTTATGCGAAGAGAATGGATGTATTTCTCTAAGAAAAAAGTTAGAAAATCTTCCGTGCTAGTCAAAACGGATTTCTGTGTCCATTATTTATGGTTGCTGTTACAGTCAAAATGCATCTCCTCCTAGCGAGCGCTAACTTGTTTCCACACGAATTTCAGCTCAGGTTCATTGACATCTCCAAGAAGCGGGGTAAACACTGTCACTGTCCCATAAGTCGCTGGAAGCGACGCAGCATCCACCTGTAAATGGCTTTTATCAGAGCAATCCAGTCGGCTAGTTTGTGCTTTCCTTCTTCACTCGAATGACTCATGCACTGAGTGACCCCGTGTTGTACAGTGGAAGTCTGAACATGGAGAGTGCATTCTCTAGATTGCTTTTACGAGCGGAAATTTATTAGTAGGTAGGTACTAAGAAATCTCGGGGACGCTGGAATTGCGTAATGATTTTTTGAATAAATAATATTTATAACGATTGTTGGAGCTATTTTTCTATATGTAACCATTTGTTAAATTCCCACAATTTGATCAACAATTCCTATTTTTTGCGCTTTTTAAAGGTTTCCCGATTCTGGTACTCAGTTTGAGTTTTTCGGAGCAAATATTCTGCCATTCCTTCATCAGAATCTCCTTCAACAGGTTTTTGTTCGTGTGAAGGTTGTGGTAGCGTTGATTTGACGTTGTACGAAGACACCTCAGACCAAAACTGCTCAAATAGAACATCACTGGTTAGCCACGTACAAATGAATACATTCTGTATAGTTAAAAACAAAATTGTAACACCCCTCCTCTCACATTAAATCCCCACTAGCTCGTAGTCGGCTGCGAGAATAAAAAAAAGGCCTCCCTCTTTCCCCTGCTAATTTAGAATTAAAAAAAAATGTACTTGGCTCAGTTAAACATAAATTGTATCGTGCCGTGTCAAATAAACTATTTAAAAACTAAAAAAAACAGCCAAGTATTCCAAGTACGAACTTTGTATTGGGAAACATCGAATGCACGTGGTGGGACTGATATGCGTAGAAATTACCTATTGGAAGGCAAATTTCTCGGCATTATTGTCCCAGTGGGTATTTTTATGGAAAAGAGTGTTAAATCTAAAAACCTTCAACTAGATTTATTGAAAACAGTCTATTGCAAGTTAAAACTGGTTAGAAACGTACAATTGCATTTGTCACATTGACACAATGCGTAAAAATATTGTAAAACTTTAACATCGTTTTTCTCGTTTGCGTGATTTGAAACATGGGACAAATATACGTAGAACGGCAGTGTAAACATTGACAAATTTTCAAGCTTTTTTTTTGGGAATCGAATCATCTAACAACTTGTGCCAAGCGTCAAAAAATGACATTTGATCAATATTTTGCAGTAAATGAGTTCTCTATGTTCAATTCCAGTAAACCGGTTGGTAGAAATTTCGGCACTAAAAAACTATAACTACTCTTAGAAACTTTTCGAAATTAGTGATTTTTCTGTATTTGGAAGGTAAAAATTCCGTGGAATCCTATCATATAATCTTCGGGGGAATGAAAGTTCATATCATCACGAGCATATTCTTGTTAATATCTCATCCGCAAACGTCCGGATTGACATTTGCGACCCGTTTGAAAAGCGCTTTTTTTAACAAATTTTGACGTTAAGAGCTTACGCGTATGTACATGGTAAAAAGAAAAAAATACCTGATGGGTCTCTGCCTCATACTCCAAACAGAGTTCCAGCTCAACAATGATTAAATGAAATCAAATTTATTTTCGCTTCATAATCAAATATTACCCAAATTTCACTCGGGTTACTCCTCTGTAGAACAGTTGAAAGAGTTATAATTTTTCCAGTTAAAGTTTAGAGAAATTTTTCTTTGCTTCTGTCGACCAGTGCAGTGCTATCAATTACCAATTGTCAATTAAAAACGACCGTGCTTACGCTACTGATTTTGATGATGTTAACGGACAATTTGCTGTTGCTAAGCTAAGACGTGTTAAAATCGGCTAAACCATGAGCTGTTCTTGAGATACGATGCTGGCCTAACAAGCCAGTCGTCGCAGGTTCGAATCCCGGTTCGGGTGAGAATATTAGTGTCGTAGCGCTAGCCCCGCAATCGTCCTGTACACTAAACCAGTTGGCTGCGATGTCTATGTAAAATAAACAGAAGGTCGAGTTCCGATACGGAATGTAGCACCAAGGCTTTGCTTTGCTTTAAATGCTGTTATTATTTCATTTGAAAAAATAATAAAATACAATTACTGGTTACAAGATGATTTTACTGCAACATGGATGGAGGGTGTTGACTTGCAAATTTTCCGCTCGGGTGTTACCCAGCGTTTTGCCACTGATTGTCATGAATATCTCAGCAATTGCAATCAAATCCTCCATTCACTCTCCAAGCTCGATAATTTTCTAGGTACCAAGTCAATTTATTTCAAAAACAAACAGAGACGAAAATCGACTTTTCGAAGTAAAAATTTTTTATGAAAGCGTCGAAATATATTTTTTTATGCTAAATGTTTTGCATTAAAATAATAAATTTATTAAACCGTCTCAGTTTTTTTTTTTGAAAAAAATCGACTTTCTGGGAACTTTTTAGCTGAGGCCAATGGAATGCCTGAAAAAAATATAGTCCTTCGAATTTCGTTTAGCGGTTGGGCTAAAAGTTTCGTGTTCTCACCTTTGGATGCAAAATTCAGCTCAATTAGATTTTTTTCGCGCTCGTAGTGAGCAAAGGTTTATTTTTTTTTGACCGATGAAAAAAATCGAAGCTCAATTCTTTCCTATACATTCAATTGGCACTGTAATCGATCGGCTGCATCATGAAGAGTTGTTTGTAAGTGCAAGTTTATGCAAGTGTTAGCTTTGCAATTTCCCTATTCAATGTTTTACAGGGTTAGGGTCTTTAGAAAACATTAGAAAATCTGGAAGGTGTTCATTAGTTAAGGAAAAATATTTTTTTCTCATGGAATAATGAGTAACTCATCGGAAAACAGTATAAAACTACGCTTTAGCGGATATTTTTTGAATTTTTAATTGGGAGAGCAAAAACAGCTTTTTCCTCTGTGTTGGATTCGATTCTCTTTGTTTTAAATTGGAAATGCTTTATAGTGTTTTTATCTCTGCTTTTTTATACTGAAAGGCCTCCTGAATTGTTGAATTGTCATCACCGCTCTTAGCTTTATCGGTTTATCAACGTTTTTCGTATTGTAGCGTAATGTTCTGTTATGCAAATATTTATTTTAATTTCTTGAAAAATCCCACATGATTTTTGGACAAAAAAACTGCTCCCTTTTGAATGATTTATGCAAGACAATCAGAAAAAGCCTGGTCACTTTTTTTCAAGTTTCCAAGTCACTTCTTGGTAACTTTTTTCAAGCTTTGGAGTCACTTTTTGGTCACTTTTTTCAAAGTTTTGGTCACTAAAGTCACTTTTTCTGACCAGTTTGACCACTTTCAGCCCTGCATTAACATAACAGACATTAACAGATTCGGAAATCTTTCAGAATTGTCCTGAATGATGAAAAGAAAATAAACAATACCATAAATGAAACAAAAATTATGTATATTGTAACTCACTTTCCACCAATTTAGCTGATGACATTCAATTATCAGGTGGCCAGGAGATTTCCAATTTCAAATTCCCGGTTTTTTCCCGGTTAGAAATTGATGTTTTATCCGGTTTTAAAACGCATAAATCTATAAGTTCAACCACGTTTATTTATTGACAAAATAATTTTGTGAGAGAATCTTGTTTTTAATATCATTATTTTATTTCAAACCTTGAAAAAGGGTTAACTTCTTCGGCCAACATGTATTTACTGTTGATTGTTTGGACTTTTCTTGGCTGAGATTTTCATTATTTCACTCAGCTAAAATCAGGATATAATTTAGAATCAATTTGTGCTTCAAGTTTCAGAATATTTTCACATAATTTTTTTATTTATTTTGAACCGTTTTTTAGAACAATTTTCTGTCATTTTAGACTTACGTAAATAATTACTGGTTTAATTAAACTGTTTAACTAAAGCAATATATGTAACTTTCTGCACTCTCCGGTTGAGATTTTCTGCGTTTTGTAGGACTGGTTTCTGCTTTTTCAAAACTTTAATATATATTTTTACAAATTTGGACTTTAGTTTAAAGTTGTTTTGGCTGCTGTTGAGCTTCGGAAACGACAAATCTTTGAAATCATTTTCTATCATCAAGCCTTGTGAAATTTCATTAATTGTTTTTAAGCTTTGTTACGGATTTTGGGCTTATTCAAAGTGCTTATTTAAAAATAAAATATAAAAATTCATTTTCCACTAATTCTAAATTGAATTTCAAATATGTTTGTGGATTTTTTTTAAATTCAATTTGGAATCTTTTCTAGAGTTTCTTCTTCTGATTTCTCGTCAGATTAAAATTTAGCAATTTTTTTAGCTAAATTCCCAATTCTGAGTTCATTTTCTCTTTCAAAACCTAATTTTAAATTGAATTGACTTTAAATTTTTTTATTGAATTGACTTTAAAATTTTTTTATTATTCTTTTCTTGTTTCCTGATAACTTGTTCATAGTCATTTTTAGTTGATGAGAGGAAACATTCTAGTTATTTCTCAGAGTATTTGAAATAATTAGAACATATTTTTTTGACCTCGAATCGAGATAGTTTTTCGCCTTGCCTGAATCTGCAATGATAGCCGATTCTGGCAATTCTAAATTTGTTTAAGAATAAATATAAATATAAAGAATATTTTTTTACATTTTCAACCTTATTATTACCCATTTCCTAGTGCTCACACACTTCAGTTTTGAAATTGATTTTAAATTGATATTATTAGTTTCTTTCAGGCTTCAATACAATTTTATTGCTACTTAGAAACAATTTTTGCCTTTTTGAACTAAATAAGAAGATTGTTTTGTTTTTTTTTCTGAATCCGCGCTCTAAATTTCAGAATTTTCAACAAAAATCTATTTGAAATTCTAGATTTAAATCAATTTAATTTTATTGCTACTCAGAAACAATTTTTGCCTTTTTGAACTAAATAAGAAGATTGTTTTGTTTTTTTCTGGATCCGCGTTCTAAATTTCAGAATTTTCAACAAAAATCTATTTGAAATTCTAGATTTAAATCAATTTAATTTTATTGCTACTTAGAAACAATTTTTGCCTTTTTGAACTAAATAAGAAGATTGGTTTGTGTTTTCTCATTCCGCGTTCTAGATTTCAGAATTTTCAACAAAAATCTATTTAAAAAAATTGAATTTATTACTTTTATAATATCATTGAATTCTTTTCATATATATGGTGCATTTCTGGCTTTAAATTAAAATCTGATTGCTGACTTTTATCGAGAACTTTAGAAACATTTGAACATATCTTTTATCTTTTTATAGTCTCTGTAAATGTTTCATGGCAATTGTGAGCTGAATTATGAACACATGTGTGTATTTCTGTCGTTCAAAATATTTTTTCCGTTTTCTTAAGGATCTCTTGAGGCTCAGTTATTGTCTTGACAATATAGAAAGGACTAATTTGATACCATTGTTATCCTTACGTGGTATTGTTCCAGGTTTTTTTAGGCGAATGATTTCCGCAATGGCCCTTATAGTTTTGCCTTTTTTATTTGAAAAATATATCTTTCTGATTTTAGAGGAGTATGCAAGCAATTTGAGAAAAAACAAAGACAGGCTCTGCATTTTAAGCCTTTAGAATACTATTCAATAAACTTTGAATTGAATTTTAAATTATTTTCGTTGCATCTGGTTTTTGAAACGCAAACTCTTTAAAATCAATTTCTGAAATTTTTGACCTCAAAACATTTTCTCAAGCGGATTTAAGCTTAATTGATTACCGGTGGAGAAAAATCAGTTTTTACCTCAAACAATGAACTTTAAACTCTTATTACTAATCAACTATATGCATAATCAACATAAACTGTATTGCATATTAAGCATCAATCTATACTCTAACGATGCTGAATAGTTTCCTCGTGTAAATTTTCAAGTATAAATGTTAAACTCAAATCATAGTTTGAATGTCAGGTAATGCCATATGGCATCATACGCCGGGAACGGGTTAGGTTACGATTTTTTTTGTTTCTGCTTATTTTCTGATGGTCTATTTTTGCCACTATTATTTCAATCACCGATACCCGGGGAGGCGACTTCAACTAGAATCTTAATTAACGATCCGTTGATTAACGGACCGGTACCAACGGCTTCACTTTCCCATGCGATAGAAGAACCCAGAGATTTTTCGCCTCAGAAAATCTCCGGAGGATTGAATCTAGATCAGTTTTGGTTGATTGTGAGTGAATAACGTCACCACACAACCATCGACAGCTATGGCGTTGGGATTCGAGCGACCCAGATCCAGCGTGGTTGGTGGAGGCATTACTTGTTTCAGGTTTTAAAATATTTTTCTATCATAGTTTAGTTTTTGCCTATTTCAAGTTAACATATAAAATTTTATTGGAATCATTCTTGACTTCTCTGGCCTTCAAAATATTTTTTAGTAATTTGAAGTTTTTACCTTCCCTGGGCTTTGTAGGTTTTTGTTGGCGATTTGTAACCCAAGATTCAAATCTTGTTTCTTTTTAAAGAGTATTTTTACATCAATTGTGAAGAATTCGGTACATAACTTTGAAACAAACTCAGCCATAAATGACATTAGACGTTGATCCTGTAAAGTAGTGGTTGTTTTGATGTTTGATCGCCACTTACTGTTGAAGCCCTAATCAGTGCGAATGAGAAGGGAGACAAATTAGAGAAAAACAATCGCAGCCAACTGTTAGTGTACAGAACAATTGCGGGACTAGAGCTTGTGACCAAACTCTTTGACGGTCACAATAAAATCCTTTGGTCGCTGAGCCAGCTTGATCTTTACTCCTATTTATATTGAATTTTTTTTTAGTGTCAGCAAACCGCAGTGCCAGGTCCACAATTTGTGTTTGACGATGCCTGTTGTTTGTTTACGCGTATAAATAATTGTCAGTAAATGTCTAAGCAAAAATTTTGCATTTACATACTCCATTGTTATGTTTGAGTTTTGTTTAATTTTTGTTTAATAGCCTCGTTTGGTGTCATTTTGCTTAGTTTTTGTATATAAATTATTTCTATTGTTTGTTTATATGAATTATTTATTTAAACTATTTTGTTGTATTTTGCATGCATATAAAATTTAAATTTAGGAGAAAACAAGTCGTAGATTAGGTCAAGTCAATAAATTGTTCTAAAAAAAAATCAAATAATGATAAATGAAACCCTGGCACCAAACTAAACGATAAGTTTATAAAAGCTTTGAGTCGTCGGGTACAAACAACGGGGTAGTGCGCTACGCGGCAGAGAGGGTCTACGATGGAAAGCGGACAGGTTGTAAATAAAAAGGTCGGATAGCAAATATGCGGGAGAATTTTTGTATAATCAAAAATCAAACCCGGAGGAGTGTAGTCGCGCGTTGAATATCCAGTTTCGAAGTTTTGGCGGAATAACGCCCTAAGTGACACCTTTTGTGGCCAAATTGGAAAACCATTTTGTACGCTAAGTTTTGGCGCGTCGTTGAAAACCGCGGCCGTGGTGAAAGGCGAGTTAAAGCCAGTTGAAGTCATCCATAGTGCAACAGTGACACCCTCCGGGTTACCCGCCAGCCGATAATCCAGCGATCGACAAGCCGTTGCTACCCTTGTGACGCCTCACCGATAACCACCGAGGCCGCCTTGTCCGATACTACAACGCCCAGTTGGCCAGAAGACCGGATCCGACCAGCGAAATCACCGCAACTCTAAAACAGCAACGCAGCCAAGCCACCCAATCAACATCTACACCCCCACCGAGCGGAGTGCCCGACGGACGTCTCATCGTGAAAAAAGATATGCGCAAGTAAAAATAAATCCCTACTAACTCTCCCTTCCCGCGGAAAGCAATTTTAATAAAAATTTTGTATGGTCTCGTAATTTTCAACCTGTTCTTTGTTAAATTAATTGTGAGTCCTTTTGACTTGTTTCCGCTCAGTATTAGTGTATAATCTGTGAATTTCGCTCAGTGACCAACGGTATAGGTGGGTTGAAAGTCCACCCGATTGAATTTTCTACAGGAGACCAAAGTAACGACCCAAAGCTGGGAATAAAAAGCAGCTAGAAGCAGTGATCTGTAACACGCTAGGATCCTATTGACTCTAACGGTCGTCTCTCTTAGCCGAGATTCTAACGAATGCCGACTGGCTTGTTACTCCAGCACCTTACCTCGAGACCAACTAAATGGTTCCTCGAGCCTTCCAGTGTTTGTGAGATGGCAGAAAATGTATAGTGCGTTGACCTAATACAACAGATCCCAAGCATGTGTAAATTAAAAATAATGTTAACAATGGACATGATAAATTTCCCGGTTTTCCCGGTTCAGTTTCGAATTCCCGACTTTTCCCCGGTTTTCAAGGTTTTCCCGTTTCGCTGACCACCTTGAATTAAGCACAAACTCAGAACAAGTTGTGCGAGTCTATCAGTTGTTCACTAGTTTCGAAGTGATAGCAGGAGCAAAATTGAAATAGCAGAAAAAATGTAACAATCAATGTCTTTCTAATTTAATAAGAACCATGTGATCAATTAAAGCATATATTACAGGTTAGAAAGGCGAGCAAGGCTATATGGGTTGACTTTTAATAAAAGCAGCGAAGAAAATCAAAAAGGATGAAAAACTTGCTGCGTTCTATGACCTAAATTAAATAATTTTTTTTTTCACCGAAAATGTCCGGGGTCCGGAAAGCATTACCCGGTCCGTTCCGAAGTCCGGATGGCTTCGTTCCGGTCCGGTCCGGAAAAAAATCGGACTTAGAAGGTTCCGGTCCGATCGGACTTCGGACCGGACCGGACCGGACTTTCACCGGACTAGTCAGCCTATAGAAAAGAGAGACGCCATGACACTCACTTCCATTAAGCTCACACCAAAACGGCTGGAAGGCCTTTAAAGTTTCGAAAGTTTTGACGCAAAGTATTGCAATCAAGTTACGATGAAAAAAGGGACTTGCTAGTTTACGGAACAACTTGTATGCAAGTACAATTTAAAAAAAGAATTGTTAATGTTTTTCGAATCCCAGCTCTCGAGGTACGATGCTGGCCTAACAAGTCATTCATCGTAGGTTCGAGTCTTGACTCGGGAGAGACTGTTAGTGTCAGTAAGATCGTAGCGCTAGCCCCGCAATTGTCCACTTAACGGTTGGCTGCGAAGTCTGTGTATAGTAAACAGAAGGTCAAGTTCCGAATCGGAATGTGACTCTAACACATATCAAATTTAAACATGTTTGATATACGCTTTACTGTCATACGGTTTCATTCCTGTTACGTGAGATGTGTTTGGGTCCCTAAACATACACAGTACCAAAAAATGAAATTTACAACTAATACAAATGAAAGCACATAACGATTTCTAGCACATAAAGTGAAAAACATATACAATTCCACACCGTAAATAATGTACAATACAGAATCGTTTTAAGACATGTAAATTTGTACGTTAATTGATATAAACTTAAAGCTTCGAATATAAATATGCATGCAAATTCACAATATATTCATTTACTTTGCATGTGAATATAATGCCACACGGAATATTACGTGGTTTCCAATGCTCCATTTATGTGCATTTAAAGTAATGTAAATTTTTTTTACTGTGTATAATATTGAAAAAGTCACGCAAAATAACATCGCGAAGCTTATTTTGGCGGGGTAACCCGCCGTTTTGGTGTGACAGTTACCATAACGGTGAGTTCTACGTCTTCTCTCTATCCTATAGGCTGACTAACCGGACCCTACCCGGTCCGATGTCGAACACTCACAGAAAGATCGAAATTCTCGAGGATGAATCTTTCTGACGGTGCTTTGACGTATTGAATTTCTTAGCGTGCTAATTGCTCTCAACACCTTTTAATACTGCTTCCGATCAGCTTCAACTACGAAAAATGAATCGAGCTTTAGTACCCAACAGCTCGTTCTTGAACAGTTTTTCTTGCATACAACCTAAAGTTATCGCTAGAGTGAATCGATTTTTATGTTTTTTTCTATGTTGTAATATTCAAGAAAAAGCTGTACGGACAGTTTTCTGATACAGTGTTCATGACCTAGGAAGAAGAAAAGATAGAGGGAAACACCGGACAACGAGCCAATAAAAACACGGATATGCGGGCAGATGAGGGATCAGGTGGAATTTATATCATTTTAATGTTTGTTTTGTGTTCCGATGCGCTTGTATCTAATTACATATAAGATTGAATTGAAAAAATAATTGTAAGTCGTTCTTCTATTTCGAGATCCCAACTAAACGTAACATTACAAAAAAAAATGGTATTTAGACTGCCAAACCCCCTAACATTGTGTAGCTCCAAAGCACATTCGATAAGAAATGTGATGGAACGGATAAGTTGAACTGACGATATTTGATTAGACTAACGCCCGGTGCATGTGCTTGTGCTCGTTCGTTGTTGATAGTGATGGAGGTCTGGTTGCTATGTTCCGTGGTCAGTTTGATTTGAAAGGGAGAGAGGAAAGTGGCCTACGTGCAAAATTCTAACTTCGAAATGGCTGCAGCCACATTGCTGCTGTCTGTTCGCTGTTGAATTGCTCGCTGCGATGGCTTGATGCCGTTACTTGCCTGGAGGAAACGGTACTGACTGCTGCGGTGTCGACTGTTAGCAAATGCAGGAAAGACAGAGGAAAAAAAAACAAATCCGCCTTCATAGTATGAACATACTCCACTGGGTTGTGGGGCAGCCAAGATACTATCGAAAAACTAGCGTACTGATTTTTATGCAAAACTGAAAGTACCTTCCTTCGGTAGATCGTGGCATGTTTTCCGGAAATGCATTTTTCCAACCGGGAAAAGTTTCTGTGGTTCAACCGTCACACTGCGGTGTTATTCCAATGGACTAGCAAATGAATTGGCTCTTGAACGGAAGACGAAAGATTCGCTTCCTGTCTGGCGATGACGTTACTGTTGTTAGCACAATGCTGCATTCGGTGGGGACTGAACGTTTACGTTCGTTTCTCGTCTGGCTCCCACCGTGTCACGCCTTACCACTGAACATGTGCACGATAAGCCGCAGATGTGTACGGAAACCCCTATCTTCACCAGTGGATATCGGCGTTCAATGCACCGACCCTTTCGGCAAGAAAGGACATCGACTCGACAGTTCAATTTGATGTGTGTAGTTATTGGAAGGTGTGAGATTTTTGCCTTAACAATAGAAGGGGTTTTCTAGCCAACCGATGAGAATATTCTGTGTCGATTACATTGCGAAAATGTTTTGTTTTGACTGGAATCCCTTTCTCCGGGTTCGGTTCTGCCGCCACGCTGCTATGTTTTTACAGCATCGGTTCTGCTGTCTGGTATGCGTTGTACTCTTTTTTGTATAGAACGAACCGGGCAAGGATATGCGAGAGAATTAACAAGCCAGACGGAGAATTGCCCGGTAGTGGCAGATGACGGTATGGCGGTTCAAAGTCCTCGTTGTTGATTCGGGTATAGCGTCGTCGTCGTTACGATAGAATAGTGCACTTACTAGGTCCACCGCAAAGTAAATAGTCGTTGACTTTTATAAATGGAAATGCAAATCACAGCTGAAACAGCACAATTTTGAGACGTGACGTGCGAGGCTGTCGAATTTTTTTGCATGGAGCCGTCCACTATCGTAGGTTATGTGCTGGCGGGACTGAGAGTTGACCTGTGCAATCTCAAACCCTTCGATTAGATTAGTTTTTAGAAAAGTGACCGTTTGGTTAAAAGCTTTCACGATGACGTTCAATAAACAAGGAACATGCTTCGAAATCTGATCATTTAACCTTCCTCTTAGACATGTATATGAGCGTTTCATTGCCGAAAGACCTATGATCGAATAACGACCGTTTTTGATTTTAATGAAACACGTATTTGGTTTAGTAAACTGCGTATTTTTCACAAATGGAGGAATGTTTTAGACTCAAGACTAATTTTCTAAAAGGACGTATGTATGCAATTTTTCATAGGTTATCTTTTCAAAGCATCCAAAGTATTGTAGTACTGAGACCTTGGATTGTACAATAAAATTTACTGAGAGAGAATTGTAGAAAACAAATGTAAGTAACACGGTGGAAAAAATATCAATTTTGTCATTTTTCAAAATAATGTATATAGAAAAAAATCAAATTCCAATGATTTATTATTATTTTTTTATATTATTATTTATTGAATTAAATCCATCCGGCTAGCAGCCTTAATGAATAAGTAAGTGTATATGGGCTGGGAAAAGCCACCTTGAAAGACATTGGTAGGCGAGTGTCAAGGCGGCATAAAAACCCAGCATCTTTTTAAAAAACAAAAACATATACGGAGATACAAAGGTCCGGTACAGATAACATAAATAAAGTCAAAACAAACAATACACATTAATTAACTATAGTAGAAATTAAAATTATCATTTAGTCGATTATAAACCAGGGCTATCCGACGAACAGGTTCATGCTGGCCATAGTTCGTACGGGGTGCGTTTGTCTGCAGTAATCGCTTTTGAATGCGCTCGATTCGCTGTATCCAAGAATCGTAATACGGGTGCCAAACAACGCAGGCAGTTTCTAAAATTGAGCATACCAGAGGGCAGTAGAGTGTGCGCAAAGTACCAGGATCGTGGAACTCCTTTCCAATCCTAAATTTTAAGCCAAGTTGACGATTGGTTGATGATCGTAGAATAATGCTGTCTAAATGACATACTAGTGTCCAACAAAACACCCAAATCAGTGCCAGCGATACGATAGTCAAAAAGCAACAGTTGTTTTTTTGCGCTGGAAGCTTATCACGGTACATTTGGGAATGCTCTGTATCATATAGTTGCGTTGGCACCAGTCGTTGAAAGAATCGAGTAACGTTTAAAGTGTACGAAAATCATCAGAATTCTCAACAAGTTGAAATATTTTAGTAGGTGGTAGAACTTTAGTTACATCATTAATGTACCAAGAGAAAAGCTGCGGACCAAAAATACTGCCCCGCGGAACACCAGAATTGTTGCTAAACCAAGCAGATTTCGACGTTTCCAACTTAACCGCGATCTGTCGGTTGCGTAGATAAGAACTGAGCCATTTTACCAATCCAGTTGTAGTTCCAAGCCTGTCTTATTTGGCACAACGTAATTCATGATCAACACAATCAAAAGCAGCTTTTAGGTCCGTGTAGACAGTATCAATGCAACAATGCAGTATGATTTAAATAGTAACTCCAAATCATAAAGCTCTTGATAGTGAAGTCTCTAAATGCATCCGTTTTTGAGATATTTGAAATTTAAATTTGGAAAATTTCATTTTTCTATGAAAATACGCATTTTTAGTTATTTGTGGTTCTCCACCAGCAAACAGAAGTTTATAGAAAAGTACGGTAAATATAAGCGGTGCCCCGCTGGGCCATTATTATAAAAAAGATTGTCCATCAAATCCAAGTATGAGGGTCCATTCTTGAGGTCGTTTTACACCTCTGGTTAAAATTTTAAAAAAATCTACCGACCGGATCTCGAGAAATCTCGAATTTAGGGTGTTAGTTAATAAATTTCAAAATAATCCATATTCGATTAATGCAATATCATCGAAATTCATCCAGAAACTTGCCCAAATCATTTTATACCAAAATATATTTGTTGGTGTTGCTACAATTATGATAATTCACCACTGACTTAACTCTCCTAATTGACTTAAGTGTGTTATTTGTATGGCTTAGTGGCTCTAGTTTAATTTAAATGTTACGTTCTGTGAATTGAATGGAAAAAAAAATAATTTAAACTTGTTGTGTTTTATACGAACCCACACACAAACACACACAAACACGCACTCACATGCACACACAAATATTCACACACGTATACATATATATTACACACAAATTTTGAAAATTATGTATTATATTTTCCTAATTAGAAAGAGTGATTTAAAAAAATATATATATATATACAATTAGAGGATTTAGCCTCCTTTTCCTAGCTTGTGTATCGAATAATACGATTTTTTTAAACAATTACATTTCGCCCGAAGTAAAACCAATTGGTAGTTACGCATTTTTAATATTTCTCGAATGTTTCAGAACAAAAAAGTTTCTTTTAGTGTGTATTGTTGTATTTATTTCAGAACAAGAAAGTCGAATCAACAAAAAAGTACATTCACGTTAACCATGCAAGAAAGGCACACATGTGCGGCTTTTTTACGCGGATTCCGAAATTTACGCGTTTTTTTTACGCGGATTCCGGAATTTACGCGGTTTTCTTACGCGGATTCCGGAATTTACGCGGTTTTTTTATGCGGATTCCGGAATTTACGCGGTATTTTTTTTTGCGCGGATTTCGGTTTCCCTTCACTCGGAATGCAGAATAACGTTGGTTTTTTTACGCGGATTCCGGAATTTACGCGGTTTTTTGTACGCGGATTCCGGATATTAAAATTTAATATTGAGTGATCATTATGGTGGTAACACATAACAAATACCAGAATTCAGTTTTTTGAAAAACGTGAACATATCCGAACTATTTGAAAACGAAGTGTCACTAAAGCGAGGAGTCAAATTGACGCACACTATCTTTCTAGGGTTAGTGATGTGGTATTTTAAAAAGAACGGAAGTTGTAGCTTTTCTCAGCTGCTGGCAAAATCAGAAATTGTCTCTTTGAACCCATGCTCGAGACAAAAAGAAAACCATTTATTATACACTGTTCTTTCACTATCCAGAACCTGGAAATCGCACTAATAATTAAAAATTTGATAAAGTAGTAGAAGCCAAACATTTAGCAGCGCTTGTATTTCTAATAGAGAAAATATAATACATTATTTTCAAAATTTGTGTGTTTATATGTATACGTGTGTGAATATTTATTTGTGTTTATGAGCGTTTGTGTGTGGATTTGTAATAAAACACAATGATTCATTTTTCCAAATTCACTTCACGGAGAGTAAAATTTAAATTAAACTAGAGCTACTAAGCCATACAAATAACATACTTAAGTCAATTTAGAGAGTTAAATCAGTGGTGAATTACCATAATTGTAACAACACCAACAAGTATATTTTTGTATAAAATGATTTAGGCAAGTTTTCGGATAAATTTCGATGAAATTGCTTGAATCGAATAAGAATTATTTTGAAATTTATTAACTAACACACTAAAATTGAGATTTCTCGAGACCAAGTCGGTGGATTTTTTGAAAACTTAACCAGAGGTGTAAAATGACCTCAAGAATTGTCCCCTATACTTGAATTTGATAGACAATTTTTTTTTATAATAATGGTCCAGCGGGGCACCGTGTATACCATAATTAATTCTTTGGCAGCAAAGAGAATGGATTGTATTACCTACTAACAAGAATTGATGGATTACCTAATTCGCTTTCGCTAAGTTCGGTCGTTTTTTTTTATTTCACCACGCTCTAGTAAGCTTACATAGCACTCGTCATTGGTTGCTTTTTCTCTTCGAAGATAAAGAAAATCGTCCCACACTGATTTTGATGCAGCGAAACATGGTCAAATACACCCTGGAGACATCCTTACGCGACCTACCTTTTCGATATATCTATTTTTTTAATCGACAATTATGAAATATAATTTCAATTGATCGTGGTCTGTCTTCAAAGACTGTACGACTTTGCTGAACTCGATGTTTAATATTTAACATAGGAGCGTCATCAAAGGTTATGCTATCGCTAATTACAATTCCCTGGAGAGAGACTCTCTGAAGAAGCTCTTGATGCAAAATCTTTGGTCAGTTTTATTATAGGTAGACCTTGAAAATTTTATCAAGAGGAAGGATTCTCATCGAAACCTGGTTCCTTCAGCCAATATCGCGCAATAATTACACTTCCCTGAACTAGTATACGTTACTCAGATCAGTTTTATTATAGAAGGGACTTAATTATTTTTGGTAGGAAAGTCAACAGGGGTACTGTAGACATCAGTTTGAGGGAAGGGTATGTAGAGGGGAGCCTGAGAATAAATCCATGTCAAAGTCCTTCCTGTTCCCAGAGAATTGTAATTGGCGATAATATTGGCCGGAGGCAGCGAGGCTCGGAGTAGTAAGCGTAAAAGAGAAGGGTGAAAAAACATACACACAAGCACGAATTATAATAATCATGTCACTTGCTCTCAATAGTGATAATGCTAATAATAGAAGTGCGGAATACAGAAAACACCCGGGCGTTATCACAAAAGATCAAAAAGTTTCTGGTCGCATCAGTGGACTCATTACAGGAAAAAAATTACTTTTGGTTAACACCTCTAGCTGCCTTTTTTATCTTATTTACTACTCTTCAAATGATCAGTTTGACCAGATCAATAAGAATTGGAAGTTCTAAATTTACAAACCCGTTTTTGTTGATATCATGCTGTTGATGAATCATGAGTTGTGAAGTTTTGAATAAAAACGACGCTTTACCAATTTTGTGACAGTTTGCTCGTTATTCATTTTCTGAAGATACTGAACCAATCACGAAGTATTTTCTTACTATGACGTTAACAGTTCCTAGCACTTTGTTCGTTAATAGTAAATTACTATAGTATTCGAATGTGGAAAACTAATTTTCACTACTTCAATTAAAAATCCAATTAAAAATCCGAGTAATCCGAAATTCAGCGTTGTGGAAGGTGAAATACAATCACCAGTGTGTGGTCTGTCGGTTTCCTCTGTTGGTCCGTCCGCTATGAAAGACTGCGAGATATTTGAAATCGCTGGTCGATTCAGTTCTCGGTTAATAATCCTCTTGCAACAGTGATCGGATAGACTAAACTTTCTGCATGCTATCTTTTATACGTGATTTCTAAAAGTTTCACTTCCGGTGGGTTCTTGTGCACTCGGGCGAGCAAAACAACAAGTTGTTTAGTTTGATCTAGATGAATACTGAGAGTTTCGCCTGATATTTGGCCTAGCTTTCAGCTCTGATTGGTCGAAATATGCGTTTAACAAGGCTCTACATTTTTCAATGATGCAATAGTTGGCATAACAAAATCACAATTTTTCGCAATCCATTGCTTTAAGAATGAAGGAAAATCGTTGGGAATTGAGTTTTTTTTCTCAATTTGTCAAAAGATTTTGAATGATTTCTGAATTTTACATATTTTACAATCAGTATTGAGAGCAGTGCTGGGACTTTAATATTTCGGTGTAATTATTGGTTTTGACTGGGTAAAAGCTTCATACTATAGGGGAACTGCTCCATCATTCATCTCAGTGCATATATATATTTCATACAACATGAAAACACAATCGAAAACAAAAAAACGCATATTTTCTCCTTAAACTAATCTGCTAATCCATGGATTCTTCTTAGTTCACTTCAGATTCCTCATAAAGTATAATCCTCAAAAACTCACTTAAAAACATTAAATTTGATATTATAGTCGGGCATCTGCATTTGAAAACTCATTTAATTCAATCACCTACCTCAGAAAACAAAATCCGCGCATTGTTCTATGCGGCTACAACAGAACTCGTTTAGCAGCCAACCAAAGTTTTTTTGTCACTAGCGGACCACTTTTTATTTTAATCACTAAACAAAATCACTCTTTACACTAAGAACACTTTAATCTTTGAAATGTTCACCTCAAATTTCCTAAAACAAGCTTGAATTAGCAGAAATATATGAGATGAATTTCTACAATTCCTAAATTTCAACTGTATGTATTTTCATCTGTTTTCACCGCGTTGAAGAAAATCAAAAGTTGCCAAATCAGTTTCTGTTATTACGAAAAAATCATACTGAAAATGTTGAATTATTCCGGCATAATTGACATAAATCTACAGCACTGTAGTGGTTACCTAGGATACCAATTTTACACGTAAACAACTACAGCGGATATCTAGGTAACCTACTACGACGGGCTGCGGCTACGCTCATTCATGATAATGTAATTCATTCATGATTAACAGTGTGTGGGCGTCGTGAGATGAATAATAGAGCAGTGATTCAAGTTTTGAGATGGATATAGAAGCGTTGTGAAAAACGGATTGTTTTACAAAATTCAGGATAAATCTAGAATTTTAATAAATATACAATGCTGCACGATTCCATAAGAGCACGTAACCATATTTAGTTTGTTTGTTCAATGATTTCGTGAAAATTTGGTGTTTAATCCGTGCATTCGTGAATTCGTGAATATCAACTTAACGGAATGAATAATGGAGCAGTTCCCCTATTGAAAAAGTACTAAAGAAATATTCTACTATTTTGTTACAGACGGTGAAGCGTGGCACAACATGCCATGTATTTTGATAGACATTAAGTAGCTGTGTGATGCGGTTTACATCTAAAAAAAAAAATCCTAACTAGTAGAGACCTTATTCATAATTCATTCATGTTCTGACTCACAACCTCGGCATTTGATCCAGCTGCAACTGCAGCTGTTGTGCCTGTTGGGCCCACGAATATTAACACAGATAGGCTGTTAGCAAAATTCACCCGTACAGTGGTCTCACTGTATTGCAGAATCAACCACGATAGGCTCTTTGGGTGGTACCTCTGCATTTCCCTCCTCCCACTGTGCTTCTTGCGCACCGCTTCTTGGCTGGTGCTTTGAATTTAGTGATTCGACGTAACGCACATATTTCATAAACACGCTCTAACAAAACTGTACGATACACGTGAAATTAACGACTAGTTAACACGCAACCTATGTTCGCTTGCAAGCAAAATCATTACCTCAAAACAAACCGAATTTGTGAAAGTATGCATTTAAGATATTTTCATTGTTACAAAATAAACGTTTTTACCCGTGCAGGATGAACTAAGTGGAGTTGAATAAAATCAAAACTAAACGTATGTAATTGGTTGTCGCTTTTGTCGTGCTTATGCTTGTCCTGCTTTTGCCCTGATGCACAAGACAGCCTAAGGTAAAGGAACTCTACAAGTGGGCGTTTATAAACGTTTCATCGGTGCACTATAAAACTAATGAAGCAATTGAAAAAATAGGGAACGAGAGACTTGAAGTCAAGGCGTAGGGCTTGAATTTAACAATTTATATTCCCTTTTTTCTGTATTCTCATCGAACAACTTGTACCAGTTTTGGGGTAAAATTCTTTGTTCCAATATAGATTCAATTGGAAACTCACAAAAAAATATCAGTAAAAATGAAATAAAGTTCAATAACAAGTTCATTAACTAAACATTTTGGAAAAAATGAGCTAAATAAAGAATATTAATTGTAGGTAAAAAAAATATCAGCGAATCATTCCAGTAAGAATTCAATTTCTTTAAAAATAGTCATGATCGACATGGTGCTTTTTCAGCGTTTTGATTTTTGAGCATTTCTAGAATATCGTGGAAAGTGCAATCTCCAGTTTGTGTATTTGAGATACCGGAATCGTAAATAATTAGTAATTTTAAATTTGTTACATTACAAGTGAATTATTCACGGTGCCATGACGAATTTTTACAATCTTTGTGTTCAAAATCAACATTTTACCGCATCAAATTCCTATAATCCTCATGTTTACGACTGTTTCAAAGTGCTCACCCGTAGCGTGCCGCTCCAAGCTCGAACGTTTAAATGTTTCAATCAAGCCCAACGGACACACGGGAAGGGAAATAAATCTTGAATGAAAAGCTTCCACACCGTACCGCAGAAACTAGCGTCCCCCCGTGTATCAAGCTCGATACTCACTTTCCTCGAGCGCGATTTCCATGCTATTTAGATTTTCCCATCTCCCGCGCGGGCTTCAACCTTCGGGAGCCTTTGGGGCGCAGGAACGGTGAATCCACAGTACATAAGGAAGCCGCTTATGTATCGTCAAGTTCCTTGCCGTTTGTCTGCCGAAAAGCACACACATACACAGTTGCTCGACCGGGTGCAGAATCGGAAACTAACTTGCTTTCCACTGGCTGTCGCCGTCGATATTTTCCCAAGATAAACGAATCATTCTTTCTCGCCTCACCAAGTAAGAGCGCCGAGTAAGTGGAAAATGGAAAAGTTCGAGTGCGCAGAGGAAATTTGAAAATAAATATAATGTATGGTTTGGGCGTTTCCTTTCGGGGGGATACAGGCGAGTAGTTTTTTTTTTTGTTGTATTCTTGCTCGTTTCAATTTTTGTCAATGTTTCACTTTACCAGCAGTGCACTGAAGCTTCCGTTCCCTGTCACTGTGGGAAACAGCCAGGCCAGCTCGTGCTCCTCACCAAGGAAGAAAACGAAATTTTATTTGATTAGTCGGGAGAACCGCGTTGCTGACAGGACAACTTTAACGAAGGTTATTGCCTTTGATGTCGGGGCTTTTACCTTCCGCTATCCTTTTGCCGAGCCTGACAGTTTTATGAGTTCGTTGCCAGACTGCACCAAGTGGCCATGAGCATACGAAGTTACTGCGGGTCTTTGAATACTGCGGAAGTAAGAGGCGTATGTAGTATCAATCCATCATCAGTCAGGTTGACGTGAAATGAAGTTGAAATTTATTAACAGTTTCATTTTACCAACTTGTATGCTTAAAGCTCTTGACAGTTCATTGTTTATGTGCAATGTTTGTTCAACCGATCGAAAAAGCGTGGTCTTGTTAGGGCATGAACGTCGGGTGCAATTTTTGATTATACTATTTAACTATCGAAATCTTCAATTATAATTTATCATGATCATGATCATGATTTATGAGAATATTCTAATCAGTTGTTTTCTGTTTTCTTTTTTTTATTTCAGGTAAGTCACCAAATATTAGTCGAGTAAACCGTACCACGCTGGGTAAGATATTATTAAAAGATTCACGAGTGTTAATAATTTTCCCTGAATTCTTGTTTTCAAAGTCTACAAGATATTTTTGAAAGTTTTACTGGCATTATTCGTGATAGAAAACGTCCAAATGTACGAATTTTTTTTTACTTTTAATTTATCACGTTTTTTTTTGTGAAATTTTTCGATCTTTCACAAATTACTGAGAATAGATAAAGTGTCATTTATATTTTATAACTGATAAATTTCAGTAAATTTTCATGAGTTACTCTACGTACAATCGTTTCCGAACTACTGTAAATAATAAATGTTGGATGTTGAGAATCAAAACTTCAAAACTTTCATTTTCAAGATTTTTCTGTAGAAGAACTGAATTGATATAAACGTAATGCTAATCACACTTATCAATTTCTTTCATTACTATGTCATTGTAACAATGAAAGAAGAATATTTCAAACTCTAATAGTTTCCATACGAATGCTCAGAATGTAATTATCAATGTGTTGTTGGATGGCAAAATGTTCACAATTTTTATGATGTGATTATTATTTCATATTCTTCAAATGATTGGCTCATTTCCCTAACGCAGACGTCAAAAAGGTACAGTTAGTAATTCGATGGTATTAAACGCAGAATGGCGAGATCCTGTGAAAATCAGGGAATGTCAGGGATTCCATTTTCGATCAGGAAATATCAGGGAAAACTGAAAAATACTCAGGAAAGTTTTTTTTACCGAGTACGATTCTTTTTTTAACGGCATTTCAGCGCCAAAACAGTTGGAATCTACTTTCTTTCAATTTTAATATCGTTTAATTTACGGTCAAAGTGCGACCGCCGGAATCACACCGACACACAGTGGCCAAAAAGCCGGACAAAACTCAAGTTCTAATTGTTGAAATTTTTTAAATTTCTACTGTATTGAAAAACATGTTTCTGAATATCGAAAAAATTGGATCAAATTTGAGTTTTTGAGAGCACTTTAAACGTTGTTGAGTCGTGTTATTTTAATGATTTTTTCGCTCTTGAATCACATATTGGGGTTTACTTTAGCTTGCAAATACTCACTCAATTTTTATCCGAATTCAATGCGATAGGTTGCATTTTGAAGATAAATGATCAGATTTGTTTTTCGTGTTGAATGTTTTTTTTATGATTCATCATAACTTTTGGAAATACCTGTAAAGTGGTCTAAAAAAACATTGTTTTTTTCGCGCAAATGTATGCTGTACGAACTGACCTATCGGTTCACACAGGTCTAATAGTATGCATTTCTGCATTTCGAATATTAAGGTCCCATTTTGCCCCTTTCTGCCTCGCTTTGAAAATAAAACAGTTTGGATGAAGGCGCATGGTGATTTGTGAAAATGGCTATGTTCTACAGGAGTAGTTAGTAGTTTCATTCAATTGTTCTAGAAAAGCATCATCGGCTTACGTTCAGATTTTGGAACAAGCTTAAATAACACATATAATTCTTTTAAATTTACATGAATATTTATTTTTTAAACCAATGCATTAGGTTTTAACATTTTACTCTGATCGTCAGTATCATCATAACTGAAAATTAATAAATTTTCCACATCTTATGTGAAAACGCTCTTAGATTTAAGCTTGTTGTGTCTAAAACTCGAAACTACCGGATCTGATGCAATTAGCAGCTCACGAAACATGTCAACGATAGTTCTCTCACGTAATCTTTTCCAGGCATTATTTTCTCGTGTTTTCCGGATTTCTTTTTTCATGCTTTCTTGGGCTTCTTCCGAAAGTTTTCAAATGGAGATCGAAGATGGAATTCATGGGTGTGAAGTAATCGTTCATATTTCACATCCATGAATTAGTAATTTGTGTACCGTTGTTGACATGGTATGCCATCTACTTAATTTTACATAATAATGAGCGTTTTCTGTAGCGTAGGACTTGTGTTTTGATGCATCAATTCTTTCATCAGTCGAAATCGCTGCTAGCAACGTTCGAAATCGCTGGATTTGATTTAAATCGACTCGTGTTATTTCCGGAGAAAATCCTGCATCGGGAAAAATGTCTTTCTGTACCATCGTTATTGCTATTGCCGAAGCCAGCGCGCGGTTTGTCGATATGTAGACCAAGTTTGACAAAAAAATATTTCTGAATTCGCTGTTTTATGCTGTTGAGAAGATCGATCTGTTTTTAAATATTGAAAGGAGGTAAGGTTTCCATCTAATTCTACTACGAAAAATTAATATTAAAGTTAAATTCAATGTTAAGAATTTAAATTTAATATTGAAATTTGAACATTGAATAGAAACCATGTTTGAATTTCAATAATAAATTTTAATTCTTCTTTTAATTATCTAAAAAAAATCTACAAATATCGGGAAATCAATAAAAGTCTGCACACGGACTCTAAAAATCTGCATTTTGTCGGATAAATTTGCACATCTGTTTTCAATAATAGGATGGCGACAAGTCACAATATGCACTAATGCATATAGGCACTATATTTTTACTATTCTGATGGAGTGAAAACTCATAAAACTGGTAAGCCCTATTTTGATCATGTTGAACGACGAACTTTTGTTTAGACTGTAGTTTTTAATAGGACCATTTTGCATATTCCAACATATATTATACTCTTTTCGGTTTCGGATGCACATTTCTCCTAAAATATTATAGCGTGGAAAAAAGACAGAACAGGCAATTGATTTTTTGAAGAATAGCTAATTACACACGACATTTTTATTATATGATTATTTTTTTTTGTTTTTCACTAACGTATTTTAATTCAACGTAAACATAAAATCATTACAATCGTTCTTTTGAAAATAATACCAATTATCTCAAAAACCATTTGTTTCACAGATTAATGCGCCGTATTAATTGAGACAAAAATGATATCTATCTCATTACTACACGATCGCAGTTTTTCAACTACAAAATTTGGCACACAATAAACTGGTTCCAATTTTGACAGTTAATACTGGTTCCTTATATTTGCTTCGTCAGAAACTGACTGTACAAACGCTGTACTTATTCAAATTATAATCAAAATTTTTAATTATTATTTCGAAATTTTTTAATTATCATTCATTATTTCATATTGTATAAATTATTCTCAGTTTCGCTGAGGACTGCTGAGCCCTCAAACTTAACAAAAAATGGGAATATAAATTAATAATGATAAACATGAAAACTAGTGTTTTAACACGTAACATTAGTCATAGGAAAGTTTTAATTACACTTTAGGGTGATATTTTTCTAAATTTTTGAACTTTTAATTCCAAAATTGAGTTTTGCATCCAAAAATCAACCTAATATGGATTTTTCTGCATATTAAATGAACATTTTGGGTTTTGTCCGACTTTTGTTCGTGGACCCGCCACTGTGCGACAGTACCAGCAACCCGTACAGTCCTATACCTCATTGGCATGAAGGGAACTTCTTAGCGCGAGTCTTAGCAGTTGGATTTATGCAGTTATGGTATAAAACAGCGTTCGCAGTGCAAATTTTAGTAAGATTGTGAATTACGAATTTCGGACTTGCAATTTTAAAACAAACTATTAGATTTTGTCCAACGTTTCGACACTGGTTGGTGTCTTCTATAGGGATACTACATTATTTAAAAAAGTTACATGTTTTATCAATTTCCCATTTTACATTTCGCTACAATATTATGCTCACTAGCAATGGAGGCAAAGAATATTGAAAAATTTGCTTAGACTCTACTATTTTTGGTATAGTTTTGAAAACAACAACAAATTGATTATAATCATTTAAAAATTACAAAAACGATGTCTATCAATAAAACGTTCAGTATCAAGCATTTAAAATTTTTGGTTCGATAAATTATTCGAAACTGTTGCAGTTTCCTTAAAATGTATTACTCATATGTACAGCAAAGAGCAAAGTCTTACGATCTCTCTTAAATTCGTAACTTTTAGAAGAACCGTTCTGAATTAAACTGATCCATGAAATCGTCATTTCCGAAATTTTGAATTTTCGCATAATTTCCTATTTTTATACTTTTTTTGTATTTGTATTTATTTATTTATAAATGTGCAACTCCAAGCAACATATGGTAATTATCTTAATCGACTATTTTTTATTTAGCTGAAACTTTGAACAGATGTTCCAACAGGCTAAAGATGTCATTTTGTGGTATTAGATATTTTAAATTATGACTAATTCATGGAAAGGGCTTGTG
The DNA here is from genome assembly GCF_029784165.1 of Wyeomyia smithii. Classification (NCBI taxonomy): domain Eukaryota; kingdom Metazoa; phylum Arthropoda; class Insecta; order Diptera; family Culicidae; genus Wyeomyia; species Wyeomyia smithii. Next base: position 98,710,098 of record NC_073696.1, read on the forward strand.
TATAAATGGTATTGATGGTATAAAATATTTTTAGAGCCAGAACGGTTTCTTTGACTGGTCTGGTGTCTTAGGTAAAGTTGTAAATAGTTGTATGTCCTTCCCAAAAAATACACTTTTTTTTTGTTTTTTGGAAAATAAATACAGATTGAATGTCTCAAAAAGCTCATTTTTTGAAAATAGTTGAAAATTTTGAAGTGTCATAAAATTTACAGTGGGTTAGCTAAAGATTAATGGTCTTTTGATCATGGAGAAATAAAAACTAAAAAAGTTGAAGCTTAAAAAAATAGACAGGTTTGTTATACATCGTAAGAAATTTCAAGAAAAAAGTTTATAAGAAAAACAAAAAAAATAATTTAATATTTTAAAACGCCCTGTTTCTAAAAATCGGAACACTACACAATATTAGCTAACTAGTTGGCCCGTAGTGGCTAGCCACTGTCAAATGCATTTTTGGCTATTAAAAATTGGTATTTAAATGATTTTTTTTTTTTTGAAATATCGAGTTGAAGTGCAATATGTAACTATGACACTAACGATAATTCGATGAAGATGGCCAGCGCTGGTTTAAAACTTGAATAATTATCTAAACTGCGATAAATCCTTCGTTCAGTAGATCATGGACGTGTGGATTGATTGCTTACTCGAAAACGAATCTGCATTTCGCTTCTTATACGGATCCACTGCACAACTGTTTTCTTCAATATCTAAAAACTTTTTCTCCATTATTTGATTATTTTCAAAAAATTGTTTTTTAAAGATTTAATATTTTTTTAAATTTCATAACTTAAATAATAGTTGATATTCTCAATTGTTTGATGTTACATATGTTATATTTAAACTAAACTTACCAAATAAATAAAAATGAATGTGAAAAAAATAAAAATAAAGACCATTGCTCATGAAAAAAATACTGGATTGCTCAAAAAAGTATTCACACATGCAAAAGTTTGTCTCTGCAATTTGTTATTAACAATAGCGAAGCTTGCAATAACTAAGTACTGTCCTCTTTTAATCATTGATGGGTAGTTCAGATTACTCTCTAATACCCCAATATAACTTCGCACATGATGAATGACGTGCATCAAACATTTGTCATCTGCGTTCTATCACAGAAACCTTTCCTAATGTTGCGTAACAATATAACAATCCTCATCTTATCACCACCACCTTTTTCTACTGCTTTGTTTTCGTCTTCTTCTACATAAACAAACAAATATTATTTAAAAAATAAAAACCTAAATTAATCCACCTAGCGGTCAGACTCAGCCTTTCTCATTCAAACTTATTATTTGTAAAAATAGATTTACATGAATGCTTAAATCCAATAAATGTTTATCCACTCTTTGGGTTCTTAAATATTGATGTTGTAATTAAAGTATAAAATATGAAATTTGACGTAATGTTAGTACTTAAGAAATAGCGAAATAAAAGCAATGACTCTTAATTTCGAACAATTTAATCACGAGCGATGCCGGGAACGTTCAGATAGTACGATACCACTTTTAAATCATGTTGAGGCCATATATATTGATCGAAGCAGGTAAAGTGTTGAACAGTCTTTGAACTTCTGTTCTTTCTAAAACTTTTAAACAGCATATCAAATTGTTATGAAGTTTGTTATTTGTAAGTTTGAGAGATGACTCATTTGTATGACACTAGTTATGTTCAAATAAGTCGTGTAGTACTTGAGATAATAGACTTTCGTTGTTTTACAAATTAAAACATAACGCTCGCTTAAGCTTGATTACAATCAAATGAAAAGGTAACGTATGGGGCAGCCAAACTTTGAAACCACGTGTTCAATCATAATTCATCAGTTAACCCTTAACTAGCCCGTTTATCTGATATCAATATTGTTCAAATCGGTTGTGTAGTTTCTAAGATAATGAAGTTTCGTGATTTTCACATTTCGATACATTACAGACGAAGTTACAGTCCGATTACTGCAAAATTCAATAAAGAGTTATGAGGTAGGTAGACCTTTCATTTGATACTAATTCTGTGGAAATCGGAACAACCATCTCTGAGAAATATGAGTGAGTCCAAGTAAGTTGTCTTGGAATATGTTTCTTTTCATAGCTGGATTTCACATTTTTAATCATAACAGGCAAAGTAATAATCCGTTTGAAAAAAAAAAAAAAATCATTGGGGTCTTATGGGGCAACAAGACCTTTCATATGACACTAATTTTATAAAAATCGGGCCAGCCATCTCTGAGAAACATGAGTGAGATTAAATAGTCTCCAGAACACGTTTCTTTCCATAACTCCTGAACCACATGTTCAATCTTCATAAAATTCAAAAGTTAAGGGTTTTTATGGTAGCCCGTTCATTTGAAACTAATTTTAATCAAATCAGATGTGTGGTTTCTGAGATATTGATGTTTCGTGATTTTTACACTTTGATACATAACCTCTAAACTAGAAATCAGATTACAATAAAATTCAATAGGGTCTTATAGGGCAACTAGACCTTTCATTTGCAATTAATTTCATTGAAATCTGTTCGGTCAGACCATCTCTGAGAATAGTGAGTGCGAAAAAAGGTGCACATACACACGTACACACCCACACACAAACATATACACCTATACATGCTTATATGCAGAAAATGCTCGATTCGTCTAACTGAGTCGAGTAGTATATGACATTCGGCCATTTGGATCACTTTTCTACCTTTTAATTAGCCAGTGATCGTTAGGAGGAAGTCAATATGTTAACTTTCATTATGTGATTTCACATTTTCATGAACAACGGACAAAGTTACAATCCGATTGCAATGAAATTCAATAGCAACCTATGGGTCCTTTCATTTGACAATAATTTTGTGAAAATCGGTTCAGCCATCTCTGAGAAAAATGAGTGAGTTTAAACAACCTCAGGAAAACTTTTCTTTACATAACTTTTGAACCATATGTTCAATCATTACGAAATTCAAAAGTTAAGGGTTCTGGAGACAGCCCGATCATTTGAAACCAATTTTATTAAAATCGGTTGTGTGGTTTCTGAGATATTGATGTTTCGTGATTTTTACATTTTGATACATAACCTCTAAACTAAAAATCCGATTACAATGAAGTTCAATAGCAACCTATGGCGCAACTAGACCTTTCATTTGCAATTAATTTTATGAAAATCGGTCCAGCCATCTCTAAGAAAAGTGAGTGAGAAAAAAAAGTTGCACACACATACACACACACACACCTACACACATACATACATACATACAGAAAATGCTCAGTTCGTCGAAAGGGGTCGAGTGGTATATGACATTCGGCCATTGGGACCACTTTTATACCTTTGGTTTTTCCAGTGGTTGCTATACCTTTCTAGGAGAAAGGCAAAAAGTTGGCTTACTGTAGCGCATTTGCAGGATAGTAGAAAATCCTATGTTTAATTTTTGAAGCTTTGAAATGCTATGTTGATACTCCGAAATATCTTAAATCGAAATCGAAACAGTCGATCAGATTCTACATAATGTTTAAAAATAATGACCAATAGCTTAACCCGATCCCTGCCTGATTTACAAACTCTTATTATTCATCAACTATATACACAACTGACACAAACTGTATTGCATATTAAAGATCTGTTTTCTAACCATGAATAGTTTCATCGTAAAAAATTTCAAATATAATTGTTGAGCTTGAATCAAAGTTTGAATGTCATCCGTCGGGAATGGGTTTACCTTATACTGTAGATTTTTTTGAAACAGCTAAAATTTTCACGTATCAGCAAAATAATTATCGCTTTCCCCGTACATCTTGACCGTCGAAGTATACTTAAAGAATAATTTTGGGGTACAATATGTGCAGCATGTCTTGCGTAGGTTAAATGTCTTTGCTATTTTTAAGAATTTGAAAAACAAAATGATATTGCTCTATATTTAAGCACAACTTCTTGAGAACATTTTTGTAAAGTTTGTTAGAGCTTTGAGTAATAGGAAGAAAGTTGGATAGATTTCAAGTGCAGATTTCGTCACGGTGCCATAAGCTAAACTTGAAACTCGATATGGTGTTTTGCATAAAATGGCTTTGCCGAGTTACAGCCGGTTATTTTCAATTTTTATAAATGTTCATTATTAACGTCTTCGGTCGTAATTGATTTTTTAATAAACAAATACCTTTCTGCAATCAAATAAATGTACTATCGAAAAATTACAATTTCAATGCATATAAAAATTGCTACACACTTGAAAAAAAATCCAAACTGCTCATTTTCTCGAGCAAAAAGCTTTATAATCCCCATCATGTTCTTGACTTTTTCATAGTCTATCATCGATGAATTACAACGGGTACTGCCTTATTCCATCACTTGACAACCTAATTTTGATGGCAATGCCATGACATTACAGAACTTATTGGACAGGTCATTATTAAGTTACGTTCATAATCAACTGACAGTGGTTTGGCTAACTTTAGATTTTATTTACATGCTTGATATATGTGATACTATGTCTTTTTTTACATCTCAAAATTGCCTTCCGCCCAATATTACGCTTTTGGCGGTTTTTGTCGATGCACCTGCATCAGAACCTATAGCCATGTGCTAATTTAACACGTGTGCCGAATATTAGTTAGGACGCAGTTAGCTTTGATTTCCTTACGACTGGCTTCATACCAGGCGAGAGGAAGTGAGTGGAGAACTAAAAGAAAAGGTAACTTGTAGTCAGAACAGGAGTGTTTGGGTTGCTACCCACAAAAAAATAACAAACTTTAGTGTACCTCAGCTTCAGAGTTTGCTTGGGAAAAAAGGCAATTTGAGTAACTTTTGTTTGTCGTGCGCGTGACTGAAAGACAAGCAAACTATATATATTCCGATAGTTAGCTGATAGGTTGTTCGAACTTGGAGAAAGAAAAATGTAAAAAGTTAAAATTTTCAACAAAAATATCTTGATTTAAAGTTTTGTTAACAGTGTATAGCGGGGCGAATTTATTATCTGCAACCTTGCTGAAAACACTTCATCGTTTAAATTAGTCCATATCCGGTTTTAGGAATATTTTTTTATCATCAATAGGCACTCGTCTCAGAAAACTTGATTTATATGTCAGTACAAAGTTCTTCGTGTTAACGAAAATCTAATTTCGGGAATAATTCCTGAGCCGAGTGATAACATTGATGATACAAACAGTAATTCTAAAAGTACAGCCTTTTTACCGTCTTCTCAGAATACTTTTTCTGTTGCTGTGTGTTTGCGAAAATTACTCGCGTTAGCAGTCGGGTTATCGCATTGAGAACGTATTGGGTACAAAGGATCACAAGAGGAAACGAAGAATGTATTTCGTATGTCGATTCGGCATCATTTTGAGGATGTCTTCGGAATAGCTAATGTAGAAGAAAAAAGAAGGTTTTTTTTATATTAGACGCTCGTGTCAGCACTACACATGCAGCTCGTTCCGGTGACAGCCCAAATCCACCGGAGACATTTTTCCCCTTTTTTCCTTTGTCTTGGACGAATGCCGTGTGATGACTGTTATAAAACTGTTTCAAGAATATGCGTAAGGAGTAAAATACAGACTGCTCGGCACCTTACCGACAGCCATCGTGCAAAGAAAAGCAAACTCGGCAATAGAGCGACTGTGTACTGAAGGATGTGTGTTTCGCATGACGAATATTATATACATCCATATATGCCATCGTCAAGATAGGAATAAAGTGAACGGTAAAGAGCAAAGAGGGCAGCCAAACGGGAAAGAGGGCAGCGCAAATGGCAAAAAGGGCAGCGTTATAGTCGCAAAACATTTTCTCTGAGGGCTGCCTTTATTTTGCCAACACCACTACTGTCATAGAGAAACGTTCTCGAATGTCATGAAAAAACTAACTACACTTAAGCTCAAAATGTAAGCATGCAGAACGTTCGTCAGAGACATTTGTAGTTTTTAAATTATGAATTTAAAATAATAGAAATGATGTGAATTGGACAATATTATGTTATCAAATACAGAATGTCTATATTATCAAAGCGCAACAAAACCGTGTGAGAAGAAGATCAAGCACCAGCACTGTAATTTAGAAATAAATGACTGACTAAGTTTGAAAAGAAAGAAAACCGAATACTCATGCATCCATTTAAAGTTTTCCGGTGGAAGCAGTTTCCTCAGGTGTTGGGACATTTGTGTCCCTCACTAATTTATGCCCCCCCTTCCCCCGTGCCGACTTTGGTTTAGTTCCTTCTGTAAATGTTTATTCAGGTCTGCTCTTTTTGATCGAATTTGCCGCTATTGGTCCCAGTTTTTTATACTGCAGTTCTGGTTTGCTGCAGTTTGCGTTATTATAAGGGTTGTATACCGTATTATAAATGCTGCTTTAATGACCACTGCTGTCCAAATGGAAGAAAACACCACGATGTTTATCGTCTGGGTCCCCGTCAGACTGCTCCTTGTTTGGTCAAATTTGGACAGGCAGATAGGAGAAAGAACAGGAAAAAGTTGCATATGCGAGCAAGGATGCGTGTGTGTTTTGCAATGATCGGCAACTTCTGACCTTGTGAGTTACATTGACCTTGGTGTTGCGCTCTTGTTTTTCGCCTTGTCCCGGTTCGTATCTCATCCACGTTGCGCGGCTTATGATAAATCTAATTTTTTGGGCTTGAATCGCGCACACATCTGTAGACTGCTCGGTTGGTGCAGACAGGGCCTCGAAAGATTCGCCTAACTCCGCGACTCTTCGGTGGGTGCTAAATTATAGTCCCGAGCTGCTGTTGTTGCTTTTTCGCATTATGCATGGATAATTGCCGATATATAAACGAACGATGATCGGGGCCACGCGGAGTGCCTCCCGTTGGACAGTATGCCGGGGCGAAACAATTTAGGCAGGGATGTCTGGCGAATTTGGCTCCCTGGAAAACAAAACAAAAAATACTATCGTCGTTACCCTTACAGGTTCGCAGCTAATGGTCTGGTGCGTCTGACGTTGTGGCGTGAGGAGATTATTTATTACCCTGAATTGATTCGTAATTACTAGCTTGCTGCAAATGGACGTTGCTTTACCCATTCTAACGGATTCTCGCGCTATATCGAGAGGCGGCATACCAACCGGTTCTGGATGACAATTGCGTAGATTTACGTTCGAGTCTCCCCTTGCTAGTTTAAATTCATTTTAACTGACTGCTAGAGTGCTCAATTTGCCTTGAACCATCCACAAAGAATGGTTCTGGTCACGTTCCTAACGCGAATTTCCAGATTATCCTTCTCATTATTCTGAAGGTAAAAAGTTGCATAATAAGACTTAACATGACACGAACGACACGAGTACTAGGGCCGGTTGCGCTAATGCTGATGCATCATGTCCATGTGGCAATATGCTATGCTCGGCACTGGGTGCAGGGTAATAAAAAATACAGAAGCAACAGATTTGCCGCCACTACACTGGCTTATGGACTTCAAGCGTGAGGGATTGTGATTGCAAGGTGCACGCCATGCACTACATCCATCCATCGGTGCATTGACGGATCGGCAATAATATGCCGGGTAGAACGAGCAAAACCACCTTGTACGTTAAACAGATGGTGATGGTTGATTAAATATTTTTTCATTCAGGTTCTTATAGGATTCGCTGCTAGGTCCTGTGTTTTTTTTTTGTTATTTTTTGTGATTTATGTTCCGTTTTGAATTCGCCAAAGCGTCAAAAATTATTCGACTAATTTCGCATACAAGTTCTTCCTCGGTTCAATTGATTTCCCCGGCGTTTCTTTTTTTTCAACCTGGCGATTGTCGTGTGTTTTATAGCTCTACACATTGCACTGACACGGCACATCCGTGGCTCCCCATCGCAGTGCCAACCGCCGTCAGCCGAAAACAACAAGCCAAGACAAAGAAACCACGGGTTTATGAATAATGAAGATTCATTTTCCTATGTATCTGTCAGGAGCACTCACTCCGTCCGGCGGAATTTCGTTAGCACCAGCGACGGCGCGAATTCCTGGATGTACGTAGTGTACACCTCGTTGCTTGCAGTTGTGTGGCATACGCTAAAAATATGTATTTTCCCTCCCCATCGGTTACAAGCATCGAGCATCGAGTCAAACTGCTGATGGTGCGCTGGAGGAAACCTCCCGGTTTTTCTCTTTAACGTGAAAGTTTGTTGTCTGCGCTGTTGTTACTTTATTCGTACGCAGTTCGTTTACATTACTCTTAACCGGTACATATAAATATACACAGTGCTCAAAAAAAAAATCTTTCCAATCCGGTGTCGCCGGACAGGCAACGAACTTCCCGACAGTAAACGATGGAAAAGGTTCCACTATTCTATGTACCCCGGCAATTGCTGCCGCTGGTTGGTGGGTGGTGGGAGACACGTGATACAACACGATGCGGCCTGACTGGAAAAATAAATACTTTTTACTTATGTGTTTTCCCGAACGTTCCCATTTTCGCTCCTCTTTGTTGCCTTCGGAGAAGTTACCGTCGCCATCAACAGCAGTTTATACGACTTCCTATTTTCGTTTGGTGTGTTCTCCAGGCTCATCCGTGTTTATTTGAACGATGGATGGAAACACGTGCGATGTTGTGTTGAGTTTTTTTATGTGAATATCTAATCACGTTAGGTTAACACAAGCGGATGATTTTCAGCAATTTTTTTGTAATCTCTGACAAAACTTCCCTTGTAGTGAACATTCAGAGCTTATTACTATTTAACGCGCAAACACTATGCGCAGGGGTTAGTAACCTTGCACGAAATTTCCGCCAATTCCTTACGGTCAGGATATCCAATCAAGAACTAAGCTGCAGCCGGTTCATGGTGCACAAGCGTGTAACAATCCGTGAACAGTCACCGATTTTTGTATCATCCACACCCCGCAGCTGGACTTCGTATCGTGATGATACTTTTGCTGACATCGAAGAGCATTATCGCTCCTCAATGCTCTTTTGCGCCATGCTGTTAGCGCCATGTAGCGTGTCCTTTTCGTGTCGCTTAGCTTACACACGGACATGTGCGGTAAAAGAGAACAGATCCTATGTATTCGCAAGTTGGGCTATGACCCGCACGAAGAATGAGGAAGGAAACTTTCGCTCCTTTGGTTGAAAATATCTACTCGGTCGGAACCAGTGTTGCTGGACTGATCGAAGGTGTAACTTCGAAATTGACTGCTTGATTTCTTAAATCTTAAAAAATATTACATGGACTGAAAAGATCAGTTTTTTTGGACAGTATTTTTTCTATAAGTAACCTTCGGTTTAATTTAAGGACATAATGAAGACAAAATGAATTTTGGGGTAGGCATTGTTTGCCAAAACTTGTGTTTTATGATTTATTTTTGTAGAAAAACTGCTGACTGTTTTTCTAACGTAATTTATTGTTTGAAATTTTGTAATATTGAAATATTATGAAAATAATTCGAGAACGACTCCAAGCAAACAAGTTTAAACAACATTAACTATTGAAAACGATGCACAGAACATCTCCTTTTTTTGCTTCAGACGTATTTCATGTTAACTCTGGTGAGAGGCTGGCAGCACCATTTCAGAACTCTATCAAACTTTGTGGCTGCCCTAAACAGTGTACTTTTCTTTAAATTTATCTATACTAACATTTGAAAAGGTCTGAAGTTTCTAAACCGTTTTTTGATAAATCGATATAATATCTAAATAATGACGAGAGATAGAGATAAGTTGTCAATGGTTGGCTTCTAGGGAATTGTCTGAAATTTTATTTAAAATGTTGAAAAAAAAAACTATAAATAATTTTGAATCCAATCCAAAAATACAAAATTTTTTAAGCATATTGAACATCTATTTTTTTAGTTCAAAACGCCAGACAATTTAGTTGCCTAAAACTGTGAGGGAACAAATCAAAATGGACACTGTTAAGGATCAAAAAGTTTTTTAACAATATTTTGTTAGTTGCGTAATACTTTTCTGAACAAATCAAAGACACTGTTGAAAAAAAGGTAATTTAACATAAACTTGCTGGACGTGAGCATTTTAAACGTTTTTTACTTCTGAACGGCCTTGCGTCTCATGGGCGTACTGTAATGTCATGAGTTCGAGAAAGTTGTCAAGGGAGAACTTTCGGAAATTCTATGAAACGATGTTTCAAAACTATAAAACATTTTCAATGTGAAATAGTATTGGACACGGAAGAGTTTCTGTTGGAAAAACTTTTCTTCTTTAAGAATGCTCATTTTGATTTGGTCAGAAGAGTTTTAGGCATCTAATATTGTCAAATGAAGGCTGTGGAAATTCCCGAACTCTTGTTGTTACCGAACGCCGATGAGACGCATGGGCGTGCCCACTCGAATTTGTTCAGGAGGGTTGTAGGCAACTAAATTGTCTATCTGAAAGCTTATTTTGAAACAAAAATTCTGCGATGATCGGTTTTTTGAAAATTAGGTACTTTATATTTTGAAAATTAATTTTTCTCAGGTTAGGTTTTCAGATTCAATTTTGTTTATTACATTTAGATGAGAGGAGTTTCTTTCGGCTTCGAAGTCTTCAAAATGTGGAAAGAAAACTATATTTTTCTCTTATACCGACGTTTCGAATAATCTATATTCTTTATCAAGGCTCGAGAGGACCATGGTTCTTGTCAAAACAGATAATTATCAACATTATGAAAATTAAAACTAGACACTACACACAAGGTTCCATTAGATTCTTAGAGTGTGCTGCCAACATCTGGTCAAGTTGTCGCAAAAAGCGTCTTCACTCTAACCAACACACAGAAAATCCTGAGTGAGAATTCTCAGGATTCCTATTACCTGGTTACGGAATTGTGGGAGGAATCTTTTCTTCGATACTAACAGAATATGTTCGAGTCGCATATGGAAAACCTTCCCAAATGTAGGAATCTTTAGGTTTCACTTTGAAAAATCTTCCAGTTTCGCATACACTGTAAACGATTCGATTTGTACTCGAATTAGGGTACATGATTCATGGAAAATACTGTGATTCTTCACGTTAAGATTTTGAAATGCTAACTCGGATTTGCGTTTCTAAGAAGACGGTGGTTTCTGATTGAGGACGTATAGGTTTCAACTGAGTTATCTCTTTCTTAAAGTGTAATACTTTCTGATTCATGTAAATGTGTAAATTGTAAATTCAGTTTTGCAAGTAGAAAAATCAATGCCTGAAAGTAATACCAAACACGTCTGTCTGATGGTTAACAAATGAAAATGTCTTATTGGGAAAGATTCCGTTTCAGCAAAACTAAATGACTGACGTCCCGGTTAGAATAAATTCGTATATATCCGGACGAACAAGATTCGCATAGACTCCCTAGGATTCCTAACATTGGAATATCGTGAGCTATCCTCGATGAGAAATTCTGAAAATGGGACTAGGATTCTTAAATGAGAATGAGAATCGTGTTATAAGAATTTCGGATACGAAACCTTCCACATGACCATCTTTTAAAAAATTCTTGTAACGTTTGCAATTTTTATCGGATTTCGATTGTTTTTGCACCAAAAGATTCAGTAACTTATCTACTTGCAAATCAGTTATGTCCCAAAAGAATTATCTTTCTCCTTTCCGAAAATCAGGTTTTTCGAGCATATGTTTCGAAACTGAAAAAATTGATGAGTGCTTAAGAAGAATCTCACAACTATTGGTACCAAGTTCATAAAACTACTTCCAGGGCCATTTGTATTTGGATTTTGGATTAAAGAACGATGACTTTCGGTTTCTATTATAAAATAGCCTGAAATGGTCGAATAGCACTCAACATTAGTACTTTCGGAAACGATATGATGTCCTGAGACCGAAAATTGACTCTAGACGACATTTTTATACTTTAAGACTTGCTTGACTTCCGTTTCCATCGTTCAGTTGTTTTAAGGTCTATGGGCATCATCCCAATTTTCAAAAGTATTCATATGAGGTGGATTTCGGTCAACTGAGACTATTTCCCGGAAACCGGAGATCGCCATATTAAATTCAGAAATGGCGTCTGGAGTTAATTTCCGATACCTGGGCATCATCCCGATTACGGAAATACGCATATTAGGTGGAATTCGGTCATTTTAGGTGGTTTCCTAGAAACCAGAAAGGCGCCATTTTGAAATTCAACATGGCATTAGTGAGTCTGCGGTCTCTGGGCGTCATTCCGGCTCTGAAAATACCCATATTGGATGACATTTGACTTTGTTTTATTTAATTGTTTTCATGGCCATTTCAAAGGCATTTCACCAGAATATCCAGAAAAGCTTATAGATTTTGGGACAGAACATTCTCTAGAAAAGGGACATTTTGGACATACTTTAAAAATAAGCAGTGTATGATTTTGATCAGAAGTTTGCTAAGTTTTTTTTATATACAGTCACGTTTCAGTACGTGGACTTTTTTCACGCGGATTTTCGAATTAACGCGGGTTGAGAACCAAAAACGTCTGAGTATTTATTGAGTAAAATATCAAAAAAATCCTCTGCGTCTCGGGTTTTTTTCTAAAGCCTCTCTTGGTGGTTTACTTTCTGCAGATTTTTAAATTACGCGGTTTTTCTACGCGGATTTTTGAATTACGGCGGTTATTTTCTATACAGATTTTCATGGAGTAAAAAAAATTATATTAAAACGAAAGAAAGGTTCAATTTTCTCTTTAAATTCATTTTTTGGAGAAACTTGACAACATACCGGATGGAGAAATGTAAGACAATTTTCACTTAAAAGTTATATTCTACACAATTTTTCAAATTCCAATTTTCAAGAATAATCAAGTTCTAATGATGCAATGTGATTCTAATAGTAATTTTGAATTATTTGGAATTGACAAATTACTGTAGAACCCAATCTTCTTCACTTACTTTATGGTGACAGGTCGTTAACGCCCCACTGCCGAATCCAGAATACGACTCCACTTTACTAGATCTTAGGCTAGTCTTTTCCAACTGCCTCTAACACCCTCTAATCGAGCGTCCTCATCCACATCACACATCCAACAAGACCTCAGTCGGGCTCTGTGATGAATATTATCTTCACTTGTAGCTCCTCTGACACTCATGTCACGTGGCCAGCCCACTGTAGCCTGCCGTATTTTATCAGCTTGGTGCGCCTACATAACACTCCATTCTTCAGTTTTCCGCCGGGTATTGAACACAGGATCCTACGCTCGAAGACTCCAAGTGCCCGCCGGTTGGTCTCCTTCATCGACCAACACTCATGGCCGTAGAGTGCCACCGGGAGAATCAGTGTCCTGTACAGCGCAAATCTCGTGCGCACATGCATGCTGCGGGATCTCAGCTGTCTACGTAAACTGCAATAGGTCGCGTTTGTTACGCTTAACTAAATCGTATGCTGCCTTAAAATCTATAAACAGATGATGTGTCTGCGGGTTTGTTTCTCTGAACATATCAAGAATTTGACGCAAGGTAAACATTTGGTTCGTTGTAGGACGCCCTTCTCGTAAGCTGCATTGGTACTCTAAAAAAAAAAAAAATAAAAAAAAAATTTCCTGCAATGGCCTCAGTCTATGAAACAGGACGTGGGAGAAAATCTTATAAGCAGAATTGACGAGTGTTATGCCTCGGTGATTAAGGTAATCGAGCCATTGGCCCTTTTTAAAGACTTGGCAAATGCATCTGGGAGTTTGTCCTTGGCCCATACTTTTAAGATGAGCTGACGGATTGCACTCATACAGTTCTCTCCCGTTTCTGTTGACGGATCTATCCTCTTCGCCGTTCAACAACCCGGTCCTCCCTGTCATTGTACATGGCATGGATTGGCTCAGTCCGGTTCTAGATTCCGTTTTCCACTTTATGAAAACTTTTTATGTCGTACATGGAAGATCATTCTTCCGTATCCGTTTGAATTCGATCGCTGTGCTCGCGTTTCTTACGTTAATGGAGTCTCTTTTCGGCCTTGATAACTCTCCCTCATTTGGTGTGTCACACGATTCGCTACCACTATCATGCGAGTACGGGAGCGATTTCTTCGTCCGTCACCTCTTGATATGGAGTGGTGCTCTGTGTGGATCTTGCGGTCATGCTCAACACCTCTCGCACTGACCTATCGTGGATGTGCCTTCGCTGTTCGTTCAGGCATCCAACCGGTTCATCAATCCGCTCATCAACTTTTCGAGTGTACTCATTAGCAACTCTGTTAGCTGACAATTTCTGAATGTCCAACCTACGTATACTCCTCGCAGTGCTCGACTATACGTTGGCCAACCGACCGCGAGTCGTTCCTATCACGAGATGGTGATCTTAGTCGACGTTTGGGTCTTGAAAGGACCGCACATCGATGGCGTCTGAGAAATGCCGACCGTCAACCATTTGATAGAAGAGCAATCATAGAACGCTTTAAATAATTTCGTCTACCTTTTTGTTGTTTGCGTTAGGAACATGAGTCAATCGTATAAAAATAGGGGAACTGCTCCATTATTCATCTCATTAAGCCGATATTCACGAAGAATGCACGGATTAAACACCAAATTTTCACGAAATCATTGAACAAATAAACTAAATATGCTTACGTTTGTAAAACAAACCATTTTTCACAACGCTTCCATATCCATCTCAAAACTTGAATCACTGTTCAATTATTCATCTCACGACGACCCCATATTCATCACACTGTTAATCATGAATGAATCACATTATCATGAATGAACGTACCCGCAGCCCGTCGTAGTAGGTTACCTAGATATCCGCTGTAGTTCTTTACGTGCAAAATTGGTAACCTAGGTAACCACTACAGTGCTGTAGATTTATGTCAATTATGTCGGATTTGCAGTATATTTTTTTCGTATTAACAGAAACTGATTTGGCAACTTTCGATTTGCTTCAACGCAGTGAAAACAGATGAAAATGCATACAGTTGAAATTTAGGATTTGTAGAAATTCATCTCACATAATTCTGCTAATTCAAGCTTGTTTTAAGAAATTTGAGGTGAACATTTCAAAGATTAAAGTATGCGTAGTGTAGTGAGTGATTTTGTTTAGTGAATAAAAAATAAAAAGTGGTCCGCTAGTGATGAAAAAAACGTTGGTTGGCTGCTGAACGAGTCCCGTTGTAGCTGTATAGACTAATGCGCGGATTTTGTTTTCTGAGGTAGGTGATTGAACTAAATGAGTTTTTGAGTGCAGATGTCCGACTATAATATCAAATTTAGTGCTTTTAGGTGAGCTCTTGAGGATGATACTTTATGAGGAATTAAAAGTTAACTAAGAAGAATCCATTTCATGGATTAGCAGATTGGTTTGAGAAGAAAATATGCGTTTTTTGCTGTTTGATTTCCTGTCCTGATTGTGTTTTCATGTTCTATGAGATGAATGTATGGGCTGAGCAGGGCCGGATTTAGGCACTTATGGGCCTGGGGCAAATTTGTTTGTGAGGCCCTCTTTTCCTTAAACATTTAGAGGTAACGTTGCGGAAGGTTATGAGCAAAAAAAAGGTCGCCCCAGGACTAGGGGGGGGGGGGGGCTTGAATCAGGTGGCCCGGGGCATTTGCCCCCTTTGCCCCCCCCCCCCCCTTAAATCCGGGCCTGGGGCTGAGATTAATAATGGAGCAGTTCCCCTAGTTGACCTTGAAAATTTTCGTAAGTCGACAACATCTACTAGTGATTTTATTTTTAAAATCTTAAAATGAGATCTGTCATGTAAGTCGTCTTTTATGAAAATAAAATGCCCTAGGCATCGTATTGATAATATGATGATACGAAAAAGTAGCCTTTCCACCGTATATGATTGAAACCATTTCATTCTTTTAACATACTATTATATAAATTTTGTTTTGATAGGCAATATTATAAACAGCCCTTTTTGTCTAACAAGCAGTAGCATATACGCCAAGTAAGCTCATTGCTCTTTAATGAACTTTGTTTTGATATTTGTTAAATTCTTTCGAGTTATGGTGCTGGTCTAACAAGCCAGTTGTCGCATGTTCGTGTCTCTGCTTGACAGACTATTAATATCAGTAGGATCGCAGCGATGGCCCCGCAATTGTCCTGTACAACTAACAGTTGGCTGCGAAGTGTGTGTGTCGAATAAACAGAAGGCCAAATTCTGAATTGGAATGTAGCATCTGGGCTTTGTTTATGTTTTGCTATCGATGTCTGGGTAGGGAATTTTCAAATTTAATGCAAAGAAAAAACAAGTTTGAAAATAGGTTTAAAAACCTAAATTAATCCACCTAGCGGTCAGACTCAGCCTTTCTTATTCAAACTTATTATTTGTAAAAATAGATTTACATGAATGCTTAAATCCAAAAAAGGTATATTCACTCTTTGGGTTCTAAAATATTGATGTTGTAATTAAAGTATAAAATATGAAATTTGACGTAATGTTAGTGCTTCAGAAATAGCGAAATATGAGAAATGACTCTTAATTTCGAACAATTTAATCACGAGCGATACCGGGAACGTTCAAATAGTACGATACCACATTTAAATCATGTTGAGGCCATATATATTGATCAAAGCAGCTATAGTGTTGAATAGTCTTTGAATTTCTTTTCTTTACAAAACTTTTGAACAGTATATCAAATTTTTATGAAGTTTGTTATTTGTAAGTTTGAGAGATGACTCGTTCGTATGACACTAGTAATGTTCAAATAAGTCGCGTAATACTTGAGATAATAGACTTTCGTTGTTTTACAAATTAAAACATAACGGTTGCTTAAGTTTGATTACAATCAAATGAAAAGGGAACGTATGGGGCAGCCAAAGCCAAACCACGTGTTCAATCATAATTCATCAGTTAACCCTTAACTATCCCGTTCATTCGATATCAATATTGTTCAAATCTGTGGTGTAGTTTCTATGATAATGAAGTTTAGTGATTTTCACATTTCGATACATTACAGACGAAGTTACATTCCGATTACAGCAAAATTTTAATAGGGTGTTATGAGGCAGCTAGACCTTTCATTTGATACTAAATCTGTGGAAATCGAGTCAACCATCTCTGAGAAAAGTGAGTGAGCCCAAGTAGTCATCGGAATATGTTTCTTTTCATAGCTGGATTTCACATTTTTAAACATAACAGGAAAAGTAATAATCCGTTCGCAAAAAAAATCATTAGGGTCTTATGGGGCAACAAGACTTTCCATATGACACTGATTTTATAAAAATCGGTCCACCCATCTCTGAGAAACATGAGTGAGATTAAACAGTCTCCAGAACACGTTTCTTTCTGTAACTTCTGAACCATATGTTCAATCTTCATAAAATTCAAAAGTTGAGGGTTTTTAGGTAGCCCGTTCATTTGAAACCAATTTTGTTCAAATCGGTTGTGTAGTTTCTTAGATATTGATGTTTCGTGATTTTTACATTTTGATACATAACCTCTAAACTAGAAATCAGTTTCCAAAAAAATTCAATAGGGTCTTATAGGGCAACTAGACCTTTCATTTGCAATTGATTTCATTGAAATCGACCCAGCCATCTCTGAGAAAATCGAGTGAGATTGGGAGAGCGTTACACACACACACACACACACACATACAGAAAATGCTCAGCTCGTCGAACTGAGTCGAGTGGTATACGACATTCGGCCCTTTTGAGCACTTTTATACCTTTAGTTTTGGCAGTGATTGCTATACCTTTCTAGGAGAAAGGCAAAAAGTGAAATGATAGAAATGACTTTTAATTTCAACTTCAATCCCGAGCAAGGCCGCAAACATTGAAAAAGTACAATATCAAATTTAAATGATGTTGAGGCCACATATTTTGAGCGATTTTCACATTCTGACGCAGCGCCAAAACTGAAAGTTTGATTACAATGAAATTCAATAGCAACCTAAGCTGCAAATAGACCCTTCATTTGACACCAAGATAAAAAGAATCGGTCAGACCATCTCTGAGAAAAGTGAGTGCGAAAGAAAGGTGCACATACACACGTACACACCCACACACAAACATATACATCTACACATGCATATATGCAGAAAATGCTCGATTCGTCGAACTGAGTTGAGTAGTATATGACATTCGGCCATTTAAATCATTTTTCCACCTTTTAATTAGCCAGTGATCGTTAGGAGAAAGTCATTATGTTTACTTTCATTATGTGATTTCACATTTTTATGCACAACAGACACAGTTACAATCCGATTGTAATGAAATTCAATAGCAACCTATGGGGCAACTAGACCTTTCATTTGACACTAATTTTGTGAAAATCGGTTCAGCCATCACTGAGGAAAAATGAGTGAGTTTAAACAACCTCAGGATAACTTTTCTTTACATAACTTTTGAACCATATGTTCAATCATAACGAAATTCAAAAGTTAAGGGTTTTGGAGACAGCCCGATCATTTGAAACCAGTTTTATTGAAATCGGTTGTGTGGTTCTTGAGATATTGATGTTTCGTGATTTTTACATTTTGATACATAACCTCTAAACTAAAAATCCGATTACAATGAAATTCAATAGCAACCTATGGCGCAACTAGACCTTTCATTTGCAATTAATTTTATGAAAATCGGTTCAGCCATCTCTGAGAAAAAGAAGTCGAGTGGTATATGACATTCGGCCATTGGGACCACTTTTATACCTTCGGTTTTTCCAGTGATTGCTATACCTTTCTAAGAGAAAGGCAGAAAACGTATTAATTAAAACAAGAAATTCCTAATAGTACAATAGGTTTAAAATAACACAAAAAGAAAAAACTAACCTGGAAATTTATGGAATGATCAGTGGATTAAACCGCTTCGATCTTTGTCTTTTTATGCGGTAAATCCTTCTCTTATGTCACCGGCGGAATTTGTACGTGTGCCTCTAATGCAAATGTTGTATAAGCGCCGACAATCGAGTGCTGATTTTCACCGAAAGCACCGAAAGGGGCGCGTGCGGTGGCAGCGCCGAACCACCAACTGGCACCACTTGTCGGGAGCTTTATCACCACTCCCCGGCGGCGTTCGGCACCCGATCCACTGGGGAACGGCTACAGCTTTACCTTCCTAGATACGGGAATCGTAGAAGCATATAGCATAGCTAGCTAGCTAGCAGCCCAGCAAGATGAAAAATGTACATAAAAACAACCATCCCGCGATATTGTCGAACCCTCTCCCTACCCATGTGCTAGTGTGCATATTGTGAAAGCCGGGACGACGAGATCCGCTGGAAACACGAGACTTTGCTTTGGTTTGCTTTCGCTGCTGCTACATGGATGGTGTGTTGTGCTATTATTATTACTGCTGCTGCTGCTACGTGCCGCCGTTGTTGGGTGGGTGTCGCATGATGAGTAGCTGGCTGACAAGCTGCTGGTTTGGTTGTTTCGTTGGTCGGGGTGAATGGGGTGACGATGGGTGGTCACTGGGAGGTTGGTTTCCCTCTAACCCACACGGTTCACCATCCGTTGCAGTATGGGTGCGCTAGCACGGCACGCGTTTGTGTGTGAATTGTGTGCATTGATGCCGTAATAAGCCATAATCGTCACAAGTTCTTCAACTGCACTCAGCAGCAAATATGTTGACCGATTTGGTGTGGCTGTATTGTTTTGGGTATGCTACGTTTTTTTTGTTGTTGGTTGTTGTTGTTGCTGCGAGAAATAGTGTAAGCGTGTGTGCGTATTTTTTTTCTTTGCTGGGTGCACGTTTGTGTGTATTATGGTGGTATGCTTTATGCTGTGTTGTAGTACAGTACAGACTCGAGTGCTGCTTTAGCGCTATCAAATACCGTTCTCGTTGTTCAGTTTTCGACGGTCGGCCAACGCGGATGGACGGACGGCGTGCGTTCTCTTCCCCATTCGAGCGAGAGATTCGGATAAGAGACTCTCACTACCAGCAGCAGCAGCAGCGATTCTAGGATTGGATTGTTCATGTGGTGCGTTTGACGAAGATATTTTTTCCCTGTACATTGATGAGAGGAAACGAGCAGAAGGAAAAACGGTGAAAAGATATCAGCTTTTTCTCACAGTTGTTTATCTAAATCTAAGCCAACAGAGCAGTTTGTGTGGTTCACAATATAAGTATATATTCAGATAGTTTTTTCGACTGTGGCTCTCGCGAGTGGGAAGCAGTGTGCGGCCGTGTGAAGTTGAAATTGAAGGGGGACGTGAAGCATTAGTGGAAATCATGGGAAATCAAGAAGAGCATAGAGCTTAGCTTAAAGTGAATGTATCGTTGTGTGATGAAGAGGAAGAAAGGAGAAAATCTGTGAAATTTCAGTGTTCTTTAGGTTATTACATATATGTTAATGTGCTGAAAAGGTGATTTTTGGCTCACGTACACTGCCTAGCGACAATTCTCATAACAGGTAACCAGCAAAGTGTGTTCATTGAGTATTTAAGCCAAACCCAGATATAACTAGACGGTGAAAGAAGAAGCTGCTTCAACCAGGAAAATATTTCTGATCGTAGAGTAAATTCTCCGTGTAAAATAGAATAGAAATTTTCGAGTATTATTGATTGCGAATGTTGTTCAACTACACTGCCATTTTCAACCAGCGTGAGTGTGCGTGAATACGGTTCTTCAGTGTGTCTTCTCTAAAAGTGAATTCGTGTTCGTTCTACACGGCCATCCAACAACGCATTGGTACAGCTTGCCAGCTAGCCAGCCAGCCAGCCATCGCTAGAAGCATCAGACTCACCGTCATACAGCGAAACCGAATCATCGGAGAATGGAATAAAAGTGCATGTGCTCGAAAGAGAAAAGGAGAGTGACCCGAGCCCAGGGTTGTACCGGAAGTTAGTGAGAATCTAATCGCGAAGCAGCAGAAGATTCACAGAGATGATTTCGTTGTTGTGGGTGAGAGGTATTAAATATTTACTGCCAGTACCAACTAGCATTCAAAAGCCGGTTTCGGTGAATGCTCCGTGAAACCAATAGTGAGAACTAGCACGAAAAGCTGCCATTTTACTATAGAGAAATTGAACACTAGTTTTTCAACAGCAAAAAACGAATCCCGAGCTTCAATTCAACGAATTTTACAAGGTACGATCTGAGACTTGGCGTTATGTCTAACTGTTCACTTCATTGTACTTTATTGTCCCTGTGATACACATTTCCAATGTGTTCTAATTTTTAACTATTGCTTGTTCATATCTATATATCTGATCGGATTACCAAAATTGCATGACCAAACCGCCTTCGGGCGGTTAGCTACGTTTTCGACCCACATTTATTCGGATGTTCAACCTTGCGACTTGTTGTTTCAACATAAACTATTCACAGCTTAGCTCTGACACGTATGTGTTTTTTGTTTACTCTTGGCACTAATTCTTCAGCAGCAAGCTAAAACCCTGACTGACCAAACAACAAACTGCAACGCACAGCGTTATAGTTGCAGTTTTACAGTTCTTTTTTCGCTCGACCTGCTTCTTGCTATCGGTGTCTGCGTGTTTGCTTGCTGCCGTTTGGAAATGAGTTTCGTTCTTTACTTCTTGTTCACAGATTCTCGTTTCTAATTTGATACTTTTTTGTCGAATAAACCCTTTTTCGTTGTTCTACATTTCGACCGTCGTCCTGCTGCTGCTTAGAGCAGCTTAGCTGCTAAGCTAGATATAGACTATCGTCGCGTGAGACAGGCCCACCTATGTGGAGATCCATTTTAGGATCACACACAAAAAAAACAGGCCGTGGCTTCTCTAAGCTTAATTTTTTTCCCTCGTTTGGTCGAATTTGCGACTGCGAGATTATCCCTTCTGGTGACAGCAGTAGCGCGGGCCAAGTGGCCCCTCAAAGTGTTGCATTTTTGCTTCCACGCGCCCCGGGTGATGACAACGTCGACAGAAATGTGTCATGGTAATAAAAACTTTATACTTGTATGTACATGAGGCCGTACTGTTGATAATGATGGCCTACCCTAACCGGGGCGCCGTGTGACGTCGTCGCTTGGTTGGAATAGGAAGTGTAATATAAATGAACTTATACGCTCTCATGGTAGCAGCAGCAGCAAACAGCCCAGCCTCGTTTGCTGATGACGTGTGACTTGATTAGTGTGTTGCCGCTTGGAATGTGTGCGAGTGTAAATTGTTCCCCTTTTTTGTGGTGTTTTTTTTTTTGTTTTTGCTTAGATGCCAGTTGAATCTCTCTGGTTTATGATTTACATTCTATGTATCGGTTGATGTTTTTCGTTATCTTTTCATTTGACAATTGGTAAATGAGTTTAGTTTTGTGTTTGTACCATGTTTCAAATTTAGGTTTAAATTTGATTATGATCTTAGTACACAATTTTTCAATGATGTTCAATTATTTTTTGTCTCATAATAGCTATTCTAAGAATAAAATTGAATAAAAATTAATTTTATCAACCATATTGTTGTACTGTCAATTTTACACATGGCTGCTTCATTGCATAATGATTATTATGTTATAAAATTAATTTGTGAATCAAAGATTTTTTCCATCCGTTTTTCAAATGTTTATAACCAGGCATTATCAGAAATGTGTAATAATGAGTGAAAATTTGACACTAAATAAAAGTAGAGGTGAAGCAATACTGGGTATAAATATGCTATATTATTGTTACATAATGGTTCTCATTTACAATTTATTACGGTCTATGAGTATAGAAAAAAAATTTTGGTCTTTGAATGAATAGTATCATGATTGGAGTATGTTATTATTCAAGTACTAGATACAGTTACGTAAAAAAACGAGATTTTCGTATTGAGAAGTAAAATAGTGTTGAAACTTCAAATTGCTATATTTCATGAACAAATCGTATGTGATTGTGACCAGACTCTTTTGCTATTATTATGATGTTTTTTTTCCTGTATGGACTTTCTTACTGTGACCAGAATTGTTGATCTATTGTGAGATATGCCCGGGTGTCTGCTGTATCCCGCTCTTCTACAAGGTGTCTAGCGCCTGGAAAACCTGGATTTATCAGGAAATTTGATTTTGTCTGGAAAAGCTGGAATAGTCTGGGAGTTTTTATAACAATCACGGAAAATTTGGTGTTTCAGCAGCCGCAATTACAAATTGAGATCAAATGATAGGTAAAATTACGATCCCTAGTGACAAATTTTTTTGACTTCATTTTCAAAAATCACACTCTTTTATTAGTACAGTATGAGTCAGAATGAAAAAAAAAAAAAGAATGAGGCAGATTCAAGAAGCAATGCATAATTGTTTGTATGTATTACATAGTGCAGTAAACATTTTTATAAATCAATCTTCCCAAATGTCCCGTGTTTAGAACCTATTAATTCCATATTTCCCCCGAGAAAATCTGGTCAGCCTACTCACGATATACGATTCGATGACTAACGAAAAAGTGCAGAACGACAATCTTCGTGGTGGAAAAGAAAAATGTAGTAGCGAAAAATTGCAATAGTGAAAAAAATCTTCTAAAATACCTTTCATTACCATCGATTAAAAAGCTCTATGCATAAAAAATCCTATCACTTTTTTTATAATCGTTTAGGAAAAGTTATGAAATGGTGTGAAATTCAAATCAATGCTGCACAAAAAGGCGAATCTCATATGTAAAACTATTCTATATCGATTTTGCAGCCAACGCAACGGTTAGTTAGTGTTCATATCCCAATTATTCTTTCAGTCAAGATACGATCATACGACAGTTTGCTTCGTACATCGAGATTAACTGATAGGCCACGAAGTATTTCATGATTTTTAGTGATAATTTTTTTTATTACATATTGCGATAAGCATTTTAAATGAAATTGACTGTCGATCAGTTTTTTTCTTTTCATGATTTTTTGTTAAAGTTTCTTAGAGAAGAAAAATTGCGCAAGTACATTCTATATGAAATCAGGGCTAGTTTGCAAATTTATTTCAGGTAATCCCTAACCTTCACGAATGTATTGTTTTAAGTTACTTCTAATATATCTGATTTTTTTTTTTGAATAGCATCAATGTATTTTTATCTTTGTGACAATCTTTTTCAAATCTCCAAAAAGCTATATCACATAAATTAATGTTTTGGAGTTTAAAAAAAATCTGGAAAAAGCATAAATCTTCTGGAAAAACCTAAAAGAATTAGAGAATTTTATTTTCGGAGTTGACTAGACATCCTGTTATTAGCAATACCGCTATTGAGGAGCGACGTGCTTATTTTTTATCCGTGCTTGTGTGTAATATGATTTTACTCTTCCTTTCACACGCTTTAAATTATTTTTTGCGTCCAAACGGTTTGTTTGATCAGTGTAGTGTCTTCAGTAAAGTAGTGGATAATAATTTTGTCCTTCCGAAAAAAATACACTGTGAAA
The DNA here is from genome assembly GCF_029784165.1 of Wyeomyia smithii. Classification (NCBI taxonomy): domain Eukaryota; kingdom Metazoa; phylum Arthropoda; class Insecta; order Diptera; family Culicidae; genus Wyeomyia; species Wyeomyia smithii. The sequence goes on from NC_073696.1 coordinate 98,734,148, forward strand.
TACATTAATTTTTTTTCAAAAAATGTTTCAAAATTTTAAATTTTGTTCTAGCGTGTTGAAACAGGCATCACTGTTTAGCTCATAATGTGTAAGAAAATTTGTTTTTCTTGAAGTGTATTTTTCCTCTGGAACGACAAAAATACTATATACAACTTTGCTCAAGATACGACATAAATCAAACAAACCGTATTTGGCTCAAACAAAAAAAAAAATATTTTTTCAAATTCTACCTTTTTTGATTCTTATTTTACTATTACTATATTTTGATAGATTGTAGTTAACCTTGTTATCTTCAATGTGTGAAAAATAGATATTCAAAAAGGTACGTTTTAATATTTTGTGACAATCTGTAAAATTTGGCACAGAACACAAAATTTACAGTGTATATATTTTTTCCAGAACAACAGTTTTTTGCCTATAACTTTTCAGAAGACACTATTCCAAGCAAACAAACCGTTACTCTAAAGTAGAATATTTTATTCATCAGTCAATTTTTTGGTTAAGTTCTGCTGAAAAATGCCGAGGAGAGAGGCAGAATGAGAGAGTACCCAAAATTTATGACTATCGGCCATGAGGGGCCGTTCCTAAGCTACGTGGTCATAACTAGGGTGACGGGGGGTTTGTCAAAAGACCACGAAAAACCACGCACGGTGGTGGAGGGGGGGGGGTTTACGAAATGACCACGTGGTCTTTTTTCCTGACTTATAATTGATTGTTGCTACCAAGTCAAGAATCAAGCTTTTGCATTTTAGAAATATAAAATGTACTGAAAGTTTAATAATAAAAATATTAAAATTTGTGTGAATTTCTGGCACTTGACAATTGGAAAGACCACGTAGTTCAAGTCGCAAGGGGAGGGGGGGTTGTCCAAAAGACCACGAAAGACCACGGAGGGGGGAGGGGTATAAAAAGTGATCAAAACATGACCACGTGGTTTAGGAACGGCCCCTGACAAAGTGTTGATACTAGACACCTTGTTTTCTGTAGGAGAAAAAACGACGACCTCATGGCGGCAAAATAAGTAAGCACTAAAAAAACAGAATAGCGATAAATTTTCCGGGGTTTCAGTAGCTAAGGTTTCAATTGAACTTATTGAATAAAAACAATCTAGCAACAGACTTAAATCCGGGCGGTCGTTATTTACTACGCAAGGGGAACTATGTATAACAAGTCCCTGGCAAAGGTCTGAAAGATTAACTTAGCCTTGAAAAGAAAACGCTCCACATCCCGAAGTCCGATTGAGCTGAAATTCGCCACAGAGACTTATTTCGAGGAGATGAAGCTTCTGAACCACGGAAAAAAAAACCTATTAGAAAACGTCAACAGTATTAGTATTTTATAATAGTATAAGTATTTTTTTTACACGAAAAAAAAACGTATAAAAACGCGTTTTCTGAAAAATCATCGTAAAAACGCATTACATATTTGACAAAAGTAGGTAGAGGTATTATGCCGTGTCAAATAAATGTTGTGTGAACAAAAAAAAAACGTAGGTAAACCCGTGTTTTTAGGGAAATCGCCGTGTAGAAAAATGACCTTACTGTATAATAAACTGGGACGTCCAAAGAAGACACCAAGCGCCTTGTGATGTCAAATAGATCGACTTATGTTTGCTACCATTTGATGTCTCGAAGGTGAAGCTTATTTTAAAAGTTTGCAGTAATTTTTTCCCTTATTATTTTTTTTTTCAATCTAACACTTGCATCGAACTGAGAAAACTAGTTTGAATGGTATTAACTCATAAGCAATTAAAAAATATCTTCGATAAAGTTGTTAGTAGTTTTGTCTTTTCGAAAAAAAAATACATCGTAAAAATTTTTTTCAAGAACTATTTATCAAAAATCTCATTTTTTTTAATTAATTTTTTTTATGAAAACTAGATGAGGTTAGCTAGCCAATGATTTCTGTCCGATCATGGACGAAAAAGAAATAAAAGAGTTTAACTATTCGAAAAAAAAGAAAAAAAGAAAAAAAAAATAAGAATGGTTTGTTTGTTTGATATGATCACTTCGGCAAAGTTGTAGATAGTAATTTGATTAGTGCAGAGAAAATATAGACTCTAAGACAAAAACATTTTCTTCAAGAAAACACCGCAAAAATATAATTATAAATTTCTTGAAAAACCGTTTTTCAAAAAACTGAGTTTTTTCTGTTAATACAACACATTGTTGGCTGAACTTTGGTTGTTATTTGTTGTTATGGGAAAAATAAAAACTAAAATGGTAGAATTGAAAATAAAATTCGGGTAGAAAAGTGCATAATTTTTTTAAAGACAAGATTAATATCTACAACTTTGCTGAAGATATTATACCCAACCCAACAAACCGTTTTGTTGATTGATTAAGCACTTGGCTCAGAAATGAAAATTCTCTTAAGGTTGCCACTCCCGTTAGCACGAACAAAAATTTGGGCTGACATAAACAAAACTAACTGAGCCGAGTGCCTAATAATGATAAAAATATTTTCAAAGCCAAAACGGTCTGTTTGATTGGTATAGGGTCTTCGGCAAAGTTGTTGATAGTAGTTTTGTCCTTTCCTAAAATTATACAATTAAAAAATGCATTTTTTTATTCTACTTTTTCAATTTTTATATATTAAACGACTATCAATACCTACTTAGCTAAAATTGTGTAGTTTTTTCAGAAAAGTCAAACTGTAGAGAAAAGGGTTATTCAAAATTTTCAATTTTCATAATATTTTTGCCTTTTTCCCTGATTTTTTTTGTCATACAGTGTATATTTTTAAACGGACAAAATTTCAGTCTGCAATTTTGTTGAAGACGTTATACCAATTATCCAAACTATTCTGGTTTTATTTTTTTTTAGGAAATGTTAACTATTTTGTTTCTTACTTCTTCATGATCGGACAGCCTAACCTGTTTTCATTAAAAAAATCCAATCTCGCTAACTTTTTTTTTAAATAGATGTTTGAAAAATTCTTAAAAATACCCAATTAATCTTCACTTATTTTTTAATTTTTCGTCTAAATTTTTTTTGAGGTGTTGATTTTTTCGAAAAGACAAAATTATTATCAACAAATTTGCCGGAGACGCCACACTGCACAATGGTCCAGAAACCAAATTTAGGGGAAAATTTGGGTCTAGATCTCTATAGCAACATTTTAGAGAAAAACTTTCTTCTACAAAGTTGTTAGATATGTTAAAGCGCTCATTGAAAAATTATCAAAAATTAGGGTGACCAACTTTTTCGATAAAATCAAGTATCTAACTTTTTTATCTTTGTAGATAGAAGAAAAATTTTGTTATAGATCCATTAATTTTAAGTAACTTTGTAAAAGAAAGTTTTTCTCTATCTTTGAAAACAACCGATTTATATTGAAAAAACACATTTTACACTCTAACTTTTTTATTTCAAGTTTTATCTCAAAACTGTCTTTGAACGACTTTTAGAGCTTTTTAAGAGAAACAATTTGCAATGCTGCCATCGTAAATATCTCAATTTTACTCAAAGTTATTAATTTTTTTCATCAAAAAATATGCGTTTTTCGTTTGTATGTCATTCTTTTTGGGGCAAACATAAAAAATATTTCTTGGTCTCATTTTGAAGGGCATACAATACCATACTCTATAAATGGAGGAACTTTTAGAAATATGTTATTTTTTAAATTTAAGTAAATTCAATTTAAAAACAAGACAAAATTTCAATAATTTCATACATTATGCATATAAAAACGCCCAGATTTATTTTTTGGTATTTTTTCTCATAACTAGGAATGATTACCTTTAATTTGATCCAAAAAGATTGAAAATCGATAATCGATTTTCGAGTTTTTTGGGTCAAATTAAAGGTAATTACTTCTAGTTATAAGAAAAAATACCAAAAACTAAATCTGGGTGCTTTTATATGCATAATGTATAAAATTATTGAAATTTTCGTCTTGTTGAATTTACTCAAATTTAAAAAATAACATATTTCTAGAAGTTCCTCATTTATAGAGTCAAGTATGCCCTTCAAAATGAGACCAAGAGATTTTTTTGATGAAAAATATTAATAACTTTGAGTAAAATTGAGATATTTACGATGTCAGCTTTGCAAATTGTTTCTCTTAAAAAGCTCTAAAAGTCGTTCAAAGACAGTTTTGAGATAAAACTTGAAATAAAAAAGTTAGAGCGTGAAGTGTGTTTTTTCAATATGAACCGGTATTTTGCAAAGATAGAGAAAAACTTTTTTTACAAAGTTACTTAAAATTAATGGAGCTATAACATTGTAGAACAAATTTTTCTTCTATCTACAAAGACAAAAAAGTTAGATACTTGATTGCATCGAAAATGTTGGTCATCCTAATTTATGATAATTTTTCAATGAGCGCTTTATCATATGAAACAATTTTGTAGAAGAAAGTTTTTCTCTAAAATGGTTTTTGGACCATTGCGCACTGTTCAAACAAATCGCTAGGATTCTAAAGATTTATGTAATCTCTAAAATCATTTTACATACATTTTTTTCAAAAATTAGGCTGATACAAATTTTGAATAGTTTTTATGTCCACGGTTTTCAAAGTTAGCTAAGGGGAGGGTAAAAAAATGAATTACACTGAGAGAAAAAACAAGGAATAGCTTCCATAAAAATTGTGTGCAAGTTACGACGTTTGTAACTAATCATTATTAATCATTTGGCTTGCCTTTTGATGACACTTTCACTGTCACTTGACTTTTTTTTTGCTAAATTAGGCATATACGCTGTTGAAAAGTCAATAACATTAACAAAACGGCTTGAACCTTTTTTCTTCCCCTTCCAATTTTCAACATTTTTGATGGGGGGGCATAAAATGAAAATGAAACTTGTATCGGCTCAAGTCGTGGAAAAAATACTAATCTTCCATAGAAACATCTTGTAAAGTTTCTGGTTGCCATTTTTGATTAAATTGCTCTCCTCATAAGTTTAAATCCTATTTGATAACGACACAATATTCAAGTGGATATCGCTAAAAGGTACCTCTAACTAAGGGTTTACATTACTGTGTTGAAGCATCTGATTATACTTAGAAATAAATTTATTTTAATCAAAAAATAATATACATGTACACAACTTGCTTCAGCCGAAATAAAAATCGCCCGGAAATAAAAATTGCTATGAAGGGCCTTTCATATCATTGGCCGTACATGAAGTAACGGATCGCATTGGGTGAGTTGTGGGAATTTTAGAATACAGATCGCCGAATCGTTTTTTCTGTTAAAAAAGTTTTTATAGCCCCTTAAACACTTGTAATTCGCGTCTTGTAACTTCACCTGCATTGATATTTTCGAAGTGATCATTTCCGCACCTACATTCTGTGTGATTTTCACTCGTGCCGGAAAATCACTCACTCGATACATTTCCAGCGGAGGGAATTCGCTTCGCTTCAGGGAATTGTCGACGATTACCTTGTCTTGTCTGGTTCATTTGCATTCCACGGGTTGTGTAAAAACAAGTGCATTCTAAGAAAAGTGCTTCGAATATAAACTACTCCAGCAGAACGCGCCCCTGTCCCTGCCATACCACCAAGTGCTTTCTACGGTGGGTCTCGCAACAACAACGGTTAGACGATTTGCATATATAGGACAAGCACAGCTCCGTGAGGAACCGCGATAGAAGAATAAAGGCAAACGCCTTCGCTGCGAGAAAGTACGATCTACGGTGCTACAGTGGGAAAGCCAAGACACCTTCTTTCCACTCACATGAAGGGTGTACATCAACGTTTCGCCACACAAGTTACGAGACAAAAAACGCAACGCGGAGGGTCTGGTGGAGTCTGGCCGTCATCGGTACGCCAATACACATGAAATCTTTCTTTTCTTCCTTCATCAGTTGCATGTACACAGCGCACAATGCAATACTCTCATATACTTTTCTCTTGAGCCGTTCATTTCTCGCATATCACACCACCATAACCGAGTGGTGGATGCAGTTGTGCTGTACAAAAACAAACGCTTCGAGGGCGCAAAATATAGGTCAAATATTTATTACAAACTTGGCTGTTTGTTTTTGTTAGACCACGCTCCCCACTACCCGGTTTACCGCCATGAACGACGACGACGACTGCGACGGCCATGGGGAGTTCTATTGATACCCCGCCGCCAGTGTCGTCGTTGCTGTCGAGTCGATCCAAGACCAATTCACGTAAATCGTGACTGTACAATTTCCCGGTACATTCAAACCGCACTTCATATAATGCAGTGCTCTTAGCCGAAGCCCCCCTCTACCCCATCACTAGACGCAGCCCCAGCAGTGCAATTTTCGAGGAGACTATTATAGTTGTTAGTTGTGTACAGCATTAGATAGCCGAGTTGACGAGCAACACGACTGTTCAAACTCTAGCGTACTTTATTCAACGGGCGGCAAAACAGTAGACAAAGTCAGAGTCGGATTTCTAAGCAACTCGGAGTCTCGCGCGAAATTTGAAACTTCATATTTTACGTGTTAGACTTTGAAAAATAACCCGATAAATTAGTTTGAATCGCTGTCCGTGGTCAGTCTGACATTCAGTTTGTGACTAGTTCCGCCCTGACCGCAGCAGTGCAGTTCAATGCTGCAACTGCCATCTGCAAGCGAACGCGGCGGCCATGGCACAAAGCTAATTTTTTTCTGTTACAACAGTAGGTAGTAGTAGCAGTTGACGATTCAAACGTTGAATCTAAAGTTGTCGGTTCCAGACGGAGGCGCAAAAGCTTACATAGCAACAGATAGATACAAGTTACCAGGGTTCGCTTGGTTTTCCTTTTTTTCTACAGTCCCAAGTTGCCATCGTTATTGTTCTAGAGCGTGATTTGGATCGAGGTTATTGCGAACTGGATCAAACCCGGCAGCGTTAAACGGAAACAGTGTTTGTTTCCAATTAGTGCGAGCAAAGGACGCCGCACAGACAAAGAAAACGATAGTACAAAGGATTTCTTTGCACAGGGCGAAAATCTTTGTTCGAAACTCAAGGATAGCGATTGATAGATAGAGAAACTAGCATCTTCAAAAATATCGGCATACTAGCGATGTAGGTTACTGCTGTGGTTCCGACAAGCTGCACGTTTTACATTATCAGTTTTGAGGTCACAGGCACGGTCGATTGATAATGTGCCACACTATAGCGTACACAGCATACGCGGCACGTACCGATCGATTGGAGTAACGTAAAGAGGCACTCGAAGAAAGCTTCAAACATGGAGCGGTGCGTCTCGGTCATAGCTAATTATAGATAAGCTAGTCGCTTATCAGTTACTCGGAACCTGTTCGCACTCGCGATTAGACAAGGGAGAAGGGTTTCTTGGGAAGTTAGGATTCCTAGAGCTAAAAAATGTGTATGGTTGTTATTTCAATATTACGGTTTTTGTTACTTGGAGCTAACTTTGCATCCACCAATTACATGGCATTGCGGAAGTCAATATATTTTATAATAACCCTTTTCAGTAGCAATAACTGATGAAAACCCCGCTTGTATTTATAGAAAAAGTGGGATTTCTATCCCGAACTACCGAAATCTGAATGAATGTGATTTCTTTCTTCAAAAGCTAGTTTTTATTCGGTGTTGAAAAAAATCAAAATTTGAAAAAAAAAAATCAAATCCGATTGAAAAATATAATTTGAAAACTAGAAATGCAAGTTTATTCATACATTGGATTTAAACACTCTATATCAAATTTTAGAAACTATTTTTAAATTGTAAATAGAAGATGCTTCCATTGAATGCTACTTTAAAAAAGCAAAAAATCATGTTTTAAAACTTCCATTATTTTTACAGCAAAGACAGTTCACCTGTAAAAATCGTAGATGGTTCTGTGAACAATGGCTAGCGCCTAAGGGTATTTGATTTTATATGAACCAGGAAAAATCAAGGTTTTACTAATTTTTTTCGGATTTATTGCTCCTAATTTTATACGTTTGTTTTGCGTAAGCATAATAGTTCAAAGTGCATTCAGGACAAAAGAAAAAGTAGAGAAGCGGAGAACGAACTTCATCGGGTGAAACAAAAGAAATAATTCTAAAGATTTCTAAATGTTGAATTAAAAAAATGAAGACAAAATGATGAACAACTTTACCGAATTAAAAAAAAATGTTTATAAAATGATATCAGCGTACAGATTTAGTCACATATTAAAAGAGTAAATCTCTTTGAAAAAACACTTGAAATCGATCAAAAACTCTATACACTTTATCACTGTCTATTAGATCTTGTTAACTGATCGTTTAAAACATGTTATGAAATGAACTGAAATCGGAAAATAGTTTTTGCCGCGAAAAAAAGGCACAGTATTCTGCAAAGATTTCTAGGCCATGGAATATGTTACGATTTCTAGCAATGAAAAATATGTACATTTTCCAAAAAACACTAAATTGTATTTTAAAATTACTCGATTGCATTTCAAAATTACAACATGATCTTTATGACATTTTAAAACGGTATCAAAAAGTCCAAAATGCAAGGTCGTTTACTAATCTTTACAAATGAATTGATTTAAACTTGATTCGGGTCGTTCCTGGTATTTCCAAACTTTATTTGAAACAACAAATCTTATTTTAGTGACAGTCGTTTTCAGAACTACAAAAAGCTGTATCACATGGACCTACTGAGGACTTTGGAAGAAAAATTGTACTAGAAAAAATACCCCTTCTGGAAAGACCTGTAAAAATCGGAGATTTTAATTTTTAAAGTTGACTAGACATCCTGTGTGGGAAAATTAATATTTTTGAATTAGTATTCTTGAACTTGAGTTTCCGTGAACCGCAATAATAAAAAATTACAAAAAAAAACGCAAATCCTCTGAACCTATTTGCGAAATCACTTATTATAATCAATTATGCAATATTAGAAACAAGTTTAATTACCAAGTGCAAGTAAATTCTCTTCTTTTTTTCCGTACATAAGACTGACAAAACATGATATTTTCGATAGGCTCCGTTACGAGTGGCACAACAATGGGCGAAGCGGGGCTTGTTGACAAGATATTAGAAAAAAATGATGCAGAAAAAATGTGGGAATGCTATTCTTTGATATATAAAAGCGTTGGACACATATTTCGGGATTAAAAAATATTGATAAAAAATTAAATGTAGTATTGGGAGATAGGTAAACAGCATTGTTCGTTACTCGTAAGTAAACGCGAAAGCGACAAACCCGTCAAGCAATTATTCTGTGAACTTTTGATGCATTTTCGTATTTATTAGGGGCACTAAAATTCACAGGAATGGTTATAAACAGGGCCGGATTTAGGGCCCGGTGCAAATTTGTCTGTGAGGCCCTCCTTCCTTAAACGTTATCGTTAAAGGTAAGGTTCTGGAAGGTGAAGAGCAAAAAAAGGTCGCCCCAGGACTTCGGAAGGCCCGGGGCATTTGCCCCCTTGGCCTCCTTGGCCCCCCTCAATTCCGGGCCTGGTTATAAAGCTATAATCTTTTTGGAACAACTTGCTTGAGCTTTGGGGCCTTTTTTTCAGCTTTTGCCGACCACTGTAATAGAACCGAATACGTCTCTTACAATAGAAAAATAAGCTCCAGAAGAGACACAAGTACTGGAGTTCCACAGGGAAGTAACAATGTCCCTTTACTTTTCCTGCTCTATATCAATGATTCCTGTAGAATCAACCTGGTGGTGACTCATAGATAATTTGTTGATGATACGGTGATGTTCTACTATTTTATCAATACAAATGATTTTATTGTTAACATGTAATCAGATTTACAATTGTTAATGGAGTACTTTTTGATTGATCTACTGTCTTTGAATTTGCAGAAAACCAAAAAATCAACATTCATGATTTGGTTCAGATTAGTGGTAGGCAATCCAATCATGGCCAGATCTAAAGAGTTTGTTTTCAAAGTAAATGAGTGATCTAAGGTTTTTTTTTTTTGAAGAGCGGTAACTCACTCCTGAAAAGCAAAGCCTTGATGCTACATTCCGTATCGGAACTCGACCTTCTGTTTATTATACACAGACTTTGCAACCAACTGTTAAGTGTACAAGATTATTGCGGGGCTAGCGCTACGATCCTACTGACACTAACAGTCTCTCCCGAGCCGAGACTCGAACCTACGACGACTGGCTTGTTAGGCCAGCATCGTACCTCGAGACCAGCTGGGAGGGTCAACTCACTCCTTACTTCAACCAAAATGCTGATAGCTGATTTTGTTGAACAGACACCGCAAACGAGAGCCATGCTATGTAGGTTGTCCCAAAAAAACGTTTTGTCAGGATTCCTTCAATAAGAACTACGGAATACAATAGTCTACAGACAGCTCTTCAACAAATAACCAACAGCTTGTCCTTTAAAATCAAAACTAAACAGCTCGCAACTATTAATTTGATACAGCGGCTATTCTTTGTCTTCTCTTTCTACTTTACGGCTGCTAATCAATAGTCTTAATTCAGGCGTTTTTTAAAATGATATAAAATCCTTTAGAAGCACAAATAGTTAATTTTTTTCCTCTCTCTTTTTGAGTCAAACATTTTAAATTAATTCTTTACTAGTATAAAACTAGTATAGCATTAGCATTTTCCCTTTTGTTGTACATGTTTTGAATGGTTAAGACTTGAGTGTTCATTCCCAGGGGGCTCAACAGTGCTGTTTGGCGTGGAAATGAACGAAGGGTCACTAAAAAATAGTATCGCTTATATGCTATCAATTATACCTAAATACTGAAGACGTTCAATGAGAAAATACAACACCTATATTATCAGTAACGTTTTTTTTTTCTTTTTTATCTCTTTACAGGTATGTAATTCGATGAAAAACGTTTCCTTCGCATGCATCTTTTGAGCTACAATTGCCAAAAGTCTCTAAAGAATCTGAATCGGACCACTAGGGTAGATATTACGTTTTACAACCATTCTTGCTTCAATTATTTCGTTTTCAAGATTTTTCTTCGATCTGTATGATTGTCATTAAAAATGGCGTCTGGAGTCGATTTTTGGTTTCTTTCTATCATCTCGATAATTTTAGACTATTTTTCGGAACAATTAGGGTAACGGGGGTATTTTGGCTAGCTTTGGGAAGTGTTCGCACAGTTCATTAAAAACAAACACAATTTTTCAACATAAATACCTACTCTATTATACCATTGTTAAAAGCTAAGTGTCTATTTTAATATACGCAGTTCAACAATGCAATATATTGAAAATTATCCTAGAAATATCAAAATTTCTACGAAGTACTAAAAACATGTTTTGGTCCACCAAATTTTTACTTTGGCCCACCTTTATATCTACAGACGTGTATGGAAATAGTTCGGCCTAATTATATTTAGGATCATCATCGGTATTTTTAGAGCAAAAATAGTGGGTTTGAGGAGAACATCCTTCTGCTGTGAATTTTTGTAAATTTTAGGCATCTAAAAATGAAATGATTTGGCTTATAGCGGTTTGACAGGCATTCTCATCTAATTTTATATCGTTGAATGTGATAAATTAAGAAGGAAATACCTGTAAATTGTCACAAGCTGCTTCTTTGTTCACGTGCAACGGCCGAACGGTAATCAAGGGAGATGTCAAAACTTGGCATGGCCAAAATACGTTCGCTTCAGAAAAAGGCAAACATATTTCAGCCATTCGTTCAACCACTTTTTCAACTTTTTCCAACATGTTAGAGTATACAAACTATTTCTATGACATTTCATTGATGTTACTACAACAACGAATTTTTTCAAAAGCATACATATTTGATATAATAGCTTCCGGGCGTTGACTTGTATATTACCACTTCCTCTTGACTTTGGGTTGACTCAGCCATGACTTTGAATATGTATGAACTAATTCCAAAATAACACTACCTACAGCCAGTTTTTCGCCGAAAATTATGATGTAGTATGATTCTTAGGTGTGTTATTCAATGTTGCATGCATAGTTTTCTAATATTCATTGAATTTATCAGATAAAATGCGTAAAATGATACCGGGTGGGCCAAAATATGCATGTGGGCCAAAATACCCCCGTTACCCTAGTCCGATTATCTGTTTCATTTGTGTTCCCCTCGATCCTAAAGTAGGTCAAACCACCAAAGAAACATTTCTTTTCCCCAAAAACCTCCACATGCCGAATTTAGTTCCGTTTGCTTGATTAGCCCTCCCTTCCAGAAGAGGAAGGGGTGTTGAACCACCATCTAAATGTTTATTGCTTCCAAAGACTTCCAAATTTGGCTCCATATACTTGATTAGTTCTCGAGTTATGCAAAAATTCGTGTTTCATCTGCATGGGACCCTCCCCCTCTCTTCCAGACCATGCCAAATTTGGTTTCATTTACTTCATTGTTTGTCTAAGTTATGCAGAGATTTGTGTTGCATTTGTATGGGAGCTCTCCCTCCCAGAAAAAGTATCGTATCGGTATCGAACCATCATAGAAATATTTCTTGTCCCTAAAAACCTTCACATACCAAACTTGGTTCCATTTGTTTGTTTAGTTTTAGAGTTATGCAGAAGTTTGTGTTTGAGTTTTATGAGAGCCCTCCCTTCCATAAAAGGTAGAAGTATCGAACTACCATAAAATTATTTATTGTTCGCAAAAGCCCCCACATGCCAAATTAGGATTCATTTGCTTGATAATTTCTTATATTTTGTAGTTATGCAGAAATTTGTGTTTTTATTTTTGTTTGGAGAATATTTCTTGCTCTCAAAAACCCTCATATGCTAAATTTGGTTTGCTTGATCAGTTCTCGAGTTGTGCAGAAATTCGTGTTCTATTTGTTTAGGAGCCCTCTCTTCCAGGAGAGGAGCTCCTATACAAGGTCTCGAACCATCCTAATCACCTCTCCTGGCCCTAAAGTATATATGGCTCAGGCATACAGACAGACAGAATTGCATTTTTATATGTTTAGATTTCAAACAATCGAGCAATGCCAGTGTTGGAGGAACATATTATAGTTGATTTTAGTACTTTTCTGCTTGCGTTCTGAAAGCTTTATTATTTGTAGACTCTTAGAGCTATAGAAAATAACATAGAAAAACCCTTGGTGCTGAATAAACATTTGCGAAGAATTGCTGTTTCTGGTTCATTCTTTACGTCCTCACGGACTCAATAATCGTCAAATTGGCATTGATCGGAAACAATGTCATATAGTTTGTACGGTATGACCAGTTTTTTTTTCCAATTAAAGTTGCATTTCAATTAAAGTAAAAATAACAACACTGGTTGACAAAAGAGAACAGTGCTTTAGAACCTGAACGAGAATATTATTGAAGATTTTAGTTTTTTAACACCTACCTTTCGATTTCTGAGACTTTTTTACTCAAAATAAAATATAATTTGACTTCCACTTTAAGATATTAGCGAAAAACCAATGATACTCAGAAATAATCGATATTATTTTGCTTCGTGAAATATACTAAAACTATGCCAAAACCGGTTTCGTAGAATCACCGTTTTGAGCTCAGTTTTTGTCCGATTTAAGATCTGTTCTTTTTTCAAAAGATGGGTAAAAGGATGCTAATATGTGGACAAACTCTTCGAATTTTGTTATATGGCCTCAAAACAAAATGGCGTCGAAAAATCACAAAAATTACCGGTTTCTCAAAAATTCAAATTGGCACCATTGTTGCCCCTTAAGTTGAAATATGTTCAAACTCAGGGAAATTTATTTTCGCATCAAACTTCATCAAAAAATCATACATAGGAGCCAAGGCAAAAAAAATGTTGCACTGTGTAATCTTTTATATTTTTCAAGTTTGAGCTCAAGAAGTTTTTTCTCGCTTCTGCTGACTTAGAGCTCGAGCTGAAAACAAATGAAAGATTATAACTTTTTACCGTTCCAGTGAATTTTATGTGCCCTTAGCCAGCTCGCAAGTGCGTAAGGTCTGCAGAAACCTAAATATAGTTTTCCCGTAATCAAACGTAAAAGCGACAAACCCGGCGAGCACACTTCCAAGCTCGCTAGGGACATCAAACATCCCTAAAAATTGCTGAAAAGCTATAATAATTCATTCTTCTCTAGTTTGAGCTCTAGGGCAAAAACCTGCGTTGACCAGTGCTTTCATTATGGTAAAATACTGTCATTATGGTAAAAAAATGTCGGAGATAAATTAACCAGAGTTTCGATTACCTTTGACATCTGCAATCCAAATTAATTCCGAATGCGTTAACAGGCAGGCGTGAGGCGGAGAAGTTCAATGCGATACCCTCATATCCTGTCCGGTCGCATTCAAAGAGTCCAGCCAGCAGGGTAAATTATACGTCCCGGAAAGACCCTTCAGTTTCAAGTGGTTCCGTCGTCGGAGCATTTAGAGTGCACACCCGTAGAATACTGCGACGTACGAAATGCATAAATTTGGCACGTGCTCGCCTGCATAGCAATCCGCGGCGTTTTTTTTTCTCCTGTTGACGATGGGCTGGAATGGCTGGTGGTGCACCGCGGTATGCAGATATGTTTATGTGCCGCTTCATGCAAATTCACCGTTGCATAAACCATTGTGCACGCTGTGTATGTTTGTTGCTACAATCAATATTGAACTTTAATAAAAACTGGTATGACGGCACGCGGTAGACCGGTTGCATAGATTGGTTCGTTTTTTTGCTGTCCTCATCAAGGAAGAGTCATGTTCTCGCCCCGAAATAACTTGAAAAGGTAAAGGTTTGCGAATTCCGTATAGCAATAAATATTTTTCGTTTGCCTAAGATTGCCCAGAACATTTTTTTGCCTTTCTCCTAGAAAGGTATAGCAATCACTGGAAAAACCAAAGGTATAAAAGTGGTCCCAATGGCCGAATGTCATATACCACTCGACCCCTTTCGATGAACTGAGCATTTTCTGTATGTATGTATGTATGTGTGTATGTGTGTGTGTGCGTATATGTATGTGCAACTTTTTTTTCTCACTCACTTTTCTTAGAGATGGCTGGACCGATTTTCATAAAATTAATTGCAAATGAAAGGTCTAGTTGCGCCATAGGTTGCTATTGAATTTCATTGTAATCGGATTTTTAGTTTAGAGGTTATGTATCAAAATGTAAAAATCACGAAACATCAATATCTCAGAAACCACACAACCGATTTTAATAAAATTGGTTTCAAATGATCGGGCTGTCTCCAGAACCCTTAACTTTCGAATTTCGTAATGATTGAACATATGGTTCAAAAGTTATGTAAAGAAAAGTTATCCTGAGATTGTTTAAACTCACCCATTTTTCTCAGAGATGGCTGAACCGATTTTCACAAAATTAGTGTCAAATGAAAGGTCTAGTTGCCCCATAGGTTGCTATTGAATTTCATTGCAATCGGATTGTAACTTAGTCCGTTGTTCATGAAAATGTGAAATCACATAATGAAGGTTAACATATTGACTTCCTTCTAACGATCACTGGCTAATTAAAAGGTAGAAAAGTGATCCAAATGGCCGAATGTTATATACTACTCGACTCAGTTAGACGAATCGAGCATTTTCTGCATATAAGCATGTATAGGTGTATATGTTTGTGTGTGGGTGTGTACGTGTGTATGTGCACCTTTTTTCGCACTCACTATTCTCAGAGATGGTCTGACCGAACAGATTTCAATGAAATTAATTGCAAATGAAAGGTCTAGTTGCTCTTTAAGACCCTATTGAATTTTATTGTAATCTGATTTCTAGTTTAGAGGTTATTCATCAAAGTGTAAAAATCACGAAACATCAATATCTCAGAAACAACACATCTGATTTGATAAAAATTAGTTTCAAATGAACGGGCTATCTTAAAAACCCTTAACTTTTGAATTTTATGAAGATTGAACATGTGGTTCAGAAGTTATGGAAAGAAACGTGTTCTGGAGACTATTTAATCTCACTCATGTTTCTCAGAGATGTCTGTTTCTCAGAGATGAGTCTGACCGCTAGGTGGATTAATTTGGGTTTTTGAGGAAGGCATAGTTTTAATACCATCAAATGAGAAAGATAATCACACACTGATGCGTGGTTTTACCTCTACGCTGCATGTGATCTGCATACCCGTCATACGTAAAAAGAATCGTCTCAGGAGTAATTCGTGTGGAGGAAACCCTAATTAAAACTGCTTAACCGCTTCTTTTACTGCACGGATTTAAATTTCTGGTACTCGTGGGTAGACTGTTGAGGAGCTATATGCTGCCTTTGCGATCATCGATTAGAGCACAGTCTTTCAGCCTATTGCATTGGCCTAGCTGCTGGTTGAACAGCCCCCAGCATGCTGTACGTAACCGCATACTGCAAAGGAAGACGGCTTCAGGCGTTTGTATATTATTCCACTGTGGCAGCATTGCAACACAATGATCAACATCGGAAGCAATTCACCGTAACGGTGGTCACCATGGTGAATAGGGCGGTAAGGTCTATAAAGCATTCGAGAGCTAACTGTAGTTGCATCGTACATACGGACCGGGAATTTCGACATCAACAGCGGCCACTAGCATGTTAATTTGGTTAGCAAAATATTACCCGCATACGCAGTGGATGAATTAGCGGAAGTGCGGTTCCATCAAACGATTGCTAAGAGAGGTAAACGATGACGGCGATGTAACCGGTTCCTCTAATTTTGTTTTCTTTTCGTCATTCCGCCCCTTGTTTTGAGTCGTATGCACTTTAGAACTTTCCCTTTGATGTTGAAGTTTTTTTTCGGTATATTTTGGAATAATGACACACGAAGGTAATATCAAAAATTTGGTGGAATTGCTTCTTATTTTGAAGCCTCATAGCATTCGTATCAAATTTCTCAAATATGCTTTCAAATGCACGAACTTTATCTGTCATAAGAGTAGTGGGCCAGCCAACCTTGTGGGTCATCGCGCTTCGTCGTAGAGGTCAATGAATCTCCGAGAGTCTTCGTTACTTTTGTGTGCGCACGCTTTGCTCCCTCCACAGGGATGGGATGCGATGCGGTGTCTGTAGGTACGTATCGAAATATAGAAAGATACGGTCGAGTAGCAATTTGCAGCAGCCCGAGAGCAGGAGGAATAATCGTTCCGGAGGAAGCGTGAGTGTGTGAAGCTGCTGTGGGATATATTTAGCTGACCGATCCTGTGCTGTGCCGTGATCCGTCATCAGCAGCAAAATAGCAACAGCAGCACCTTCAGCAATGAACAACATCACGTCACGTGTCCCTTGCCCTACGAAGGCGTTTATATTTGATCATCTACACCAACACTTGCGCGCTTCAGTGGGCAATCATATCACTTGCTGCTGGTGTTAGTTCCCACTAACCACGCATCCGGTCATTTACGGTTCTCGTTTACGATCGCGCTTCACATTGCTATGGCTGAACTTTACTACGAACGAATCATCGACGTATGGGGAATTTACGTAACACTGGAACGTGATAATCGTTCTGATTTTTTTTGTTTGAGTAAGCAAACGATGATTTCATAGACTAGTCCGACTCGGACGCTTCCCGAAGACGTCACTGGTATCGCCTTCAAAGTGGGAATACACCATTGCACATTACAATCAATACTAACCAACACACTCATTCATGAACGCCTTCCTGGAATTGCTAGAGGATTTCTTGGGAAAACATTGATTACATGCATGAAATCGCGGAATAGTTTTGGCTGTTATGGGCCGTACATACACGCTAATGAGTCAGAACGGAACGTGTAATGTGAAGAGGATGGAACGATCATATGCTTAGACAACATCTGTGCCACATATTTGTGGACCGGATGACGCTACTTGGACGTGGGCGACCGTTCTCGTAAAAATGGCAGGGAGTGGTTGGCAGGCAGTTATGGAAGGTACCTACTACTGCATTTCGTAGTCAGACGACGGCGTCATCCGTCTCATTCATTATTCATATTTTTTTGAGGCTGTTGTACAATCGTCGTCACTACTACAGTAAATCGTGTTTATTTTGTGCTAGGCACTTTCTGCTGTGGTTTATTTATTTTTCCTGTCAATCCGTATGATGTGTCGGGATGTACTACTTCTTTGCCGCCTTCCGCTGGAATTATCGCATGTGGAATTTCCTAGCGATTTACATACGATGAGTGTAGTGGCAGCGTAATTCCTCTTTGAAGCCTAATATTTCCTGGTTGAATCGTTAGTGTGGTTCAATAGAGGGCAACTTCAGCGCTAATGCTAGGATTCTACTGATACGGACACAAAGCATTCGTTCTCTGAATTTCGAATGAATTCCGAAAGTCGACACATTGACAAACAACCACTTGATGATATAATTTGCATATTTAGCAGTTCGTTGAACTGATTTATTTTATTAAGGATGGTTTCCGAACGCGCACAGTTTTGTTAACAGAGCATAAGTTATGATTTATGGTCATCACGCATAACTCGTTGCATCATCAGCATCATTATTTGGTTGAAAGCCCATCATAACTCATCATAACAGAACCTGGTTCTTGGGTTCTTATCTTTTCTAGTCTAGACGTTTTAGTGTTTTCAACTGAGATAGTAGTAAGTGTATTTTTACTGTAAATGAAACCGAAAACCTTACGAAACTTGCTATAATTTGTAATAATCAGTAAGTAATTTTGATATTTTAACTATTAACGAGACCAAGTTCAGAACACAAGTTGATACAAAAAGGTCGTAACAAAATATCAAGATTTGTTATAATCCTGATATTTTTGACTGATCATAAAGTCTGCACAAAGTATAATTAGTAATTCAAATCACAAACTTGCGTGGCTGATTTTGTATCTGATGTGTGTTAGAGTTGTTAATTCATTAATGAAGGCGAAAATATTATACACGTGAGTTCAGTTTAATCATGACAGATATTTTACAACGGATATGAATTTGAAAATGGGATGCTTCTGAGTATGACTATTTGCTGACTCAATTTCCATTAATTATAAAAAAATAGAAAAACTATAAGTCATTTCCTTAAAAACATTCTTTCAAAGTTAGTTATTTATATAGGTTTTGCTAGCCAACGGTTGAAAAGATTTGGTCATTTTTAGTTGCATTTTTTAGTTGCACTGAAGGTTTGAAACGTATTCGTTTTGCTATGAGTAGATTCATAGTACAACGTCGCAAATTAATTTTACTTTCTAAACACACTTTTTTGCAACGCGTGTTCAAATTAGTTAAGCCACTGCTGGGAAAGTCTCTTAGTTTAAACGACAGAAAAACTTGTTTTTCCTAAAATTAAAAACCAAGCTTATCTAAGGGTCTGCCTTTCATTTTCACTATTAATTAATTACACCGCTAGAATTAGCAGATTTAGGACTTGTTTTTTTCTCAGAGCAGTCAGTAAATTTTTTACGATAAGTAACAACAAAACCAAGAAACGGGACTAAAAAAACTGTTTTAATTTATGCCGAGGCATTGTAAAATCAATGACTTCGCAGTGTTTATTATAGGAATCCATCCTGCTATTTATTGGTCCATTTGTTGCCCAAACTAAGGCTTCGAGGTCGCCGAGCTGGCGCATGTAAGTTTAATTTAGAATGTAGTTCTACTGAGTCAACTCGCAGTGAAACGATATCGTTTAAAAATGAAGACATTGCGTACTCTTCTAATGTTTGAATGTAAATCAACGTGCAGTGAGCTTCATATGATGGAAGACGATGTTAGGCCCAGCCTAGCTTACGAAGAGCTTATAAGTTAGAACTTGGACGGACCATTTTCTTCAGTGGATCACTTTGACGAAAAACTGTTTATTAATGGAAATTTACAAGTGTTTCTCGTGAATCTGATGCAGATTAGCTGGATTTGTTATAGGGTAACGGGGGTATTTTGGCCAGCTTTGGGAAGTGTTCGCACAGTTCATTAAAAACAAACACAATTTTTCAAAATAAATACCTACTCTATTATACCATTGTTAAAAAGCTAAGTGTCTATTTTAATATACACCGTTCAACAATGCAATATATTGAAAAATATCCTAGAAATATCAAAATTTCTACGAAGTACTAAAAACATATTTTGGTCCACCAAATTTTTGCTTTGGCCCACCTTTATATCTACAGACGTATATGGAAATAGTTCGGACTAATTATATTTAATATCATCATCGGTATTTTTAGAGCAAAAATAGTGAGTTTGAGGTGAACATCCTTCTGCTGTGATTTTTTGTAAATTTCAGGCATCTAAAAATGAAATGATTCGGCTTATAGCGGTTTGACAGGCATTATCATCCAAATTCATATCGTTAAATGTGATAAATTAAGAAGGAATTATCTGTAAATTGTCACAAGCTGCTTTTTTGTTCACGTGCAACGGCCGAACGGTAATCAAGGAAGATGTCAAAACTTGGCATGGCCAAAATATGTTTGCTTCAGAAAGAGGCAAACATATTTCGGCCATGCGTTTAACCACTTTTTCAACTTTTTCCAACATATTAGAGTATACAAACTGGTTCTATGACATTTTATCGATGTTACTACAACAACGAATTGTTTCATAAGCATACATATTTGCTACAATAGCTTCCGGACGTTGACTTGTATATTCTCACTTCCTCTTGACTTTGGGTTGATGCAGCCATGACTTAGAATTTGTATGAACTAATTCCAAAATAACACTACCTACAGCCAGTTTTTCGCCGAAAATTATAGTGTAGTATGATTCTTAGGTGTGTTATTCAATGTTGCATGCATAGTTTTCTAATATTCATTGAATTTATCAGATAAAATGCGTAAAATGTTACCGGGTGGGCCAAAATATGCATGTGGGCCAGAATACCCCCGTTACCCTAGTGGTCAATGATTTTGAGTTAAGGATCTAAGATTATTCCCAAATCTCTAGGTTCTCTATATCCAAATACAGCCTTGTGTCGTCGGCATATATTAATACATTCAGATTTTTGAGGACGAAGGAAATGTCATTTACATACAAAATAAAAAGAAGCGCTCCTGAATGGAAGCCTTGGGGTACACCTGAAGTAACTTAAATTAAGATTTGGGTCTTTTCCATCAAATTTTATTATTTTTTGCCTGCTAGTTTCAAGTTTCTGCAGTTTTAAAAGTAGCACGTCATAACGGTTAAATGCCTTGCTGAAGTTTCCGTAAAGAGCTTCAACGTGGTTCCCATTATCCTTTGTCACGGGTAACAACTAAAAATTTGGTATTTTTTTCTACTGTTGTCAAAAAAAGGTGAATGAACTTAAAGAAAAACTGTTTTTTTTCTCATGAAGATACATTCATTGTGAACTGACAAAAAATATTAAACATTTGAGAAAAGGTCGATATCAGCCTCCTGACGAAGCTCAGTTATGATGCTGGAACAAGACCGTTGTACGGCCTTCGAGTCCGCATCTAGGATGCATTTCTTGATTTCACCAATCAACTGTTCGCAATTCGTTGATCCCCAGTTATTTTTGCACCTAAGGAACTCAAAATCACAAAGAAATCTTCGACTGGACGACATCGAGGTAGATTCGTTGGGTTGCGAATTTTGGGTGCAATAAGAAGTCGAGTGGTTGCTCAGGAACATTTGTGTGCTTTAACGTAATGTGGTGATATTTTATCTGGCCAAAACACATACTTTTCATCGGTAGGGAGGTTTGGAAGAAATGGAATTATAATTTTGTTCAAACATACGTTCTAGTATACATTTTAATTGATAAGTTTGAACCATGATTTAGACAAAACAGAAACAGTCCTGTTCTGTCCACTAATATGGCCGGTCTTCGATTACCTTCCTGGCGGATTATAGTTGAGGTTTGCAGGAAACCATACTCAATAAAAACCGGAAGATTTTTGCTTTTAAAATGGTATACCATGAACTTTTTGTCATAATTGTACAATGTGCTTGCGAAATGCTCCTTGTTTCGACGCCATTTTGAACAGAACTGAGCATGCATAAACAAAACAAAAAATCCTGGCATAAAGAGGAGAGAGAGAGAAAGCTTTCATATACATACTCTTTATTCTCTGCTACCGTATTTGTTGAGCCTCTAAAAAAATCCCAATTTTTAGTTGTCATCCGTTATTCAGTGATTATTCTACAAGTTCATGTAGAGTTGTGGAAGTTGAGTGGCATTTGACAAAATTTGTTTGTCAAATAAATGTTGTGTGAACAAAGACATTTGATCTTTTATGATATTGTCCAGGTGTTTTCTGTACTTAATATTATTGGCAGCGTCATTATTAAACTAAATGATACGCTTTTCAGTTATATCAGTGCTTGTGTGAGAGGTTTTACCCCTCCGGTTAAAGCTGCTACACTACTGCTCTACTATACTGAGCCTCTTTCAATTTTATCAATATCACCACATTACAATTTCCTGGATAGAGACCGCACCTAACGTTCCTCTTGGGTCAGGTTTATTCTAAGAGGGACTTATTATGTCAAAGGGAAGGAATCTTACCGAAACCTCGGAAGAATTATTGTTACTCTGGTCAGTTTTATTAAAAAAGAAGACAATATCGCACGCTAGCCTGGGGGGCTGATGCGGTCTCGATCAACTAGATTAGTTGAGAGAATTCGTTATAGATATTGTTTTCGGCACATTTTGCATGTTGTAGGATAAGTACAACGATACACCGTGCCCTAGTGCTGAGTCGAGAAAATTTCCAGCTCGAAAAGATCCTCGGCCTTATCGGAAATCGAACCTGGTATCACAACCGTGTGGGAGAGCTAGCCGACCGACATCGCTAATCACAGAACCACGGGGACCACGAGTTTTATTATAAGAAGGACTTATTATGTCAACAGGAAGTAGTCTTATCGAAAGCCTGTTTCTTCTACCAACACCGCGTCACAATCACAATTCTCTGAAGAGGCTCTTAATGGTTTACCTCTGGTCAGTTTTATTATAGGACTTATATATCCTCATGAGAAAGGAATCTTATCGAAACCTCATTCTTCCGGCCAAGATCGCGCAATAATTACAATTCCCTGAAGAGAACTCTTATACGTTACTCACACAAGGTTTTTTATAAGAGGGACCTATATTTGTTAGGAAGAAGTCAATGGGGGTACTATAAAATTCAGCTTGAAGGAAAGGTATGTAGTGAAGAGCCTGAGATTAACAACTAAATGGCCTGATTCTACTACTTCTACTAAGCTTATCAAAGCGGACTCTGTAACCTTGCGGCTACGAAGCTTGTTACATTACTTGCATTGTTGTGGTCGAGAGTGATCAATTATTAGAACTTTTATCCAATACTAAAAATGACTCTGTGTAAATAACGCTCCTGGTGGTAAATAGCCAAATAAAGCCAAATACCAGTTTATATGAATATTGTCGCTACTGTTAAATTATGAATGAAGTGTAATGATGACCGAGAAAATAATTACACCTTAAATTAAGTATTTAATTTGTCCTCAAAAGGACAATTTGTTGTTTAATTCAATATCGGATATGATGCTGACTGTATATCTGTGATATCACCTACAGTAGGAATCAGGCGCTCTTCTGATAACACAGTGGAAAGCTGCTTTCACACTAAAAATTTGACGGTCGATAATTTGATTGCCAACACCTCCATTTATGTGTTGTCACAATACAGCCGAGCTTTTAATTAGAGAGAGTGCTTGCCAATGTACCTACCGCTGATGCTACCACAACCACAAAAAGGCAGCTTTTTACTAGAGGAAGAAGTAGTGCAAACTACCAATACCGCTGGTATCCGCTTTCGCTACTATTGCTACCCGGTTCCACTGTTGCTAAGTTTCGACCGTCCTAGTGGCCATCCACTAGTAAACTGATTGGTTTGAGCAGAAGCAGGTTCCTATACAGCCCAAAGAGTGCATTCGTGGTGTACTAGGTGCGAAATCTGCTTTTCAACAAGGCTCGACCATTTTCAATATTTCAATACTTTAAAAATCGAAATAAAATTTTCTACATTTGGGAGAATGCATATTGCATAGATAATCTTCCAGTGGATAGCTGCTAGGACGAAGAAAATCCATTAAAAACTAACCTTATTAGTAATTGGACATATTTTTCGTTTTTAGATCTCCATTCTACATCCCTATGTAGCTTATTAGACATAGCCCTACGTCAAAATCGGATTGTTTGTTATTCGATTTTTTTTTATTTGAAGAAATATTTTTCGGTAACAGTTCCTTCAAAAAGATTGGGAATGCAAGAGATAAAAGCGATTCCACGATAGTCAAGTATGTCAGATTTCCGTCTAAATTTTAAAATAGACACCAAAAATGTGCTTTTATGATATTTTTGGCAAAATTCTAGTTTCCAGTGACACATTGAACAACCAAAACAAAAGACATGTAAGTTATTTTGCAAGACTCTTCATAAATGCTGGAGTAATTCCGTTTGATCCAGGACCCTTTGAGGTGTCTAAATTTTTTAAACCCTGGTGAATATCCAGTACCTGAAGTTGGTTGAAAATCAATGGCAGTGCTGCATTATTGATGAAAATTTGTCTGTTCTTAGTTTATTGAAGTAATTCTATAAATTTCTCAATTCATTTCTCAGCTCAGTTTTTGCATTAAATACTTCTGCAACGGCTTTTTGTTTTTAAATGATTGTATGTCGATTCAGTCACCAAAACTAGGTTTTAGACTATTTAACAATTTTACCTTACCCCCTTTTCCACTATTTTCATTTTGATTCGCAGGTGAAAGTCGCGCGGTTCTTTAGTTTCGAAAGTATTTATGAGACATCATGGTGAACTTTGTACAAATCGAGTTTGTTTATTACGGAGGTTTCGAATTTTTTTTTTGTGAATTCCAGAATTCACTCGTTTTCGCAGTTTTAAACGTTTGTTTAAGGCGCTGCGAATCACTTTGTAGTATCGAGTTAGAATAGTATAGTGTACAAAACATTCAACCTGTTTTCCGTGTGGCAACTAATAACGCAACGTACTTCAGGACCGAAGCTGAGGTGTTACTGTAAATAACTTTTTGAACAATCGAGTTGACGTCGCTTCGAATTAGTCGTCCGTAGTCGTTCTGAATAAATGGCTGTTATAAATTTGATAATGGATGACAATGGAATTTGTGAAATTACAACTGCTACCTGCGAAGTTATTAGATTAAATTATTCAAAGTCTCAAGAGAAGGGTCCTAGAACTAAGGTCTTTTTTATGTAGGAGAACGAGCATAAATCAGTTCCTGACATCATTTACTACTGTTTTCAGATAGTTCTCTCCCTCGTGAAATTCTACCCTTGGATATCCTTCCGATCTTTCAGAAATTTCATGTGTCGACGGCTTTCTGCCACTACTACCATGACTGATTGAGCTTTTACGGTAAGAAGCACTTTTACGGTTTGAACATTTGGTTCAGGCATTTACTCTCTAAACTTAGGTAGGTACCTACTTTTAAATGCTTTTCAAACACGATTTGCCAGAAAACAAAGTTAGGTATCGTGAAATCCATTGGGTGATATCAAACGCTTGAATTCCATGTATTGCCACACTCTATCAATCTATTTGGTTCTTTTTGGTAGCGAATGATAGATTTGATGTTCAAACAAGTGATTTAACTCAAGGACAAGTGAGTAAACTTTACCCGAAAACAACTTCATGCAATTGATTAAAATGAGGGTTTCCAAAATATATATAACTAAATAAATCAATGTGGACTCATTTTCACCTAAAATAATCAGAAGCAATATCCTTAGTAACAGTTACTATACCGTCCAAATTCATTTCATGTATAGCACAGCGGCGCCCATTTCCTTCACTCTCGCTGTACTGTACGATAAGCAACCAACGATTTGACAGTCGGTACGGTTGACACATGCGCAAATTTGCACGAATCTTCGGTATACCGGAATCGCACAGCAGAGGGAATGCCCTGGTAACGCGACACTAAACGACTGCCGCTGATTGAAATTTTCACCGAACGTGGTACGCAACTTGCATCGCAAATTACATCTAGATGCATTCGATGCATGACAACCAGCGCGAATTCCTGCGGTGGTAGTTAGTGGTAACAACGACGACAACCGCTTCACGATGGTTTCCCCAGCAGACAGGCAAAGTAGCCACTTAGAATTCCGCTCTGGTCGGCGACTAAAACATAAAACTTTGCACTCGGTGAGACGCTTCGTGCTACTATCGCTGTGGCCCTCAATCAAAACTGCCATCGATCGAATCTCTTAACCCGGACCGAGGGCGGATTCGGATCGAAGCCATCAACGTCGCGCTATGTGGTAATAAATAACCCTACTTTGCCCATGTTGGGCTGGCCGGCATTGCCGACAATGATGATTGGCTGTTGTGCTGGCTGTAAGTACCTACAATCTGTCCATCGACGATTCCATCGAGTTTCTAAGGACATGATGTGGGACGGCTATTACGTGCCATGTATAGTGCAGGCTGGTCATCACACAGCACACAGAACAGTACGGTTGGGAAGTTATTACCTCTGGCGTGATTTTGGCAGTGAGTAAAGCAAGAATGACGAAGCTTTGATAAAGAACCGGATCCAAAAATACGACCCAACTTGACTTGCATGAAATGTGCCACCGATCAAAATTAAACAAGTTATATCTTCCCTAATCTAAAAAGCAACGTACGATTCCTGAAAGAATGGATGACGAATTAGAACCAACGGTTTTTTTCTGTTTTTATGTCTATTCTATAACAGGTTTCTCTTTAACTAGGTATGAGTAGACATTCGATTTTGGTGTTTTTTTTTCTACTCACTATACACCTTTGCAGCGCATTCCAGTCATTCGGAAATGTGTGCCATTAAAGATGACAACGGTCGTTTCGTCGAACAAAGTGCCATAGACGGCCCCGCGACGGTGCGACGAACCTGCGTCACACGTCACGATTTAGTCAAAAAAAAAGTTGTTTACAGCCGAACGTCGCGAAATTCGGTACGTGCTCGTCTGAGATGGTGGTTGTTTTGCTCCGTATCTTTTGACTGGCCATCCTCCTGTGCTGGTATTGTGGGGGCACTCCACCTAGCGAGTCGATACCATCTTTCTTCGACAATGCATGTACACTTGGACCCCCCCCCCCCCCCGTTGTTCAGAGGTCTACCTCAGAAGAGGAGGCACATTTTACTCGAAAACTTGATTCTCTTCGTCGCTCCACAACCGGTCAGACGGTAGGATGGCTCGCAGAGTGGTGACTAGCTCAGCTCACGTTTCAATATAGTTGTGTTCGAGAGTTGAGTGAACTCTTCAACATTCGACAATAAACACGAAAACAACTTTCGTGACCCACTGCGTACGAGGTGCGGCGGCTTGCAGCACCACGCTCCGGCATTTCTCTGCAGACACTTGTGATATCCGGCTTGGAAAGTGTTTTTATGCGTAATGAATTGGTCTACTTCGGGTCCGCGTTTGCGGTGCATTCAGTCATATTGACAGTAGCAGTAGTAGTAGTAGTAGTAGTAGTATTGGTGGTAGTAGTGGCAGCACCAATGGCCGATGCGTAATTTTTCGGTTATTCATGTTGTGCAAAAGTGGCGGTGCAGCCCCAAACCGGATCACTGACTAGTTGTTTTTGTGCATATCTCTTTTGGTTACAACTTTGTTGTAACCGGGTTCAAGGTTGCAGTGGTACGGACTGGCTGAAATGTGCCTGTCCCCTGCCGGAGGACGAATCAGCTGTTCGTTCAGGGTGACATTGCTGGGTGCTTATGAATGATGTACCATGTGATATTAACATTAAACCTAACGTGGAGGTGAGTTTCCGTTAATCAGTTTGAGAGTGGCGTTTTTCCCTACTTTTAGCTGTTTAATGCTTTCGAAAACCGACGGGATCAATAAGAAAGGGAACACCTTTATTTTTTCTGAGTTAAGAGCGAAACACATGATCTTAATCAGTGCAAAACTACATATTGATAATGTATGTAATGAACACTCACTTGTTTTTTGAAATATTCAAATCTTGAAAATAATTTCAAGTTTCCTAAACAAATATTCAATTCTCATTTTTTCAATAGTAAAATAGTGAATTTTGAAATAGGTCCTTTCGCAGAGTCCTGGGGCAAAAAATTGCTATTGTTTTTGAAAAGTTCAAAGTATTTTATCACGCCTTTCGTTTAAAAATATATAGTTCGGACCGAGTTTTCAGGAACGGACATGGCATGTAGAGATAATTCAATTGCGGAGCTATTGATACGATCTTACTGACACTAACAGTCTCTTCCTAGTTAGGATTTAAAAACCGACGACTGGCTTGTAAGACCAGTATGTACCTCAAGACTAGCTGGATGTTCATAGGTTTACATAATTAACATAAAATTCCAAGTTACAAGAAAATGAATTCAAATTGAACCTGTCGAGACACCCGAAAGCAGCATGCAACTACACACACGAACACAACAAACTGTTCTTTTAGCTGCGACATTCCTTTCGATCGTTTTATGATGACACGCGAAGATCGTCGCGTCGGTGGGATTGACAGCCGTTGTCTCGTACTAACCTTGGCGAGTCGTTAACTTGATTTATTTTCGTTCGTTTCTCCTTATCCTTGTTCAATCACAAAATGAGCGCATTCGAACTGAAGTTAAATTGTTTCTTTAAAAAAAAAAGAATGAAGGCTTTCAACAATACACACAAAATCGGAGTGTTGATGACTCTGGGTAAATAAACCCATTAGCATCATATAAACTTGGATGGCACTGACCACAAGCAATATATGGACTAATTGAATGATGTAACTGTGTTACTTATTTACATAACAAATCCCCAACTCATCGGATGTCATACGGACGGATACAACATACAATAACATGTAAAACAAACAACTACCTTCCCTCTCACTTGTCGATTTGGCCCTAGGCTTCGTCAAGTCTTAAAAAATCGTCACACCATCGAGTACTGTCGCAAGCGTTATGCACACCAGATGAAGCGAACAAATATTGCAACATAAATCCCCACCGTACCAGACTAAAAACCTGCTTCGGACCTCTTGCTTTCCAGTACTCCCAACCGGGCCTTACCTCTCGCGTGCACCGCGAAAAGCAACTTCCACATCATTAGAGAAAAGAAAAGAACATCTTTTTGTTTACGGTCGCCTCGAGATGCAATCATCGTAACGTGATTCCTATTGCCTGCCGCTGCAGCAGGTAAGAATCAGTGATTCCAGTTGCAAGGTTCGCAATTGCCTTGGAACTTGGAAGTTTGAATCAAAATTTAGTTTCTAATCCATTCTAACGTGACATCATTTACATATATGCAGGAGCTTCAACTTTTGTTTTGTAAACATTGAGTTTTTTTATTGATGAATAATTCAATCTAAAAAAAAGACTGACCCCATTTTGCATCATTTTCCTCTGAAATGTTTTCAACCAGCAGCTTACACTTGCCTCAACAAAAGAGATTCGCCAACCCGCGGCAGTAAAATTGACTGCCGCTGGTCATGATGCTGCTGATCTCGCTATGCAAGACTGAGGAAGTACGGATGATGATCTTTCCCAAAAAGAGGCAGCCATCCGTGGCCATGCAGGTTCAGGTTCAGGTGAATGCGGGAGGAAGACATGCTGCATTGTTTTGCGCAGGAGAAATATGCACTCGTACTATGAGCATTATACACCATTCCACACAGATACAGAGTCCTGATGATGGCGACGGCGACAGCGGGTGAACGCAAAAGACTTGCACAAAGAACCGGATCTCGTTTGTTGTTTTGCTTCGACCCTCCTCCGTTCCGTCACCTGGTTTTAGATGCACCGGGTACTCTCCTCGGATCGGGGTTATAACGTGCAATCGGTTTAGAAGAAGAAACTGCCAGGTGAGAAAAAGGAATCATGGTGCACTGTGTACGATTTGGTATAAAGTGTTTCTGGCAAGTGGATGTTTTCAACCGAACAATTGTATGAAGTAAAATATATAATACAACACCATAATTTTTGGTATTTAAAAATGAGACAGTGTTGTTTCGATTTTATCAGCTGCTGATTTTGTCTACCTTTGAATTAAGATTTTCTCAACCTTTTCTAGGTAGAAGAAAGAAATTTCCATTTTTCAAATTAAATCTAATTTTTTTTTTTCTTGGTGATCCGATATAGTTTGTGTAGTCACAAAGTTTCATTGAACTTAACGTCGAGGCGAGTTTCCGTTAATCAATTCTTGAGTGGAGTTTATCAATGCTTTTATTGCTTTCGAAAATTGACGTGATCATTGAGAAAGGCCGTTTTTCCCTGACTTACATCCTAATTAATCCTATTTTTTTTGACTAACATTAGTTCAAAAATTTTTATTGATACTCGTCAAATTTTCAAATCTTCAAATTTTGATAATGATTTCAAGTTTCTCAAATGAATGTTAAGTTATGGTTTTTCCAATAGTATTATAGTGAATTTTAGAAAAAGTGCTTTAGCAAAGTCTAGAAGCTAGTCTAGAACCGAAAAATCATTGTGAGTTGATGCAAGATAAGTTTTTCAATATGTTTTGATTTTACTAATTCCAATGACAATAACTTAATTTTGGATCGTTATCTTGTTTGGCCTTTTCTGGCATTCAGAGGGGTTCTCGGCGATTCTGAGCTTAATTTGGGATCATTTTCGTTTTGGCCTTTTCTGGCCTTTGAAAGGGGATTTCGGCTATTCTGAACTAAATTTGGAATCGTTTTCTTTTATGGCCTTTTCTAGCCTTTAGAAGCAGCTTTTGACGATTCATTTCTTTTGGCCTTTTCTAGCCTATGGAAGGGGTTTTCGGCGATTCTGAGCTTATTTTGGGATAATTTTCTTTTTTGGCCTTAAGAATGGGTTTTCGGTTATTTTGAGCATGGGAACCTTGTCTTTTTTGGCTTTTTCTGGCCTTTAGAAGGGGTTTTCGACGATAATGAGCTTTATTTGAGATCATTTTTGTTTTTGGCCCTTTCTGGCCTA
Organism: Wyeomyia smithii; assembly: GCF_029784165.1. NCBI lineage: Eukaryota > Metazoa > Arthropoda > Insecta > Diptera > Culicidae > Wyeomyia > Wyeomyia smithii. The sequence continues at coordinate 98,764,729 of NC_073696.1, forward strand.
TGGAAGGAGTTTTCGGCCATTCTGAGCTTAATTTGAGACCATTTTCTTTCTTAACCTTTTCTGACCTATGGAAGGGATTTTCTGCGATTCTTAGCTTAATTTGGGATCATTTTTTTGGCCTTTTCTGGTCTTTGGGAAAAGGATTGCGGTCATTGAGCTTAGTTAGAGATAATTATCTTGTTTGGCCTTTGCTGGCCCTAAGAAGGGTTTTTCGGCGATGCTGAGCTTAATTTCATTTTCATTTTTTTGGCTCTTTGTGGCCTTTAGAAATACGTCTTACTTTATTTGAGTTCCATTCCGAAATATCGAAAATAGAGTGGAACGGCAGAATGAAAGATTTCAAATGCTCACAACTTTGTTACCACTGAACGGATTTTAGTCATTGATATGTCGTTGGATAGAGAACAAATTTCTCCAGTTTCTGAAAATAATTGACGTTTTAATCATAGTAAATCATAGTACAGGTCGGACTCGATTATCCGGAACATCAAAAAAAATTTCATTCCGGATAATCGAATCACTCAAAAAATACTGAAATTTTGCGATTAACGAACATAAAATAAATATTCATTTTTTTTTCATTTTACTTGTATGATGCAGTGGCGTAACCAGAAGTTATTTCTGAGGCGAAAAGGGGTAAAACCTTGAGAAACAAAAAAAAAAAAATTGGACATTGATTATTTTCAGTTAATTCAAACATGTCCCAAACACGCCAGAAGTGATTTAAATGGTAACAAATATGCCAGAAGGGATGGTAAAGGCAAAATTTCGGAATAAAAATTGGAAACGGACACAAAAAAAAAAAAAAAATCCGGATAATAGAGCCTAAAATTCCGGATAATCGAGTTTCCGGGTAATCGAGTCTCCGGATAATCGAGTCCGACCTGTAATTGACGTTTTAATCATAGTAAAAATAAAAGCATGCTGCATTTTAGTCAAAAAGATGAGTTACTGAAAACCGGATCGATCAGTAGCAAGCGGACTTGCTGCAGCGCAGCAGGCGAAAATTTTATATTTGTATGGTTTTTGCTGCAACACACGCTTATTTGATTGCAGCATTTCGTAGCGGACGGTGCCTTGCCTTGAGATAAGGAAGATTCTCAGTTCAAAAATTTTCAAGTTCGATTATTTTTAAAAACACCAGATCTCGCATTTCATGCATTTCTAAGACATTTGGCACAAAAAAATTTTTTTTCGGTATCGACAATTAATGTACTACTACCTGTGCGTATGAAACTTTGACCGCTTTGAGGTACGTGTTCCCAAGTTTTTTTTGAAAAGACGAAACTTTTGAGCCCTACTTCTAAGTGAAATTCGGAAAGTCGATCATCATTGCCACCCTAATATAGATGCAGGCAATCCGCTCGCAAACTAAACAGAAGAATATGTTCTTTGAAAGAACGAAATCTTTTTATCGCTCTCAAAAGAACTTGTTCTTCCACTGAACTAAGTCCTTTGAGAGCTGTCAACAGATTTCGTTCTATAAAAGCACTAACTCTTCTGATCAGTTCGCGACCGGATTGTCTGCATCCATATTCAGAAGACGAAGAAGATTATAATAAGGTCGATGATGAATAAGTAACCTACGCTAAGTCTGAAGAAGAATACAAAAGCGCTATGACACGAAGCAGGTTACTACTCAATAAGTAACACTGCAGAAAGATAAAACAAAATTATTCGAACAGCAAAAACGTCCAGACAATGCCAAAAAAGATAAAAATAACTGCTGGTCGTAGTGAGGTCCATACACAAAAAATCCCTGCATGAAAAATGACGCTCAGCGTGTCGCATCGCCTTCTGTACAACATTAGCCTAAAGCTTTCACATAGCTCTCTAATAAACATACTAAGCTGATAGAAAAAAGTCTGAAACCAAAAGAACAAGTGGTTAAAAACAACTAGTTCATATTAACGAGTGGAACCGCTCTGATCCGCTCACTATATTGAACAATTTTCCCCACCTATAAAACCAATGCACTTCGCCCGCAACTTTCGGCAAAAAAGTAAAAAAGTAACGCGCAGCGCAGCCGAACCTATTTTTAATTTCTTCCATAATACCGTGTGCGTGGCCCCGCCCACTTGTCGCGTTAGTCCTCTCCGTAGGTATTTAAAACAATCGAGCGGGTTTATTTCATCACATCATCATTCATTCGTCCACTGACCTTCGTACGATTCGGGTGTAAATTCAATAAACGGATCAGTTCACATTTATTCTTCGTGTTCCTCGTATTTGCCCTCCTACCACGTGGGTGGATAACGTAGAAGAAGACGCACAGCCAGTCCTAAGGCTGCTAACGCCACAGCCAGTATTCGTAAATATGTAAATGTACCTTTCTGAGGAAGTGTTGGAATTGGCAAGGAACGCTGCTAGAGATAACAAAACAAAAATTATCCTGCAAGTGGCAATTGGCAATGACGAGAAACTGTACGAGCTTCTATCCAGGGCCTTACTATTTACCCAGAGTGATGTTCTTCCGAATATCCAAGCTGTCCTGCCTTCGAAAAAAAAAAAAACGGAAAAAAGGCATTATTATATTGATTCCCATTTGTAGAAAGTTAACAAAACGTTCGTTCTAGAGAAGATCACTTGCTTTCAATTGAAGCAGGTGATAAGTTTTTCACATGAACCATTCTCGCTGAAACCTTCCCACTGGTGACACGAGGTCTTTAAAAAGGGATACTTTTGTGTCTAAATGATTTAAATTAGTGAGGAATTTTCATATATCAAATTTCGTTTGATATTTATCATCAATGGCAATAAAATCAGTATTTGATGAGTAAATGAAAAAAGTTCATGATTTTGAGCTCATTTTTTGAAAAAAATACTGTCTGTTTTTTGTGTCTTCTACAGAGTGATGGGCTCCGATGATGTATTAATGTATGCTGCCCATTGTTGCCTTCTTAAGGCTAAATTTGGTTGAATAAAATTAGTTTGAATATAATCCAATTTTTAGGACTAGTCTGATATGAAACGGTATATCTCAAAAAAAAAAAAAAAAAAAAGAATTCTTCAGTAAAGTTGTTTATGACAATATAATCTACTTATCAACTTTGAAGATCCATCTCTCTAAAGTGTAAGATTGGAAAGTTTGATTTTGCAGCGCCACTAGCTGTGAAGTCCCGAACTAAGTATTTATTTGAGGCTTTTTATGTAGGGTATAGAACGTCTTCGGCTCTAGTTTTCTTGCAGTAAAAACTTAAACTTTTTTTAGGTTTATAGGAGTTTATATAACGAAATTATTTAAAAAGTTACTAGCTTTTCTTAAACAAGTCAAATTTGTGTAATTTAAGGGGTATATTATAATTTTTTTTTATATATTGTATATCAAGGTTACTTATCTTACAATTTACGACTAAATATTTGTATACGAGCTCGATGTGTAGACCCTATTACCAACATTATAACAGTTTCCTTTAGAAAATACTCAAACAGCTAAGTTTCATTGTGGCCAGTCATCCTGAAACATAACACGGGTGATTTACTGAGATGAATTATTTATGTATGAAACTTTTAGTTGTAGGTTTCGTGAGGAATATAAATAAATAATTATTCAGGGTTTTTGCTATGGTAAACTATTATGAAAAAATTACCTCTTATAGGTTATTATCATTCGAATGTATACAGGTTCGAAGTTTTAAAAAATCTGCTTTATAAGTTCACCTGTATCAACAAGACTGCAAAGAGAGCGAAGTTTGATGACAATCTTCAAAAGAGTTTGTAAAATGAACTAAGGCGAATAGTAGTATTATTCATCTTAGTAAATTTTTGGCTTTGCATACTTTATGATAGCAATATGAAAATCTTTGGAATGGGGACTTTGAAAAAACACTTTCGTGTTACCAAAAAAATGCAAATACCAACGAAAACGTCAGCGGTTTTAGTGATTATCGTTTGGACTGGTGGAGGCTTCCGCAGCCTCGAGACCCCCGTACAAACTTTTCAAAAGGTTTCATTCATTCTTCGGTGGTAACTGGACGAAAGGCGTCCTTCCCACCAGCCAGCCTAACCGCGTTGACCTGCTGACAAACCTGCTATAACCCTCCGGAAGCATCCACATAAGTAAACACTTTTTTTCTTTCCTATTTCGTAGCGGGCCTTTAGTTTACGTTATTTTTTTATTATCGTTATTCTCTCGTTCGTCTCTCTTCTTCTGGATGTTTTGCTCGATTCGGCCGCTCTGATGGTCTGGTCTGACTGATACCGCACCGTCACTTCGCTGCCTACCCTTCCCGGGGTCCAGCCTTGGGTAGGTGCTGCGCGCTGTAAGTGGCCATTTGTATGTGGGGTCGCACTGCTGGTGTACGTGAGTTTCGGGGGGAGTTGGCTCGGGCATTGGCCTCTCAACTGTGCGCTGCTCGACGTCGTCGTCGCCGGTTGCCTGGAACTGTGGATCTATGATTCTCGCGCTTCTCCATCAGCTGCCCGGTCGGAGTACCTTTCTTGCCGCGCCCTCGTATGCTGCGCCTATTTTCAATCCCTTGCTTTGCCCTAGCTAGCCTGTTTGGCCCGGTGCTGGTTTATCTTCCCGGTTATTGTTATGCCACATACATACACATGCGCTGCGCTACCCCGATGCGATGGGATCTGGGTTGAGAAACTGTGATCTACGTTCGGCGTGTTTTCATTCTCGTTTGCTTGGAAGCAGTAGGTTAAGGAGGAGAGTGAGGGGAGTTTATTCATGGAATCGAGAGGGAGGGCTGGTAGCAGACGGTACCTTGTGCTACGTGACACTCGCCGTTTTATTAGGTTTTCAGTTTTTTTCAAAGCTGCAGAGAATATTTTTTTTATTTAAAAGTTTCCACATATTATTGCTTTTCTAATCATGATTTTTTTTATATTTTGCAGGTGAGCATTCCAATTTTGTTGAACCGATAGAAAGTTGCATCACAGGTAAAATTTTATTACGACCCAATGTTCTCCATAACACGAACCACATTTATGCACAAACAACTAGCTCTAATTGGAGGAAATGAAATATTTCCGAAGAATTGTACCCACAGCTTATAATTAGTTGTGGAAAGAGCAGAAAAGTTAACCGCAAATATCAACCAATACAACAATGTTGCTACTGTACGCCTGAAATTGGCACCCAGCGACAATTGCAGAAGTAAAAAACTATTGCACTGCCGCTCGAAAACCGCAGAAGTGTAATTTATTGAGTTTTCTTGTAAATTATACACCGTGGTGCGTTTCGTCGACCAGGTTTCACTGGGTGATATAAATTCCCACTGCTTCTGGATATATACCGATTCCGACATCAATTCGACGCTATGTTTACCAAAGAATAACGATTTGCTTCCGCCGTTCACCAGGTGTAAAGAATGGTCTTTCCTGCAGAAGTAACCCTTTGGCAACAGCGCTGAAATCGATAGGGTGGAGGGAATTTCAGAACAGAAGAGAAGTTCTATCGTTGCGCATTGGTGACGTTACTTTTGCTTGTCGCGTTGGATGAGAGCTAGACGGCTGACGGTAAATAATTTATAGTCTGGTTGCGAGGGTTCCTGATTTCGGGTTTAAATTTTAAAGGGATTCCGACTGTTGATACATACAGGATTGATATTTTTTTTTGAGTGTGACGATGTTGACGGGACCGAGAGTAACGATAAAAAAATTGACAAAAAAATAGAAAGGGGTTCTGCTTAGATATTCTACATGGAAATAAGCAAGCAACAGTTGAAAAACGTTAGCATCGGTTGCTTGTGCGGCGCTAGAAAAGCGCGAAACTGAAATCGCGGGACTTTTAACGGTTATTTCTTTTAGAATGTTGCACGTGGTGCGTGAAAGGTCGAGGAATGGTTGAATTTTTATGTATATGTGTAATTATTGCAATGTTTAATTTTATACATTTAAAAAACTTATTAGAAACATTTTAGAACGGTTTTATTTCAAAACTGATTCAACAGTTGGGTTTAAATCACTAGGCTTAAGGAAGAATCTGTTCTCATGTATCGAGTTTATTTCCCTTTTTTAACAAGTAGGTTGGCCTACAAATGACGTAAGTTCTAGTGTTTTTATTTTATTCCTGCAGAAAAGAAAAAACTCTACAAGGCCTGTGCGTTTCCTCTTACTTGATATCGCCAATCTGAATTCAGCGGGAAGAAGGCCATATTATTCCGTGGTGTTTAAACCGCTTGTGTGAAAGACCAGTCTGAAGCCTTTCTGGGCCGTGTCTCTGTATACGGAAGAAAATCCTCCGAGTCCTAGCCAGCAAATTGGCAAGCCCCAACAAATACTATTCCTCAATCCTAAAAAGAATCGTATTTTTTGTGCTTTTTTGCAAAGTGTAATTTAAACAGTCTCTGAAAAAATATCTTTCATTCAAATTGAAGATGATACTGAGTCAAGCCCGGACAGATCTTGAGTAATCTTAAGTTCAAAATTAAATTGAGTAAAAATATCACATATTTTTTATCCAGTTTGGTGGAGTTAACACACGAAACTGTAGACCTGTGGGATAAACAAAAATATAATGCCTCGCGACATAGTAAAACCATGCGCACAAATATGATTGTTTTTGTGAGCTTTTATTCAATTCAAAATTATGAAAACAGATTTATTCAATTTTTTTTCTGCTTCGATACAACGTAACATCCATACATGAAAAAAATGAGCTTCGTTACATCCAGATATGGCTGTATGGTTGTACGGGAAATAATCGTTATATTTTCAAAGTGATATTTTCTTGAATCTTAGACCAAAGAAAAATGTGTTTCACATGTTGAATATCAATTTTCAAGCAAAGTTTTTGACCAACAAAAATCATAAAGATTCTCTTATTGACATTTTTTTTAAATGCAACTAAGAGAACATAAATCAGTTCACCCATTGCGCACTTCCTTCAGAGCTTTTGACCAAAAAAATAAAGATTTTAGAGCCGTAGTGTGTTCAGCAAAGTTGTTCTATTGAATCTTCTCCATTTTATAATAGATTGTTTGTTATAGTTTATTGTTTGTTATAGTTTATTGTTTGTTATAGTTTATTGTTTGTTATAGTTTAATAGTTTTGTGGTTAATCCACTTTAAAATGAGGAGAGAATTTTGTTTTTTTTTTGTGTAGTTTTCTATAGAGTGCCCCTTAAAATATTTTTTTTAATATAGTTTTTTTAAATGATTTTCTACGATTTTTAATGCTGCCAAAAAAAATTTTTTATTTTTGTAAATATAAGTAAAACAACATTCCTAAAGGCTGTTTTAGTAATTTTTTCCCATTTCATATTACTTGCAGTTTTGTGATTAATCCAACTAAAAATGAATTCTCATTTCTGCATATAAAAATCCGTTTTGTTCGGCAAACTAAGCTCTGGCACATTTAATAAGAAACAAATTTGTCGAAGACACCATACTTCAATCTGCCTTTTTGATTTGGATTTTTGTGGAGTAGTTTATAGAACGGCCTTAGAAATCAGTTTTATCAATATAACTTTTTATAGTGATTATCTACAATTTTTAAATGTTCTACAATGTTGTTTGCTATAATAATACTCACAATTTCGTCCAAGAAAGGTTATTTTTTTCTCCTATAATTCTTTGGTTATTGAAGATTTTTATGAATATACAAGTATACCTCGTTTGCACGCACATTCTCGTTTTTGAAATGTGTGTAAAATCGAAAAACCGTAAGCGTAAAACCGAAGCAAGATTTTTACTATTTTCGATAACTCAAAATAAATTTTCCTAATTAAAAATTTGCATATAAACATGTAAGGGAACATCTAATTATCCAAATACGTTATTCTCGAGGGGGGGGGGGGGGGAAAGTATGAAAACCAATACAAAAAAAAACTTTAAATATAAAAAAAGAGTGACAGAGCGAGGGAAGTTGAGGAAGGTAACTATTTGCGTTACGCACTCAGAACATCTGGAAAGGAATCACTTAAAACAATAATTATGGGTTTATGTCTGTATGAGTGTGGCCCACCCTTTTTATTTTGTCCATACTAACGCCGACTTCCAATGAAAATAGTCCTTTTATCTTGCTTGAACTTTGATTCATGTTTATATCTCCAAGTTTAGTTGACTATCATTGTTAAGCTAACAATATGTAGTTTCCGTAGGAAAATTTCCGTTTTTAGAGAGTGGAGTTTTTCGAGCTATATAATTTATATGTTTAATGTGCCGGTTTCTTTTCCTTTTTTTCGCCTTAGAGGCCATCCACATTCCACGTAGACAGATTTTTAACGATTTTGAATAACTGTAAATTCTAAAATACGTTAATATTGGGCCGGAAGTATACAACCCAGGGCCCTGGTTATCCATCGGAGCTTCATCATGGGTCAGTTGGATGGCTCCTTTCCGACTCGCAGAACCTTGTACCCGCCCGGATCGGAAAGGGGAACGAAAGTGACGAAAATCAAAAATCAGAACCGTAGTAAATATTACAAGGTATACAGCCCTAGGGTTGTATGAAATGGTGACGTGGGACCAAACACTGTAATTAGGGGATTTTTTGTTATAAAATATACAGAGTCTGCAGACAGAATCAATGTGTTTGCTCAGCGACTGTACGTATTTTTATTTTCAGCCTCCCCTGGAATTCAATTTTTGAAATATGTTCACCAACACTCGAAAGAATAACGTTTATAGAACAAAGGTTCTATAATTGGCAAACATAAGAAGATTTGTTTAACAAAATTATTAACAAGTTCCAGCAAAATATCGTAGCAATCAACAATTCCATTTTTGTTTTTTGCTTGACAATTTTTTTAATTTGCCTATAACTGTATTACGAAGATAGCTAATATACGTTTATTATGGTAAAGCTTAGAATAATAATATATTATCTAACAATTTTTAAATGTAAAAAGAGATTCTGAATGAATCTTAGTAATTAAACCAAAAATTCACAAATTCACATTCGCAGGCTCTTACTTTTCTATAAATGTGTATATTTGGGAATTACTCTTTCGATACTATCCGGTCACGATTATTTAGTGAATATCGAAGATAAAATTAAATAAATATCCGTTGCAAAAATTTACAATTCTTGTTGAGTAATTTATGGTAATCATATTTATGAGATAAACTTTCTATCACCATCAACAGCAGCATTGCAATTTTTTCTCGATTGCACACGAAAAGAAATGTACGCACAAAAGTGCAATACGAATGCTGCAGTACGAATAGAAGCGTACCGCTGAAATGTACGAATAGAGGAGTACCGCTGCAATCATGGACGATAAGAGACCTGCGGTTTTTTAGTCTAAGTCTAAGCTCATGGAAGCAAAAATAAATAGAGCTATTGGAACGGGGAGACTCTGTCAATTTTTATTTCGATATTGATACAGAGAATATCACAGGAAACGGATGGTGTGCATTCACGTCGTCTGTGCTAGGAATGCTCGCATGTAATTAATTCATTATTCACGTAAATTTGTCATTGAAACTTTTTATCAATTTTACCGCTTAGCAATGACATTAGAGTGATAACTAGCATATTACAAAATTGTTATACATTTTATCTATCCAACAACATATTGATTATTGTTATCCATCATGTGGTTATGCTTTTATTATCGTTTTAATCTGACGCAACATTTGCCAGTTTCATTTCCAATTTTACAGAATGCTTCCCAGTATAGTAAACAAAGACGTAGTCCCACGTCAAAAATTTGTTTGGACCGTGGACATCACACATCTGTGCAAAATTTCATTCAGATCAAAAATGTCAGTTGAGAAAAATTTTCAAAATAAGGATTTTTCTATGCAATTGCCATCAGCTTTTTATACCTCGTAAACATATTTTGGGTGATTTGAAACAACCCTATTTCCCTCCGTGGACAAACGTTTATATAAATTCTCGAAAAATTAAATGGAATGTGGAAATTTTCCTACAACCCTTTCCTCTCTTAAGGGTCACGTGGTATATGAACAGTCCCTTATTTTTGAATGCTGTAACATTGTTTAGCCCTGAAATATGCGCAATTTGAACAAAAAACATTTTAATTGAATATGTGTTTGAAACCAGTGTGCATAAAATCGAGGTAAAATGTACGTAAAGTTGAAGTCTTAAAATCGGGGGTGCGTATAATCGATACACTAACTTACTAACAAATATCTACAAAAAAGGCTATATTTGAACTGAAACATGTTTAATTCATACTTTAATGTAGAATTGGTTTGTTAATTGTACAAATTCACTATAACATGTTACATTGAAGAAAATTATTATTAATAATGGGTTATTATTCTCCAGAAAACTCCGTAAAAGTCTTTTAAAATAGGCAGGTAGAAATATGGTGTCTTCTCCAAAAATGTTTCTACAACAACTTTATCGAATGTGAAAATTTATTTGCAAAAATTTACAAAGTAGAATTCGTTTCTCACTTTTAGGTGGAATAATCACAAAATTGCCACTTCTTTAAAATGGAGAAAAATTAATAAAACAACTTTGCTGAAGACACTATGGCTCTCTGGCTCTTTGCCGCTTGTTGATTCAAATGGTTATGTAAAGTTACAAAACAATCGAAAATTGAGATAATATTTTTAAGTCTATTGACTTAAGCCTTAAATATGCTTCTCTTTGGTGTAGGATTTGGATATGAAATTTTTCTCCGTGAAATTGGCGTGAAACCCGTTTTACCTGATATGAAATTTCTTAAATTTTAAGTTATAAAGTAGGTAATGTACAGTCAGGTTTTTTTCACGCGGGGGATACGTACCTCGTAAAAAAACCGCGTTAATTCAAAAATCCGCGTAAAAAAAACCACGTTACTTACTTCGGAAATTCGTGAAATTTTTTTGCAATTAGCGCGGTATCGCATAAAAATAAACCGCGTTAGTTCAAAAATACGCGTAAATTAAACCGCGTTAATTCAAAAATCCGCGTAAAAAACCGCGTTAATTCAAAAATCCACGTAAAAAAAACCTGACTATGCGATTTTTTCGAGGATGCGAGGGTGTGATTTAGACTTAGAAAAAAATTAATTCGTCCAGACGGGACACGAACCCGCAATCTCCGATTGTTGATCATAGAAAAAAGTTCAACAAAAATTATTGTTACTTGTTAAATTTCCCTTCTTCCTTTTCCCTATAAATCTAGTGTTAATAAAATTTGTATTTGGCTCAATAAAACATAAATTGGATCATACCGTATTCAACAAACTTTTTTAACTTAAAAAACAGAAAAGTTGTGTGCAATGCCACGAGTTGACGTTGTTCGTTGCAACACTTCCATTGATTTATTATTGTAAATATGATATATGTGTTGGCAACTGGGGTCGATTTAAAGTTGATTAATATTATCCCGGTTCCCGCAATACTCATATAAGCTGATTTTTGGCCATCTTTGGCTATTTTACAGGAAACAGGAGTCAACATCTTAAATTTAAAAATGACCATAAATCGATCCCAGATGCCATCTTGAATAAAAGTTATTGTTATTGATCAATCTCGAATGCAACAACTAAAGTAATGTAAGAAACAACCTTATGTAGTTCTACGTCAACCTTGCTGATATTACTAAATGAAGTGCCGCTGTACCTACCGTTGACGCCGCTATAACCACTAGGGTGTGGCGAAGTGATCGATTTTCCAGAACCAAGTTTTTTTGGTTCCTTTTGAGGCCCCAAACAACCCTAAACTTACCTGAAGTCGATTATTTTTGTCTCCGCTTGGCGTATTGCATTTTAAATTTGTATGAAAATTTATATGGGAAAACCTACTTTTTTGCATTTACTTTTCTAAAGAGCTCAATAATGCTCTAATAATGCACTACATTATGTTAAATGCTACCTGCTATGCTACCGCTACTAGTATCTGAAATATTAATTCTTCATTTAAGCATTTAATTTGTCCTCAAAAGGGCAGTTTGTTTAGTTTAATATCGGTTATGATGCAGATCGAATCTGATTGCGGACCATCCTAGTGGATATCTACTAGTAAAATGAATGCTTTGAGCAGAGACAGGCTCTTAAATAGCTTAAAGAGTGCATGCCCGGCTTACCAGGTATATAATTCTGTCGACTGTGCTGGGAAAAGCAATAGCATCAAGGGTCAAAATCGGAGGTCGAAATCCGACTAATTAGCATTTGAAATTGGATATATTTTACCCTTTTCCGTTTTTAGATTTTCATTTTATACCCCTATGTAACCGAACTTCCTGAGAGAAATTATTTCACAGACATACGAACATGGCTCTCTGATATCTAATCAATCATAGGGGTAAATCGTCTATAGGTGCAACCTGTGCATTACACACGTCAGGTTAAAAATAAATGAAGTGTACGATTTTTTGTTCGATAAAATTGAAATTCATCGGAAAATATGATTTTCATCATTTCACCCAATCTACTGTGCCGTTACATGAACAAGATTTTTATGTTCGCCGTGATCAAATCGAAACAGCACTGTAGTGTAATGACTAATTAAAAGCTGTTTTTTTAACTTTTATAGTTGTAAAGAGAATTACCTGCATTTTTTTTCGCAAACATTATTTTTATAACTTCCCCAAATTATGATTTCTAGAATTTGTAGTTTCACGGGTAGGTTAAAAAGCCACGAGCTACTTCTGATTTGGTCTCTTGTCAACAATTTCTGGATATGCGGAATTTTTCAGTCACTAATGATCATTTAGTCATACTGCACAGTGAATACATGCTCTTTAATAACGAACTCGAAGTAATGCCTGCTGGAACTGAGGGCAAAATTAAGATTAACTTTCAATGATTTCAAAATCAAAACTTGTTATTGGGTTAAGAAAATTAATTGAGAAAATGGTTTCCGCATAGGACATAAATTTGTCCGTAGAAAATATATCTTGTTATATTATTTCCACAAAACTACATCGATTAAATAAAATCCCGCCAATTTACCGCTCCGAATGATAACAAACGACGAATATCGCCTCTTGCCGGAGCCAACTCCAGTACCGAAGCGGGAAGCACTTTAGTGCAGCGAAAAAACAGAAGCCAATCAGCGAAAACTAGGGCACCGTTATTTACATGCAAAATAATAACACTGCCGCGCTGCCGAACGACGCCGTTCCTCTTCCGGCGAAAGAGAGCAACTCCACCACCACCGAACGAAGCTAAGCCAAGAAGAGTTATGTTTTTATTACCTTCTTCATGGGACGTTCGGAGTGTCTTCTAATGCGTCCTCAAATCGGACTGGCGGGGCAGCAAGCAGAGGGGACATTTTTAAAGAGACACTGCAACATTCGTGCCGGGTTGGACAGCCGAGAAAGCGTATCAACGTGCTTCGTGCTTTCATCAAACCGTAGATGATCTCTACATCTAAACCCCCTATCCGCCTCCTCATCCATGCATTTCGAGTAGAACCGCTTGTTGGAAAGTAGGGCAGCAACTCGACTGCACTCATCTAACAAAAGAAAGGATTTCCGGTATCTTGTTCGAAGGATGTGGTCCTCATTCCCTGCAAGGACGGGGTGCGCAAAGGATTCGAGCAAAAGAATTAATTCCTCTTCGATGCCTTCTCCAGCTCGGATCCATCGTTCACACGGGGCGAGAAAACATACTTAAAATACCACTGCAATTGAGAGCAGGCGAAGGCCGGGGCAGTAGAAAACTATTTTTATCGAAAACTTTCAGTCATAAATTTTTCGCACTCTCGTTCCGCCCGCCCTACTTACCCCACAGCTGTGTATGTGTATTGTATTGTAACAAAGTGTGTTGGGTGCTCTGTTTTTTTTTATGTTGGGTGGGTTGGAAATGGGTGGTGGTTGGGAAGGACGGACTAACACACAATCACGTGCTGGGTGGCATACCATACGAAGAAGAGAGAGAACACAAACCGCCTTTTCTCACCCTCACTATTCACGATTGACGTATGCACGAGCTCTCGAGCTAGTATCATTCTGTGAACGTGCTCCGCGACCAACACCAGCAAGCATCGCACGTTTCGTGTAGTAGTGATGTGTACCGAAACCAATACAGCCACCCCGGAACCAAGCCCTTGTCGGTGTGTACTGTAGCCATTGAGACGACGAATGACTGCACGTAGTCAAAGTTTGGTCTCGTGGTTTGTGTGACTGTGGGTTTGCTGCCGTTCTCATATCATCTTCTTCACGTGTATGACCCTAATGTTGTTATTTAATATGCCCACCCCACTTGCTCCGCAATCGTTACTTGCGGTCGCTGAAGGTAAATGTGATCAACACAAATGAACCGAACGATGGACGACGGGTTCCGTTTCGGTGCGGTTGCTACACAGCCGTTAGAGTGACCGTGATCTGTCCGAGTTGGTATGTTGGTAGAATTGCAGTTTGTATGAACAATGTTGTTTTTAATTGTACGCGACTTGTGTTAAACATTTTTGACTTATTTCTAAAAACAATAAACAGGAAGTTCCTGAGGAAATTCGAATCAGTATCTGTCTGGTGGCCATTCTATCGATGGCTGGTTAAGATAAGGTTATGTTTCCGGGATACAACTGACGTCGCCCAATGCTGAGAGGATGGTCTGTGGGTGGTGGTCGAAAAAGTACATGCATCAGCATACACAAAGAGGAGCCTCCAGATAGGAAGGAAGAGGAAGTAATAAAATTAAATCATCGTCCAGCGCAGGAGATCTCCCGGAAAGAGCATTGCTGGCTGGCGACATATTTAAAGCTAGTTTTCGTGGAAATTTACGTTGGTTAGTTTTCGAACTTTGCACGTTTTCCACTTTATTACAAGGGGTAAATGGGATGAATACAAATCGCTGGATTTGACTGATAAATGTTTGTTGAGATTCTATGCTCACTAAACTTTTTTTTGCAGAGTTTTTCACAATATAATAATAAAGAAATTGCTAGAGTGGCGATGCTCGCATTGATCTAATGATCAATCAGAAGATTCCACAGTTTCCGATTATAAGTTCTAATACTAAACGAGTTAACATACGAGTAAATTTCGTCTATTGTAGAGCTGCAGTATGCAGCCGAGTATCAATTGATATAATCAACATACTTGCATCTTCCAAACCATCTACGTTATTATCTACCGGTCAATCACAATCTGTCGCCTCCTTATCTGTTAATTTCAGTTGTGCAAATTTTTGCGTCCCCTGCAATCGAACAGTGCGAAAATCTCACAAGCAATAAATTGACCACTTCCGATGCGGGGACAATTGCAGGTACTTACGAAAAGTAGCACCTTCTGCGTTGCGTTCGGGGCGTACCGTTTTGTTTTGGTAGTTCACTTTCTAATTGAGCTGCGGCATGAAACGGCAATTTGCTGGCGATAAAATCAGCAATCTCTTCGCATGAAACATAGAGTCAATGTCCTTGTGTGCGCTTTTTTGCTGCATTCACCGGCATGCCTATTTATGCACCTTCGCATTGCTGCACCATAATGCTTAAGACATTAATTCCGTGCTATATATTTTTTTACAGGCCATTTATCTGGATTCTACTGCTTACGGTTAGCGTTCCCGGCCGAATAGGTCAAGGTACACACCTGAACGAGGTGTTAACGAAGCGGGCAATTCTTCATAAATGGTACAAATTTACGCGCACCTAATTAAATGATGGTCTTTGGTGGCCATAATTGAATTTCCGGACTGTGTGCCAACCGGTGAAGAAAGGGGTGAATTTTTAAATTATTGCTGTGAGTTTCCTTTTTTCGATTGCTTTAAAATGCATGTTCGTGCGTGTTGGCAAATCTATGGTTCGGTGGGAAACCAACACCATCGTATAATTAAATAGAATTTTCCACCCTCGACCCGTACCTGCGGTGTGGCGGTACTGCTGGCGGCGTTGGTTCCACCCGTCTACGAACGTGGCTGCCCTCCGGGAAGACCCGCATATTTTATTGATTGCATAATGAATGACAGACAGGATGGTGCTGGACAGGCCCTCTCCATTTGCAGGCTGTCTGTTACCACTACACTAGTAACCAACAAGTGAATGATGTCGCACCGTAAAGCGAGAATATCCTGAGTGTTTACAGTCAAACGGGATTCACTTTCTGTGCACGCCACGCGTACGTGTGTATGTCCTGTCTCGCGTTGATGTTTATTTATGGTCATTGCATCCGAAAGCGATCCGGAGCCGGAGTTCGTATCGGGCAGATTTTTGCCAGCGGCCCAGACCAATACGTTTTCGTGGGGGAAGTCTGTATACACACGTGTGTGCAGAGCGGAAGCTATAGCGGTAGCTAGAGTTAGAAGTCCCTCGGTCTGTTATACTTTTTTTTGTTCGACTACTCGCATTCGTGGGAAATTGCACTCTTGAGGGGTCATTTTTCTAGACGCTACTGCAGCCACAAAGCGGAGTGGTATATATTTTTAAAACAGTACGTCATCAAGAGGATTGTTCGATGTAGGTAATATTGACAGGAATTCTTCGAAAGGATTGGAAAAACCTTTTAAAAAATCTTTTCCAAATGATTTAATCCGTTTCTATTCATCTGTCTAAACTATATATCGGATCAGTGTTAATTACGAATAAAGTGGTTTATTACACGTTGCTTTCTCCATGCTTTTAAAATATGGAACGCATTCACCGTGACACCATTTCGAGTGTTCACGCTGTGTCTGCCCTGACGTATTGCACTGTCTGTCAAGTCAAGACGATGCGAGTCTGACCTTCATGACGGTGCAAAGATGATCGTGAGAAAACAGAAGGCATGACTATGGTGTTTGCGGAAATCTGTCTTCAATATTTAATTTCCAGGTAGTGTAGCTTGAATTTGGATGGAAGGAATTTAATGAACGTTGTATTGATTACTAATAATACATAATTTTGCGCTTTGTACATACATCGGTTTACTTTTCCTACTCACAGGCGTGTCTAGACTTTGAAAAAATGACAAACGAACGGGTATTTTTTTTCTATCGAAAAAAGGAATTTACCAATTCGGAAGATATGTATGATTTCTACAGCTAGCAGATGTTTTTTTTTTCTTGTAGGAGCATAAGACCACTGCTACCATTAGTTAGATACATAAATTGTGGTATACTCTGCGTAACTTTATATGCACTGTCAGTTCGTTCCATCATAATGGGTATCAGTGATAGTCGCCCAAGGATTTTGCATTTTACCCCAAAAAGGTCTTACTTCTTCAATTAAGTTCCTTACCTTCATTAGTTCAGTAGACCATATCTCGTTAGGTGTGACACTTCGAGGCTTTGGAAGAAACTCTCCAGTTGACATCAACCATCGTTGTTTTCCAGTATTTGAGCACTGACTACAAACAGGATGTAGATAACCTACAGAATGGTTTTGAACCAATTCTTACTGAGAGATTGTTTTTTTTTTTTTATTTCCTTCTATACCACAGTGACCAGGCATCCATAAATTAACGTAGTTTTTACAGTCAGATGTCGTAGGGATAGAATGCAATCTTATACTAACTTCATAAACTTTTGAAGCATTGAGGACTGCTTGACTATCTGAGAAAGTACAGATATTGGCATATCTATATGCCTAGCTTAACAAATATTCGTGCATGTTAAAATAGCATTTATTTCAGCGTAAAAAACTGTAGGCCACTGTCCCATTGAAATTGATGTATTGATTCCTGGTCCTGCAACCCCATCGCCTGTACCCATTTTAGGGTCATCTGTATAAAATAAGAATAATCCTAAAGATGTTTTAGGACCTCCTTCTTCCTATTCACTGCGATTGGATTCAATCAGATTCCATTTAGTTTTCATATATGGTTACTGGATATCTTCGGAGATCTTTGAAGATCCGTGAATGTCCCTTATGAACCCGTTCCTGAAAAGTTTTAACACGTTTAAGGCTGAGAGCACCTTCGAATTCACCTTCAAGCCGTACATATTGATGCAAGGGTACAAGATATAAATGAACCTCTGGTGTTTTAGATGGTGCACCGGCCATCGCTCAAGTTTTTGATAGGCATTCTAGACGTTGTAGTAGATCTAGTTTTTCCTAAGCTGATATTTGTATCGTTTTTGGCTTCACACTAACGAAGCATATGTTACTCTGGGTCTTACTATTGCCGAGTATATCCAGTGGATATACCAAATGTATTGCTGCTTCTTAGATTGCATACTCTAGATGGTCGTTCCAGTTGAGCTTTTGGTCAAGCATAACACCTAGGTACTTAGTTCACTTAGATAGCACCAACTGTGTTTCTCCCAACTTAATTTTTTAGAATTTATATGGACAGTTGTCCACGAAGGGGAGGAAGGGTGTGTTGAAATGTCGCAACCACGATTTTGCATAGCATTCTTTTTTTTCAAATGCTCCCTCAAAATCAAGAAAAGCTACCAGTGAGATTTCTTCAACATCAAAAAACTTGTTTAGATTGAAAACCTCTGTTTCAATTGATTTACCAGATTGGTAGGCAATTAGTTTCAAAAATTTGTTTAATGGTCTATTGTTCAAATATGATAATTTGATATGCAGATCAATGATCTTTTCTCAACATTTTCAAAATGACCGAAACTAGATTGATTAGTCTGTATGCTTTAGGTCTCGTCCTGTCACGTTCTCCAGCCTTGGGAAAATATGATGCATGACTCACAGGAATGATTAGAAAGCTATAATCTTTCACATCTTTCTAGTTTGAGTCCTAGTTCACTAGTGTAATCATAGCCAAGATGGTGATGGCTTTGAATAAAGGGTGTTACTATCAAAAATTGGTCAACTTCAATTTGCCGTATTATTTTCATCGTGTAACAATGAAACCTCATTTTGAAGAGGTATAGTATCATGCTCTATGTTTGGTTTTGACATTTGCTCTTCAGCTGTAAAAATGCCATTGAAGCAAAAGAAGCAACACATTACAATTTTGCTCGCGTATCGCGAAAATCCGAACTTGAAAAAAAATTTAGTTTTTTCGGAGGGTAAGATAATTAAATTCTACGCCATTGCGAGAATCTGGGCGCCTTTTCCCCGGTCTTCTTCTTCAGCATCTTTTAGAGCTTCTTGGCGCTCAGGGTCGTCGGCCATCCAGAACCGAGCTTTCGATGCTCTTGTTGTTGTCCAATAGTGTCAAGATGTTGTAGATGCCGAAAGATGCACGATGTCCGTTTTCGATGCGGCGTGGTACCCTTCTTTGAACGCGCACATTTCTTAACGGAGTAGTTTGCTTAGAGTTCGACTGATAGAGTCAAATTTTTTTTTCTGTTGGCTCATGGGTTACTATGATTCATACTGCATAGGTAGTTTCGTTACTGCATGTGTAGGCAAATCCATAAAAAATCGGCAATTTTTGTCTATTTTTTAATGCAAACGTTACTCACACACCAAGTTAACAAAATAGTTGAATGTGGCCAAATCAACCGTCACCAACGTAATAAAAGTGTTTGGAGAACGAACGAACGAAAACGCAAGCAAGCTGGGAGTGTCGTCCACAACTGTAAATCGAGCTAAAAAACAAGCTGAACTGTCGACTTACAAAATGGTGGTGACGATAAGCAAAACAAGTCGGCCAGGCGACGATCGTGTAAGCTGTACGTGGAGACGCTGACGAAGTTTGACAGGATGATGAAACTTATGTCAAGGCAGACTTTAAACAGCTTCCTAGGCAGGAATATTATACGGCAACTGAATGAAAGGTGGCAGAGATTTTCAACATTTTAAGCTGTCGAAATTTGCAAAGAAATATCTCGTGTGGCAGACCATTTGTTCCTGTAGTTTGAAGAGCAACATTTTCATCGCGAAAAGTTTCCAGGAAATTCATGTGCAGGAGTACCTGGAAAATCGTCTGTTGCCTTTCCCTGAACAACACAGTTGTTTCGTTCTGTTTAAGACGAATTTTCCATCATTTCTGGATACTGATAGTCATAAGGTTTTTTTTTTTGACAAAAATCCTCAGAAATATTCAACAGTTATTGCAGCTTTTGGTAGTCGGGAAATTTGTCAACGACCATTAAAATCTTCAGATCATCAGCCAAGAACAGCTTACATCCTCTTCCAAGACAGGTTGCGACATCATCAATAAACAAAATGACAAGGAGCGGTCTATGATTACTTCCTTGGGGAGCACTGAAAATGTTTGTAAATCGTCGGAATGTGTAGGATCCAAGTTTGATGCTAAGGCTTATATCACTTAAGTACGATTGCAACCATTGAACCTGGTCATTGCTGGTCACCTATCCTAGTGAGTTTGTGGATAAATATTTAGTGGTCATTTCTAAATGAAATGCTCCTGTAAATAAAAGCACCAACAGCACAACATTTAAATCTTTTATATCTTTCCAGTTGGAATATGAAATACCATTTGCGCAGAAATATTTTTCACGCATTCATTTTACTTATATCAATGGAGTTGATTCGAAAGAAACTATAGTGGTTTTGAAGCTCAAATACTGATCTTAATGTGATCAATCATAACCCAGAAAATATCCAGCAGGCTACGAAAATCTCTCATAACACTGTAGTAATTTCTGAAGATTTCCAACAAACGAACTAAAATCTATGCTGCTGTGAAATTTCTTCCGAATCATCTTTAAGCAATGTTACTATTCATCGACAAGAATGATCTTATTTGCTCAAAAATAATTATGAAGCGGTTACTCTCTTTCTAATTTACAACATGACGAACTTTACTAGGATTCGAGCCACACAAAAGCTGTCAATATGTTTGATAATTGGCTTTGCTGATCCTGGGCGTATAACTATCTTTCTCTGTACCCTAGAGCACTCTTTTCTGTTACATTCAACTTGTCAGTAAAATTTATGATATCGCTTTTTTTTTGCTTCTCAGCCAACTTTATTTGCTGCGCAATTAGAATTTCAATTAGAGACAGCTGTCCGACTACCGCGTAATCCCTTCATATTTACCAGAAGTTTTAGTGCGTTCAATGCGTGTCTGCACGCTTCGTCACCCTCGTTCCATCAACGTTGGGTTGAATGACTCCTCCTTCCCAGTGGCACCGTCCATCCATCCAGAAACAGTTGCCGCGTTGTTGCCGTCATCACTGATTCCGCCGCCGGTGGCAATCCGGCTTCCGTTCCGTTTGCTAACACGTGTGATTTTTTTTCCCACAATCGTCACCCTCTCACAAAAGGGATTGTCTTCTGGCATGGTGACTGTGCTTTATTCGCCTTGCATCTCATGCTTTACGCACGTAGGATAAAAATTTCTGTCATCCTTCTTGGATTAATCCCTTTTCGCGACCATTTCCTGCAACACGCACAGTAGTATGAGTGTATAATTCCACTGCTCCAGCACCGGAAGTGCAAACTTCTAAATGAGAACAATTGGCCTATTCCTCATATTTGTTCTCTGATTTTTGTTCCGAATCAAATGCCACGACCGAAAAAAAGGTTCTATTTTCGAGCTAATACAAAACTTGTGAAATGAAAAAATAGAAATATAGTCGAAGAAGAATCGATGAAGGGCTCTCGTCTTGTTTCCAGGTCAGGTTTCTATTGAAGTTGGACCGGAAAATGTACAGAACAACAGCCGTCTGTCAAAACACAGTTCATTTGCTTGTTTCTCTTAAACCAAATTTTCCGTAAATAATTCTGTTTTTCTCTTTCTCACTCTATTTCTAGGTAAGTTTACGCAACCAAATCAACCTCCCACTTGTCCACAGAACTACCTTCAAGTACGGCGTAGAGTGCAACGAAGAATATTTACATCCCACGCCGTGTGTTTGTGTGGAGGCCGAAGGAATCCGGCCGCCATGACGATGATGATGATGATACTGGCGAGTAAAGCTGTGAACTTGATTTCTACTCCATTAGTAGAATACATATTTCTCCAAAAGCGCGAGTTGAATGAATCCGCCTTTTTTTAATAAGTTAGCGTAGCGATCGACGAAAAGCTCACGCATAAGCGTGTTTGGATGATTAATTTCGAAGGTTACGATATTGGGCGTTCGGATATTTTACACCGAGCGGCGCGTATCTGCAGTAGCAGATGTTTTAAGCTCTCGTTTCCGATACGCGCACACGACGAGCCAAGGCCATCAGTGAGTTAGTGCAGCAAGCTCGTGCCGAATCTTCAAGAGTTATTAATTTTTCTGATTATCTACGACATAATTAATGAGCATCGGCATCAATCATGTCTCGCTGTTTTTAATTTACCTTGCTTAAAGTGGTTGTATGTTGTTTTAGGTTTAATTTGAAGTTACACGAAGATTTTTCAAACTTCGCTATTATAGTTTTGTTTAAAACCAAAAACAGGGAGAATGATGTTTTCATTCGTCGACATTTGTTCTACCATGTTGTCAAAAAAGGTCACACCCTAATGTGCCCAGAGTGATCGAAAAACGACCCGACTCTTATAAAAAATCAGTTCTCGACGTCAAATTTGGTGTTTGTGAATTTTGTATGGTTTCAGCTACCCTAAGAAAGATTCACAGTTTAGTTACGCAACATTTTAACGAATAAAAAAAACTTAAGGTAATGGAGAAATTTCAACAAAATGTACAGATGTAGTATAAGCACCTCGCTTACAAACCTTTAGACATTTTATCACAATGAATAAGCAGTAAAAATGTACACTTTCTGTCTGCCCATAGCTCACCTTGAAGTTCGCTATCGCCGAATGCGTCCAAGCTTTGACTAAATTATCATTTTTCATAGAATCCAAAGAGGGGCTACCACTGCCGATAGGTTGGTAAACGTCATATTTCTAAAAGAGATTATAACCAGTTTCCAGTGTGTGGCTGCTGATTGTGCAAATATAATCATGGAACACGATCTGAAAAGGGTGCACCTCTAGGGTGCAAGCGAACTGCAATGTTGGGGAGGGGAGCTTGCTGAGCGTTGAATGGGTGACCCTGACATACTGGTGTGCAAATCCGATGACTTCATAGACGGTGATGTACTTGTTAGCCATAGAGTTCAATGCAAACGTTAACTGTTCGGACAAATGGAATTGTCATTTATTTAGCGAACAAAAATTATTCCATTTCATAGGAAAAATCACGTTTCAGAGCAAGCACTTTGCCTCATCTGAAGTAATAAAATGTGGTAGGAGTAAAGTGAATGACCACCTAGGTACGATGTTGGCAGTGAAAACTCAACGGCAAAGTGTCCCGGAAGCTTTTTCATCCCCATTCTCCCTCTAGTGGGAGGTGGCGGGGGAACACTGAACCGTAGAAGGCTATTCGTTTCGCACTCTCGCTTTCGCAATATCCGAGAGTTTTCTATGTATCAGTGAATTTCAGCGAACTCAGATCAAACCCAGCCGCCACTATGGGATAGAATCCAGGAAAATCAATACCGTCCTGAATACGATGGGCTTGTTGGAAAGTACGCATGTTGGAGGAGTGGAAAAATGTTACCAATACAAAGCCGACTGGAGATCATATTGTTGGGGCAGCAGAATTTCGAGAAACGAAATACATGTTTGTGTGCGCCTATGGTATGCTCTCGTACATATCGTTGAAGGGCGCTGAACTATTCCGGAAGAGGGTTTCAGGCTCCAGCTTTCCCTTGTTGACACTACGCCTTCGGGGGGAAAACTCTGGACTATGTGGTATTAGTTTTCGTGGAACGGTTCCAACTGCGGCTTATTTGCTCGATGTTGATTACCTCGCCTTCGGTTCTCATGGACACCACTCATGTTCTTCTACCCGCTCAATATTTGGGAAATTTTTCACTTACTTTTTTACTTCTCTTGTAAACTATTATATATAGTGATAAGCTAAACTGGTGTTAGTGTCGCCGCTGCTTTGAATGGGGATTCGCATCTATTGCACCATATGAATATAAATCAGAAGCTTGACAGGGCTTCCACTACTGAGGCTGCGGTTTGCTGGTTCAGAGACCTGCCCTACGGAAGATTTAGCGAAATGAATTTGAATTCTAAAATAATTTCCTGTACACTCAGTTACTTGGTTGCATTTTGAGTTGGATTTCACTCATTAAATTTTTACTAGAAATCCCACATTGTTTTTTTCTAGCTGGTTCTAATATGCTTGTTATTCTAATCAATTAGTAGCATTAAAGAGGTTTATTCACTCACGATTCCATGGACTGCAATCGAATACCTTGCGAAACAGAAAAGTACTGCATGCAAAATGCTCCTCGAAATCGAAAGTCATCGCCGTAACAAGTGGCATCCCTGCGTTGCATCCTACTGATTGACTGCGTGTTTGGGCCGTCATGCACATGGCCTCGCGCGAAATACACAAGAAAGGTAACACTCTGACTATGGGGTAGGCTTGGTTAGTGTATATTTTTTAGTTCGAGCTTCTGACGGGCATATCCCGTACTAGTGAGAGCGTTCCTGTTGTTTCTTTTTTTTTATTTCGATTTTCAATGCCCTGTTCTATTTACGCTAGCCTGTTGCGCAGTGCAACATTTGTACTGGCCACATGGTTCGAGTTATCGACGCTCAGTAGGAGAAAGTGATGGATTTTAATTGGCTTTTGCTGGAAAATGAAACAACCCTTGAGTGTTTCGATCAGGTGTTATGGGTTTATTATACAACAATGGCAAAAAGTTGGTTACTAATGTAATTTTCAACAATGATCATTCCATACCATTAAAGAAATACTAATGAATTCGCAGGAAATCACAAAGATTTTAATTTCAGAGCAGGTTTTTTGGGCTTTTGCAACAAACCGAATTGAAATCGGTCTAACGACGATCAAATAAGAGCAAATTTACAGGGTGGCCACTCAATCGGGAAAACGGGAAATGCGGGAAAAAGTCGGGAATTGAATTACATCGGGGAAAATGCGGGAAAAAGTCGGGAATTTTTTTATTTAATTGCTACATTTTTGTTACCAAGATTTTTTCAAAGTAATGTGTATGATGCAATTACAAATGATGGAGAAGTTGGAAGTGCAGGACTGCAAGTTTTAACCAAAAAATCACTAAACTTACTTTTTTGCCCCGCTGACCAGCTGACTACTTTTATCAGCCCTGCTTTTCAAATGAAATAAATGTTGACACCAAATGTCTTAGAATAGCATAAAACGTCGAAATCTGGTGTTATCTATAAAAATTGAATGGACTCTGTGGGACTTCGAGCGCGAATTGGAACCGGGGTCAAAAACCGGTCCGGAGTCTGGGAATGGAAGTTGCCAGTTTATCGAGAAAACGGTTTTAGTGAGAGAATCAATCATAAATTCTCATATGTACAATATAAACTGTTTCATTTTCTAAGAGCAATGCAAAATAAGTTCCACTGTACAATTTCACTAACATTACTAGTTATCAGTAGTTATTTGAAGTTATCCTCAAGCTAAAATAAGTGGCACACAGTTCTGATTCTCCAGTTTTTCAAATAGATTTTTATTTCAGCTAGTCTTTTTGAAGAAATATTTGGCGAACTCTAACGAAACTAGCTACCATTTCCGCTTAGAAACTCAATGCTGGTGAAATTTTGGGTTAGGGACGAACTTGCTATGCGGAGCAGTTAATTGAAAAAACATTACAAACTTGCCACAAAATAGAGCAAACATTATTATTTTTGTACATATTTCAAATTCGTATTTTTCTGTGAATTACACAATTTGACTGTAAAAAAAACAATTTTTGATGTAAATACAATCAGAAATGTTCTTAGAAAACAGCATAATCGTTTGCGAGGTTTTTCAAGAAAACATTTTATTTATTTTATTTGTTGCAGCATACGACTTCTTATATGCTTTTTGTTTTGCAACTGATCTTAGGGTACGACGCTGGCCTTACTAGTCAGTCCTCGTAGGTTCGTGTCTCGGCTCGAGAGAGACTGTTACTGTCTGCAAGATCGTAGCGCTAGCCTTGCAATCGCCCCGTGCACTAAACAGGTGGCTGCTAAATCTGTGGCCAATAAACAAAAATACTTTAAATATTCCAAAAAGTCAAAATCGTTAAAAATCTGTCCACGTGATATGTGGATGGCCCCATAGAGGTTTACTGGAGCACATACCAGTACTTGTTTTAAAATTATACTATGTCGGGAAAAATGTACATGAAGCTAGTTATTTGGAAATTGTTATAAAAATTTATCAAATTCACCCCGTACCATGGTTCTTCAAGAACTAATTACATTTGTTGTCCTATGAATTTTTTCGAGGATGTGTTCATTACACGGGCTGAGGATGTGATTTAGACTAGGGTTTGCAATATTCCCGGGAATGGATTTCCCGGGAAACGGGAATGAAAAATCTCATTTCCCGGGAATTTCCGGGAACCGGGAATGAAAAAAAAAATTCAGCAAAAATGAGATTTCAAATAAAGTTTGTTAATAAAAGGTATCAAACAATCGTTTACAATTTCATCATCAATTCGCATGAAGAACGGATTGAAAAACAAAACTTATTCAAGTTTACTCCAGAAATTCATGATCGATTTTTTGTAGCAAATGATAGCAGAAAAGAAGGTTTCAGGGTTTTATGCGATTGGCCTTTGATCTGCTGACAATTTTTCGTCAAGCCCAAATAATGTAATTCCCTTCTGTAAAACTTTGCTTAAGATCGCTGATCACTGCTGGTGTCTGATTTCTAGAAAACTTCTAAATCACCGCTTTTGCTACATTTCATTAGAAACTGAAGAGTCCAATACTTTTAATTTGTTGAAGATGAAGCTGAGTGTTTGGCAGGCAGGTTTTAGAGCATTTGAATGCCTACATAATTAATGTGAAATCGCGGCCACGACCCAAGTTACACTGACTGAGTTTTGTTAATTTATTTATTTCTGGTCGCATTGATTTATCAATTTTTTTTATCAATTTACAGGTTTCAAAGTGTTTTGTCAATAAACAAAGAAAAAATCAAGCTACTATCCGCTTAGTAGTGAACTCATTAGCGAAAAAAAGACATAAGACGAAGAAAATATTTCTTAATTTTTCGTTTACTAAATAAGACAGCATATATTTTTGACAAATAATTTAAGCAAAAATGCAAAAAATATTGATCGTTATTTCAAGCTAATATTTGCTTCATATAACGCACACTTTGAAGCTGTTTTACACTTCTACGACGTAAGTTTCGTGTTTTGATACGATATTTAATTTTATTGCAATATCGTATGGAAATTTTTCAAGGAGCTCGGGCTTTCCGGGATCCCGGGAATCAATATTTCTATTCCCGGGATCCGGGAATCCCGGGAAAAGGTTATTCCCGGGAAATCGTTCCCGGGATTGCAAACCCTAATTTAGACTTAGGAAAAAATTCGTCTAGACGATGTCCTCATACGAGCAGAGCTGTTGAACAGCCGGATCATGTGGCATCGAACGGAACGAGTAACGTTTGCGGTAAAAAAAGGGGAGAAAAATTGCCGATTTTACATGGGCTTACCTATAATCGTACTGACGAAACTACTCATGCAGCATCAATCATAGTAACCCATGAGTTAGCAAGAAAAAAAATGACAGCTCTGTCAGTCAAACTCTATCTGTGATGGCGGAAAACGTGAAGCTACTCCGTTCAGGAGTGTGCGCGTTCAAAGAACGGAACCCCGTCGCGTCAAAACGGACATCGTGCGGCACTTTGTGGACGCCGGGTATGCCCGTTCCGGCATCTACAACATCTTGACACTATTGGACAACGATCAGAGCATCGAAAAGAAAGCCCGGTTACGGACGGCCAACGACCCTGAGCGACAAAAAGCTTCAAAGGATGCTGAAGAGGAAGACCGAGGGAAAAGTGGCTAAATCGCTGCGTGCACTTGGCCGGGAGATTGGTGCATGCGGTAAAACAGTGAAAAAGTATCTGGAGAACATGGACATTCATGTCAGGAAGCGACAGTTCCGTCCACTGGTGTCGGAGCTGCAGGCAATGACGCAGCGACAGCGGTTGCATAAGATGGTTAAGTCGATTTTCCCGGCTAATCGCGACGTGGCAGTGGTGATGGATGACGAGACCTATCTCACCCTGGATGGCAAAGACTCGTAGGGAACTTCGTATTTCACTTCTCCCATGAAGGAAGTGAGCTCCGAGGTGAGATTTATTTCACACACCAAGTTCCCCAAGAAGGTGCTGCTGTGGCTGACAATCAGCGAGAAGGGGATGTGTGCTCTTATTAAGTTCCGGGCTGGCCGTGAACGGGGAAATTTATAGTACGAAGTGCCTGCCAGAAGTTGCGTCGTTCATCAAGAAATACCATATTGGCGTCGGACCACTACTCGAAGCGATCGTTGGAGGAGATGGAGCGGCTGAATATCGATGTAGTACCAAAGTCGGCGAATCCGCCCAACGTCCCCCAACTGCGTCCCATCGAGAATTTCTGGGCAAACTTGGAGCGCAAGATCTATTCCAACAATTTTGTCGAGAAAACGGAGGAGGAATTAATGAAAAAAATCGAAGAAAGAGCTTAAAAACATGCCTACGGTTAACTGCCGACCGCACGCAAATATGTAATATTTTTTTGCGAGGAAGCTAACAAGATTATCCAACTCATTTATCTGTCTTAGTTTTTTTTCATCACCATCTGAAAAAAGTCCATTTTTTCACCGCAAACGGTAATAATCACACGGCGCAATATCTGGGGAATACGGCCAACGACCCTGACGGGTGAGGTAGGACTTCTCAGGTGTTTGGTCTAATTGCATAAATTACAGTCGATACAGTTTCAAAGTGAAAGTTTTGCTCGGTTTCAACATGTAAGATAACAGTGACCTGGTCCCACTGAATATACAGCATAATCCACGCAGCGTGTTTCTCGGCTCACCCGATGATATAGATGCAGCGAAAGCGACGGAACCAATCACGGCGTGTTGTTCCACTTAGAGCAGCCTTTCCGTAAGCTTTTTTCAACTCTCGATGCGCTTCAGCCGCATTCTTTGAATGAAAAGTGACGCTTCCCGCAAATGACGAGAGCACCCATTTCCCGACAGGTATTAACCTCCTGAGATTCGGGAAAGAAGAAAAATTGCAAAAAAGTAAAAACGCGATGATTTTTTTAATTTGGATTCAATTGTTGCCATATAGGAGAAAAAAACTGAGACCGTGATTTAATGATTCGCATGCATAAATAAAAAAGCATTAAATCAATAGAAAAAAATTGAGTAATTTCCGAAAACAAACTGATTACTTTTTTAATTACAAAAAGCAGAAACAAAGACAGATAGTTCCAGGAAAAGGAGGGCTCCAAAATTACATTTTCTCGAAAAAAGTTCGCAAAATTAAAAAAAAAAGGAAAATATTTTGAGATAGCACCAGATCTTGACGTTTTATACATTCCTAAGGTATATGGCATCAAAAACAATGTTTCGATTTGTACATTTCCTGAAGTATGCAGTTTTTCATCGTCAAAAAAGTGGAACTCAAAAGATGAAACTTTGACCGTTATTGAATTAAATTTTTTTACATAGGGAATTTTTCGAAAAGATGGAATATTTAAGCCCTACCGCTGAGCGAAATACGTAAAATCGATTGCCAACGGGACCCTAGTATTTGTTTTGAAAACGAAGGCGGCGAAGAAGCATAGTAGAGGGCAAGGATCCAAGATGGCCCCAAACCGCCGAGGTGTCCGCAGTCCGAACCGGCCGTCGATCCGCCGTCGAAAGAGGTGTCTTTTATGAATTACTACAGACGCACTGCAGCAACACATAACATAAATAACATGAAAAGAATGAGCACGATAGTAGTTGAATTGTTTGCATATTGGGTGTATCCATTTCAGTTTTTGTAAGAAATATTTATACGATTTAATCATAAAAAGGCCTCTGCGATTCACAAATAGTACAAGGTATGCAGCCTTAGAGGTTGTATGAAATGGTGACGAAGAACAGAACAATTCTAATTAGAGAGCTTGTTTGTTATACAATTGCAGAGTTCGCATTGACAGGTGCACAGGCGTAAGTAGCTCATATCTTGACAGAACCGGGCCATTCGGTGTCCAGAGACCTCATGTTAATTCTCAGGATTTCCACGAACCCTTCCTCAATGCTATATTTTTCAAAACCCCAATGAGTTTCATTTACACTATCGATATTGTGCCTGTCGCGGTGGTAAAAAGCGAAGCAAACCCTTGGTTCTACATTCCGATTCGGAATTTGACCTTTTGTTTATTTATACACCGACTTCGCAGCCGACTGTTAAGTGTACAGGACAATTGCGGGGCTAGCGCTACGATCCTACTGACACGAACAGTCTCTCCCGAGCCGAGACTCGAGCCTGGCTTGTTAGGCCAGCAGGATCTGGGAAAATGGTGGTGGTCAAATGAGTACCAAAACAGGAAATCCAATTTTTCGCCTTGATAATTTGTGCTTTCTCGTTGCTACATTTTATTCATTTTATAATTTTGGTCTTCATAATGCTAGTTTATTCCTAATGCGCCGAAAATTCATAAAATAACATATTTTTGTTTCCTAATCAGAACATTAACATAAGTTTTGGCACATTTACCCTAATTTTGAACATCAATTAAACCATTGTTTTGGTCTGGAATAAGATCCACTGTTTTGGCACACTAAGTCTATTTTGACCCGTTGCTGTTACTCTAAAATTTTGGAACTGGCTTTCAAAATGCCTCACAACTCGCTCCAAACTACATGTAAATTGTTTTGGGCATCTTGAACTTGAATAATCATTAGGATAGTTGATGAACTTGATTAATCATTAGGTAGATTTTCGAGGGTTAAAAAATTACAACTTGAGCGCTTTGATGTATCTCTAAATCATGTCCGATTGAGCTGAAATTTCAATCAGGTCATTTTTTTGGGCTCAATTTTGGGCAACTCAATGATGAAATTTTTTTACATACAGTCAATACCACTCTAATGTTTATACACTTAACGGTTGGCCGCGAAGTCTGTGTATAATAAACAAAAGGTCGAGTTCCGATTTGGAATGTGTAGCACCAAGGCTTTGCTTCTTTTTTGGCTACAAAATACATGAAAAGTAATCTGAAATTGGTTAAAAATTCCTTCCGGAGCTTGATACCGAACTACAAAGTACAGCACAGTATTCTTACAAAGTGGATGTATAATTGCAAAACTCGTCCAGCCTATCAATGCGGTTAAAATTCATTTAGTGATTAAACCTAGCATCAAACCTTGTGGCATCTGTTGCGATTTTAAAACTTACAGGGGTTTCTCCCGCACTGGTTTTGCCGGTTATTGCCCTAATTTAATATCCACGAATAATTAGCATCCCGAGTGCCGAACAACAAAAGTATTGAAAGCGAGAAAAACTTCGTGACGACCATAGCTCTAGCATGGCAGGCAAGCAGCAGGTGGAAATTGTTTGGCATTTCCACTTTGATCCTTTCATTGTTCCTCACCGTGCATGGGAGGGATTTAAAAAGGGACTAATCGTCCCTGTGTGCTCTTTCCCTCGAAACTGGCGGCGGAGGCGCACAAGTGACGTTTATCTTGAAATATCTTCAAGTGCAACCGCGTTTGATGCATGGGGAAGGACGAGGAAGAGGAGCTGCAAGAAACGTCTACAACTGCACACGAAACGAGCAGACAGATGGTCTGTTTGGTTTGGCGTGGTACGTCGCAGTAGATTTCAGGGATTACGGAAAAGAGCACCACGGAAGGGTTTCTTCTCCGCAGGGAGTACTCGCCATAAATGGCGGCTGACAAAAAAAGAGGAAATTAAAGCCTATCAATTGCGAATATTCAACTTCGTTGAAGTTTTACCCTTGAGCAGCACTGAAATGTGATTATTCTTAGATTTTTTTTCATATTTGCTAGTCCTTTGCAAATATGATCAATTACAATTCATGAGAATTAATCGGAGAGGATGGGCTTGAATGAACACCTCTGCTTCACGTTGAATCGAGCTGTGACAGTTTTTGCTTGGCACAACGCCTCAATAATAGTGATAAATAGCCCTACCTAACTTTGTCTACTTTCGATTGTGCACAAAAAATGGAGTGTTTTTATTAAGCACCAATCAGACCCCAAACTCCCTACGGTGGTTGACAGAGATACGCAGCTGATGGTGAACCGCGTGCTCATCGGACCCGCCTGCAATTCGGCGCTTTGTCGGGTTGGCCCAACGTAGAAGTAAACGAAAAAATAAGTTGCAGCCGGGTGCAGCCTGTCAGCAGAATTCGGGGGTCGAAAGCCACTCGATACGGCGGGTACTTTCTTCTTCTGTCTGACTCATTTGTTTTAAACCCAATTTACACGATCTTTCCAGCCCGAATGTTGTAGTACGCGTTGTTTCAACCGGTTTCACCATTCTTCCATTTCTTTCTTTTCCAGGTCGATAAAATCATTCCAACAATTGCTGTACGTCTGTCCGGACTTTACGCGTGCCAATGAAGTTCACCTGCGTCTTGGGCTTATGCTCAAAGTGAATGGAGACTACGAGCGATCGCTGAAGCACCTGCAACTCGCCTATTCGGACTCGTCGCCGTGTACCTTCGGCAAGCTTGAAAGTGAGTATCGAGTTAGGCTACTACTATTTAGTGCAAAATTTTTCTGTTATAGAGTAGTGGACCTTGGTAATAAACATGAACGTGTGTTATTGCTAATATGAAAATGATATCTAACAGAAATCTACTTGTTTGTAAGGCGGTCTTCTAGCTTTAAAATGTCCAACTTGAAATCAATTTACTTACCATAAATCTAATCGTCCAATTCCGCATGAAAAAAGAGATTGAGATTTGTATCGGGAAGATCAGGCCTAATGGTTTTCAGGTAAAACCAGCAAGCAAACGTCGCGTGCGGTAAACAAACAATTATCAAACGCTTAGAATCCTTTTTAAAAATTGATATCAAAAGATTGCTCTAATGACATCTGTATGTAATGTAATACGCTCGTTTGAAGAAAAAAATAAGATAGGTAAACGTTTTTTGTTTCTAACAAAAATCCTCGCTTGTTGTGATATAAATCTGATGTTTGATTTAGCTTGTCGTGTGCGAGCACTTCAAAAGAGATTTTTTTGCGAGAAAGCCTCCGAACCCTTGTTAAATCGCGCAGCATAATTAAGATTGCTGTGTGTACTAATAAGGATGATAATAGTATACTTGCTCCTAATGAATGTCTGTTTCACACGTTAATGAGTACTCCGTACTTATCCCATAATTCATGACCCATTTTGACAGCTTACACCTGAACAATCCCCCGTTATGTACCTATTAACAGTTATTACAAAACATATTGTAATAAATAATCATTAACGATGGACATTTTCGAACGGTTCAACAGCGCCAGCTGTCGTCAGAATGTACCACTTATCGGAAAGATGTTTTTCCGATGGTTCCTTTCGGTTTCATTCCAAAGTCATCTGTTTGCTGTAAAATTAGCTTGCCAGGCAGTCCGGAGCTTATACCGGCATGCAGCAGCATCACAACGGAACAAGATGGCCCAGGACTGGTGGTTCCACACCGCACAGTCGAATCGGATGGTACAGCAAATTAAACACAACTTGCAAGAGGCACTTAAGGCGAACGAGAGGAGAAAACAGCTGTTGCGTTTTCTTCCTGGCAGGGTCGCCGCCGTCGACCAAAATTAAACGATCGAATGCTCTACCCAGCAAGGAAGATTGGACTATGCGGTGCGGTCTGATAGGACCAACAGTTTGATGCCACCACAAGTGATAAATTATGCTCCGACCTCTCACGAAATGTTTCAGGCTGCGCTGTCTATGACAGGTGGTAACGTAAACTAGATTATTTATCAAGTCTCGCCTTGCGTATGCTATTCACAAACGAACAGGCTTAGGTTCAATACACTTCTGAATCACCCGTTGCACGGTATAGCAGCAGCTAAGATCACTCAATAATTCTCTACCTGTTATGCCGTTAATTGAATCCCGAAAGACGAGTGTACGGTTCCTTAGTCGTTACCCGTATTATGTTGTGTAAAATATTCCCCATAAAAGGAAGGAAAGGTCACAAAGTTCCTTTCGATACTGCCTAGGGATTATTATTGCTGCAATCCGGCAATCGACCGTCAATCAAGCGATTCCTACCTGGTCCAAGACCGAGCAGCACGGATGTGCAATGCCTGCCCCGGACTATTTATGCGAGTGCTGGTACAAATTTGATTGATGCCGAAAATTACCCTTCAGTCTGCCAGCTTTTCGTTTTTGAATTTCTCTCATCGGTTGAATGCAAAGCAAGATTAGTGTATTACCGTCCGTGTACACTTTTCGGATGGTGCGTGAAAGGACAAACATTTGCTTCTTCGTCAGCATTCGATGGCTGCGGTTTATGCTTCGTAGGAACAGGCTGTAGTCGATGAGAGGACGAGAAAAAGGAACATTTCTTCCTATTGTAGAAGTCTTCTATTCTGCTTTTTTATGATATTCGTAGTCGATCATATGCTTTGCCAGGACTGGGACGAAATGTGTTCTTACCTTTCCGTTCATTATCCTGGCAGTGTGGCTTTGAATGTAATACAGGTAGGATCAAATGTTTGGTTGTTATTCGAGGGCGAACGTAAAAAATTGACTCGCTAAAACTAGGATTCTGTGCAAGTAGCTAACGTAAGTGAAATCAAATTTTCGTCAAAAGTCTCTACTGTATTGTGAAAAGTGCCGTGATGTTCATTAATGATAATCAATTTTAAAACGCATCATTACTACATACTCAGATGCAGCAACGAGTCTCTGGAAACAAACCAGTTAACCGAACATTACGACTAAAATAACGTTTACAAACAAGGAGGAATAAAACTGCGATTATTGCAGTCGTATCCACGCGAGGCGTCTGGAATTGCAAACAGACTGCCGAAGATTGGATATAAAGTTTCCGAAAGATCGGCACAAGATGCATTTTCGCTGATTTCGGTCGCCTGTTGGTGTCAATGAATTTATTAAGTTTGTTGATTGCTTTTTGGTTAACGTTTAAGTTGATTTTTATTCTCACTCAAATGGAGACGGGAATGATTAGAAGCCAAATTAAAAGTACTTAATTCAAAACAAATATTTATATCTCTATTTCTCCACAGTACGCTTTCACATCGCCCATTTGTATGAGGTTCAGAACAAGTTCAAAGCTGCAAAAGAAGCCTACGAGCAGCTCCTTGGGGACAAACAGCTGACATCTGCGCTAAAGGCTGACATTTGCCGCCAGCTAGGATGGCTCTATCACAGTGTTGAAACGCTCGGCGATAAAGCACAACGGGAGCGTTTTGCCATTCAGTGTCTCCAGAAATCGATCGACGCGGAACCAAAATCGGGCCAGACACTGTACCTGCTGGGACGGTGCTTCGCAGGAATCAACAAGGTGCACGACGCCTTCATTGCCTACCGCAACTCAGTCGAGAAGAGCGAGGGAAACGCGGACACATGGTGCTCCATCGGGTAAGACCAAATATTACTGACCACCATTCAACAAAGTACTAACAATTAATTTATTTTAGAGTACTCTACCAGCAGCAGAACCAGCCTATGGACGCATTGCAAGCCTACATATGTGCTGTGCAATTGGATAAATCTCATTCTGCAGCTTGGACTAATCTAGGTATTTTATACGAAAGCTGCAATCAACCGCGGGATGCTTATGCCTGCTATTTGAATGCCACAAAGAATTCGGACGGACAGCAATCGACCGTAGTGTCAGCCTTAACCACTGCCAGCAGTGCCAATGCAACGAATGCAACAGGAACTGCAGTAACAACAGGAAACACCCCCAACACAAACACAACTTCCACGGGTTCATCCGGTTCAGCAGCTACAGCAACCCCCGTCACAACAGCGACACGCACTGGAGCCAGCGTTACCGATTCTGCGATTGCCACCGGTGGAGGTTTCGTAAAGCCCCAAAACCTCGCCCAGAGGATAAAGTTTCTCCAACAGCATCTGGCACACGCACCTATGCCTAGTATTACCTCCAAACGACGGCAGCTACCGTCGATAGAGGAAGCGTGGAATCTGCCAATCTCGAACGAAATGAGCTCCCGTCAACAGCAGCAAACGGCCGCAGCGCAGGCTCAGCAGCGGCAATATCAGAAAGGATACGTACAGGTCAGTCTGCGAATGTTTAAAGTATCATCTTTAAGTTTGTGAATGGATGAAACATTTCGGCTTAGTTTGATCGAGATGGAATAAAATCATTTGCTGCGTACGGTTACAGTGTTAAATTTTGTTGTTGGGTTTTAAGTTTATTTAGGCTAGAGGAGCTTGTGCCTGGTGTTAAATTTTCTCTGCTCGCTGTTTCATACCCGCGCACAAATTCATTGACTGAAATGAATTGTGAATGAATCATTCATTCACAGCACAGAGTAAAAGTTTCGAAACAGTGTCTCGTCATATTTGACGTATCGATCGTATTGAATTGAGATTTAGACAACATTACAAGAATTAACATTGCGTGCTTTTTTATAACGTATTTGAGTTGAAAAACACTAAGCATTTTCAGTCAACTTCAAAATGATTGGCAACAATAACTTCATTCCTTGATTCACTCACTCTCTCTTTGCTTCAATTTGTCGCATTCTCTCAGATCAGAATCTGAATCGCAGCGCGGCGAAACACACGCGACGGAGATCTGCCAGCAGCCTTTGTTCATTTCATTTAAATCACCGGTGCGGACGGATGTTTTGTCTTGTTTGTTTTGAAAAAGTATTTAGTAGCAATATTACAGTGATGTATTTGTAATATTTCAATTCAATAGTTAATAAGCTCCCAATAATGTAAATAGTGTACATAAATGACGAATATTTGGTAACGCTTCAAATTAAAATGTAAGTAAATAACAACATTTTAATTCGCACTCAGCGACTTGATAGACTTGGTAGACTTGATACCAGCACAGACACCGACTGCCATTCTGAAGGTCAAAGCCCTCGGTGAGCAGAAACTGGAACGATTCACGAGATGAGAGCGGATAAGAAGCAGTCGAGTCGCACTTTTTTTTATTTCGTGCTGACATCCCATGTGGTTATTGAACCCGTGAGTTTTACTGCTGCTGCCGTGTTTCTTGTTTTACCACCCGCACCCGGGCGGCAGTTTTCAGCTGCGTATCCTTTATTCATAAAACGAAAGTTATTGTGTGCTGTTTAGATGTTGTATCCTGTGGCTATATCTATTAACGGTGAGGGTGTTGTGATAATTAATTACTTTTAATGAAAATTGGTCCAGTGTATATCTGGTTGAAGTTTGTTGTGCGAGATAATGGATGTGACTTTAGTAGAGATTGTTCTATTTTGCGAAAAAAAGGATGAATAATTTCTTGTTTCAAATTCAAATGTGAAGCTGTTAAAATGATCACAGATTCTGTATAATATATATGAACTAAAAGTGCTGTGTATTCTGGTATTTCTCGTGGAACGTAGAAATCCTGAAATCTAAGCTCATACTCGAAGTGCAGCACTTTAGTGCCTTTAAGTCATAACAAGCAGAGGTTTCCAGTTTGAATAAATTCGTTATATATCTTATCATTGCCTCCCGGAGACTTTAGGCAGCAACAGCAGAATGCGACCTGATATGCAATTTTGATGTGTCAGTAATCTTGGTTGCTGCAGAAGCTCACGTGATAAGGGTCACGTGTTGATTACGCTAGTATGGTGCTGAGAAAAAATCTAACCTTTCTATATCTGATTTTTTTTTGAAAGCGAATAGTGCTTTTTCGATTTATCACGGTTAAAAAAATATTTCACCGTGAATTTATCGAAACCGTGAATTTAGCGAAATCAATTGAAATTTATGATATTTTGAGTAATATCAATATGATTTGTACTGTCCATTCTTTAGCATAGCAACTGTTCGAATAATACGTAAATTATGCTCCAAAATCAATGAAATGTGTATTTCACGATTTATTTTTCTCAAAATTATGACACGTTAAATTGGCTCCGTAAAACATTAATTTGTATTGTGCCGTGCCAAATGAATGTTGTGAAAAAAATATGACACAAATAAATTGTAACAGATATTACACTTGGTTGTCCTATCCAGAAAATTGATCAAACAAATTGAGTTCATAAAACTATAGGGACCATTCATTAATGATGTCACGCGTTTATGGGGGGGAGAGGGGGTTAGCTTGAGTGTGACATCACATTTAAACTCAAAAATAAATAAATAAATAAATAAATGAAAAAGTCACATACCTAACCACAGAGATCAACTAAGAACTATTTAAGATATTTGCATCATTAATTTATAGTTCTATGATCCCTTTTTTTGCTTAAGATTGGTTTTAGATAAAATAAATGACAATTTTTTTTCTCGCTAAAAAAACATAATGTTCGTTAATTCTGTTTTACCGTGCATGTTCATTTATGATGGACAGCGCAATTTCATTAATTTTTAGTGTCTCTCAATCCAATCAATACAAAAGTTGTGACAAAACGTGAATAAAAATGCTCGGCTATTGTAACATGTGGAGAAAATTTGGATTGCGAATTGATTGAAGAAAAGGAACTAAATATTGATGGTCTTTCAAAAATTATCCATGATGCTGAAGTTACTGTCTCGGATTTCTATGTCGTCGATATGCAACTCCATCAGCAGCATCCTTGGACTAAAAACTAAACGCCTTTTCTAGTTATCTTCTATAATCTTCTTTTCCTTTTAGTTTCAGTTTTTCTTTCAGTAGAATCGTTCTTATTAGGAAAAAATGCATTTCTAACAAATTTCTCGATTTTCAATCAATTATTACCAAAGAAGGGGGAGGGGATATAAAAACGTGACGTAATTAAGGGGGGGGGTCAAGGAAGGAAGTTGTGACAGCTTGCGACAAGGGGGAGGGGAGTCAATTTTTTCCAAATTTTGCGTGACATCATTAATGGATCGTCCCATACACATTAAACTATACATATGCAAGGACACAAGGCACAAGTGAAAATTGCTTTTCAAATACACTTTCTACAACTGCAAGTACATTATTCGTGATTTAGAATTATTTAAAAAATAAGCGTGATAAAAACGAAAAAAACGTGAGAAAATCGAGCGTGAAAGCACTGTAATTCAGAGAAGAAACTTGCTGGACTTTGACGTGGGACTATGTTCTTTTTTCTATACTGGTATACATTCTGTAAAATTGGAAATGAAACTGGCAAATGTTCCGTCAAATTTCAAACGTTAATGACAGAATAACCACATAATGGATAACAATATCCTATATTTTGTTAAAGAGATAAAATGTTTGAAAATTTGTTTCGATGACATGAATGACGGAATGAATATTAAGATATTGTGTAAATATCATTTATTCAATACTTTGACAAACGATGTGAATATCAAGTTAAAACATTGCCATCTAACGTTTAATGACACATATATCAAGGTTGATGTGCTAGAACTATGTTAGGTTTTATGAGTTAAATTTCACCACGATCTAAATTCCATAAAAAAAGTTATTTTTTGGGAGGAAGCAAATATTCGAATGTTCGATGCATGCCATCCATCGCGATTTTAGCTTACGCCGGTTTGCTAAAACGCTGGCAACACAGCGGGCAAGGCGGTTATTCTCACTTTTCGACCAGTCACGCCAGTGCCTCTCTGGTGCTCTCTCGCGCTCACAGCCGGTTTATTTAATTTTTTTTTTCGTCTACGCTTTTGCCAGCCGCCCTCATTTTTGTTCTGATTGTCGTCAGGACTGGACGCTCTGAAATTCGATACATTGGTGCTATTAGAATTTTAGTGAATTTGTAAAATAGATCTTAAATTTGCACATTAAATATAAGGCTAATCGTGTACATAGCGTACTTACTGTATAGATACTACAACGTGTTCGGATTGGACTTAACACCTACAATTATGTAAGTACTTGAAGCTAGTCTGCCTTCATTTTATGTCTGTCTTGATTATAAAACAGAGTTTTCAGTTATAAACACTAAAAGTTGTCAATTTTTCAATGATACCCCAAAATCAAAATGCACGCCTTGAATCTGCTTTTTTTCTGCAGCGGGGCACTCTGTCTGCACGACAAAAATGAGGTTATGTTCACTTCTACCGCGTGTTCTCATCGTTTGAAGGTCAAAGCCCTTTGCGTGAGCGAAGCGACTGTTACTGCGAGTAATTGTGTCTGCCAGCCACATAAAAGGCAAAGGAGAAGCGCAAATTCTCGGCAACCCGAAAGCGTGTGCGCGGTCATTGAACCCGTCTTCTCATTTCATTAATGTTCACTACCCAGTGTGTCGCATCCGTTGAAAAAAAAAAATGCGTTCCATCGATTACTTCCATTCTGTGGGACCTTTTCTAAGCGTGGTGCTAGAGTAAATTGCCATCAATTTGGCAAAAGAGCAGAATTCGCTAACACCACCTATTCACTATACGGTGGAGCTAGATAGTAGCTGCTACTACATGACTACACAAATAAAATACTTTTTTTTGCTCAACCACGTGAAACTGAACTATTTTATATATTGTTTTCAGGGTAACCAGGCCCAATTTCAAGGTAACAACCCAGCGGCGGCCAACAAACGTTTCAAACAGGAAGATGGTCAAGTGGTACGCCCCGGCCAGGTGCCGAATTTCTACCTTAATCAGCAGCAATTGCATATGCTGCAATACCTGCAGCAGAATCAAACCACTTTAAATGCTCAGCAGCAAAATTTGCTGCAGCAGTACGCCCATCAGTACCGACTGATGCAGCAACATCAGCAGCTTCGTCTGCAACAACAACAGCAACGGAATCAGCAAGCTCAGCAACAAGCCGGAGCAGCCGCCTTCCAAGGACAGCAGATAGCAGCAGCCGCATCTTATGGATCGCAAACTCAACCTCAGCAAACGGGACAGTTGTTAGGTGGTAATGGAAGCTTCGCAGCAACTGGACAGAATTTTAAAACCACCGCTGGAACATATGCCGGCGTTGGAAGCTTCCAGAACCAAGCGAACGCGGCTGCGTTCACTCAGTTAAGCGGAACCAATCAAGCAGATCTAGGTAAGAAATCCAAGTCAGTAAATTTTCACCAATGTTCTCGTTGTGAAATGATCCATACCACTTGGTAAATGAACATTTTACTCCAAAAAGCATTGGAAAATCAACGTGAAATTCAATGAAAATTGAATGATTTGAATGACTAGTTTTTTTGAAAATTTCAAAGAATTCTAATTTAAATCCAACATTTACAATTTCATATCTACGACATGACGGCTGTTATAATTTGTTCTATTTTCTTTTGCAGATCAAGAATTGCAAGCCTTACTCTCGTCCAAGGATGATACTGCCACCTTTGCCGAATCACTCCTCAAACAGTTTGCTTCCGATGATTTGGACATCAAGGACATTAAACAAATCGACCAGCATGGCCAAAGTGCTGTTGCACTTAGCGATTCAGGTGTCGGTCGATCAGACAGCGAAAAGTCGCCCACGATAAAGGCGGAATCTACCTCAGCCATGGCTGGTGGCGGGGCATCTGCGATGGCAAACTCAGCTGCTGCAGCTAAGAGACATCTGCTGGCGAAGCACGACATTAAATTAGAGCCTGTCATAAAGATCGAAAAACTTTCTGAGCCAGCACTGAAGCCTGGCTTCAGTATTGAAATGACCGCCAAGGAACTTCTGCAGGCGGTCAAGAAGTCCGATCTCAAAGACGTCCCCGCTATCTGTTCGACGATGGTGATGGACTCGCCTCCTCCCGCGCCTCCAGAATGCCCACCACAGCGACTGACCCGCGAACAACTGCAACCTCCCACGCCATCGGTTTTTCTTGAAAACAAAAAACACGCGTACAGTCCGCAGTTGCAAGAATTCTGCTTGAAGCATCCCATTGCGGTTGTGCGGCAGCTGGGAGCTGCCCTCAAGCTCGATTTGGGACTGTTTTCAACCAAGACTCTGGTTGAGGCGAATCCCGATCATAGTATAGAGGTGCGAACGCAGGTGCACCAGTCGGCCGACGAGAACTGGGATCAGTCGATGAAATCGAAGGTATGGGCGTGCATTTCGCATCGATCGCACACGACTATCGCCAAGTATGCCCAGTATCAGGCGTCGAGTTTTTCCGATAAGATTAAGGTAAGTTTGGTTTGAAGGGATTGGTTCTCCTATTCGAAAATATTCCAAATGATGTTTTGCTTATAACTTTCGTTCTACTGAAAAAACAAAATCTGCATGAAGAATCACTTTATTCAAGCACTGATGGCTTATAAGAAAACAGAAAAAAATTGTCATTTCCATTTGAGAAAGACAACGACGGTGTAATTTTTATGCTTATTCCTTGCAGGAGGAACGTGACAAATTGGCTGGCGTTCCGCTTACCAACTCCGATTCGGACTCGAAGGATTCGATAACTAACAGCAATGGGGCTGGTTCGGGCGGTAATAACGGCAGGCGAAAGCGCTGCAAAAACGGCAATAAGATGTTGCGTTTCGGCACCAATGTGGATCTGTCGGATGAGCGAAAGTGGAAAACCCAGCTGACGGAGCTGCAAAAGTTGCCACCTTTTGCTCGGGTTGTCTCGGCTGCCAACATGCTTTCCCACGTGGGTCACATGATTTTGGGGATGAACACGGTGCAGCTGTACATGAAAGTGCCGGGCAGCCGAACACCGGGTCACCAGGAAAATAATAACTTCTGCTCGATTAACATCAACATCGGACCGGGGGACTGCGAGTGGTTTGCGACACCCGATTCCTACTGGGGGGGCATTCAGGCACTGTGCGAGAAGAATAACATCAACTATCTGCACGGGTCCTGGTGGCCAGCGCTCGAAGATTTGTATGCCGAGAATATTCCGGTGTATCGATTCACACAACGACCGGGCGACTTGGTGTGGGTTAATGCTGGGTAAGTTTATATTCGTTCGATTTTTTTTGATTACTTGCTTATTGAACAAAATATGGTCTAATAGATGTGTGCACTGGGTACAAGC
Organism: Wyeomyia smithii; assembly: GCF_029784165.1. NCBI lineage: Eukaryota > Metazoa > Arthropoda > Insecta > Diptera > Culicidae > Wyeomyia > Wyeomyia smithii. Next base: position 98,807,192 of record NC_073696.1, read on the forward strand.
GATAGGATGGTGTAACAATATTGCATGGAATGTTGGACCTCTAACTGCGCGGCAATATCAGCTGGCAATCGAACGGTACGAATGGAACAAACTGGAAAACTACAAGAGCATTGTTCCGATGGTACACCTCAGCTGGAACCTGGCCCGCAATATCAAAGTTTCTGACACGAAGCTGTTCGACGCAGTGAGGTAAGTTTAGCTCTAGATTTATAAACCAGTTTGATTATATGATGAATAAAATCCTAAAATAAAACTAACTTTCGTTCTACCGAACAAATCGTGTAGATTTCGGAGTAACTGATTGTTCCTAACGTTGTAGAAATCCAATCATAATATTGCGAGATGCTTACCATTTGTGTTATTTTATTTATTTCACAGAACCTGCCTAATGCAAACCATGAAGCACTGCATGCAAGTGCTAGAGTACGTGAAATCGAAAGGTATCGAAGTTCGATTCCACGGACGAGGAAAGAATGAGGCATCCCATTATTGCGGCCAGTGCGAAGTAAGTTTGCTTACAATATTTTAAACTATTGGCATTATTTGGGTATTCGGCTGTCACTGCTTCTTCTTTGGTGGTTTTGCTGACACCCCTTCGTTTTAACAAGATGATGCCAGAGAAAATGGCTTTCGAGGCGTTCCGTGTTCTGTCGCTTCCGACAGAATTTGGCTGCATGAATTCCAAACATTTGTGATATAGCGAACCCAATACGGATCATCATTGCTTATCGGTCTAATTTTCTACTTTTCAGGTGGAAGTGTTCAACATTCTGTTCATTCGGGAGCAGGAAAAACGCCACGTTGTGCACTGCATGGGCTGTGCACGAAAGCAAGCCCCAACGTTGCAAGGCTTTGTCTGTTTGGAAGAGTACAAACTGGCTGAGCTGATGCAGGTCTATGACGCGTTTGTACTCCACCAGCCGCCTCCACTGTCCATCCAGCCGCCGTCAGTTCCAGCGCCTTCCCAATCCCCTCAGCAATCCATCTCGATGTCTATGGTCACTGGTCAGCAACAGCAGCAGCAATCACTCCCAGCATCCTCATCGACCGTCACCATCAGTTCGTCTTCGTCCAGCTCATCGATCGGCGCTGTACCGACTAGTTTACCCTCGGGCAGTAGTAGCAGTAGTAGTAACGGAGGTAGCGGTGGGCCGATCGTAACCCCGATACAGCTCTCGTGAAAGGTCGAGGAAATGTACCAGCAGGTGATGATGGAAGATAACGACTAAGATCAAGGTTTGTTCGTTTGTACGTTTCAAGAGTTTATTTAAGATTCAGTTTAGTTCAATTTTTTTTGACACTTAATTTTGAGGCGGTGTGCCTCACAAGAAAAAGACTTATCTGATCCATCCCAAAAGTGAAGAGATAGAAAGTCGAACATTTTCATTTGTGAATATTGCTCTATTGTACATATTCAAGTGTCGAAAGTTTAATATACTAGAATTACGACGGGGGCTTTGATCTGCTGATCTCGAATGAAATACACGTAATTATTTATGCAACCAATCACTGCTTTACTAGCCTGTACATTATCTCGCGATAAAGCGCCGCGACAGGATAAATATTTAATTCACATAGAACAAGATTACAGATGAAGCGAACAAGTTTCCTTAAATCTAAGTAGTTTAATTTATTTTCCTAAACAGAGTTAGGAGAGTGCAAAGATTTCACAAAAAAAAAGAATGAAAAGGTACACGTTTCCCAAACCGATTTCGCGTAAAGCCCGTTGGTCTGTTTGTCGTTACCGACCGGAAATGAAATGATCCACTTTTTGTTTGCTTAAAATGCGTTACCAAATACGACCAAGAAAAAACACAAAACAGCAAACCCGACCGTAGAATCGAACAATGCAAAGTAACAAAAAACAACAAAGCCACTAGTTTTTTTACACTCAGATAAAAACAGCAGCATCAGCAGCGAGCAAAACAAAGCAAAAACTCAGGAAAACTTACGAAAAACGTTTAAAGAATTAGGAAATCGGAAATAAAAAAAAAAAAAATAGTAAGTTAACATTTTTGAAGTGACAACATTCATTAAACCATACACTATCTCGTAGTAGGCACAGTCGAAAACTGGGAGGAGGGCGTTGATGAAACCAGTTTGCGAAAATATTATATTTTTCTATCTCAGAAAGCTAAACAGAGGAAAATACTCTGCTACATTTTATAGACGGGAAAAATCATGATTAACATTTACATACAACATAACATACACAAAGCATTCAGCATCAAAAGCATGTCTAGGATGGAGTTGGAATGACGGGCGCGCTAAGCTACGTTGCGACTAAACGGAGTAATGAGATGTGTGTAAACATGTGCGTTATGCGTTGGTTGCTGTTTGTCGATTTACTTTTTTCAGATTCTAAGGCAAATTAGTTTAGTGTGGAAACTAGTATGTTTCGACGTGGGACTACTTCTAACTTTGACGGTACAAATTCCAATTGCTTCGCGTGACATGAAACGTTACCATAGGGTTTGAACTACTGCTAAAATCAAAAGGGTTCTTAGTTTTTTTTTTTTGCATCAATCGAAATGTGTATTCTCTATACCTTGTATGATGCTAGGTACATACTAACAAGACATTTTTTGTCTTATTTGAGCACAGCTTGAGGAATCAAAGAAGCAGTTTAAACAAAAATATTTAAAAGAATTGATACCACATTTTTACAAACCAACCGTAGTCCCACATCAAATACACACTCAGTTATGTACACTATCTTTAAACTTTTTTGCATTGCCGTCTAAAATAATTTCTTCTGGAAGGGCGATCACCAATCCACCACTAACAGAACAATTTTAAAATCAAGTTGGAAAGGACGTGTGTCTGATCTCGAAGTGGAACCGTACTTTCACTGTTCCCGTTCACCCACCGGACTAGGATACTGCAAATTGCAAACTATTTAGACAAAAAACAAAACAAACGATCGATTGACTGATTTTATTAAAATTCTCTATTACTTGGTAGGTTTGAACATCGATTCCACGTTGCCGTCGCATCTTCGCATATCGGTGTGGCAGTTATTTTGCATGTTTTAGTTAGAACAATTCATTTCATTAACTCATGTTTGCATTGTTGTACGATTCTTCCGGAAACTAGGCGAATATGGGCATTCAGTCGCGTGCGTACGTGCGAACTGTCTCGGGATTCGATGATAATCCATAAGGTGCTTTAGTTTGAGCTAAGATTTATGTTTACGCCGAGCGCAAATTATTCGTAAGTGTGTATGTGTTTGTATGTATATCAGTGAATGAAAGAGTATAGGACACTAGTTGAAGGAGAAATACAAGTATAGTTAAGTAGTAGAAGGAAATCTAATATCGCATCGTAACCGGTTACGCATGTGGTCTAAGTGTGAATTATAAGCTATATTAGCGCTAAGTGGATAGGAGGGTTGGCAAACGCGGGGATAGGAGGAATCCTAATCTTCATGCCAATGTAGTTGCAAGGTTCAGAACCGGTTAGGACAATTGTGTTTCATATAGCGAAAGCGTGCTCTGCTAGCCGGAGCCTAGGACTGGACAAGGTTAGCTTTTAAGTGTGTCATTTAGTGTGTATAGCTAATTTTAGTCTCCCGAGAGAGAGAGAGAAGGTATAGCAACCAATGAGCAGATAGAAAGATATGTTTAGGCAAGATCAAAAACAGTTCCCTCTCACACTCCACTGCATTTCATTGCAACTACTCACCGAAAACCTCATTTGTTCATATAACGGCATAGTACGGTAGAGCACAACATGAAGCAGCAGGAGATTCAGGAAAGTCATGTTTTTTCGTGGTAATTTAAGGGCATTTTGGCCGAGTAAAATTCAAAATTTAACCCTTTCCAAATTTTTATCAGTTTCAAAATTACGCTTGGTACGAAAATTGAATAAAAAAGCGCAAACGGACGGAGAAAGCTTTCCCTCTCGAAGTAAATTGTAAAAAGCATGTTTGACGATATGTACTCTCGTTAATAAGGAATGACCAGTATATCACTGCCAGTTAATACTGAATTAATTTCTGTATTCCGTGCCGAAAGCAGGCTGGAGTACTCGGAATGAGTAAATAATGAAAAAATAAAAAGCAAACTTATACGAGAACGCTCGAGAGAGAATGATTAGAAGGATACCGAACACGGTGTAACGCTGTACAGAAATGAGACAAGTAGGACCTCTTGTAAAAAGTTGATTATTACCCAATTTATTCTTATTCATAATTATCACGAAAACCAATTGGATCTAAATCTTAATCGACATTTGATGATAAGGAACCTTTGAAAAAAAAAAAATTAAACCTGATTAAATGAGAATCAAGATTGAACCGAAGCTAAAAACATTTGAGTAATAAGAGAAAAAAACATGTCTTTCAACGTATCGTTAAGGGAAACATTGCAGGATATTTCACACACCTAATACGTTGGTACGCGATTAAAAAAACCTCACGAAAAAGCCATCCTCAAACCTCAAAACACTAGACTACCATGTCATCAATCCAAACACAGGAGCTAACAGCTAAATCAACAATCATCAATCATTTACATGCTAAAATCGGTTATTACCTCCCTCGAAAGTACTAGAGATTACGATTAGAAGCACGTTTGTCGAGACTCTCACAGTGGTAGATACCGGAAGTTGGAATACAGGTTCAATACTATTTTTTCCCTCCGTTCTCGGTGTGTTTGCTGTTGTGACATTACTGTTTCAATTCGTTCGTTTCGTTGTTTTTACATATTGTAAATACAAAGCAAATTGTATCTTTCGGATTTCGATAAACGCGAAAGGAGAGAAAATGAAACAATTATAAAAAAATTACCTCAGAGGAAACAGGAAAGCAGACAAAAAGTAATCACCCTAATAAAACCTGTATATACACAATCCGCAGCAGCCGAAAGTTGCACCACACTTTTGGACGTTTGGCCGACCGTAAAATAGTGGTATAGTAAACAAATATATCTATATACATATATACTATAAAAGAAAAGGAAACCAGAAAAAATTTTACACCGTTTTTGGTTTGGTTAATTCACTAACCAATCGTGACAGTTTTACAGTAGCTTTTAAGAGATCAGAGCAGAGGTAATAATTTTATTTAAAGAAATATTATTTATCGTATGTCATACGTTTGGGGTCGAGCGATTTAAAAAAAAAAACAGGCAGTCCGTATCATCAGAAGGTAATAGTGGACCCGATTTCGTTTTTTTGTTTCAAATACCGCTGAGCGCTACGAACAAAAGCGAAAAGTCAAAGACGCCTCTACACGTTGACGAGTTGTGTAAAAGTGACACCATTTCTTGAGTGTTTAGCAAATGATTGAAAATAACAAGAAAATACGATAGTTGTACGATACACTTAATTGCTAAGCTGGACTATTATCAACTTATTGTATTTTTTTCTGCAAGGAATACATACTCTAGAAGTGAAGATGATTCGAAAAGAGAGACGAATGTAAATGTTTTGTTTCGAGGATCAAATCGGCAATACACTACTGTAGTAAGAATGAAAAATAAGCTGTTCTGGTGTTTTCAATGTGAAATGAGCATAAAAGAAAGGCGTCCTGTGTGTACAGAAATCATGATTTACAATTCGAAATTCGAGAGACCGAGAGTGCGTAGCGCCAGCGCCACTAACTAGAATCGAGAGTGATTATTAAATAGTGAAATTTCGTGAAATTTTAAACTGGCTAATGTTTCGTCAGATATCAAACGATAACAACAGCATAATTATGATGGATAACAATAACCAACATGTTGATGTATAGATAAAACATTGGACAATTTTGTAATACGCTAGTTATTATTTCATTGCTCAGCAGCAAAAACTGGTGAAAAGTTTCAGGGACAAATTTACGCGAACTATGAACCAATCACAATTAAATTATTGTTTGCGTCTTTGAACTAATTTGATGTCTCGAATGTAAAAGTTTCTCAAAAAATTTGAAGCAGCCTTCTTCCTTAATCAATTTGTTAACCTGCTGTTAGAACCTAATAAAAATGATGTCCTGAAAGAAAACATGGTGGTTAAGGTAATAGTACCGTACAGTACAGGTGAAACAGACCCGCATAATCAATAATCATAAAACGTGCCTAACAACTAGTTTGAGATATTGTCACGACTGTATGGGTTGTCGCGAAACTAGATTGATTACGACCAGTGCCTTAGAATATCAATGTTTATTCATGAGTAGATGAATTGAATTAATGTCAGTGTCAGCACATTTATTCTCTGATGCAACTCAGTAACCTATGTTCATTGCGACGATGCACGAATATCGTTTCTCATATTCAATGACAGAACAGTGGAATGAATATCAAAGGCCTCGTAATGATATTCAAAGAAGCTTCGGTGATTATCAATCCAAGTAGTGCAAATCTGTTCAAAAGCTGTACACTGCCCAGTACAGTATAAATGGTCGAATAAGTTAATTTTGATTTTCACTATTTTGATGATTTTTATTTTTGACGATCAAAATATCAACACGAGTGTTACAGTTTATCTTGTCGGTGTTCACCGGTTTTTTGGTATCATGAATATCAACGGTCGCATGGGTAGTATGATTATCAATATAAAGACGGCTGAAAATCGCTGCTTATGAATATCATGACAGTGAATATTCTCAGCACTGATTACGACTGTACGGGTTATCGCGAAACTAGATTGATTGACTTTTGTTTATGCGAGGAGCGCCGGTGGTCTATCATTGCAGCAATACACAATTTCTATTCGTGTGCAATCAAGGAAAACCTGCACTGTTAGTGATGGTGATTAGTAGTTTATTTCATGAATGTGGTTACTATAAAAACATAAATCACTCAACAAGAATTTAACAAATAAAAAATGAGTATTTTTTATTAGGTAATATCAACTCTTCCACTTATACATTGTTTCTCAATATTGTTTATCAACATGAAAGATTTTTAATGACTCATTTTTAAGCGAGTACTCGAACTTTTTCTCTAATGTTCATGAGGTTCTGCACAGACTAATTAGCAACGAATTTAGACGCTCTTGTTCGATCTCATTTGAATTTTCCGCGGTATCCGCTGACTCAACATGTTGAGCCAAAGCACTATGGAACGTTTTCATAAAAGCAGGCGGACAAACATATTATCATTTTTTCGACACTTCTGGTATTTTTTTTACTAGTCATGAACAAAACAAGTTACTTAGGATCATTTGTGACTACATTACGGTCAAATTTTTATAGAGGGGAGTATTTTATGAAATAAAAAGAGGAAATAAAACATGGATTCGGAATCCAGCCCTTCTCCCTTTCAGTGACTGCCCCACCATTTCTAATAGGCTTCTGCAAACCTCTAATGTGTGTAAGAAACATTTGTGTCAGTGCGTCTTGAACTGTCCTACAGATCAGACGTTTTTTCGGTTGCTTGTGGACTGGTCTTTGACTTCCTATAGCTTCAAAGTTTGTGTTTTGTCAGTGTGTCTTTCAAAGACTACCTGAAAATTATTTCCCATCAGTCTTTCTCAAGACTACCTACTTTTGAATTTAACATTTGTTTTAACTTTTTTCATATCACCTGAAATGGCTGGACGGAAAAAAAAAACCTCGCATCGCTGCGGGGAGGAAAAGAGAGGCATCTCTTTCTGACACTTCGAGTGTCTGTAGTGACAATCCTTTTGATATTTTGCCTGAGCAAGAAGCTGGTGAAATGGAAGTTACCAATAATGAAACTATACAAAATATAAAATCTTTAAAAAAGGAGAAAGTTCCACCTATTGTGGTAACTATTTCTTCTGAATTTAATATATTCAAAAAGGAACTTTCAACGTTTGTTTCTGACGTTAAAGTTACCTATCAAATTGGCCGTAGAGGTGAATGCCGCTTATTAGCCGACTCAGTAAAGGGTCGTGATCGTCTTGTTCAGTATTTAACTGACAAGATGTACAAATTTTTTACATATGACACCAAGAACGCCAAGCAGTTCAAGGTCGTATTGAAAGGTCTCACCAACGATCAAACCGTTGATGAGATCAAACTTACTTTAACAGAATTACTTGGCATAGCCCCTACCCAAGTAATTCTAATGAAACAAAAATCACGAGGCGAAAACAGTCAGAGAACTGGAATTTCCCTTGTTAATTATTTAATTCATTTTAACCGCAATGAGGTTAACAACTTAAATTTTTTTGAAAAAGCACATGCTTTGTTTAATGTGCGTGTAAAGTGGGAAATTTATAGGAAGTATGGCGGAGGTGAAAAGCATATCACCCAATGCCGTACTTGCCAACGTTATGGCCATAGTTCCAAATTCTGTAACATGGACCAAAAATGTCTTAGTTGTGGAGACTCTTCTCACAAAAAGGACACATGTCCTGTGAAAGAGAGTAAAAATTTTCGCTGTGCGAATTGTAACGGCAACCATATGTCAAATTTTTATCAATGCCCAGTCCGTTCAGCAATTGTTAAAGCAAGGCAAGGTAAACAAAATTCAATTTCTCAATTAAAACCAACTTCAAAACAAAATTCTCCAAGCGTACCAGTGACGCATAGTTTACCTGCTCCTTTGCATACCCGTTTAACTTATGCACAGGTTACAGGTAGTTCGAACATTATACCGCCTAGTGTTGGTAGTTCGAAAATGACCGTTAATATGGGTAAGCAAAACACGCTAGAAAATAATTGTACACCTATTACTCCAGCTAATATTGCTGCCGAAAATATTTTTTCTAATGTCAACTGCCTGGGGCCTATTACGGCAGGTAAACTTTCTTTTTTGCAACAGGCAATGTTCGATCTTATGAACGCCATGTTGCAGGCAAAATCAATGTTTGAAGCCATTCAAATAGGCACAAATTTTACTATTAAAATTGTTTCTAATTTAAAATTTAGCAATGATTTTAAAGAAAACAATTAAAATATTAAATTGGAATGCTCGCTCATTGAAGGCCAATGAGAATGAGCTTTTTAATTTTTTAACAGTAAATAATGTGCATATTGCAATTATTACTGAAACATTTTTGAAACCTAACATAAAATTAAAATATGATCCCAATTACGTGGTTCATAGATATGATAGGATTCAGGGTTCCGGCGGTGGAGTTGCAATTGTTATTCATCGCCGAATCAAACATCGTGCTCTTCCCCATCTTGAGACGAAAGTTATTGAAACTTTGGGAATTGAAGTTCAAACTGAACTTGGGATTTTATTTATTGCCGCAGCATATTTACCATTTCAATGCACACGCGAGCTTATTTTAAAGGTGATTTACAAAAACTCACCAGAAATCGTTCGAAATTTTTCATAATCGGCGATTTTAACGCTAAACATCGTTCATGGAATAATTCTCAAAGTAATTCCAATGGCAAAATTTTATTCAATGATTGTTCTTCAGGATACTATTTTATTTTGTCTCCGAATAGTCCTACATGCTTTTCTTCTGTAAGAAACCCTTTAACAATTGATTTGGTGCTAATGCTAACAGATCAAAGTCATGTATGTAGTGATTTGATCACACATGCTGTCTTTGATTCTGACCATCTTCCAATAACTTTTTCTTTATCACATGAATCAGTTTTAAACCCTATGAGCTCTGTTTTTAATTATAACAAGGCTGATTGGGAAAGATACAAAACTCATATTGAGAGAAATTTCAATAATGAGCTTGATTTGCAAAACGAAGTGAATATTGATTCCGCTTTGGAAGCATTAAAATGTGCAATTGTTGATGCCAGGAATTATTCTGTTCCAAAGGCTCAAGTGAAGTTTGATTCACCAATAATTGACGAAAATCTTCAACTTCTAATTCGTTTGAAAAATGTCCGCAGACGTCAATATCAACGTTCTCGTGACCCTGTTTTTAAAACTATTTATAAAAATTTACAGAAAGAGATTAAACATAGATTTACTCTTCTGAGAAATCAAAATTTTGAGACTAAAGTTGAAAAATTGAAACCATATTCAAAACCATTTTGAAAGCTGTCGAAGATTCTTAAGAAACCTTCAAAGCCTATTCCAGTTTTAAAAGATGGTGAACGTTTTCTTGTATCCAATGAACAAAAGGCTCAAAGACTTGCTCAGCAGTTTGAGAGTGTTCATAACTCAAATTTGAATTTTGTGAGTCCAATTGAAAATGAAGTCACACGTCAATTTGATTTAATTTCTTCCCAGAATTTTTTACCTGCAGAAATAATTGAAACTAACTTGAATGAGATTAAATCAATTATTAAAAATTTCAAAAATATGAAAGCACCTGGTGACGATTAAATCTTTAATATACTAATCAAACATCTCCCTGAGAGCACAATGGAATTTTTAGTGAAAATTTTCAATTGCTGCTTCAAAATTGCATATTTTCCCAAATTATGGAAAAATGCAAAAATTACTCCCATTTTAAAACCGGGTAAGAACCCAGCTGAAGTTTCAAGTTATCGACCAATCAGTTTGCTTTCTTCAATAAGTAAACTGTTTGAGAGAATTATTCTTAACAGAATGATGTATCAACGAAAATTCAGTTTTTGCAAATGAACAGTTTGGATTTCGCCATGGGCATTCCACAACTCATCAATTGCTCAGAGTTACTAATATGATACGAGCTAACAAATCTGAAGGTTATTCCACTGGAGCTGCTCTTTTAGACATAGAAAAAGCATTCGACAGTGTTTGGCATAAAGGTTTGATTGCGAAATTGCAAACTTTTAATTTTCAAATTTTCCTAATCAAAATTTTAAAAAATTATTTTACTGATCGAACTCTGCAGGTTGTCTATCAGAATTCAAAATCTGATAGATTTCCTGTCAGAGCAGGTGTACCTCGAGGTTCAGTCTTGGGTCCAGTCCTGTACAACATATTCACTTCAGATCTTCCTGATTTGCCTCCAGGATGCACAAAGTCATTGTTCTGCGATGACACAAGCATTTCCGTAAAAGGAAAAAGTCTTCGTGTCATATGCAGTCGATTGCAGAAAAGTTTAGATATTTTTTCTTCCTACTTGCAAAAGTGGAAAATCTCTCCCAATGCTTCTAAAACTCAAATGATAATTTTTCCGCATAAGCCTAGAACTTCTTTCCTCAAACCAAACAATAATCATGTTGTCAAGATGAATGGAGTTATCTTAAGTTGGTCCGACAAGGTTAAGTACTTGGGACTAATTTATGATAAAAAACTTATTTTCAAAGAGAACATTGAGAGTATACAAGCCAAGTGCATCAAATATACGAGATGTTTATATCCTCTCATTAACAGGAATTCTAAACTTTGTTTAAAGAACAAACTTTTGATTTACAAACAAATTTTTAGACCAGCAATGCTTTATGCTGTACCGATCTGGTCAAGTTGCTGTTCAACAAGGAAGAAAACGCTCCAAAGGATTCAGAATAAAATTCTGAAAATGATTTTGAAGCGTCCTCCTTGGTTTGGTACACTCGAATTACATAGAATTACTGGTGTTGAACCATTAGAAGCTATGTCAAATAAAATTATTAACAATTTTCGACAAAAATCGTTGCAATCCTCAATTGCTACGATAAGCTCTCTTTATAGCCAATAAGTTAGCAATTAAGTTAGTTGTAAGTTTACTTCCCCTTTTTTGACAAGTAGGTTTAAATCCCTACGAATGATAAGTCCTAATTGCGAAAGCAAACAAATCCTAACAATTAAAATTACAAATTTCTAACAGTGTTGAGAAGTCACCATTTGTGATTGGACATACATACTCATTATTTACTAATATTTATCATAAATACTTAAGCTACTAACAAATCCCCCCTTAAAAAAAAAAAAAAAAAAAAAAAAAAAAAACATTTGTGTCAAGTCTGGTGAATATCGATCAAGGCGTTCTAGAGTTATAAATATATCATATATTCTAGAGTTATATAAACAGAAAAAAACATTTTTTCTAAAGTGCTCAATTTTGCTGCAAAAAGCAGAGATTGATCACTTGCCAAAAAAGTTATATCCGTATTTTTTTATTTGCCTGTTAGGGTGTCCAGTCTTGAAATAGGGTGACAATAAAAAAGCGACATGGCTTTTTCCCTAATATTTAAACATTTTTAGCAATGGTCTAAAATTTGAGGGATTTCCAACTATGTGACAGAAATAATAAAATTTAATTTACTGATGGTTTGAAGGAATGAAATAGAATACCAAAGTTTTCATTTTTATTGTGAAAATGCCACGTTTTTTTCATATTAATATAAAACAAGTCTTACAATAGTTGTAAGCTGCTGAACTCTTCTGAAATTGTTAGTAGATACCTGAAACTTGAACAAATACAGGATCTTAGCCTTGGAAATCTTGGGAGTTGGAAGATACCAACCGACAAAGTTGCAAATAATGAATCTTCTCATTTTCTTCATTTTGTCAAACGGTTTGAATCGTTCGGTCGCAAGTAATCGCAGCTGAAGGTGTTAGTAGACACCTGAAACTTGAATAAAAACAGGAACCTAGCCTTGGAAATCCTGGTAGTAAAAAGATGCCGACCAACAAAGTTGAGAATAATGATGTTTTTCTCATTTTATTCTTTTTGTTATTGCTTATCTCTTTTTCCAGTCATTCTCCTGAAAGCCCTATCACTTACGTTTATGAGAATATGATACATTCAATAACAATTATGTTAACATGATCAAGATTTTTTTCTTCAGATTTTGAATATTTCCTATGAAAAAATTTTTTGGTTTAAACGCTTGGTCGCAGCTAGGCTCTTTTGAAGTTGTTAGTAGACACCTGAACCTCTAAAAAAACAGGAACTCAGCCCAGAGGCTCTTGGGAGTAAAAAAATGCTGTCCAACAAAGTTGAAAATGATGATTTTTTCATTTTCTTCTTTTTATTGTGCTTTATCTTTTTTTTCGCCCATAGAACCACATACCCTCACATTTTTCTGAAAGCCTAATCAATAACGTTTACAAAAATATAATACGTTCAATAATTATTCTGTTATTTTTTAGAAGGGCATTTTTTTACCATTTTTCATCTTTATATCTCGATATCTCAGGTAAAGTACCTGCTACAGTCCTAAAATTTGAAACTTTTCTTAGTTAGAGTGTCTACTGTTTGTATAATATAGAGAAATAGATCGGCGACAGTCTCTTTTTCGATTTTTGTCCGCCTGAAAGCCTATAGTGATTTCGTGCACATTAGAAAATCATAGTTTTTAGCAAAATGCGTATGAAATTTAGCGTCGAATATAAATTTTTAATTTTAAGAAAACTTTAAAGTTTAAGATTTCCAACCTAATCCCCCTTTAACATTTTTGGGTCTATTATGCATATATTATGGGCAGGCTATACAAGTTAAATGCTAATTTTTATTAACTTTATGAAGAAATTTCAATTTGTGCTGTAAATGCTCTTCTCTTCATAACTCTGGATTTCTCGTGAATTTTGAAACGAGGTTTCATGGGAGCAAAATTTACAATATTTGACATCGGTAGCAGTTTGACTTCTTATCTGCACAAAATTTTTAAAATATTCAATACAAGTAATGTATTAAACAGCCTAATGTAGCTCTACGTCAACATTGCGGTCGTGGTTTTGCGTACAACCGATGTGATTTTTTTTTGAAAAAAATCGATTTTCTGGGCCTTACAAATTTTTGAGCTGCGGCCAATGAAACATATGGGAAAAATTGCCCCCCAAATTCGTTAAGCGGTAGGGCTCAAAAGTTTCGTCTTCTCAAAAAATGTCCTACAAAATTTCAGCTCAATTGGATTTGAGGAAGTAGTGCTTCAAAGCGGTAAAAGTTTCAGCATTATTTTTTGATTGGCCTTTTCAGTTTTTAGAATCGTTTTTCTTATATAAATTTTCAAAAAACGGGAGACAAAATTGATAGAAGAAAAAGTTTTTTCCTTTTTCAATCAAACAATGTCATTTTCGTACTTCAAATTTCATTAAGACAAAAACTGTTTAATTGTCACCTTATTATGATTTATAAACTATAAAGTAACTCTAAATCGGTTGTTTTGAAAGATAGAAAAAAAATCCTTTCACAAAGTTGCCTTGAATTAACGGGCCAGCAACATTTTTACCAAGCGTCTCCACCGATTTAACAATGAAAGGAGGCGCACAGCTATCATTCTCGTTGGAGTAGGTGGGAGCTTTCGACGTATTTTTGAAATGACTAGGGGCACCAACATTCACAGGAATGGTTAAATAGCTATTACTTTTCATTTTTTTTCAGTTTGATCAGAATTTTGAACACATCATTTTTTTTGTTTATCGGCCAGTGTAAATAGCTCTAAACCAATTATTTTGAAAGATGGAAAAAACCTTTTTTCCACAAAATTGCGTAAAATTGACGAGGCTACAACATTGTAAAACATCGTTCAACTCTATCTGCAAAGATAAGAAAGTTAGATGCTGGATTACGCCGAAAATTTGAGGCACCCTAATTTGTGATTGTACTCCATCATTTTGCACAATTTTGCAGAAGTAAGTTTTGTAATAAAATATCACTATCGAGCTCTAGATCTAAATTTTACAATGCACTCGTTTCCTAGAACGCTGTCGACTGGTTAACCAAGCGTTTCCACCCATTTAACAGTGAAAGGAGGCGCACGGTTATCGTTCGTGTTTGAGTGGGTGGGAGCATTTGACACGTTTTCGAAATGGTACCAAAATTCACAGGAATGATTAGATAGGTATAATTTTTCATTTTTCTTCCAGTTTGAGCTTTAGGATCGCTTTTTTCCGGCGACCTGTGTTACCCTTGTGAGGCGTTCTAGGCCTTTATTGAGCACGTTTTTTTTTCAATAATTTCAAGTTAAGTCAAGCCTTTTAGGCTTTATAAGGCGAATAAATTTCTCATTGAGCTTCTAAGTAGAATGGAATTGAATATTAAGAATAGGTTATGTTTCGTTTTAATTCTACTCCAGAAGTAGTAGTGGAATTACATGGAAACATAACGATTTGCAGTAAAACTTTTTTTTCGGCGTTTTCTAACTTTCATAAGTGTTCTACGATGAGTTCCAACTACTTTTGAGAATTATTCCCTTAGGTTAATCTTCAACGGCATATTTCACTGATTTCGTGTTACCACGAATCATTTTCGGTGAATCGTTTTTGTCCATCAGAGGCATTATAACGAAGCAACTTTTTTTCAAATTTAATTATTCCTAACATTTTGTTGGCTTTGCGTTTTTAATTTTTTCTTAAATTTGAAAGCACGTTTTGCCAATTTAAGCCTAGATTTGAGTCTGTTTTCACATTGCACACATTGCATTATCCAACCTCTAGCAATGTGTTTAACCTATTCTATGCTCAATTTAAAATCATTTTCTGATCTTAAGAATCAGTTATCAGATAAACTTAGAATCATCTTCGCCTAAAAGTTGATCTTTTTAAGTGTTTTTATGAAGATTTGATACGCATAAGTAGGTCCTTTGTAATCTAGAATGTAGAATTATTTTATCTCACAAAAATGTTCGTTTGCGATGTTCGAAAGTTATTAGTTTTACTGTAGTTTCATGTTTTGACAATATACTTAGTCAACAATTTCCAAAAAAACCTACTTAAACACATTTTTATCCTGACCAGAATGCATTCGAAGGATACCTTAAATCGATTATTTTCAAAATAACTTACCGTGCCCGTAGAATGCTTCATATCTGGAGGCGCGGCAGGTTCAAAGGTGACAGATTTTCTATGAATTTCTGATTACGTTGGGGCACAAATATAGGACATGCCATTGCTGCCGATGGACTATAAAAGGGATGCGCGGGATTCGATAGAAACTTTTCGTTCGAGAGTGTGAACCAGTGCGGGAGCGAAAAAGCATGCGGACCACGCTGCTGGTTAGTGTCTTGTTGTTTGTGTGGCTGGAACTTCTGCTAGCTTGGCAGGAAAATGCTGCCGGTGTTGATAGGATTCATGAAGCCTTAGTAGCTTATAAAAGACCTTCGGTGGAGCAGTACAGACACAAATATTTTGAACTTTCTAGTGAACAATATATTTTCGGTGGATTCGAAACGGAAAATGAAACTCGGTACGAGAGAAATAAACGCTTCAGTGATCCGACCTTTCGAGGAAATCCTAAAACTCGGGAGCAGGTTTGGGCTAAGAATTTTGCCCATGTTACCGTCAGTGATATCCAAGCGAAATCTTTGGTGAAACTTCTGATTCGGGTAGTGACCAAGTACCTGTCAGCTTGCATTCCGATAATTCTTTTTGATGGATTCGTGGAAAAAACGGAAAGCTACATCATGGAATCGCTGTTCAGTGATTTTCCTTTGACCTATACCTGTGGTAAAATAGGACCGAATTACACCTTGGAGAATCCGCAAATGCTGCAGGCGTCAACATCGAAATGCCGTAGATATATTCTTTTTCTATCGGATGCCATGATGACTAGGCAAGTGATTGGACCTCAGCTAACAAACTACGTTATTGTGATTCCCCGCTCCAGCCAGTGGAAGTTGCAGGATTTTCTTTCTTCGAAACAATCGCGGGATATACTAAATCTGTTGGTTATTGGGGAATCTTACTCTACCTTTAAGAGCACCAACCAGGAGTCTCCTTATGTGCTATACACGCACGAGCTTTATATTGACGGGTTGGGTTCGAATCGACCTACAGTGCTAACAACCTGGATGAATGGGAAATTTTCCCGACCAAATGTGGAACTGTTTCCGAAAAAGATTCGGAAAGGATTTTCCGGCCATCGTTTCACGGTTTCTGCCGCCCATCAGCCTCCATTCGTGTTCAAAATTTTGTCAACCGATGGCGTTGGTAATATCGCCATTCGTTGGGAAGGTTTGGAGATGCGTGTGCTGCGCACTTTGGGAAATTATCTGAATTTTACCTACGACGTTAAGGAACCATCAAAACTCAGCCTCGGGTATAGCGGGTGGTTGGATGTATCTAAGTTCTAATTCTAGAGGTTATATTTCAGATCGGGGGATGCAGTAACGGACGAAATTACACGTCGTCAGGCAGATATCGGGGCTGCTGGTACGTATGTAACAAGTGAGCGAAACTTCGAAACCGAGATGAGTGTATCACATTCAATGGATTGTTCTGCCTTCGTAACACTAATGTCTTCGTCTCTGCCAAGATATCGTGCCATTCTGGGACCGTTTCAGTGGCCAGTATGGTTGGCGCTGACGCTTATCTATTTGCTAGCTATTTTTCCGCTGGCCTTTTCCGATAAATTAAGTCTCAGACATCTGATAGGTAATTGGAGTGAAATCGAAAACATGTTTTGGTACGTCTTTGGCACCTTCACTAACAGTTTGTCCTTCACGGGTGAGAATTCTTGGAGTAATACCAAAAAGACGTCAACCAGGTTACTGATTGGTGAGTAGCCTTCTCCTCCTTCGTCATGTGGGTCGGATTTGACACCTTTGATTTTCATTCCACAGGTGCATACTGGGTATTCACGATCATCATAACTTCCTGCTACACGGGATCGATCATTGCTTTCGTTACGATGCCGATACAACCGGATACGGTCGATAGCGTCAGTCAGCTACGGGCTGGATTTTATCGTATTGGCACGCTGGATCGGGGCGGTTGGGAACGTTGGTTTCTCAACTCCAGCGATAAGACAACGGAAAAATTGCTGAGAAAGTTGGAGTTCGTGTCCAGTTTAAAAGAAGGGATCCGCAATGTGACGGATGCGTTTTTTATATCCTATGCGTTTATTGGCTCGAAGGCGGAGCTCGAATATCTCGTACAGTCTAACTTCTCTGATGAGTAAGTAAACTTTTGGTGTATTTGGGGTAAAGGAAACACTGCAGGTTTGTTACACATTAGAAGTATGTTGTCAAAACTCACGAAACTTAAAAGCTTATTTATGGAAGATTGTTGGGATGAATTGTTGCGCGGAGCGTATCTGTTTCGTAAGATTTAGGCAATCGTCATTTTGTAATTTTATGGGGTTTAGTATTCGACAATAGTATACATACTCTAAGTCTAAGAAAAAAAGGCTTTAATACCTAACTTACTTTTATGGCGACAGATCGTAAAGATCCTATAGTGAATCCAGAATACGTCTTCACAATGTGCTTGCGCCACATTCTATCTTCTTGTTTGCCACCGAGTATTGATCGCAGGATTTTACGTCTGAATACCCCAAGTGCTAACTGATCGGCCTCCTTTTACGTCCACCAATTATGTCCGTAGAGCGCTAATGCACTAAGGGACATTTTCCTACAGGCTAGCGGAGAAAAATATTTTCAGCATTTTTTAAACACTAGTTTTTTTTTTACCACAAAAGATCAAAACAATGGTCACAGTGGTCCAAATCTTACAAAAAAAACACTAGTTTTTCTTTTTGTTGAAATCAAAACAAGTTGCTTAAGATAATTCATGACTGTACTGCGGTCAAATTTTGACAGATTTTTGTATGAAAAGTGGAAATTATACATGGACTTGTTCGGAATTCAGCCCATTCCCCTTTTCAGTGACTTCGTTCCCATTTCTCAAACGCGTTTGATTACCGCATGAAGGAGGAGATGGGGGTTTAGTTTTCGTTACTTATTGTTACATAGGGGGAGGGGGAAGTAGTTGAGACCGTATAATATGTATATGGGTCATTCCATACGAAGTGACCACGAAAAGGCACAAACTTGGACACGACCATCACAGGTGTTGCTCAAAGTTGGGAGAATTATTCATCTACTGTTACTTTGGAAAAATCCCAAATTTGGTGTCAATTGGAATACCCCCCCGCTCTGTGGGAGCCCCCTGTTAATTGCAAAGTCACGCATTTTTCGTTCAAAATCTCTTTTTTGTTTTCTTACAATTCATGGACGTAAGATGTCCGAGAAATACTGATGGATGATTTTTGAAGAAAATAAACCAAGGAATCCAGAAAAAATAAAGTTTTGACCGGAAGTGTTGCCAGATAAATTATTTTTGTATTTGAAAACTAAATTTACATTTTTCGGCAAATGCAGCCAATTTTATTTTAAATTTGATAATTTCATCGTGTTCCTTGGAAAATTTCACATAAGAAACAACTACTTTCACATAAGAAACAACTACTTTCACATGAGCCAATCTCGAGATATAACATTTTTACGAAAAAAGTTGTAAACTTGGTATTTAATTTTTTTTTACAATTTATAGACGTAAGACACCCGAAAAATAGTGATAAGTGAGTTTTGAACAAAATAAACCAAGGAATCCAGAAAAAAATATTATTTTTGACCGGAAGTGTTGCCAGATAGATTATTTTTGTTTTCTAAAACTAAATTTGCATTTTCGGTAAATGCAGCTAATTTTATTTTAAATTTGATGATTTCATCGTATTTCTTGGACAATTTTACATAAGAAACACTTATCACCCCGGGTACCATGAGCCAATCTCGAGATATAGCATTTTTACGAAAATAGTTTTGAATTTCGTAATTAATTTTTCGTAAAATGCTTTATCTCGAGATTGGCTCATATTACTCATAAAAAAATTAATTACGAAGTTTACAACTTTTTTCGTAAAAACTTTTTTCGTGGTCGTGTCCAAGTGGCATGTACACTTCGTATGGAATGACCCCTATACATACATGACCGTTTCACGCAATTTTCATAACTTTCAAATCTGTTGGTCGCAAGTCATCGCATCAACATTTTTTAGAATATGTTAGTAAATAAGTAAACCTTGAAAACAAACAAAGACTTATCCCAGGAGCTTTTGCGAGTTAAAAGATATCGTCTAACAAAGTTGAAAATGGGTGCTTATCACGGGAGTCACCGGTCTACCGGTCTGATCAGCGTCTTGTAGATGGTTAATTTGGTGCGGCGACGAATTCTACACGATCGGAGCGTCCTCCGGAGACCAAAGTATGCACGATTTCCTGCCATAATGCGCCGTTGAATTTCTCTGCTGGTATCGTTGTCGGCAGTTACCAGTGAGCCCAGATACACGAACTCATCAACCATCTCGATTTCATCACCACCAATTTGAACTCGAGGTGGGAGGTTAGCTCTGTCCTCTTGTGAAACCCTTCCTTTCATGTACTTCGTCTTCGATGCATTGATGACCAGTCCAATCCGTTTGGCTTCAGCCTTTAGTCCGATGTACGTATCCGCCATCTTCACAAAGGTCCGAGCCACAATGTCAATATCGTCGGCGAAACCAAACAGTTGAACCGACTTTTGGAATATCGTGCCACTCGTGTTAATCCCCGCTCTTCTAATGACACCGTCCAGGGCAATGTTAAACAGTAAGCACGAGAGACCATCACCTTGCCTTAGGGGCCATTCAATAATTACGTAAGCATATTTTTACACTTTATCAAACCCCCCTCCCCCCCTTGTAAGACATCGTAAGATTTTTTAATACTCCCCCTCCCCCCTAGTAAGATCTTACTGCCAGCATATAAAGTTTTTTTATTTTAGTTGTACCATTATGAAGCAAGCACAGTACTTCGTTTCCTCTTCTGTCCTTTATTCGAGTAATTCCGTAATTTCCTTCCATGAATTTTACCGTCCACGCTTTCATGAACATGGATATTTGAACAGCTGCATTAACATTGTTTTACTTACGTAAGAAAATCAATTCACCCCCCTCCCTCCGCTGTAAGATGGCGTAAGAAAACTGCACCCCCCCTCCCCCCTATTTGCTTACGTAATTATTGAACAGCCCCTTAGACCTCTTCGGGTTTCGAAGGGGCTCGGGAGTGCTCCCGAAACTCGAACTACACACATCACTCGATCCATCGTCGCTTTGACCAACCGCGTCAGTTTGTCCGGAAATCCGTAGTCGTGCATAATTTGCCAGAGCTTGTCCCGATCGATTGTGTCGTACGCCGATTTAAAATCGATGAACATATGATGTGTGGGCACGTTATATTCGTGGCATTTCTGCATAACCTGCCGAACTGCGAATATCTGATCCGTGGTGGCGCGGGCACCCATAAATCCCGCCTGGTTGTGCACCACGAACTGTTTCGCAAATGGTGATACTCGACGGCAAAGTATTTGGGAGAGTACCTTGTAGGCGGCGTTCAATAGAGTGATTGCCCGGTAATTGCAGCACTCCAGTTTGTCGCCCTTTTTGTAGATGGGACACACAATACCCTCCATCCACTCCTCCGGTACTCGTTCTTCCTCCCAAACCTTGACAATGACCCAGTGCTCGGCTCTAGCCAGTGTTTCTCCACCGTATTTCAATAGATCGCTGGGGAGTTGGTCCACTCCAGCAGCTTCATTGTTTTTTAGCCGACCAATCTCCTCCTCCACCTCCAGAAGACCTTGCTTGGGCACCAAGATCAATTGCCATACCGTCCTCGCGCTCTACTGCATCGCCGTTTAGATGCTCGTCGAAGTGCTGCCTCCACCTTTCGATCACCTCACACTCGTCTGTAAGGAGGTTGCCGTCCAAGCTCCTGCACATATCGGCTTGCGGCACAAAGCCTTTGCGGGAGCTGTTCAGCTTCTCGTAGAACTTCCGAGTGTCGTTAGCTTGGTACAGCTCTTCCATCGCTACGCGATCTCGGTCCTCTTGCTGGCGCTTCTTCCTTCGGAGGACTGAGTTTTGGCTGTTCCGTGCCTGTCGGTATCGTTCCACGTTCGCTCTCGTACGGTGTTGTAGCATTCTCGCCCGTGCTGCATTCTTCTCCTCGACTAACCGTTTGCATTCGTCGTCAAACCAGTCATTTCTATGATTCGGGGCCCTTGTACCTAGTAGCGCTACTGCAATGCTACCTATGGCGGATCGGATACTTTTCCAGCCATCTTCAAGGGTAGCTGCGCCAAGCTGCTTTTCCGTAGGTAGCACTGCCTCCAGCTGCTGCGCGTATTCATGTGCAGCCTAGGCGTCCCGCAGTTGCCCAATTTTTGGTCGTGGCGTTCGACTTCGGCGGGTGTGCAACACCAACCAGTTGTATCCATGTTTCAACCGGCAGTCTAGTGTAATCATATGACTCGTGGAGGTGTGAGATAGGAACTTGTGAGGGCCGAAGCTATGTTTGACGCTCCTTCCAGGTTGTGAACTCACCATTTGATGCCTGGCAATTTATGACTCATACTGTGAATTTTTGATTGTTTGAGAATTTTCTACTTGCAAGAGGTTTTCTACCGTAGAAAACGTAGAATACAGTTTTCTACGTAGATTACATACGAGTCCCGAAAAATCGCGTAGAATACCATCCCTGGATGGAAGTTGACTTCCCCATGTCGCTTCTCGACCCATCCAGCTACCGCCGTATTGAGTCTATGCGTCCATCTACCCTTGGTAGAGTTGGACCAATCCTTCTGTCATCTAACCATCGAGGATGATCGTTCGGTGTTCTTTTTACGTCGAAATATTTTGCATTTTCTTTGACGATTATGCTTATTGGACCATGACAGCTAGAACGCGCTCGCAACCCTTAGGCACATGAGCCTGTGGAGGCTTTTCATTTTACCCTTGTAACAGGTAGTACCTAACGCCTTTGACCATACTGGTGCTCCATACCTGAGTATGCATGTAGTCACGCTGGCTAGCAGTTTGCGCTTGCTGCCGTATACCGCTAAGCTATTCATCATACGTCATAATGCCGCGATGGTCGTTGAAGTCCTCTTTTTTCTGTGTGGACCCATCACTGCGACCAGATAGATCTAATATTGTGATATTGCCCAGGTATTTCCTGTACTCCGCACTTCATATTATTGGCAGTATCACTATTGATGTAAGTGATACGCTTATCATTCATATCCGAGCTTGTGAGTAAGTTTTACCTTTCCGTTTTAAGCTTACTGCTCCACTAAACCGAGCGCCCCTGTCCATTCTAACATTATCGCCTAATTGCAATTCCCTTGAGAAAACTTTGATACGTTACTCACACAAGTTTTATTATAAAAGGGACTTATTTTTGTAAGAAGGAGAGTCAACAGGAGTACTGTAGAATTCAGATTGAAGGAAGGGTATATGGTGGGGAGCCTGAGAATAACCCATGCTAAAGTCCTTTGACAACCAAATGGCCTGATTCTACTAAGATTCGGCAGAAAAAAAGTCAATTTTTGTTGCACTGTGAATTAATTCCGACAAAACAGCCATTAAACGTTCATAGAACAAGGGAGGCCGGTATCAACGACGGTTCTAGGATTACCCTTATTCTTGTTTTTGTTCGGATCACATTCATACGAGACGAGAGTATCGAACATATTTCTTTTCATTGTTTTCAAATCGAACGTTAGATTACCCAGTCATTTAACCATAAATTTCGAACGTTTTTCGAAGAGCTCAATAAACGAATTTACACACAATTTAGCAATGTTTCTTACGAAAAACCCTTAGACGATTTAATACCTACTGTTGTCTCTTATTTTCCCCAAGATCCGTCAGTAGACGCTACACGTTACACGTCAGCAAGGAATGCTTCTCCCTGTTTGGGGTGTCGTTCGTGTTTCCGCCGAACTCGGTCTACAGGGACAAGTTCAACAATGCGATCCTGTACATGCAGGAAGCGGGAATACTGGCCAAACTGCGTAAGGACATTTCCTGGGACATGCAAAAGACCAAGGACGGTCGGTTTCGGCAGGCATCTGTAGGGCAGATTCTACGCGTTTCCACGGCTGGCGAAAAAGGACTGACCTTGGCCGATACGGAAGGTATGTTTCTGTTGATGGGTGTTGGTTATTTGATCGGAGTTGGGGTGTTGATCTCCGAGTGGGTCGGAGGATGCACCAATAAGTGTCGGGAGATAATCCAAGCGCGAATGGATCGTCGTGGAAGCTTGGGCAGCTCGATACCGGATTCCAACTTATCGTCAGCCAATCCAAATTCAACGCGGCGTCGGCTGAGACCTCCTGGTAAAGAGTACAATTTGGTGGAAAACATTGATAGTGTTTCTACCAATCCGGCTGTCACTCCACAGGTGGCCGAAGACAGTGGAAGTGTAAACTCGCTTAACAGCCAGCCATCGCATCACAAACGGACCTTATCGGGAAGCGTACATGACTTCAGCAGGGGTACATTGCAGGAGCTGTACGATGGACCAGATCGGAGACATTCGACCATAGTTTACATGGACGGAAAGATGATGACCGACGAGGAAGCACGTCGTTACGCGGCTGGCAGTAAGAAGCACCTCAAACCGCACTCTAGCCTGAGCTCGGTAGTGGAGCATGAAGTAACCAGGTTGTTTAAGTACTTGGACGACCTTAACTCTACGCACGATTCTGGCGAGCACTTGGAGAAACATTCGAAACGTCAGTCGGTTGAAGTTGTTGCCGAGGTTAATCAGCAAGCGGAGGAGGAGAGCGAAGATACGAAGGCAGTGGTCGGAGATGAACAGTTTGGCGATACAGTTTTCTATTAAGGTATTACGAATGGACCAATTTCAACTATTTTCAAAGTGCATCTATTTTTTGTCGTATTTTCACTGATAATATCGCATGTATCTGTCACAAATAACGTCTTTCGAGACAAGCCTATCTTTCTAATTTAAAGAAATCATTCGTGTCACATTTAAAAAACAAAACGGTTTTTCTATTATAGTATTTGTGTCGCGATTTGTAATTGTATTGTAGGATTGTTTCTTCAATGAATCTAAAAAATAATGATTAATATTCTTAGACAGTTCGAAAATTTATGTTTTCTTGATCATAACGGTGATTACTAAGATAATCTTTTCATGAGATATTGAACTAATCTCGCATATGAAAAAAATGGTACATTTTCAGACTAGTCCATTGGTGATGATTCAAGAGAAGAAAAAAAAAAACAATCTCATTAGTTTTTATTAAAAATTGTCATGTTTATTCAATCACTTCCGATACACTCACTTTCTAAGTCGACGTTTTCCAATACATGTTAACGATTTACAGTTGTCTCGATTTTCTCTTTTTCACGAGCTATCAGGCGGCACATTATCTAGATACATCTATCATTTTAAACTTCTCCCCTAATGTTTAATCAATTATCGTCTCTATCGGAACTTTTAGCAACATCACTACAATTGCCGCATTGCATCGCCTGCCACTTAATATCACTATTATACAAGTATTTTATTACAAACAGAGTACGAGAATTATATCATCCGAAGCAGACAGAAATGGGGTTCGCAGCTAAAGATACTACACTTATGTATGTGCACACTAGCTTTCATGTGCGTATGAAATTGTCGAGAATGTAAGTTAGTAAGCTTACCAGGTGCGTTCTTATTTTAGTACCGTTTATGGAAGGTCACAAAATACCTAAAAAGATGCAGCCATGGTAAAAGCTTTTCGTAATGCTATGAGTTTGTGAATCTCTGTTGAAATTGATTTAGCATAGGTTTTATGTATATGTGGCAAAAGAAAAAAAACAAAGTGTGGTAAAATAAAGAATCCTTAAGTCTACTTATGTACAAAAGATTGTCCTCCGGTGAGAAAAGAGCAATTCTCACAGGAGCAAATTATAATTTATTGTCTAACTAGCTATAAATATATCACTATCGATTTTAGTGTCATTCTTGGATCGTTTCTCATTTCTTGTATGTTTTGTTCGATTTGCACGTATTGGCCCGCGAATGGTTTTTCGAAAGGTGATTCTCACCTGGTTAGCTGGGTATGCGATCCATCACTTTTCTTGGCTAATTAGAAACAGTGATCAAAAAAATTTAGCTTTTACACACAAGATTAGGGTGATTTTTTTTAAAACATTTTTTTTTTCGTTTTTGACAACGCGATGGATTTGGACACTCAACTAACCAGGACTTCCAGAATTTTAACGTTAAGTATTACTCCTTTGCAACGAAACAGCAGGTAGTGTCTGGTGCAGCTTGTATGTTCGAAAAAGGGTAAACCGGCTGGTTTTATATGGCAGTGCTACGTTTCACCATTTAAGCTTTTGTTTTAGTTCGGTCAAATTGGTTTGTCTTAACATCGTTACATTTGCTTTCTAATTTTAAACTACTGAGTGAGTATTGTTTTTTCTTCAAATATTATTCCGTTTTCACCGAAAGTTCACCGCAGAATCGATCAATGATGCAGCTAATGTTGTATTTACAGGCAAATATACTTAAAATGAAAAGAAAAATCTTACGCGCCTAACAGTTATTGTAATATCAAAAGAACTTCATTCGACTCCCGGGGTGATGAAGATAGGAGGCTTCCGAAAAGCTTCCTCGATGATTCTTTTAATCGTAATAAATTACCAAGTATGCGTTGTTGGTGAAAAAGTGAGTGCGAAGCTTCCATTACTCGTAGTTAATAGTAGTTGTAAGCTCAGTTAGGCATTCGTGAACAGTTTTTTCTTCGTCATCGTTGCGTGAAGATCCCACATTTTCCGTTTCTCTGCAAGGCTTCTAATTCTCTCAATGGAAAACCAAAACCAATCACAAAAAGATCTGAGGTGGATTACTCTTCTTTTAACCTAAAACGGGCAAAAAGGAGAGAATCATCTAGTCTTTTGTTGTTTTTTCATTTGTTTTCCGCTCGGTGTGGGAACTCGGTTGCACTCGGTTTTTCGTCTTCTTTTTTCGACCTTTCCAGGATGACTGATTTTCTTGACTGATTTGTTCTCCTCTCGCTAACGATTGAATACGATAAAAAAATCCCTATACAGAAACACAATAGAGTACCATCGGCGCATAACCCCGTGCGTGTGTTGCGCGGGGGGTCGTCATGCCGTCATCTGCAGACTGTCGTATGACTTAGTTCGTGTCGGCCACCTCGATGTCGTTGTCGATCCGAGACGATCGAATGCCGGTCTTGCCGGTCCAGGGGTAGATCTCCGGGCAGGGCTGGCATGTGCGCATGTATCGCACACCGGACTTGTGCCACAGATTGCACACCTTCGGGTTGTTGCAACGCTTCGGACGGTCCTGCAATGGTTGAGATGAGAAAAAAAAAATAGTTTTGGTTTGATCTAAGATATTTTTTTTAAATTTATCTAGGGGAACTGCTCCATTATTCATCTCATTAGGCCGATATTCACGAAGAATGCACGGATTAAACACCAAATTTTCACGGAATCATTGAACAAATAAACTAAATATGCTTACGTACTCTTATGGAATCGTTAAGCATTGTATATTTAGGAAAATTAGCTAGATTTATCCTAATTTTTGTAAAACAAAACCATTTTTCCCAACACTTCCATATCCATCTCAAAACTGTAATCACTGCTCAATTACCGTAAACTGGGGTGACTTTGATCACTTTTTTTATTGTATCTTAAATATTTTCAGAATATACTGAAAAAATATTGTTTCATATTTTTAAAATAAGTACTGGCATGCATTGAGAAAGATTCAGTCACTACTTCAAAAGTTTAGCAGCAATTTCGCTGTTTTCAAATACGCTCTAGAAATTTTACGCCAATCATCATTCCGGGGTGACTTTGATCACTTCATTATTTTGATGAATTTGGAAAAAACACTTTGCTACTTTCACTAAATTAAACAGCCTAAAACGACTTAAACGAGTTTATAAATATGGAAAGCAATTTGGGGGCCATTCACATACCTACGTGAACAGTTTATGTTGGCGAATGTTCAAGATTCATACAAAAATTTTAGAATATATATGAATGATTATCCACTGAGAGGGAAGGTGGTCTCAAATCATCAAAAACTAGTCCACGAGGAATATGACTTATGCAATTGTCCAAATTTGCATGTTACTTCACGTCTTGGATTTTTGTTAAGAAGAAATATGTAATACGCTGTGGAGATTATTGGGATTCAACATTGCCTTTGAGGAAAAAAATGCAAAAATAACAATGAAATGTATTGTTATAATACTTGTTCGTCTTAAGAACTAATCTGGGAACCAAATAAAAATATTTTACGTATTGCATCTTGTTGTTTTGAATATGCTTGAACCGATTCTTTGTATGCAACAAAAATCGCCAAAATTACACTTTATTATCAATTCATATTTTAGTATGAAAAACACTCTTCAAATAGCAGGAAATGCGTGAATAGTATATCCACACAATCAGTGAAGATTACGACAAATCCCAAGCACTACGAGCGCTTTTCCACATTTTCAAAAAAGAGGTACAGTGCTCAAAGTCTCCCCGGTGATCAAAGTCACCCCAGTTTACGGTATTCATCTCACGACGCCCCAATATTCATTACACTGTTAATCATGAAAATTTACTGCTTGCAAAAGTAGTCTTTTTTGAAAGAAACCTTTAATATAAGAATTGTTAAGGCATGACATCAAAACACATTC
Organism: Wyeomyia smithii; assembly: GCF_029784165.1. Classification (NCBI taxonomy): domain Eukaryota; kingdom Metazoa; phylum Arthropoda; class Insecta; order Diptera; family Culicidae; genus Wyeomyia; species Wyeomyia smithii. The sequence goes on from NC_073696.1 coordinate 98,835,208, forward strand.
ACAATGCGAATATTGTCATTTTGTGTCTGCCTGTCGACGCGTACGGTAAGTCGGGTCTGGATGCTAACACGTCACACAAATTTCGATCAAAACTATCTTTCTCTCGTCTTGTTACGTCTTGTTTGATAAACTGTTTCCACGATTTACAATCGTTGTTCGTTTGTGAGTCGGTCTTTGCATGATGAAGCTAAACTGTGTACTGAACAATTTTGACGTTAACACTTTTTTTCAAGGTGGTGAGAAATATGCTATCAGACACCTTAGAACAGCGGTTCTCAACCTTTTTTTGTCCGCGTACCCCTTGGTGATATTTTCCAAACCAGTTGTACCCCCTGGCTTGGAATGTTCTCGCAGAGTGGGAGAGAGTAGTGGTAAATCATGTGGTGATAGTCTAATTCAGGTTTCAAATTAAACTATGGTTTGTTTGATTGTCATGTCATGTTTTAAGAGCCAATTTGAACAACAAATGAAATAAAAAAGTAAAAAATTGCTTTGTCCGCCATTAAAGATTTTTCTTTCACGTACCCCCTGAAGGCTTTCGCGTATCCCTAGGGGTACGCGTACCCCAGGTTGAGAACCGCTGCCTTAGAAGATAACTCAGAGAGTGGGGTTGAGTCTGCTAGACCCGACCCACTAAAACCTCCAGTCCAGAGCCTGACAAAGTCATTTTTCATTGTAAATTATCAGGTTATAGTGACGCAATGACCCGTCGTTTTCAATTGAAAATCATTTCTTTCATTTTCGAGCACTTTTTGCATCAAATGAAAACTACTCGAATGCTCTTGCATTGATTTGGAAGCCGAAGGGCTTGGAAAGAAATGATTTTTAATTGAAAGTGAAGATTAACAGTTTCATTATCATCTGACGACCGTCAATTAAAAATGACAATAAGAGTTGACGGAGACAGGGGGCTTCCATACAGTACTTCATGTTACAGTTAGGCAGGGAATCTTCGGGAACCAAAGGAAAAGACGTCTACTCTTGCTTGAGGTTGAGCTAGTAAAGAGAAAGTTTAATTTTTCATTTGGTTGCTATACAAAATACATAACAACCAATTGCTGAGAGATTTATGATGTTGCACTCCATCAAGGCGATGGTTGCCTAGATCCGTCAACACTCCTCCTCATCATCATGTGGTCGAATTCTGATTGCCTCTCGAAGTTGTCGCAGCTTCACTGAACCCAAAGCTTTGGTGAGAAGGTCGGCTTCCATCTGCCTCGTGGGACAGTACCGAATGGATACGATAACAGCCTCTAATAAATTCTTCACAAAGCAGTACTTGGCGTCGATATGCTTCGATCTCCTTGTGGTTTTGTCTGATGCTGCAAGCGCAATGCAGCTCTGGTTGTCCTCATTGACGACAATAGGTAACATCAGATGCTCGCCCAGGTCGTCCACCAATCGACGCAGCCACTGCAGCTCCTGCAAGCATTCTGCCAGTGCGATATACCCTGCCTCGGTACTGGAAAGAGATACGCACGTCTGCTTTCTGCTTCCCCATCCAACTAGTCCGCCACCGTACTTGAAAATGTAGCCAGTGTTGGACTTCCTGTTGTCGACTTCTGCAGCCTAGTCCGCGTCAACGAAGCATTCCACCTTTCAAGTAACGAAGCACCCACTTCGCCTCGTTCCAGTCCGCCGATGTTGGTTTGGTGACACGCCGCCCGAGAATGGAAGTTGAGATGGCTATATCTGGGCGCGTATTGACAGCAATGTACAACAAAGCACCGATCAGACTTTGGTACTGTTGTCCATCTGCCAACGAGTCGCTATCCTCCTCCTTTTGTTGTACGAAACCTGTGATCATCGGGACACGAGAAGCCTTGCAGTTTTCCATGTTGAATCGCGACAGGATCTTTAGCACACATGACTTCTGATCCAACACGAACCGATCAGCTTTCCGGCAAACGTGGATTCCCAGGAAAAACTTCAAGTCGCCCAGTTCCGTGATCTTGAAATTCTCGCTCAATGCACCGACCAATCGCATATACTTTTGCATCGTGCTGCTTGCAATAACGATGTCGTCCACGTAGATCAATATGTACATGTACACACCGTCCGTAATCCGCAAGTAGAGGCACGGATCCGCCGATGACGGGTGGAACCCCATTTGCTTTAACACCATATCAATCCACTGGTTCCAAACCCGCGCTGCTTGCTTCAGTCCGTACAGACTTCGCTTCAAGGAGCACACGGTACTCGGATCGCCGTTCGAGTATCCCGGAGGCTGCCTCATAAAAATCTCCTCCTGCAGGATGCCATGCAAATATGCGGTCTTAATATCGATGTGTTTCACGATCAATTTTAGTTTGCTTGCTATCGTCAGCACGGTACGGAACGTGATCTGCTTTACAACTGGCGCAAACACTTGATCGTAGTCAGTACCGAACTTTTGGGAAAAGCCTTGCGCGACCAATCTGGCCTAGTACCGCACAATTTTCCCGGACTCATCTTCTTTGCACTTATACACCCACTTACAGCCAACAACATTGCGATTCTGGGGTAACTTGGCCAGGGTCCACGTTCCGTTGTCACGTAGGGATGCCATTCCTTCATCCATGGCCGCTTTCAATTTTGCACTGGCCGGGCTTGTGATCGCTTCGTTGTACGTTCTTGGCTCTGCGCACGTGTTAACTGCCAGACCAATCGTACCAGTATATCGCTCCGGTGGGACACCGCAGTTCGCTCTCTCTGATCGTCGCAAGCCACCTTGTGCACCAAGAGTTTGCGCAGGTTGCTCCTCCTGCAGCGGCACAACGGCGGGAGCTTTTGAAGGTTGCTTTTCCTGAACTTCCTCCTCGTCGAAACCATGCTCGTCTTCTTCATCAAATTCGAAAAATTCGTCTTTTTCATCCTCGTCAGGTCTACGAATAAACAATGGTACCGCAATATGTTTGTTTTCGTTGGTGGATTCGTAACGATATTGAACGGAGTATGCCAACACCAGTGATCAACAGGGTCAAAAATTTTCAAAATATTATTCGGAACTTGCGTGACATGTTTATTGGATGCCATTGCCGTTCTAACTGCGGTTTGCAGTATAAGAAAACTATCTTCAAACGACGCGATGCGGTGATAATTTGAATTAAGACGCTAAAGGAAAGAAAAGAGTATCTCTTCTTCTTCTTCTTCTTCTTCTCCCTGTGCGAACAGTTCACAAAATTTAGGGCTAGTGAAAAGAGTATCTCTCTCCGTCAATAGAAACAGTCACCAGTTTCATCTGAAATGATCCGATAACCAACAGATGGGAAAGAGAGAAAGAAGTAATTCGATGACAGTAGCCGAAAAGAATCAAATGAAAATGAAACTGTTTGAATCGAGATGACAGCGTGAAATATTCAGTTTCATAGTTTTGTTTCGAAAATGAAGAGCCCTGCTACAGACTTCAGCCCTAGTATTGTATGCTCCCTGAAACTACCCTGGTATTATTTCAGGGAACCGGCTTTTGTACTTGATACACCCTTTTTTTATTTGGCTAACTACCAGGAGACAAAAAGATAGCTTACTTTGGCACTTCGATGGTCATCCCGTCGATTAGTGCCTGGTAGTGCTCAGACTGTTCGGGAAACACTGGACCGCTCTCCAGATGGCTGCGTCCGCGCGCATTCTACTAACCAAATTTTTTGGGTGGTGTCCAGTCTACACACCGCAATCATATCGCTTCTCGCTTGCGCGCAACGTGGGCATATGAAGAACACGTGCTCTGTAAATTCTTCCGCAACTGAGAACTAAGACACCATAGCGAATCTGCATGTCCACTGCCTGGAGCAACCATTGCCTGACAGGATCTATGTAAGATGGACGTTGACTTCCCCATGTCGTCTCGCGACCCATCCGGCTACCGGTATGGGTCTATGCGACCATCTACCATCGGTAGCGTTGGACCAATCCCTCTGCCACCTGATCATCGAGGATGATCGTTCTGTGTTCAGTATACCTCGTAAGCCACGTCTATCGAAGCATTTTGCGTCTTCTTTGACGATGATGGTTATAGGCACCATGTCAGCCAAAATGCATACTGCTCCGTATGACACCGTGCGATATACGCTCGCTACTCTCGGGCATATGAGCCTGTAGGTGCTTTCCAGTCCACCTCTGTAACAGGTAGTAGCTAACGACTTATACCGTACTGGTCCTCCATTATTGAGTATGAATTTAGTCACGCTGGCAAGCCATTTGCGCTCCTTGCAACTTCTCGCTACATGGCCTGCACCTCCGCATCTTCTGCAAAGCTTAGACCAGTCGAGTCCTTTGCTGGACCAGGATCTCTGCCCGCTCTCAAAGCACCTGAAGCAGACATCAGGGGGGCATCCAGGGGGGCAAACCGATCAGCCGACCTTTAGTCTGGCCATCTTCAATACTTTGTTGCCCTCCTCTAGTGGAAGCTGCTCTGTAGCTACCTGGGGCTTTGCTGGGCCCTTACAAAGGCGGATGGCTTCGGTGGTAACCACCACTCCACAATGTTTGTCGAAGGCTTATTGAACGTCGCACCCTTCGATAATCTCGTCCAGGTTCTTAAGCTGGAGAGTAACGGGTGAGCGCCCGAACTTGCACATCCTCGCCAAGCATCTTTTGGGCTACCTTCTTATAGGTAGAGCCCTTTCCCTTTGCTTTTTTGCGGAGTTCCAAGATCATCTCACTGGTACGAGACCGACGGATTGTCCCAACATCCGCGCCAAGGTCTTTGAGCTAGACATTGTCTATCATGTGTTCAAGACTTCAGCGTACCTAAACCCATCAGTCTTGAGAATGAGCGCGTCATTCCTACTCTTCCAACTGTGGCGTTTTCCACACCGCGTTTTTACCGCTTTTTGTTCACTACGGTAGTTTATGGATCGTTACCCGTAGTTCCACCCTTCTCTTTCGTGGATTGAGTTGGCCCAGTTGACAAGCCAGCCTCTAGGCTTAGCTCCATCAACCATCTCCGCCGGGGATTGCCTTGTCGTTTGTGCTAAGCAAACCTCTGCGAAGGTTAGCACGTCCGTTTGCACGCATTTGGAAGCGGTGGCGCTTTTTCGCTTATAAGCGAGATCACGCTGTTTAATCGCTTCCTCTGCTGCTTGCGCAAGCTTCTCCGCATCCTTGGGTCTGCTCAAGATTTCAGCGAACTGTACTATTAAGTATTTAGATTTATTGCTATGTTCGTCCGTGAACTCGAGTTCCTCCACTAGTTGGACAGACACACACCTAACTTATCTCGGCAAACTTCCCAACAGCTAAACGAGCTCGGCGAAGTTTTCAACAAATGTCAGCAATATATTTCGACGAACATTCAGCAAATATATCGATCTACCAGCATGTATTGACATTTTGTTTGCCGAAGTTTTTGAAAATTGTGCCGAAAAGTTGTAGAGCGTTTCGCTGAATTTATCAGCTGTTGAGTTCTCGGCAATAAAATCTAAGTGTGCAGAGCTTCCATACTCGGGAGCGTATTCATCTTGTTTTTTACCGTTGTTACTAGCATGGTGATTTGATGTCATGGTGCTCCGAGTGCTCAGAGAAAAGAAAGAGATACGCTCTTTCTGTATCGCCGTCGTTGAAGTCACCCTCGGCGTACCCGCATTTGCACCAACTCTGCTCGGTGTTGCTTTAGACGTACCAACATTTCTTGCGTTTGCTGGTCTCAGTGAAGACCGTGCGATGCCGCCTCTGGCGAATGGGTGAAACGACCCATCAACCTCTACCGTCGTCTTCTGTAGAATTCATTTCAATTTGGATGGATCCCCCTCCCAGCTGCTATTCTTGTCCATAGTGGAGTAGTCGTCTATGTGGCTCCATGGTGGTTTATGCCGAAGCAGTGAGGTCCAGTGAGGCCTTATGGGCAACTATAACGCTCTCGACCGGTGTGAGTCAGGAAAGGGCATCGAGTCCTAAGACTAGTTCCCCCCTTCCTGATCCTTCTCCTGCCTGATTCCCACCAGGTAATGGTTGTGGAATGGATGGAAGGATTGTCAGGTTTTACAGGAGTTCTGCATCCGTTTGCTATCTCACCATTTCAAACCGTTGTCACACGACTTCACTAAGAAAATTCGGTGCCAGGTGCCGTTAGAAAGGAAGGCCTTCCGACAGAATTTTTTAATGTCGGGATCGAGTGGCTGAGGGTACTCGCATACCAGTGCGGTTTCCGATCGGGACGATCTACAACGAGCCAGATGTTTAAAGATGAGAACACAACTTGTAGGCACATCATAGACTGTTTAAAGACTTCAAGGTGGCGTACGATTCAGTGCAACGGAACGAGTTGTGGCAGATTATGGGCCCTGTTACAGAAGACGAGTCATATCGACTCGTCCGTGTATTTCAAATGAGACGAGTTGCTCGTCGAAGCTTCTGTAATGTGGTCTTACGGATGAACATAGTTTGTTTTGACGGTTTCACATCAAACGTTAGGACAGCGGGCGAAATTTTAATAACGTTTCATTGTCTGGGGCGAGGGAACGGGCCATTGCACTTGTTATTCAATATAGTCCTCGAAGATGCTATACGAAGGACAGGTATGCACAGGAGCGGCACCACGAAGTCTCACATGCTTCTAGGCTTTGTGGACGACATCGACATTATCGGTGTTAATCGTAAAGGAAGCCTTTTCGGGCCTAAGAAATGCTGCGAGCATTGAATTCACCATAAACACTGCTCAAACGAAGTACATGGCGGTTGGCAGAGAGCAAGGTAGGTAGTTCTGTGGGCGTTGGTGCTGCGCTGGTGGTGAATGGGAATATTTTCAAAGTAATTGATGAATTTGTTAATCATAATAAAATCGCAACTTGTGATATAGACTGTTCCGAAAATTATAAATACATCTTCTTTCTTGAATAGAACAAAAAATACAGGATTTTCGGGTTGGGATTATTTTTCGTAGGATACGCGAGTTCTCTAACTTTTCTCTTAACACTACTCATAAGCTTTTGCACAGTGTGTTCTCCGACCATTTTTACCACTTTAAGCCAATATTTTTTAAATTTTTCAACATTGTCCGCTGGTTTGACATATTTCCTCAGCTTTGCCTTTGTCAAAGCCCAAAAAGTTTCAATAGGGCGAATTTCAGGGCAGTTTGGAGGATTCATCTCTTTTGGGACACATGTGACATTATTTGTTTTATATCACCCTAGTGCATCCTTAGAGTAATGGCAGGAAGCAAGATCGAGCCAAAAGTTTGGAGGATTGTTATGCTGCTTAACCATGGGTAACAACCTTTTCTGCAAACACTCACGTAAATTTTACCATTCATTGTGTCATTCGTAATGAATGGACGAGATATTTTCCCACATTCACAAATGGCCTGCCAAACCATTACCTTCTTGCCGAATTTTTCGGTGTAAATGGCTTTCACTGGTCCAGGGACATCCTTTCCCTTCGGTGATGTATAAAATATCGGTCCTGGCAGAGTCTTATAGTCCAGTTTTATATAGGTTTCGTCATCCATGATAACACACCCCATTTTTTTGGTCAGAAGTTTGTCATAAAGCTTCCGAGCTCTCGGTTTCACAGATTCAGCTTGTTTTGGATTTCGTTTTGGCTGCTTCTGCTTCCGACGGGTCTGCAGACCCATTTTTCCCTTGGCACGCATAACGTTACTTGCCGAGGTTCCAAGCTTTCTCGCCACATCTCGTACTGATACTGAAGGATGCCGCTTGTAGTATTCCTTAACCTTTTTGTCCATTGTGGGATCAACAGGCCCGGGTTTTCTACCACGTCTTGGGGCATCAGTAAATGTGCACTCTTCACAATACTTCCGCAATGCGGTTTGAACTGCTCCGACACTTATACCTTCTTCTCTGGCTAATTTTCTTATAGAAAGACCACTCACGGTGCCCCATTTGTGCACAATTCGCTTTCTTTGCTCGGGAGAAAGGCCACGCATTTTCAAAATTTCGCACTAAATGTTAGAAAAAATGACAGCATCTGTTTCTTTTGGATGTGAACAACAGGACGCATCTAACGTTTGGTTGAATACTGCACGTTATTTGAAATGACGGTTGATCGTAAGTGTATTTATAATTATCGGAACGGTCTATAACAATGTGAGTCGCGTGGTGAGGAGGCGGATTGCGGCTGCAAACGGTACACGAAATTGCGTAGCCAGCAAAGGTCCAAAAGTCTACAGATTCGGCGGAATTTGCGCTCAACAGGACGCTGATCCTCCTAGTGGCGCTCTACAGAAATGAATCGTGAACGTGTGAAGAGAGGTGCTCGAGCATAGAATACTGCGATCAATAATCGATGGTAAACAAAAAACCAAACCAAACCAAAACCAAATCTTGTTGGCGTATTCTGGATTAGGCAGAGGATCTCTATGATCGGTAAAAGTAGGTAAGGATATGCCAATTTTTGATTATCTTCAACAAAGGGAAATCAGAACAGAAAAAATTGAAATAAGATGGGATTTAGAATTTGTCCTAAATATTTCTATTATTGACAGAGTTTTTTTTTCGATGCATACTTTAAAGACTTTGGGTAATTTTGGACTCCTAGCTCACTTTCAAGGCTCCCATTTCGTTTACTGTCGACAAAGCCTCTAGAGTTCTGGGATTGATCTTCAGGATCGCCAAAGAATTTACGGATATTTCTTGCCTCAAATCGTTGTATTGCGCATTATCTCGTTTTATATTAGAGTACTGCTCGGTTGTCTGGACTCCTCATCACAACCAGGGATGTCCGATATCCGTAGCATCCCTTGTGTTATAATTTGCTTATTTCACATAACCATGCCCCTCCCCAGTGCAAAAGTTATTTGAGCGAGCGGTGTATACACCAAGAAAAATTTTTCTGCAATATTTTATGAAGCGATATTTTTTTTTCAATATCCGCATGGTATGATGCGGATGCGGATATGTGATTACGGATGCAGATGTTGATGCGGATGTCAATTTTCATGCGGATGTTCCGCGTTTGCGGATGGAGATATCCGTTACATCCCTAATTACAACAATGGCGTGGAAAAACAGAATTAGTTCAACGGCTTTTTTGAGATTTGCTCTTCGTAAACTGCCATGGACGGATCGATTCCGTCTACCAAGCTATGAAAGTCGCTGCTTATTATTACGTTTAAAGCCTCTGTCTGTCCGTAGAGTCACGGCCAGAGCATTGCATGGCCGCAAAAACTGTCCTGGCCTCTTGGAATAACTGAATATAAACGTGCAAACTCGTGCCCTGCGAAACAATTCGATGCTACGATTGCCTGCTCGACCAATCAATTACAGTAGTTTTGGCGCAATAGTTGGTCTACAAAGATTATTCAACAGAGTATTCGCTCTATTTGACTTTAATTTATCTCGAACGCTTCTTCGTCGGCGATATCGTTCATTTTTTTTAGGATCTGACTAGTTCAAATGTAATATTATTGTATTCCCCTTTCGTTATATGTGTTGACTCTCTAAAGATATTTTTATTGATAGCTTCAAGTTACACCATTGGGGCACCTGCTTGCCTGTTGGTGAACAGAGCAAATAAATAAAAAAATAAATAAAAATTGAAGTATAGTACAGAGCTACCCATTTTCGAATTGAACAAATCTCTTCCTTTCACTTCATGTAATGTTATAGTCAAAAACTGTGTTCATCTTGCCGAAAACTAAACGACCGTGTTAGTTTTCAAGCTTGATCATCATTGTTTACCAATTTCGGTCCTCAAAAACACCCTCAATTAGTTCGACTGGCGAAGTTCGACTTTTCAAATTGCTCGAAAATAAACCCACTCGTTTCACCTGTCAAATGGTTTCGCTACATGACGTTAAATGACTGAAAATACTTTCTTTGACATCTGCCACCAGGCGAGCGTATCGTGTTTATTGACTTTGTTTTGATTGCCTCCCGTGAGGCTTTTATTTGACGAAAAACTGCTCGAAAAGACAACCTTAGACAGCTACTCTTTAAAACGAATATTTTGGGCTCTGAGGTAGTGTAATGTGAATAATTTTTCGCGATTGAACAATTGAAATTTACAAAACGCGAAGAACTTTTTCAATACTTTCAACTAGGGCATACACAGTACTACACTAGGGCGTCAATTCTGGGAAATTTTCTGAGGTGGGAAACTCCCATCTCGAATTTTTATGAATTATTAAATAATTTAGGCAATTATAAGAGCTATTTAGCTAGACCCGAAAAAAATCCTAAAAATTTAGATAAATTCGATATGATGGCAGTACTTACGGAATAGTTACACTGGAATGGCTGGAACGAATTCATGCGTGACATGGGCGTCGGGTCGCGTACCCACTGCAGGGCCTGCCAGTTGGTCACGATGTACACATCCTTCATCGAGTTGATCGCGTCCAGGAACTGTATGAAGCCCTCCTTATGGTGCGGCTGCGTGAACCAGGCAGCATGATAGTACAGCCCGAATGGTGCCCGGTTGGTCGTGTAGTGTCGCTCGAAGTTCTTCATGATCATCTTGTACACATTCTCGGCATCCGGTGGGTTCGAGCAGGCGTCACCCATCGAGCAGCGGCCTCCATTCAAATCCTGCCACATCACCATAGGGACTTCCCAAACACCTGAAACGCGTGCAAGACCAGTCAAGCATTAAATCGCACTTTAAAGAAGTAATCGGTACCAACCTGGATAACTCTTGGTCGGACAGGGTGGAATCATACAGTCGTGGAAGATTTTGTAATCCAAAGTGTACGGCCAGCTGGGTGGACGGTTCTCGTAGACCGGCATTGACGAATCGTACGTAAAGTTGAAATCATACAGCATTTTGAACATCTTGTTACCACCAATGGACAGGAATGGAGCACGCATTCCACGGACATCCTCCAGTTTAACGCCGCCATATGCAGAGAGAATCTCCCGCTGGCCAGCTACTTCACGGGCCCACTTCTTCGAAGAGAAAGCCTCACCGAAGCTGTGACTATGGTTCGGAAATAACGCAAAAAAAAAAAAGAATAACAATAAGCTATACAACATCACAAGTACACAAACAACTTACGAAACCGTGTGGGATGCCATCTCGTGTCCATCGGCGTAAAGATTTTGCACTTGGCTGTAATCGGTCCACTCGTGTGAAACGTAGAATGTGGCGGTGATTGGGCATCCGTTCGGGTTGACGCGGCCTCGTTCGAACAGATCCTGGTACAGCTGTTTGTTCAGGTCATTAACGGAGTCATCAAAGGTTAACAGCACGATCTGCGGCACTGATTCGACCGGTAAATCTCCGGGAACATCCTTTCCACCGCAGTAGCAATCGGGCAGCTGGCAGACGTCCTTGCGGCACTTGGCTGCCGTCTTATCCGGTGTCGGTTGTGGATACAGCGGCTCTGGACGCATCGCCGGGTGACGATAGATGTCGATGAATTCCTGCGCCTTGGAAACGATCGTTTGGGCAGGCTTCAGCGTTGGGCGGGCGCGTCTTAGAGGCGAAAAAATAAAAGGGCTTAATTTCTTCGAGGGGTTCTATAGTATACAATGATAACTTACGGCGGATGAGTTCCTCGGTTTGCCGATACAGTCGACTGACCGTCGGTAACATACTGCGGTTGCTGTTGTCCACGATTACGGTTACTATTGCCACCTCTGCGGAAGCATTAAACACGTGACGCCGCAAAGGGATTAGAAATCAGAAAAAAGTGAATTAGTTTGGCTGGAACGTTATTTCCAAAAAAATCCAAGCAACTCTAAGGTACTGGTAAGAAGCTCATGTCTTATGAATGAGATTAGTTGCGCTCTGAGCTACGACTACGTAGAAACATTGATTAACGAAACGACGACTAGCGGCTTAGTAGACAGAGCGTTAATCCAGCGGAAAAGCTGTGTTAACGTTGTGAGAGTGGTAGTTGTTAGGGTAAGCTCCGTCCGGATAGAAGCACACTACCGAAGGTGAAAAGTAGTGATGTTGATGAACCTGTGAAGCGAAGCTAATGCAACCTAGTTTTGCTCGATTCACCACCACGAGACGAATCGATTAGTCTACACGCTGTGGATAGTTAGAAGGCCGCTGTCCAGGGACAGCGGCGGTTAAGTAAAGCGTTTCGGAAAATTAGAGACGATTAATCACTCTACGGTGCACTTTCTGAGGGCAGGGTTGTACGCGAAGGAGGTTGGAAAGGCCAGAGAAGGATTGATTTTTTTTTGTAAGGATAAGCAGGAATAGGAAGGAATGTCTATGAATGTTTTCATGATGCTGGTGTATGTGTGAGTAGTGATTGAGGGTGATTTTGTTGGACGATAATGTAGGATACAGTGTAGGATGGTGATCGGGTTTGAGTTTTCAACTAAGTAGTTGGTGATTCCAGCCGCACACTTATAAAGAGAGACAGAATGCTCGAGAAGTACCGGTATTTAATCGCTTGCACTGATAAAGCGTTTGGTTTTAGTAGACACGTTGACATTCTGTTGTTTGTAAAACATGGTTCTCAGGATTGTAACTCAGAGTAGAGTTACATAGGGGCGGACAGAAGCGTATTGTTTCCGGGGAACAGCATCTCTATTTGCGCAATACAAAGATAGTGCTCGGGGTAGTAAGCTTCCTTAGAACACTGCTCAAGGATTACAGTTTCTAGTACTGTTGGGTCTTCGTCATTAGGTGCATTCATTCATTGTTTTCTTCATGATATGTAATTAGCATTATCCTATGATAAGTGCCTGGATTTCTTGATTTTTATGTCAAGTTTTTTTTAAATGTTTCAATTGAGTAAAACAAGTGCAAATTGCAAATCTGAACGTTTAATACATACGTAACCGCAGTAAAAAGTTATTAAAACTTTTTAACACTAAAACTGTTATTGATGGTCAGCCCTAGTTCCTATCTATTCTCACTACTGGACCTAAAATATGGGGGTAACTGAGTAGCCATGACTGAAACGTTTGTTGATAGTTCTTTTAGCAAAAAGGTGCGCAACTAGAAAGAGCGCTTACAATAATTACTGAGAAGAGGAATGGATAAAACTGGATGTCCCCGATATTTTGTTGACGAGCAAATGTATCACTTTTCTGGCTAACAGTATTCATTACCCTGATCAATCGAGTATTTGTTTGGATATAAATTTACGATGCGATGACATACACAACTAATGTTAAAATCGATAAGCTATACGACGAAGATTAGTTTAAGCAATCATCAGCTATACTGAGCTGCCTTATTTTCCTACCTAGATATTAAAAAAAGCTTAAGGCAGTGAGAATACTCGATAACATCTTTTGTTGATTTGACTGAATTTAAAAAACTCATCGGCAAACAACATCAGTTCAGAGAACAATCAGTTTCCAACATTGAGTCACCTTCATACATTTTAAATGATTGAAAGTAGGGTGTTGTATCATGATCGGATCAGTCAGATAATGTACTGAGATTGGACCATTTTTTATATGCGAGATTTCTCGACCATTGAATGAATAACTGTATCAATTATATAGCAGCATCATCGAACAACTTTTTTTGATGATGTTCAGAAGGTTTCATTCAGATTGCTTAAATATTTCTATTATTAAGAGTTTTAAAAAATTAACTCTTTTCGAGCACCATTTGCCCTTACAATTGTTATCATTGTTATCTTATTTTCAAGCAGTGATTTTAGAATCAAATATTGACAGATTGCAGTATATTGTATAGTAATATGCTTATGTGACATTTAAATTCAATATAGAAACACTTTTTGTATGAAATATATGCTTTTAAGCTTGAACTATTGGTGAAACGCGAAGATCTGCTTTGTATTATAATCGAACCAGCATTAAACCATTATCAGACCAGCTTACTTCTGAGACATCACCGCTTCATTTTGCTTATGCTTGATATGCCCAATGAAGGATTTCACGTTTAATTCATTGAATATATGTAAATGATTAAGCATATTTTTCTATAGAATGAAACTCTCAAAAACGACGTAAAGTTCGCAAATTGAAGCACTTCGAATATAACTAAGGTTGCTACGAAAAGATTTATGAAATTGCACCGGTAACTTTCTTCAATGTACCCTAAACTTTGGTTGAAGTTTCAGAATTATGAAATAATTGCTTTTATTCCTTTGAACAACTTCATCAAATAGATGCGATAACGACTAACAAATCAGTTTTGAAAAAATAACAGACAGTGCTTTTGCGAAGAAATAGTCAATTTCACTGAATTGAAATTGCATAGCAGCACTTTCGTGAGATATTCAACAAGCAGATGAAATGCTATGAAAATAAACATTTTAAAGAGAACGATCGGTTCAAAATTAACGGAAAATGAACCAAGAAAAATGAAGCTTGTGAGTGCTTTAGCAGAACGGACACCGATTGTTTTTCCATAAATACATACATTTCAGCAACATACACTATTTTAACTATTTAGTAAGAAAATTTGGCTCGAATTAGTTAAATGTTAATAAACGTTCTATATTTTGAGTGGAATTAATATATATTTATGCTATTCATCGTGGATATTGGCTGAATATCAACTTAACATGGTTTGTCATTGATCGTTTCTCATAATTGTACTTGAATGTAGGTGTACAAATTAAATAAACAAATGTGCCGTGTTTGAAACATGAATATAATTCATAACGTTTTCGAAATAATATGAAAAATGTTCGAATGATCTAATTTGTCAAGCCCAAATTAAACGCCATGCAAGTAAAGCCCAGCATGCGAAGCGGAAAATCGTTTGAAGTCTCAGAAGTACAGTGGTCCTATTATGATACATTTTTTGGTCCGATTATGATTCACCCTAATCCGATCATGATTCAAATTCTATGAACAGAGAAAACTATATATTTGAATGATCGTACGTCGGCTTTGCCAAAAGTTATTATTTCTTCATTTTACTCCAGATTCCTTTAAATTCATGTTTTTTTTTCCAGATAGACAATTTAGTTGCCTACAACTCTTCGAAACACTCCGAAATGGAAACTATTAGGGAAAAAAAGTTTTTCTAACAATAACTTTCTCATTTATTGAATTAAAATCCAGCTTGATATAAATCAAGCACAGGCAAAAAGAAGTGGTGAAGTCTTAGAAGTAAGCTGATCCGACCATGACTCAATGTTGGTTCGATCATGATACAAAACAGGCCCTCGCATTTCACCACTAATTGCAACATTTAGGTAAATATTTCGCACAATAAGTGTTTCTAGATGAAATTCAAATGTTATAAAAGCATTTTACTGGAAAAAAATTCTGCAATCTTTGAATATTCGATTCCATTATTACTACTTGAAACTAAGGTATGCCAGCAATCGAAAAAATCTTAATGAAACATTATGAACAGTCTCAACAAAAGTTGTTCGATGATGCTGGTAAATATTTGAAGTGATTTTTCGTTAAATTGTGAATCAATCTTGCATATGGAAATTTGATCCGATCGTGGTTCATTTTCAAACTGCTCCGATCGTGACACTACCACTCTGTAGTACACGACTGGGGTCGCTTTTTACGCGGGTTGTTTTTATGCGTTTTTTTAAACGGGATATTTTTACAATAACACGGATTATTTTCACTCGATTCGGAAGATTATTTGTACGCGGTATCAAATAAGTTTAGTATAATTATATCGAATTTCATCAGTGCCGATGAGAATTATTTTCATTAGAGAAATAGTTCGAAAATTACAATCAATCTTTTTCAATTTTCCCTTCCAATCAATGAACGCCGCACACTCTCAGATAGACTATATTTCCATCCTTGTAAAATGCTGTCATACTCTGATGAAATATTTCACTTCAAGTTCACGCAACAAAATTAGGCTAAATCAACCTTTAGTGGACCACCTGTCAGATTAAATCAATTTTTCTTAACATAAATCGGAATTTATAAATGTTTGTGATACAGATTGGCTGGACAAGATGATTCCCTTTGAAAATTTTCTGCAAATCCCCCGAGTTTTCTCATAAATTGAGTTAATCTGGCGAGTGGTCCTCTATGGGAAAAAAGTTCCTTTGGTAAAGCAAAAATTACAATCGAATAGCGAGCGTTATCAGAAAGAAACACCAAAATTGATCCAAGAGCGGCCTTCTTCCCATCCATACATTCATACATTCATCAATATATTTTTTAATATATTCTAGTAGCTAACAGATGACATTGCTTTCGTACCATTTATCTAGAGGTAAACTACTTTCGATGGACCACGTCCTTTAGGGGACCACCGGCCAGATTAACTCGATTTATGCGAAAATTCGAGGATTTCCAGAAAACTTTGTTTGGGAAATATCTCATTAAGCTAATCTGCATTAGAATCACAAGTAACATCTGTTAGTGTTTATTTACCTATATCAAGAGAATGAACAGTTTTTCGTCAGGATGGTCCACTGAAGGTAGTGGTCCATCCAAGGTGGTTCTACCCTACATTTTGCCGAATTTTTTTTACGCCTGAGCCCACTGTAATGTTAAACGAATAATGAAAAAACTCAGTTTTGGAAAGTCGAGAAAAGTCTTGATCTTGATTAAAACCTCACAAGTTCGTGTCATGAAAATTACGTTGGAGAAAACTCAGGATCGGAGTCGGTTCATAATGGGTTTAACATTCGGCCTAATATCGCAAGTAAGTCATCTTCAAGTCTTTGTTGCGATTTCTTTCCGGTGAGCCAGAAACTTCACGGTTATGTCGTGGAAACTAGGTAGAGTAAATTAAACTATAGTGGACACCTTTCCTATAGTGGATCACTCGCCATCAATGCGAAAACTGCAGAGATTTTCAGAAAACATTCATCGGGAACCATCATATTCAGCCAATCTGCATCTGAATCACGAGAAACATTTTAAATTCCGATTTATGTTATGAGAAATTGAGTTAATCTGACGATTGGTCCACTAAAGGAAAGGGGTCCGCTATAGGACAATTTACTCTACCTAGTTTGCACGACATAACCCCAAAGCTATGATAGGGTAATTTAAACTATAGACCCCTTTTCTATAGTGAACCACTTGTCAGATTAACTCAATTTCTCTTAACATAGGGTAGAATTACCTTAAATGAACCACCTACTTCAGTGGATCACCTGACGAAAAACTGTTTATTCTCTTGATATAAATTGGAATTTATTAGTGTTTCTCGTGATTCTGATTCAGATTAGCTGAAAAAGATGTTTTCCGATGGAAGTTTTTTTTGGAAATTCCTCGCGCTTCCTCAAACATTAACGGGGTGCCGAAAAAATTTTCAAGATGAAATTCCTTGATTTTCCCGGATACTCCCTGAAATACCATTTCAATTTCTCTGATATTTTTCAGCATTCCGCACAAAAAAGTGCAACGTAGATTAACGCGACTCTAGAATCCCAGTGAAAAAAGTATTCAATCGGATATGGAACCTAATAGTAGAGGTCCCAAAATAGCCTTTTATGCTGAAAAACTCAATTTTTGCACTAAAAAGTCGTTTAAAAAAGAAACGCGCTTTTTCTGTTTTCCCTGATATTCCCTGATTTACCTGAGTGAAAAATTAGTTCCCTGACATTCACTGATTTTCCAGGTTTTTCCAAGTTTTCGAAACCCTGATTGAGTTAATCAGATCGGTGGTCCACTTAAGGTCGTGGTCCACCCAAGGTAGTTTTACCCTAAATCGGAATTTATAAATGTTTCTCCTGATTCTGATGCAGATTGGCTGGATAGGATGTTTTCTGATGGAAGTTTTCTGAAGATCCCTTGAGTATTCGCATAAATTGAGTTAATCTGATGAGTGGTCCGCTGTAAGAAAGCGGTTCACGATAGAATAATTTACCTCATCTAGTTTCTACGGCATAACCTGAAAGTTATGATAGGGTTAATAAACCTCCTATAGGAGACCACTTGTCACATTAATTCAATTTCTCTTAACATAGGGAATTTCTCTTGGATGGACCACTTCCTTCAGAGGACCACCCTGACGAAAAACTGTTTACTTTTTTAAATTGGGTTAATCTACCCGGTGGTCCAATGAAGGACGTGGTCCATTCGATTCGAGGTAGTTTTAACCTAAATCGGAATTTATAAATGTTTCTCCTGATTCTGAAGGGGATTGTCTGAATAGGAAGTTTTTTTTTGCAAAACCCTCGAGTTCTCGCATAAATTAAGTTAACCAAGCGGGTGGTCCACTATAGGAAAAGGGTCCACTAAAGGTTGATTTAATCTATATTCAACATTTTATTTCCCCGACCTATAGTAGACCACTCGTCAAATTAACTCGATTTCTTTTATCATATATCGGAATTTATAAATGGTTTTTCACGATTCTAATGCAAGTTGGCTAGTTAAGATGTTTCCTGATGGATGTTTTCTGAAAATTTTTCGAGTTTTTGCATAAATTGAGTCGATCTGGCAGATGGTCCGCTAAAAGTTCCATCGAAAAACATTATTGTTCAGCTAATCTGCATCAGGATTACAAGGAACATTCGTTAATTCCTGTTCATATAAAAAGAATAAATAGTTTTTCATCAGGGTGGTCCACTGAAGGAAGTGGTTCATCAAGATAGTTGTACCCTAATTGTTCTTTGTCGAAAAAATATAGGGCCGTAGTTTTTTGTTTAACCTTCAAGGTGACACTTTTACATTTTCGTCTTAGAGTTGTCCAGAAACAAACTTATTCTAAATTTCCAATTTTCAAAAATTTATAAAATTTGATTTCAAAAATTTGTAAAATAATTAATATTTTGGATAGCCCTTAGATCAAAATAATAAATACGGGTCCAACATTTTTCGATAAAGAACAACTGATTTTTAGTATGTTCGGAGCAAAAAAAACCCACCAAATGGATTTGTTGTATATAAGTTCCACATACAATTGTAATTGTAATTGGTAAACCGAACACAGCAAAGAATTAGTTAATTACTTGTCCAAGATCTGTATTTCATCATCTATTGCATCATCTATTTCTGAGCTTTGTGCTTCTAAAAATTCGAAGTGGTGGCTCCGCGACGGCCGTTTGTGGTTTCAATACAGTTTCATCTTAAGCTCACTACTTCTAAAATGTTCTCTCATACTCCAATAACATTCAGTGCGCAAATACTCGCATCGGCATGCTCCCGGCTTTCAGGCAACATCCACCTTACAAACCCACGTATCTTTTGGCTGGAGTTGTGTTATTGCAGTAGAAGAAAAATAACTTCATTCTAAAGTCTCTAATCCTGCGAATCTTAACTAACCGCAACCGCAACCATTCCTCCTCAACAACCTAAAACTACAAGCATTCGATGGGAAACCGAAGCGCATGAAGCAGAGCCCAGGAACATCTGTCGTGTCAAATGTTATTTACTCCAGTTCGTCTTGGCTCCGGCCCGAAACGGTCAACCGTGGCCCCCGGCCTGAACGGTTCACACTATGCCCTACATGTCTAATCTAGTGATCCCTGATGTAACCAGCTGAAGATTTTATACCAACAACATATGAATGATTTTTTTTATACGGTTAACGGAAATATTCTACTTCTTATAACAATCTCCACAAGCAGTACAACCCTAGAAGCTCCTCGTCTACGGGAGAGTATCTGTCGGATGGACATTCGAGAGAAAACACCAGACCACTACAATTGTGCTCATCCTTGTTCAGTAGTATGCGTTGGATATGCTGATGTTTGTTTTTGTTGTTAACAGAGCACACTACATAAAATTACTCAACCATAGAGAAAAACAATAAGGTGTTAGGAACTTCGCTTATAAAACCTGCTTAGAGCTTTTGTAGACTGACCAAATTTAAACTACATTTAGAGGTGAACAGAAATAGTAACACAGTAAAAGTAGGTGGAAGTGGATGTGATGGTGACATTGGTGGTAGGTGGTGGTGGTGGTGGTGTTGAATATTTTTTGGCAGCTTGGTAGGTGAATTGCGGTGTGTTGTAAACTTTTTGCACTAAACAGTTATTAAAACAACATTACTAAGACTAATTAGAACAAAACTAGACAGTTGGCACAGTTGGTTTGCGAGAAACTGCTTTTTATTTTGTTTAATCGGTTTTGCTTTGCGTTTTTGCATGGTGGGTTATGAAAATAATAACTAGTATAGGTAGGTGGTAGACTTTTGACTTGGTTCAAGTACCTCGACGGGATTTCGTTGCACTTGGCAGAAAGTGAGTTTTCTGTACATTGTATGCTTTTCCCAGCGGATGGTTTGCTAAATCGGCGTGGCAGCTGTGCGGCCGCAATCGTGGTTTTTATGGCATTATTGACCCTGGATACGCGCGGTGGGAGCTTGTTTATGGAGTATGTTGTGGGTAAGCGAGAGGTGGTGTTGATGGTAGTGGTGGTGGTTGCGGTGGTGGTGGTTGTGGTTGTATTGGTAATTGCGGAGCTGGACGATGGATCTGATTCTTCTGATTCGTCAGAGTAGGCGGCTGAATCGGTGGTTGATGAACTTGTCCAGGCTAGGTTTGATCGTGTTGTACTGATAGCAGGTGCTGTCGAAGTGGTCAGATTGTGTCGGTGTGTTCGTGTGTCTTGATTGTGGTACTGTGATGGTGATGTCTGTTCTGGGGTCTGTTCAGTGGTAGTGGTTGTAGTAGTGAATCGCTTGGATGCCCGATACAGCGGTTTATATGGGCTCGCCGGTCGACTGCTGGTCGTCGTGGTGGACGTCGTCGTCGTGGTTGGAGTCGGAGCAGCGCTGGTCGCCTCGAGGTAAGAGTAATCCACCAGGTACTCCTCCGGTAGGTCTTCATCCTCTTCGTCTGGTACATCTTCGTCTTCTTCTTCTTCGTTACTGGCACTGTCGTCTTGCTGATAGGACAGCAGCTCCTTTTCGGTGGGAATATTCATTTCTGGCATCTCTACAGTCGCGCGGAACTTCTTCGTCGTTGTCTCAGTCTTGCTGTTGAGGGAAGGTCCAGAAGAGTTCTCTTCAGTCGAGGTCAAATGATAACTAGTGTAGTAGACAGGTTTGTCGGTTATTTCAACCACTTTGGCGGGTTCACTATTCGTGTGGAGAGTAACGTTTTCCGGAGAGACCGTAACTTTCTTGAATACTTCAACGCTATCGTCACTAAAACGCGACTTGTAATGTGAAGATTTCACCGGCGATTCTTCATTGTCGTAGCGAGAACGTTCGGTAGTGCTGATTCGGTTTAAATGTGAACTGACCGTGGAGGAAACGCGTCGATCGACGGAATACTCCGTTGAAACGGAAAGCAGTGTACTTTCGGTGTTGGTGAACGGTTTGTTGTTAATATCTTTGCTAGTGAGGTGTGATCTGCTAGAGGCGGTAAGGGCGGTGGGCCTGAGGCGAGTATAAGTACGCCTCGTGGGAATACGGTTGCGAATACGATATCGTGGGGTGGTCACCTCATCGGATGTTTCCGGAGATTTTACCAAACTAAAAACGGGACGGTATCGACCCCGATAGACTTCGGTGGTTTTTGGCACAGTGGTAGAGGTGATGTCCTCCGTAGACGAGAAATGAGCAGGGGAAGTAAATACCATACTTGTGGCGAGAGGGGTTGTACTGGTGGTGGTAGTAGTAGACACAGGAGTAGTAGTAGTTGTTGTAGTGGAGAGAGTTGTGCTTGTAGTAGTACTAGTACTAGTCGTTGTTGTAGGTTCAGTAGTGGTAGTGGTACTTGTAGTAGTAGAAGCTTCGGTTGAAGTGGAAGAGGGATGTTTAGAAAACTTGGCGATATTCGCCAGTCTGGGTGGTGAAGTTATTAGAAAGTAACTCCGGAAGGGAGAATCTCTTGGTGCTTCAGTCGTTGTTCTATATATGTTGGCAATCACTCGAGACGTGGAGTATGCGAACGGTCTGTCCGATGAGGTGGCCTGTCGCTGGACTTCGAGGCTCTTGAAAGGAGACACCACCAAACGGGGATTGCTAGTAGGTTCGAGAGTTTTATTGAGGGCTTCTTTGAATACTAGCCCTCGGCTCGTGAAACTTTGCACTGCTTCGGCAATTTTCCGACTGTCTTCCGCAGCGGAAGGAGGTGGGGTAGTTCGGGGAGGAAACCGAGTTGGAGGAAGCGTTTTGACTTCTAGTTGGTTGCGGTAAGTCTCTTCAACTTTCGACGGAATCAGTAAATCGTCTAGCTCTTGCTCTTCATTCTCTTGAAGTGTGTTCGTTTGAGGACTGGATAGAACATTGTCTGGATAGGACGGAGACCATTCACTCGAGGCAGTCGATTCGGTTTCTTGAAAACTACCCTTTGGTGGTCTGGAGGTAGACCGGACGGACGGGTTCGTTTCACCACGGTCTGGATAATATCGTGATCGCGTTGGAAAAGCAGTAGAACTTGGGGAAAGTCGTAGCACCTTATGGGTTGTGGTACTAGGCTCTGGGGTTGTTGTGAAAAGTGCATCCGATTGGGTAAATTGAATATACCTTGGTGCGGACGTGGTGAGGTCAACGGTCTCAACAGTACCCTTCGATACGGTTGACCTACTGCCAACACCCGCACTCAAGGTTAATCGAATAGATTTATTGTTCTGAAATTGTTCAGGTTTGATTTCATACCGAGTAGGTTGGCTTACAGAGGGCACTGCAGTCGTACTGAACTGTTGATACTTAGGTTGAGCGGTGCTAGAGCGCATCGATTCATCGAAAACGACATATCGTGGTGAAGAGGGCGAAAACGGAACACGGGTTGTCGTAGAAGCAGATGGTGCAATGGCTGCGTTCAACGTTAGCCGAATCGTGTCATTCAATTCCATCTGTTCGGGTCTTACAATGTGTCGTGGGGGCTGTGAAGAGCTCGGACGGCCGGTAGGAAGATTCGTTAGTTCAGGCCGTGAGTTACCAAACTTAGTGTTTAAAGTCAGTCGAAAGATTTCGTCTGAGTCCGATTGGTCCGTTGGTCTTACTCGTGTATGTGCAACAGAGGAAGAAGCTGAAGCGGGACCAGCGTTGGTGGAGGTTGCTATGGTGGACTGTTGGGTAGCGGAAAGCGTGGTACCAAGGGCTTTGAGGAAGGTATTTTGACCACGTGTCCGTAGACCGGTACTAGAATAACTATCGTTCTCTGATGGGGGAGGGACTTTAGTCGACGGTTTGAAGCTTTCCGGCTGTACTTCCGACACGATATAGCTTTGGATCTTTTGACGTTGCGTTACAGGGGTACTGGGAGTGGTACTAGTAGTAGTTGTTGTGGTAGTGGAGGTGGTGGTACTTGTCGTAGTTGTTGGTTTTTTCGTAGTTGTAGTGGAGGTACTTGTTGACGATGGGTAAAACTTTTTGTGGTTCGGGGGGAAATACGGTTTTGGTTGGTCATACGAAAATGGGCTATTTTCGCGTGAACCGGATAAACCATAGTTCGAGGATGGTGAATTAATTGGGAGCAGTTTCTGGGTAATATACTTCTTACTCGACTGATCGTTGCTGCTGTCGTTGTCTTGGGAGTCGTATTCATACCTGGTTTTACTGAGTGGATATTCATCGTCATCATAGTAACTGTCATCGGGAATGGGATGAAATTTGATTTTAGGTGGGACTCGGTTGGGTTCATTGTCATAGGTTTCACTACTCGAGGAAAGGGATAGGGAGGGGTCGGATTCGGTTGTGGTGCTAGTCGTCGTTGAGGATGTGCTCGTGCTGTTCTTCGTGAGTCGGAAGATGTTTGAGCTGACGGTACTGGCGGATCGGCCGGTGGTATAGGAAAACGGAGAAAAGGATACTAGGAGGGGACTCTCCGTAGATGTGGTGGAAGAACCCGCGCGTGCTGCGAGTGTTAATATAATTGATTTGGGAGTCGATTTATTGCTTTTTTCATCCAATTGTGATGATCTGTTGGAATAGATAGCATCGGTAGGAATTTTAGAAATGGTAATTGTAAACAAGTTTGGACATCATACATATAGGTTTCTGTGAGAGGAAAGAGCTAGCAGCGGCGATCATGTTTGTGGGATTTCCGGTAAGAAAATGCATCCAACTATCGCCTTAAATTTCCTACCAAAAAGCCCTCCGGTCTATGATCGCCGCCATCTATTTTGGTTAAAACTCCCTATTAGTATTGGTTATCAACTGATGGACGGTACGGTACTGCTTTAGTTGTCGTTATCGAGAGGAAAAATTATACTGGAACATGCTTTGGGAAACCCAGCGTTCAATTAGTTGAGCATGCTTGAGGGAACAAGCATTTTTTTGTTATTTTTCTGTTTTAAATACATATGTAAAAACACGAAACACGCCACAATGTCTTCCGGATTTCGTTTATCGTGTGTAAGAGTGTCTTGGATTCAGTTCTGATGTTCTGCTCTCAGCGGATGACAGCGCGGTAATGGGATGATAAAATGTAAGCACAGGCTAATGGATATAGTTTTTTTTCTATAAATGGTTTTAGGCAGTATAATAGATAAAAGAAACAAGCACTATTGCTCGAAGCAAGAACAGTCCACTGTAGAAAAAGATCATAGGATGAAGCTTTCACTATGTACGAACACACAAAAAGCAATAAAGGGGGGAGAGTGACCAACAATGGCGCAAGAAGCACTAGAGGTTTTTGTTTTTCTATCCATGAATGATCCCACTACAACTACCAGATGATGTTCCAATTGGTTAAACGGGGGGTTTCCAGGTGATGAATTTTTTATTGAAATTTAATTTGTTGTGATGGCATTCTAAAGAAATAGGATTTAGTGGACCAAACGGATCGTTTTGGACCTGTTTATTACTGTTTCTGTACCTTGGGGTATAGTATTGTAGCGGAGCGGGTGTTGTAGTGATGGTCGTGGTTGTTGTAGTGGTTCTTGTTGTGGTTGTTGATGGAAGTGAGAACGGTTCGGGTGATGTTACAAAAGCTGTCTGATATTTTGGACTGTTAAAGGTACGAATCGTTGAAGATACCAATATCGGACGATCGGAAATAGAGTTCAAATCGTTTCTGTACACGTTTCGAGACAGCCCGCGGGACAAGTAATAGCAGATTGCAGATTGGTTCCGAATTTTTGGGGACATTTGTTTTGAATAATTTTGAAAGGGAGGAAATAGCGGAAATAAACTGTTAGATCTTATGTTTGGTTTCATTTGGTTTTTAAACTTAACGTAATCCACAATGATGAAAATAAAGATTGATAAGAAAAGAAATACTGATCGGAAATACCTGAGCTGGGTGTGTGTTTGTTTCTGATTATAACGATCATCTTCGAGCTGTTTGGACGGGAAGAGATTAGAGTGGTGAATTTTAAACACTTTATGCGAGGGTACAACCTGTGACACGAGGGCATCATCATAATCGGCTTGATAGGATGGCCGCTGTTGGTAGGTAGTGCGGGGAGAAGTGACGTACAGTGACTGATCTCGCTGAGAAGTTGGAGCGACGGTTGTGACCACGGTCGGACGGTAGGTGGACGATACGGTCGGCCTCTGCGGTTGTTGCGATGACTGCTGGTTGTTTTGGTTGTACTGCGGTTGGTATTCTGTGGAAGTGAATGAATGGTTAATAATTGAACGATTTATTTTTTCCAGGCAATCAATTTTTCAACTTATTTATTTTGACAATGGTTCAAGATAGAGCTCTGACGATAAAATTAAAACTCATATTTATATATCAACGATTTAGAAAAAAATCACTAATGGTCATCATTATCATTTTTCAGACGGTCCTAAAATGGAACGTTTAGGTTTTGCTGTCTTTTATTAATGAAAGTTTTATAATAACTTCAAGTTCCTATGAAAAAAATTACGGTGTATAGCAGGTTTTGCAATTTAGCTATTCGTCCCATATCTAAAATGGGCGATCCACATACCACGTGGACAGCTTGGGGGGGGGGGGGGTGTTGTTTGTGTAATTTCCACGGTCCTTACAAAAAAACAAACTCATATTTATTTATATCTGTTCACGTGGTATGTGGATGGCCCCAATGTTTGTTTGATTTTGTGCCAAATAATATCCATTTGTGGGAAGTGTTACTTTTCTTATTTCATTCAAACAAAACGGCAGCTTATGTAAATTTTACACAAATTCCCTGAGCGAAACAACCTGCCGTTTTTGTTCACGTCGCTTTAAAGACTTTAATTTGATTGTTGTTGACGTGAAGGCTGAAAACCTTCGAAGACGCTGAATCAGGGCTTTTCGACATTGCAAACGAAAGTGACAAAAACCGCATTTTCACTGTCTCAAGTTCGAGCGACCTTCTGCGTCAGCGGTGTCAATTTTCAATGAAAGTCCGGTCATTGAAAGAAATGAGATGTCTTATTTAATATCGAAATTATTTGGTTTGAGCCTATTCATTGCATGAAGTCGATGAACTATATAAGCATCTACATTCTCAATCGCTTAAACATCGCTAAAGCAACACAGCGTGTGTGAAATCACAGAAATGCTGCTATCACTGTCAACTTATTAGAGCTGAATGTCTCTCATTCTCAGTTCGTTCGTTGAAAGTTGAAATTCAAAGATTTCAATTTCAACTGAAAATCCTTTCATGACAGTGAAGGTTTGTAGCGCTGCACTGAATTGGAGGATCTATATCAAACGCAGGAACAGCTTGCTGTGGTATGTTTTCGCCTTTGAACAACTGCTATAGCGAAAAAAGAGAGAGAGAGTTTTCTTCATCACATCGTTTACAGGTGATGCAAGCTAAATGCATTACAGCAACTCAAAGAAAATACAGTCATGGGCTTTTACGTCGTCGGCTCGGTCGAATACACACGCTGCGAAAGTTAGCGAAGGTGGGCCCAGGTCGGTGTTATTTAGTATGAGCTGTTAAATCCGAATGTAACCATCACTGTGGTGCTAGTCGTCGTTGAGGATGTGCTCGTGCTGTTCTTCGTGAGTCGGAAGATGTTTGAGCTGACGGTACTGGCGGATCGGCCGGTGGTATAGGAAAACGGAGAAAAGGATACTAGGAGGGGACTCTCCGTAGATGTGGTGGAAGAACCCGCGCGTGCTGCGAGTGTTAATATAATTGATTTGGGAGTCGATTTATTGCTTTTTTCATCCAATTGTGATGATCTGTTGGAATAGATAGCATCGGTAGGAATTTTAGAAATGGTAATTGTAAACAAGTTTGGACATCATACATATAGGTTTCTGTGAGAGGAAAGAGCTAGCAGCGGCGATCATGTTTGTGGGATTTCCGGTAAGAAAATGCATCCAACTATCGCCTTAAATTTCCTACCAAAAAGCCCTCCGGTCTATGATCGCCGCCATCTATTTTGGTTAAAACTCCCTATTAGTATTGGTTATCAACTGATGGACGGTACGGTACTGCTTTAGTTGTCGTTATCGAGAGGAAAAATTATACTGGAACATGCTTTGGGAAACCCAGCGTTCAATTAGTTGAGCATGCTTGAGGGAACAAGCATTTTTTTGTTATTTTTCTGTTTTAAATACATATGTAAAAACACGAAACACGCCACAATGTCTTCCGGATTTCGTTTATCGTGTGTAAGAGTGTCTTGGATTCAGTTCTGATGTTCTGCTCTCAGCGGATGACAGCGCGGTAATGGGATGATAAAATGTAAGCACAGGCTAATGGATATAGTTTTTTTTCTATAAATGGTTTTAGGCAGTATAATAGATAAAAGAAACAAGCACTATTGCTCGAAGCAAGAACAGTCCACTGTAGAAAAAGATCATAGGATGAAGCTTTCACTATGTACGAACACACAAAAAGCAATAAAGGGGGGAGAGTGACCAACAATGGCGCAAGAAGCACTAGAGGTTTTTGTTTTTCTATCCATGAATGATCCCACTACAACTACCAGATGATGTTCCAATGTTCCAAAATTAAAACTCATATTTATATATCAACGATTTAGAAAAAAATCACTAATGGTCATCATTATCATTTTTCAGACGGTCCTAAAATGGAACGTTTAGGTTTTGCTGTCTTTTATTAATGAAAGTTTTATAATAACTTCAAGTTCCTATGAAAAAAATTACGGTGTATAGCAGGTTTTGCAATTTAGCTATTCGTCCCATATCTAAAATGGGCGATCCACATACCACGTGGACAGCTTGGGGGGGGGGGGGGGTGTTGTTTGTGTAATTTCCACGGTCCTTACAAAAAAACAAACTCATATTTATTTATATCTGTTCACGTGGTATGTGGATGGCCCCAATGTTTGTTTGATTTTGTGCCAAATAATATCCATTTGTGGGAAGTGTTACTTTTCTTATTTCATTCAAACAAAACGGCAGCTTATGTAAATTTTACACAAATTCCCTGAGCGAAACAACCTGCCGTTTTTGTTCACGTCGCTTTAAAGACTTTAATTTGATTGTTGTTGACGTGAAGGCTGAAAACCTTCGAAGACGCTGAATCAGGGCTTTTCGACATTGCAAACGAAAGTGACAAAAACCGCATTTTCACTGTCTCAAGTTCGAGCGACCTTCTGCGTCAGCGGTGTCAATTTTCAATGAAAGTCCGGTCATTGAAAGAAATGAGATGTCTTATTTAATATCGAAATTATTTGGTTTGAGCCTATTCATTGCATGAAGTCGATGAACTATATAAGCATCTACATTCTCAATCGCTTAAACATCGCTAAAGCAACACAGCGTGTGTGAAATCACAGAAATGCTGCTATCACTGTCAACTTATTAGAGCTGAATGTCTCTCATTCTCAGTTCGTTCGTTGAAAGTTGAAATTCAAAGATTTCAATTTCAACTGAAAATCCTTTCATGACAGTGAAGGTTTGTAGCGCTGCACTGAATTGGAGGATCTATATCAAACGCAGGAACAGCTTGCTGTGGTATGTTTTCGCCTTTGAACAACTGCTATAGCGAAAAAAGAGAGAGAGAGTTTTCTTCATCACATCGTTTACAGGTGATGCAAGCTAAATGCATTACAGCAACTCAAAGAAAATACAGTCATGGGCTTTTACGTCGTCGGCTCGGTCGAATACACACGCTGCGAAAGTTAGCGAAGGTGGGCCCAGGTCGGTGTTATTTAGTATGAGCTGTTAAATCCGAATGTAACCATCACTGGAGAACGCATCGACTTCAATTGATGCGAACAACTACAATACGAACGGAGGCACGAAAAAGTGATTTTATTGCATGACAACGCTCGGCATCATGTTGTCAATGCACAATGGTCCAGAAATCAAATTTAGGGGGAAATTTGGGTCTCTTTCTTCTACAAAGCTGTTACATATGATAAAGCGCTTATTGAAAAATTATCAAAAATTAGGGTGACCAACATTTTCGATGCAATCAAGTATCTAACTTTTTTATCTTTGTAGATAGGAGAAAATTTGTTCTACAATGTTATAGCTCCATTTATTTTAAGTTACTTTGTAAAAAAGTTGTTCTCTATCTTTGAAAAAACACATTTTGCGCTCTTACTTTTTTATTTCAAGTTTCATCTCTAAACTGTCTTTGAACGACTTTTTAAACTTTTTAAGAGGAACAATTTGCAATGCTGACATTGTAAATATCTCAATTTTACTCAAAGTTATTAATATTTTTCATAGAAAATATGCGTTTTTCATTTGTATGTTATTCTTTTATTATAGCCGTTTATTATCTTTCGTGAATCAGGAAAAAGGGACAATGGTCTACCAACTGCCGTTTTCCTGAACAACGAAGAAGTCATATACATGCGAAGTAATGTGCAACTTATCCGCAGTACATTTGCCGATGTTTTTCTCCTGGACTGATTTGGAGGTCGCCTTCGACCGTGTTGACCATCGCATACTGATTGCAAAACTGAACTGTTTAGGAGCCCATAATTTTTCTAACGTTGAATAGAGTCACGCCTGGTAAATCGTTGCCTTTGCATTAAGCTTGCTGCGGCGAAATCCGCTTACTTTACAAATATATCTGGAGTTCCCCAAGGCAGCAACCTTGGCCTTCTATCATTTAACAAACATAGAGGTCAGCAAGGAACCTCAGTGGACGATCGATCTCTTTTATGATTCGCATGACTATCAGTGCCCAATGATAATGTAATACAGGGTGCGGCAGGAAAATATGCGAAAATGTTTGAAAATTAATAATAGCTAAATTTGTGTAACCAATAACTTATTTCTGTTAACAACGTATTTGGTTATGTTTATTTTCAGGTGCTGAATCAGAAAATCGGAATTCTATTATTGCAAATTTGAGTAAATGAACGTCAAAGAAGGTATTACGAGTTTGCTGTTCACCCAGCAGACGCCGAAGGAGGTTTCCAGGGTAATCGGATGTCATTTGGACACACTTTATCGCATCAAAAAGTCTCTACAGGATGGTTCTAAACAGCGGAATCCGGAAAGGGGAGGTCCGCGGTTTGCATGTACGCTAAACGTGATTAAATTGGTCCGTACAAAGATTCTTCGCAGCCCGTTATGTTTCATTAGGTGTCCTAAAGCCGCACAGACCGGTTTATTTCACTGAGAGTGATATTCAAGTTCCAAATCAAATATCCGGGTGATGTTGGGCTTGGTGGTGTCTAACGGTTTGAAAATGGCGCCTATTTTGGCATTATTTTACCAAGTGCATCAGTGGGTAAACGCCAACTTCTCTTAGGGTTAATACGTTTTTATATTTTTAACCTGTTACATTCTATAACCTGTTATGGAACTAGTGCTGGGGCTATTCGGATACCCGGAGAGGCATGCTATTCTTCCGGTCTTGTCTTGAGGATGTTATTGATAAAAATAAAGGACACCATCGAGTACATTTGTTAAAAAAAAAAAAATAGACGGTGTTATCCAAGACACGACCGCATGGTAGACGAGGGACCATGTAGATTATCATTCATCAAACTCTTCATTTATATAATTGTCAGTCATCAGCTTAGGGTAACCTTTATCTTTTGATCAAGACATTGGAGTTTGAAACCCGTTCTGGGATAAAAACATGTAATGCATTTCTATAGGGCCCATTTTCGTTACTCTTTTAGCAGTATGACACATACTTGAGTGGAACGTATCCCACATAAAAAAAAACTAATAAAGATAAATGAGCCGTTGAGATCAAAAGTGGTACATGTGCCATTTTTTTGGGTTTTCTGCATAAATTGATGCAGAACGCAATAATGTGCTAGAATAAGCAAGAAAAACCGAGACTTAAACCTAAACCAAAGTTATAGCCAAAACAATTTTTGGTAATTAACATAATCACCATTTCGTTGAGAGCAAAAGTGGTACATGTCCAGTCTGTGCATGTTAGATGAATTGTAAGTCGAATATCTTAGGATTTAAAACAATCATGTCTTCAGCAAAGTTGGTCAAGTGATTTAGTACTTTCAGATGAAGATCTAACTGCTTTGAAATTTTCTCACTACGTGGCGCTAGTGTACCCGTGACTATTTTGTAACAGAAAGCATTTTACCTATTTCAGTATCAACTCGTATGCTGTTACCAAATACGTATACACTAGCGCCACGGAGAGACAGAATTCCTTAACAAACAGATCATCATTCTATAGTGCTCAATCACTTGGACAACTCTGTTGAAGACATGAATGTTCTATGTCCTAAGTTTAGAGAGCTATACTGCATCCTTCATGCTCACACTGGACATGTGCCACTTTTGCTCTCAACGTTTTCTGGTTGTCATTATTTTTCCTATAGAACAAAAGTGGTACATGTTTTTTCATTGAAGATTGTGTAAGTTTCTCAACCAGAATTCGTTATACTTTCATGTACCGTCTTTTGAAACCTTTCCAGCAATGATTTAGTGCAGTTATGTTGAAAAATATGTTGAAAATAATTTACTATTTGAGTGTTATCGCGTCTCCTAAAAAATTCACTTAATGGCACATGTACTAGGTTTGCTCTCAACGGCTCAAATGTACTCGAAAATTCTGATATTATCACTTAAAGTAGTACCACATATTTTCGCATTTTCCCTGGCGCAACCTGTATATCGTTTACTTGTAAAACCGCACCAATTATACGGAATTACCAAATCTGTTTCACTCAACTCGAGCATGCAGTTTCCAGTGAAGAATCTGGGAGTCATCCTGGATATAAGTTGCACTTTTCGCAACTGTAACTCAAAAAGTAAATCTCAATCGCAATGGGATTTATCATGCGGACTTCACGGACGATCACTGTACTATTTGCTTGTGCGATCATCCTTCGAGACTAGTTGTGACTGCATTGGCTGTCCAAAAAAAAAAAAAATCAAAAGCTTCTTTGAATTGAAACACTTTGCAACAGGCGTCACTCATCTCTTCAAACCATTAAACCCGCTTGTACACCGCAAGTAGTTTGGCAACACTGCATTGAGAGTTCTCGAGAAACAGTGCTCTGCACTAATTACTGCTTTTCAGTCGAATATTTGCGTGAAACATTCGCGAGTGATCATAAAAAGTGTAAATTAGTGCCAAGGATGCCGGTTTCAGTAAAAAAAAAACGAAAAATCTATCGTTTCAACCATTTTTTTAGTGAAACGTGTTAATTCCAAAATCAGTGATAAAATGCAGGCAAAATCCATCTATCTAAATTCAAAGGAAAGTAAATTTGTATTCCTACGAAGCTTACTCGCTCACTCGTAACTCACCTGAAGAAACAGCACGGGTGAATAATAGCAAAAAGTGCGTACTAATATTTTTGCTCCATTACTAAAATCATTACGATCTGTGAACGATCTCTCAAAAATCTTAAAGTCTCTGGGGTGGTCATGGGTTCGAATCTTATTAGAATTAGGCCATTGGATATCAAAGGATTTTAACCATTTATTTATTGTTTTAGAATCAACTCGTTGAGAACTACTAATGGGAATGTGGAGGGCTTTGCTAAGTCTAAATCACACCTTCTGCCCGTGTTAATTTTTCGCATCCTCTAAAAAATCGCATACATTGCCCACTTTACAACTTAAAACCTTGAATGTTTTAGAATCTGTTACTTGCACTGCCAAATAAGTTTGGGTATGTGTTATATAGGATGCTTCAGCAACTGGGTACTAGCAACAAGATAAACCTTACTGGGTTTCTAAGCACTGTGGCATCGGAGAAAATGAAAAAGCGAATGAATGAACAAAAATTGGTTAAACCATAAAACTTGTCGGTCCAGAATCATTTTATGGGCATGCTTGATAATCTCCTCAATTTGTGAGAAGAGCAAAGCGAATATTCACCGTTTACTTCTTGTCCAGAATGAGTGCTGCGTCTAGCAATTTTTTCTACTATACTATTCTTTCTGCTTTGTGCTGTGTCTCTGTTGCTCG
Source organism: Wyeomyia smithii (assembly GCF_029784165.1). Classification (NCBI taxonomy): domain Eukaryota; kingdom Metazoa; phylum Arthropoda; class Insecta; order Diptera; family Culicidae; genus Wyeomyia; species Wyeomyia smithii. The sequence continues at coordinate 98,868,113 of NC_073696.1, forward strand.
CAGAAAAACCGACACACTGCTTACACCATAGTTGAGCGAAGCAAGAGTGGTGAATCACTCTGGAGAAAATGAACAGAAGTAGGTACGCCGCGGTGCACACTGCTGAGATAAAATCGATAGAATTCGAAGAGCAAACATTCGCGATGGGCGGCTGGATTTATTTTTTTCCCTCTTTTATTTTCCCCTCATTTGAAATTTACTCAAGAGACACACAGTAAAAGCACTGCAGAGAGCTCTGTTGTGTAGTTATTGAGCGTATTGTTCTTACATGTGAGAAATATCACACCATTTTATTATCTCTCTGTAGAAATATTACAACGACACACGACCCACCGGTGCACAGTGGTCTCATTAGACAAAAAGTGGAACTTAATTCCATAGCGCCTTCCACCTTCATCCTAGCTTGATAGTGTCTTCAGAACAATTGTTCGTATGAATGACCCGCATAACCGCAAATTGTCAATAATTATGAAAATTTTACTATACCAAAAATAAAACAAAACTAACTCTTTTGAGTTAAGAGATAGAGGAATGGTTTATTCAGGAAAGTTTTAGAGGGTTGAAAAATATGAAACTTTGTTGAACAAATGAAAATTAGCTCAATGCTAACTTTTTTGTGGTAAGAGATAGAGGAATGGTTTCTTTTGCAAAGTTTTAGGACGTTCAAAAATATAAAACTTTGCTGAACAAACAAAATTCCATTCTTCATTGGGTACAGAGTTGCAGAGTATTTTACATGAAAGTTACTCAAGAGTTTATTAATTGTACTTAACTTTTTCAAGTTACAATTTACAAGTAAACGTTGTTCTAAAGAAGCATTTTGGCATACAAAACACACGTTTTTGTTGAAGACCACACATCTTCAGCACTTTTCGAAAACTTTAACAACGTATAGAATTAAGAGTGGGTGGATTGGGACGGATGGACCTTATAACAGTTTAAAAATTTAGTTAAAATATGCTATAACTTTGCAAGGAAAAGTCCTGGAGGTTTTCAAGCCTAAAGCAGGTATTAGACGAAGCAAATATTTGCTATTTTTGGTACGATTTTTATTTGCACAAAATTAAATCTGTATTGAAAAATAGCAAATATTTGTTTCGTCTAATACCTGCTTAACGCTTCGACCACGCAGGAACGTGTTAGGGCTAAATATTCCCATTCTGCATTAGTGTTTTTTTAGGGTGCCGCTGGCATGTAGAGGAAATGACCATCGAATTTCGGCTCGAAAGTTTCGCCTTCTCGACAAAAGTCCCCATGCTAAATTTCAGCTCAATCGGACTTCGGGAAGTCGTTCATCATAGCGGTCAAAGCGTATGTTTTTTGACCAATGAAAAAAGAACATTTAGTTCATGAGGTTCACAACATGGAAAATTTGTTCAAAGCCAAATGTCGTAGAAATACATGAAACGTCGAGATCTAGTGTTGCCTTAAAAATACGGTTTTTTATTTCGAAAAATCAACTTCCTGGGTGCTACCTCTAGTTTGAAAGTTAATTAAAAAGAATTTCGAGACAACACCAGATTTCATGGATGGCTAAAATATTCGACATAATGCTTTTTTTTGGGAACGCGAAACATTGACAGCCTTGAGGCACGACTTTTGGAGATCCGATTGCAAAGGCTAAGTTAGTGTTACCTCTTCCAGATTGATTTTATTATACAATTTTTTACGTAGTCTTCTCCCTGTCCTTCTTCAGATTGTCAATCCTTGGGTTTGTCCTTATGACCTATAGTTATCAAGTGAAGAAAAGTGTTTTGCTACTCTTTTGTTTGTTGTCTACCTATTTCGATGCCATGCGGAGGTCGTTGTTGATCCCACGGGAAACAAGGTGTCTAGTATCAGCACTTAATACTAGTGAAAGAATTTTGGAAAATGATACTATTTCAGACTATGCAACGGAAAGTTGCATCGACTGTCCGGAAATGGCATCTTTTGACTATATCTGGTTTTAGCTGGGAGAGGCAAGGACACGATCGAGTTGAAATTTTGCATGTTTTTTTCTCGAGAAGACGAAATTTTTGTGACTGCTAAACGAAATTTGAAGAGTCGTTTTCCGTTGGTATTCTCTATCAATCTACCTTTCTCTTCTATATGCTGAAAATAAACATTTTTGAAATCTCCCCACTCTCCTCTTCAGGAGAAAACCTGGTTTGATATTACATAAGCAGATTTAAAGGGGATTTGAGGTAAATTTGACATGTTGCTGAAGTTTTACGTGGATCAGACATCTACCAATCGATTACTGAGACTTTTTTCCTCAATTTAAGATATATTTTGACTACCACATTTAGAGATTTGCGGATCTAATGATAATCTACATGCTTGATATTATTTAACCTTGTGAAATATATTAAAAACAATGCCAAAACTGTTTAAGTAGAATCACCGTTTTAAGGCTAGTTTTGTCTAATTCAAAATCTGTTTTTTTTGAAGATTGGTAAGAAAACGCTATTATGTGGACATACTCTAGGTATTTTGATATTTGACTTTAAAACCGAAATGGCGTAAAAAACATAGAAAATTTTAGATTTCTCAAAAATTTAAAATGGCGCCATAGTTGCCCCTTAAGGTGAAATGGGTACAAACTCGGAAAAATTTCGAAAAAACGTATACAGAAGCCAAGACAGGGGAAAAGGTAAATTTTTGTTGCACTGTGCCATCTCTTAGTCTTGCGTAACCCTTCCTAATTAAAACTAACACCTTGTACTTACCAACATCTCGGTACAGTTCCACATCCTCATCGTAGACGGCGTAGTAATTGTCGTAAGCCGACGGATCGTAGTTGCTGGTGTTGTAGTAGTTCTTGCTGCTCTGGCTGAGGACAGTTTTCTGCTGCTGGTCGGTATTGTATCTGCTCGGTGCTGGCGAGGATGTTTCAACCCTGTCGGAAGACGCAATGGGACCGGTTAGTGTGAGTGCCATAAAGCAGTGAGAGTAGTACAGTTTTGGCATATAAAATTGAAAGATTTTCAGACAAAAAAAAACAACAGCTTGTGGCACGTATTTACAGGAGAACCAAACTGAATCAGATAGAAACCGGAGATGGATTCACTCTGATTCTACGGTGTAGAAGTTAGTATCATACCCTTATCTTTAGGAAAAAAAAGAAAGATACACACTTAACGACGGTCACCTGAACCGGCTCCACGGGGGATGCACTCTGAATACATTTAAATTATAATAAACAACAACATCAAAAATCCCATAATACAAAGGTGAAAAGGTGTTATACTCGTACCTGTTCGGTAGCCGTTCATCGAGTTCCAAACGATCGTTACGGAGTTGGTTCTTGTTCGGTCTGGTGCTAGCGGTAGGCTGTTCGGGGGTCTCAGTAGTAGTACGCCAGCGTTGCTGGCCCCGGTTCGGTCGTACGGTGTACCGCTTGCGGGGGGTAGTTTCATACGTCGAGGTCGTCGTTGTGGGTCGCGTACGGATTGGCGGAGTTGGGGTGGTAGTCGTGGTGGTGGTAGTAGTCGTCGTTGTCGTCGTTGTTGTTGTTGTTGGCGGGGTTATCTTCTTGGAACTGTGCGATTTGACAGTCGTGCGTTGTAGTTCCTTCGAGGTGGTCTCGTCTATGAGGTTCGCATTTGGTATTGCCGTTGGTCGAACGTGCGTACGAACGTTGTACGGTCGCACGGTCGATTTGTTCTGATAACGGGGAATGTCCCCGAATGGTTTGATTCCCTGAAATACATCTTCTGGGAAGGTGATGATTGGCGGAATATCACTCGTTGTTGGCGCATGGGTAGTGATGGTACTTGGACGCCACGTGGTTGTTTCGTATTTGTGATTTTTATAGTAGACGTGACCGGATACATAGGATCCAGGCTTGGGAGTAGTCAGGTTTCCAAGAGGTCTTGGAGCCATTGTTTCCGTCATCGGAGTGTACTTGGACTTATTGATTGGATACCGGTATTCATAGTCATCCTCGTCATCTTCTTCATAGTACTCTTCATCGTCCTCTTCACTGGGACGTTTGGGATAGGTTGGCTTACGGTTACTATTGAAAGTATTTTTAACAAATTTATGACCCCGATTATCATTTTCTTCTTCATAGTAGTACTCATTCGAATCGCGAAATGGTTTCACAGTGGAAGGACCATAGGGGACGAGTCTGTTGTACTGTTGACCGGAAGGTATCGGTCGTAGGTTAGTAGTACCATTTTTGGGGTACTGCGATCCGATGGTTTGCAGTCCATCTGTATGTTTGGTGTTGCTTTGCTTGAGGTGAGTATTTTTGACGCTCTCGAAGAACTGCGTGTAGTCGGGAGTATTTTGACTACCTGACTGGTAGTAACGCGGCGTTGTGGAGCCGGTGATCGGCTGAAAGCCGTTAGTTGACTTGGTTACGAAGTATCCGGCCGGTCTCAGCGTGGAAGCTTCATATATTGGCACCGGCTTATCGTTGTAGCCATTGTAACTAATTATGGCCGGTGAATTACCGGAATATAGATTTGCATTATTTAGGAAAAGATTTTGAGGATAATATTCCAATGCGGAGACCGTGGTTTTCGGCGTTGTTGCCGGGAATCGATGTAGCGGCGTGATGGAGTTGGCGTTCTCGTAGACTGGCGCCGGGGTGCTTGGACCGACGAGAATCTTCGGTGTGGCTTTTTGAATTTGTTGGTTACTGTTCGAATGTTTTGAAACCCCGACGAAAGATTCTTTAAGGGGATTCGACGTTGGCTGATTGTTGAAGAATCCTCCAACGGAGCTAAACGCAATGAATGGACTTCGGTGGGTGGACTGTGCCACTTTATGCGATTGCTGTGGAACTGGATTGTTTTTGGCCGCACTCTTGGCGTGATTGTTAACCGATAGTGGAGTTGACGAGTAATGGTTACCGAAGTGGAAATAGGCAAAGTTGTCCGGGATGGTTCCGTCGTCGACATCCGGAACTGGAGTTGTGTATTTTTTACCATTCTGATTGTTCACAAATGCTGCAGCTGTAAATGCGGTTTGATACTGTTGAGGTCTTGGCGATTGATTTGAGATCAACAGCGGTATCAGGGTATCCTGAGGGGTTATTTTGGTAACTGCTTTATAGTTCTGTGGTTCTACTGGCCTGAGATATTGGCTGCCGCCATGCTGTTTGGCGTTAACGTACGCTTCGAGGTAGTCGTTGTAGTTGTTTGTTATAACTTTTTTGTTATAGAGTTGCGGCTGGTAGTATCGCGCTCCGGATTTGAGATAAGTAGGCGAAGTGGGACCAGCGGAGTATACATACGGATCGTAGCTACTCGGGGGGAAGTTGTTGTGGCGGGAGAGCGAAGTGTCCAGCGATCTGTACTGCCAGTTTCCCAATGGCCTTAGTTGGCGGGCACTTCGTACGCTCTCCTCCCCACTAGCTGCCGCTTCGAGCAGACGCTGATCCGTAAGCATTGCCGATTCCGGACGGTCGTCCTGGTGATTTTTAGTGCTATTGCGCATGCCATCGGTGGCGGAGGCACTTTTGGTACTGTCTACCACGTCCCGTTTTTTTCGATCGTGAATTTGGTTTTCTTTAGGTTTCACTTCAGGGTCTAGGTCTTGCAGTTGGTCTTCGTCACTGTGTGCGAGTTTGAAATAGGGAAGTTGAGTTTGAAGAATTTGAATACGTATAGCGGAAACATAAAATTTGATTGGAATAGTGTGTAGATAATATGTGTACGAGATTCCTTTGCTGGTAGTTAGTGATCCGAGGGTGCTGAACAAAGCTCAACTTACCTGAACGGCTGTGGCTGGGCGCTGTACGCGAAGGATCCTACTTTGGCCTGCGTTGGGATGGCATTCACGCTAGGCTGCTGCAGGATACCGTCTCGGTCACGCTGTACCTGCGTTACAGTGCTTGGCTGTCCGCGGTAGACACGCTGCTGGCGATCGGATTCTTCCTCTTCTATCGGTGGAAGTGTGTCGTGAGCTTCAGCGTAAAGCTATAATGAAAACGATTGAAATAGTTGTCACAATAAAATGTGGTAAATATCTAAAGCATGAACATACCTTGGCTATATCATCTTGTGGGGAATTTTTGGGTTGACCGCGCGTTGTAATGACCGGATTCGGATTTGCCGGTGGCGGTGGTGGTGGTAGTGAGTGAATGCGTGCAGGCCCCGATGGTCCTGGACCGGACGGACCCGAGGGAGCACTCGGTCCGGACGGGCCCGATGGAGCAGATGGTGCTGAAGCCGGACTGGAGGAGAATCGAATTCTAGAGAGAACCTGTGGTACACGGGGTGTGACAGTGGTCCTCAATGGCGTAGGAGGAGCTTGCTGGACGGTAGCGTCACATCCCACGTTGCGTGGCCAATCGCAAGTTTGTAGCTCATGGCTGTACATCAACCCACCGGTACAGCTCTCCAGTAGGGCTCCACCGAACACACACACATAGTACTGTGAGCAGTCGGTGGGATGTGGATAGTACCCGAATTCTTCCGGGCAGTTGAAGTCCACCGAAGAGGAGTGACTGGACTTTGGGTTCGAGCCCAATGCTCGAGGCTGTGCGGCTCCCGTTCGGAACACACGTTTCGTTTGTGCAAGTACATTATCTGGAAGTAAGAAAAAGCAACATTTCGGTTAATAACATCAGATAGGATAGGATTCGATTTAGAATTATGAATCATGATTGGATCAGACCAGATATGTATATGTATGAATAAAATTCATCCTGATACAGATGACATTCGAACCCGCAATCTCCGATGTCTCCAGCATTAATCTACTGGAAAGATAACTCCCCCTAGGATCAATATCGTATCACCCTTTATTGTTGTGTCCCGTCCCTAGCACGTCTTGATTAACCACACACATTGCCTTTTGGGAGATATTTTTGTAACTGAGAGAAAGTGTCTCTTCACACATAGAGTAACTTGCTATATCTATGTTTCGTTTGTATGGTCATCACTCTCCTCCACTTTGACAGCTGGTTTCGATGTCAAATCTTGATCATTCCCAAAACAAAAAAGTAAGTGGTGGTATCTAAGAAAAGACCGCATGGTAGACGTAGAACTACGATAATTTTTTTTTTCTTTTTGGGACTATTTCTAGATTCATCTTGGTGATAGTTAAGCTTTAGGGACGATTCATTAATGATGTCACGGACTTAGGGGGGAGAGGGGGTTTAGATTATTGTGACATTTTGTGACATATGGGGGAGGGGGGGTTAACTTGGGTGAGTCATCTCATTTTAACTCAAAAAAAAAAAGACACATAGCCATACCACAGAGTTCAACTCAGAACTCTTAATGATAATTCCATCATGCATTCATAGTTTCACAATCATTTTTTTTTTGCTGAAGGTTCGCTTGAGATAAAAAAGATTATTTTTTTTTAAGTTTAGAAAACATAATGCTCGTTAGTTCTATTTTGCCGTGCATGTTTGTTTATGAATGACAGCGCAATTCTATTCATTTTTAAGTCTCTCTCAATTCTACAAAAATTGTGACAAAACGTGAATAAGAATGCCTGGTTATTGTAACATATGGAGAAAATTTGGATTGCGAATCGTTTTAGGAAGAGGAACTGAATATAGACGGTCTTTTAGGAATAAGCAATGATATTGCAATTACTGCTCCGGTTTTCTATGTCGTCGATATGCGACTCTATCAACAAACTCCTGGGACTAAGGACTGAGCGCCTTTTCTAGTTATCCTTTATATTCTTCTTTTCCTTTCAGTTTTTATTTTAGTTAAATCGTTCCAAATTAGAATGAATGCATTTTTTTACAAATTTCTCAATTTTTAATCAATTATAACCAAGGAAACGGGGGGGAGGGGGAGATCATACAAAAACGTGACGTAATTGAGGGGTAGGGGTCAAGAAAGTTGTGACAGTTTGTGACAAGGGGGAGGGGGGGAGTTGATTTTTGCCAAATTTTGCGTGACATCATTAATGGATGGTCCCTCAGTGACTCTCCCAAGCGTGGTTTTCGTTCAGAAGGCTTGAGGGATCCCTCCGCTATCAGCTTGTGCAAATAACGTGTCATAAAAGGTGTTTAATAAGTTGTAATGAATAAATAAAGGTGATCGATCAAAAAATCGATCAAAGCAGGTAGGACCTTTTGAAATGTTTCTCTAGATTTGTTTGTTTCAAACAAGGGGATGGCAGTTCTATCTCAACTCCACCCGTTTGACGGTAGGCAACATATCAAATAAAGCCCCGAGGCAGGCGCCAAGCAAAAGTTCCATATACTTATCACATTAGTCGGGAGGCTCTTCACACATTCAACAAAGAAAGAGATAGCATGTTGCCATCCCCTTGGTTTCAAAGCATAATTTTTTTTTTCCCTGTTATTTCTACATTTAATCCTTTTGAAAAAGATGGTCGCCGATTTTGCAGCTGTCAAGCAGAGATGCCAGATTTTATTAATATACAAGTTTCCGGCAAAAAATGTATGTTTCAAAAAATTTTAAAATTCACGTTACATTCATAAAATGTATAAACACGATGTTCCTGCCACGTTTCACAGTTGGAGAAACAAATTTCCAGTCGTGTGACATTCACAGTCGGAGGTAATGTTAAATTCGCGCGACTAATTGCACGTTCCGAATTAAAGCTGCAGCAGCAGCATCATCTTTGCAAAAGACACCCATGAGTAGCCAAGTATGATGACAGTTCTACAAGGTATGCTACATTTTTGTCTGTCCACGCACACAAACAAATCTCGTTATGAAAAATTTCGCGTTTTGTATGGAATTCAGAACATCTTTGGAAATTTCTCGTTTTATGTTGTTTTATATCTGATTTTTTTAGTTGGAGATTGAATCTCCAGTTGAAACACACTAATAATTGATATTAATTTAGATTTAGTGTGAAAAACTGCGACAATATGTCGAAATAAAATATATAAAAATGCTATATTTCTAATAGTTCGAGGATAATATTAGTCATTGTCATAGCTCATGGCTTTTTTTACTGTATGAAACATAAGCGACTTTATTTAGAAGCGCTATTGGAGCACAAGAAAAAAACGAAAAGTGCGAAAAGGTTACCGGTAAATTGATGAAAAACAGCATATTTTACCTAAACCGCAGCATGTTTATGTATTCCCCACAAATAAAACATGTTTCAACATCATTTCTATAACTTTTCAGGAAAGTATGTTTTATAAGCTTTGTTTAAAATGCAAAATCATTTCAAATTTCATACAAAATCGGGAAAAGTTCATAACGATCACTAATACTAATGCATCGACGTGAATAGCATACCTTTTAGAACTGTCATCTAAACTTGGCATCAGTAGCTGCCACAGCGAATCACCTTGAAGTGATTCGCAGCATCAACATGTCAACTTTTGATTTGGCATGTATTCACCGATTCAAATTAAGCATTCTTAATTTAATGGCAGGCTATACACCATGGTCAGTAGCTCTGTCAGTTGGTTTATGATCATCATTAGCGATTAAAAAGCGGAAAGATGGAAGGTCAACGGCTGTGTTTTTTTTCGCTATTCGCCAAATTCGCAAGTGCAATAAACGTTTCAATCCACACTAGGTACCTATCGCGCTAATCCTACGCCGCACTTCAACTAAATGTATTTCTTCTTTACGAGTGGCCAATCTGGTTGATCGCCAAAAGTGGTTTCGCCGAAAATAAACACCAATTGTCAAACAGAGAGAGAATCGGTGGGAGGAAAACCCATGGGGCTGTGAATGTTCTCATTACGATATGGGAACCGAATGAGATCATTGACATTATTGCTCCGGTTCGACGCAGCGCGTTCAAGTATCAGAACTTAAGCCCTGTTATTCTTTCAGTCTCTCAACCAGGGTTGCCACATTTAATTCTGTATTTTTGCTCGAAAATATCTGTATATCTGATTCACGGGCTAAAAAATCTGTATCGAGCAAACTAAGAATTTTGGATGAAAATTTCTTTCTTAAAGAATATATTGAAACAAATCACCATTTTTTACAAATGTAGTAACAGAATACGATATTGTCTATTTTTCTTTACGTGATGTTCATGCATGTTTTTGTTAATTTGATTTTAGTAGCTCCTGCTTGGTTAGCAACGTAGCTTTTAGCTTTCAAAATTGAGCTCATAAGCGTAGGTGCCATGAGATTTCTGGCTTTAGACTTGCTGCAATTATATATTGAATATATATTGAATGCATTCTACCCGAGCTGAAGAATGTGGAATTATGGAAAAAAATTCGCACAAATGATCTCAGTAACGGAAACATGAACTTAACATTCGGCATTGTGGCGTCCAACTACTCAGACCAAGTTAAATCATCTGTTTCAACGAATCTTCCGGTCAAAAGTTTGTTCTTAGCGAGCATAATTCGTTATCCAAGTTCTGTCGATCAGTTACAGTCAAATATTTCGAAACGTCATTTTTCGCCTTCGTCCAAGCCTCATCCCTCTTCTTTTGTAACGATACCAACATAAACAGCTTCAGGTTATTTCACAAAAGTTTAAAAATCGTTGAATCGAATTTAACATTTTAAGAAATTGATTTCAGTTCGAATAACAGAAAATTCTGCAAAATCTGTATTTTTGACAATATTCTGTAATTCTGTAATACAGATTTGTGTATTGCTTTTTTAGTTCAAAAATCTGTAAAATACAGAAAAATCTGTATATGTGGCATCCCTGCTCTCAACCGCTCGACGCGACGCGCCATGCACGAAATTAACGAGACCGTAAGAGGGGTCCAATTCTGCGCGCCAGATGCGATCGAGTCGCACATTGTTGGTTATAATTACCGGTCGAGACGGGTACCGGGTACCACCCACGGTTTCTTTCCATCTGGGGGGGATTAAGAAACGGATCTTGAGAACGCACCTACATTAGATTATCAATTCTAATGGGTACTTAACAGGTCCGGTGCTGATTGAATAGGTTTCTGTCTCGTAACCTTAATAGATTCTATTGTTCTGATGAGTTGTTTGTACAAGATTATATTTGTAAACTACCTCAAGCTGCAGGAAGCTGAAGATGTTGTATTTGATCAATTTTTCTCGGTCATCTAAAATTTTAATGAATTTTTTTTGAGATGGCAGACGGCGAGGCAAATTAGCCTTTAAATGTCTGAAAACACTTCAAAACGCAACGAAAAATTGAATGAAGCTTTAAAATTAACATAAATTGACTTAAAATTATTTCTGAAAACCAGAACTAACAAAACGCTAGTCCCAAATGAGTTGAAAATAAACAAAACACAGAAAAACAAAAAAAAAACAAATTTACAAAACTAGCTTATAGCTTAAAATACCTGAAAACCGCTTCTAGAAAATAGAAAATCTAGATTCAGTTCACGCTAACTAAAAACGCCTTTGAGGACAACAAACAAAACACCAAAAAATAAGGCAATGGGAAGTTTACCTTATAATGGCTTGAAATTACACTAGACGACACAGAAGAACCAAATTTAGACAAAAAAAGGATGGAAGGCAGAATTTGAAAGTAAAATTGCTTCGAATTTTTAAAATACTTGAAAAAACTCTTTTGCTGTAACTGTGTATAACAAAAATAATTTTAAATGCAGCTCAAAACAACCTAGATCAGAAAAACGAAAGGAAACTCATAAAAATTCTAGCTCAAGGCCCTGAAAATGCATGAAAAGGGGAAAGCATCAATTTATTCCGAATTCAGCTGCAAATAGTTGAGATATTGGAAGAGACTAAAAACAAAAATTATTTCGGACGTTAAAAAGAGCTAAAATTGTAGATCTCATTCATAAGAAAACGCTTTTATAACCCAGACGAAATCGAAAGCAATATAATCACGACTTGATTCATAAATTAGGCTTCGACTGAAAACACTCCAGAACGCCAGAAAAGCAACAACAATATACTTCAAAATCCACTTCTAATGACAACAACAAACACGCTCAGAAAGAATTGACATTATGTAAATGAAAACTTTTTCTCTCTTTATGCCTGTATTTTTCGTTTTCAAATAAACTGCGAAAAATTTTAACTGAACTGCACGAAAATTTTGGTTAAAAGTTCACGGTAAACCATTTTAAAAGCGAAAATCGTTAGATTTCAACTGTGTATAATTTCCTGCTTACCCTAATAACGATTCACCAGAAAAGTAATGGTAGACCGGCCAGAGTGATGGGAAACAATACTTCGTTTTTCTTGTCTATTCCATGTATCAAGTCCGGTGGATCAAGCAAGTTGTGTACCAGAACGAAAAATTTTAAATTCATTTCTTCACAACACCATGCAGCTATGTGTTTTCGGCCAGATAAAACATCATCGCTTTGAAGTAAAAACACAAACGTTCCTGAACAACCACTCGACTCCATTTGTATCCTGAATACGCAAACCTTCGAATCTTCCTCAGTGTCGCCCAATCGATGATTTCTTTGAGATTTTGAGTTCCTTGGTGTACAGAAATAACTGGGGAGCAACGAGCAGTTGATTGGTAGAACTAAGAGATGCATTCGGAAAGTCGACGTTAAGGCTGTACAACGCTCTTGTTTCGCCATCATAACAAAGCTTCGTCTGAAGGCCAATTACGGACCTTTCTCAAATGTAAATTTTTTTCATTATAATGAAATCATCATATCATCATAGGAAATAAATCATTTTTTTTAAGTACATCTATTTTTTGGTCAGCAGTAGAAAATAAATCTAAAGTTCTAGTTGTCACCCATTGCATGATTCAAATTTCAGTTCAACAAACTCACAGGAAAACAAGAAAATCCGGAAAATTGAGTTTATGTTTACCTTACGTCAGAAAAGAGCGAAAACTACAATCAAAAGTTTATTCCAAATTAACCTCAAAAAATTTTAAAACGTCTCTTAGAGGTAAAAAGAAATCATACAAAAGTTTATACTGAAATCATCGTTAGAAATAATGCTGAACTTAACTTTATATGACTTAGACACGTTGAGAAAACAAAAAAAAACTAAAATGTGTGTATGGAACATGACCGCAAGGTTAACGTAGAATTACGACAGCCTGGCTTATGTCAATGTATTCTTTGCGATAGGTTTGGGAATTTTCGGTAATAATTCTCTTTCAACTCTCTCGTTATCTAAATTATTCATTCGAAAGTATTGTTGAAGGTTGCTGGAATACAACTGTAAATAGAGAACCACTTAATCATCGAAAAATAGAGTATCTTTTTACCGTAAATAGTTGGAAAGTAGTATCCAAGATTCGACAACATGGCTGTTTAAAAAAAAAATGAATGAAATGATTAGATAGTTATTAGGTTCTTATCACTAGGTATACTATCAGTGCAGGAGGAGCCTCGTAGATTAGGAAACGACATAGAAAATACTTTTCGCATAATCGTTAACAAGTAGTCAAGACGTTTGTATACTTTTGTGTCGGCTGTGTTTGGGATGAAAGGCAGTAACTGATTGTTCAGTGTGATTTAGACTGAGACTGAGACTTTCGCCTGATATTTGAACTTGTTTTTAGTTCTGATTGCTCGAAATATGCGCTCAATAAGGCTCTTAAGAGTTTAATAGTAAGCATCACAAAAACAAATTTTTTCACCTTTTTTTTTAAATGTTTTTCTAGTTTTCCAATCGATTAATGCAAGATTAAAGGAAATCCGTTGAAAACTGACAGAATTTTAGTCATTAGAAAGTGGACAATTTCCGTGACGCTCTCGACGTTTTCAAGTTTTCAATTTGCACCATATGTTGCCACACAACGTAGTTCTACGTCGAAAAATCGGAAAGTAACGCAATTATAAACTTTCCTTGAACCGGGTTCAATGTTATTTTTTTTAAATAATGAATATCACTTTCAAAAGACAGGTGGGACAAAAAACAGAAAATAATAGCTAAGATATAATGTTTGCATACAACTTACAAATGGGAGTTGAGCGTTATTTTCAAAATTTTCATATATTTTATCACACGCATTTCAATTGTTAACTCAAGAAACCAGAATACCTCTGAATTCAGCTAGAACACTTTGCAGCATTTACGCAAAATAGTGCATGATTTCGAATTTAGCTGGGAACAATCAAGAGCGTTCATAACCAGCGTTGCAAATCGAGCGAGAAGCAAAACCTTTTTTCTCCTTTCTGCTTGAGAACGAGACATATGCTACGCTTCTCAAGTCTTTTGCACACACGCTTTGGAGATACGCTTTCTTCTTCATGCATTCCCCTGAGTGGCAGCAAGCACGCACCGACACGAACAAACTCTTTCGTATTGCTTCTCAGCTACCGTAAAAGAGTACGCGAGTTCCTGCTAGTGAGTAGGAGTACTCGACTAAAATTGCTTGACTAGGAGGAGTGCTTGAAAAACTGTGCTCGAAAACGAAAATGCTTTCTTCCCGACATGCATCGACAGCCGACAGTGGGGCAACGTTAGGGTATCGGACTGCTTCGGTAAGTTTTTTACAGCAGTCTAATGCAAAACCAGCCGAAGCGAACCGCTGCCGACATAGTGCGATACCCTATCATTTTTTTCCCTCTGCAACCATCGTAAAGCATCTTGAATCAACTGTCTTCGGCTGGTCGTTCTCGCGAGTTGGGGAGTAGGTATACACGAGTACACACGAGAAGAGTAGACGGGAGTGTGTGCATATGATCTCGGGAGTAAGAAAGAAAGCAGGAAAGAACGAGAAATAGCTTGAATGGAGAATTCTCTACTGTGTGAAAGCGACGACACCGAGAACCTCACATGAGGTGTTGTATGCTGCTTACGAGCGAGACTAACAACACTGTTCATAACTACAGAACAAACGAAACGTCATAATTCAAAAAATAAACCAAAGCAAAAATTGACTTAATCCTGCAAAAAGTGGTTTCAAAAACGGAAGTGACTAAAAAAGCAGTAAAAATTGTTCAAAAGTTAATAGGAATACTGTCAGTCGGGATGAGATTGTGTTAGTGGGGGGGTGAGATTGAGCCATCCAATCCGTGACTTGTCGGCCACCTCTTCCGGGTCAGCAGACTAGTCTTCCTTGGTTAAGTATTCGAGGAAACTTATTCAAGAAAGATTGGTCTTGTGATCGCCATGGGATGGCTGACAAACAATGGGTTTGTAAGGCACAAACTCACCCCGGCTTACGGTATGCTTGTTGGGAACACTGCCAACCTGCTACCAAGCGATGCGTAAAATACCACAGGGATCGAGGTGACAGGAAGGAACGTCAAGGTAGTAGAGTAAATAAATATCGAAGTTGTCATAGAGAGATAACAGGAAGGAGAAAAAAAAGTAAAGGTTAAAGCGAAAGATTGTTTAATAAAGTTAAGATAAATTCAGTTGAAAAGCGAAGTGTTTGTTGGAAAAATTCTAATAAAGTAAGGAAGCGGAGTCAGTGCAGGTTGTTTCTGGCAGGCACCTATCGGTTAATAGTTAAAAATCAACAAACAAGTAAGGGAAAGTTATGATCACGAAAAAAAAATAATTATACAGCTCTAGTCTAGTAAAATCTCTAGTAAAATTATACAGCTCTAGTGGACGGAAGGACTGTCTGAGACGATTCGAGAATTAAAGTCGAGAGACATTAAGACTGTGGAATATTCGGACAGAGCACATTTAAAATCCGTGAGTTGCGAGAGAAGCATTGTTTGAAATTTTAAACTAAGGTACTAAATAATCGAACACTATCCAGGTACGAACTACAACTACATCGAAGATTAGGTTAGCACGAGTACAGTCAGTAGGACGAAAACGTGTAACGCTAATCGTGAGTAAACGCAAATGAAATTACTAGATACAACATATTAAAATAACATAAAATATTGGTTAGGGTGGTCAATTTAACATCAAATTAAACAATCATAAATCAGGAGTATTTGGAAGAGTTAAAAATACACGAAACACTAATTGTAAGTAGTAAAACCATTTAACTATAATGTCTCGATAAATTGTAGCTAAAATTATAAATACAATTTAGCTTTGATCGGCTAGTTAAACGTCGATTGTCAAGGAGGTTTCATTTTTCGGTCCGAACAAAATCAAAGAATTAGTTCGGATTGGATTTGCTCTTCGCAGAATGACTGCACGCAATTCCAAGATTGTTGGGGGCCACGACGAGGAGTCCTATTCGGAATGTTTATATTGTAATAAATGCGAGTCGGACGATGTTGACTGGGTTCAATGCAAAACTTGCGAGCGATGGGCTCATTTTTCCTGTGCGGGCGTGGATGAGAGCGTCGTTGAAGTTGAGTGGGAATGTTCGCGATGTGATCGGCCAGTCGATCAACAACTAACCGTTCCAAAAACGTCTAAGACGCGGTCTAAAACTAGAGCCGGATCGAAAAGCGAAGGGGGGTCTGTTTCCGAACTGACTGATCAGCAGTTTGAGGAAGAACAACTCGCGCGTGAAAGAGCCTTTGCGAGGCAAATGGAGATTCGGGAAAGTAGACTACGTAAGGAGATGGAATGGAATGCAAAGCAGTTGGAGATGGAAAGTAACATGCGAAAAAGGGAACTCGAGGTGCAAAGTATGATGCAGGAAGAAAAGCTCAAGCAGGAACAAGATCTGTTGAACGCGCAGTTAGCAGACGAACAAGCATTTTTAAAGCAGCGGAATGAAATTCGAAGTAAACTGAACAGCAGTCTTCAAAAGGTTAAGTCATATATGAACGAAGAGGGTGCTGTAGGCGGTACGTCGGAACAAACACCTAACAAGGTGACTTCGTGGCTACATAGTCAAAGAAAATCCGTAACAAATAGAACAGCTAATCGCGGGGCCGAGGAAAAAGTTGAAAAGCCGTTAGTAAGGCCATCTTTATCGGTTGCTGAAGATGAAGTGAGTCAGTACGATGATTCCGACAGTGACGGGGATGGAAGACAGGACTCAGGCAAGAGTGAGAGCATTGGAAAAAATTCACTGGCGGCAGGCGAATCTCACCGAAGCCAAAGCGGATTTGAGAGTCAAGCTTTCAGGCTGACTCGGGAGCAGATTGCTACCAGGAAGGTGATATCAGGACACTTACCCAAATTCAATGGAGACCCAGAAACATGGCCGTTGTTTATAAGCAGCTTTGAGAAGACAACCTGGGCTTGCGGCTATTCGAACATCGAGAATTTAGATCGTCTGCTAAACAGTTTGGGAGGAGAAGCGCTAAATGCTGTCAGAAGCATGTTAGTGCTCCGGATTCTGTGCAGGAAGTTATTCGAGACCTTCGTAGGTTATTTGGCCAGCCGGAAAAACTGCTAAGAACGTTGTTGAATAAGGTCAAAAATGCACCTCCACCGACGACGGAGGATTTGAAAACTTTTGTCAGGTTTGGCATAACGGTTAAAGAACTCTGTGACCATTTGGAAGCGGCGCATCTTAGTGACCACCTGCGGAATCCTTTGTTAGTGCAGCAACTTGTAGAGAAGCTGCAACCAGAATACCAAATGAAATGGGTAGAGTACAAACGAGGTAGAAAGGGAACACCACTGCGACTGTTTACAGATTTCATCACTGGTATCGGAGACGTGGCGTCTGAAGCAGTGGCCTATTCAATGACACAGCACGGCATTCGAGAGTAAAACCCGCCAGGAAGAACGAATTTCTGCACGTACACGATTCTGCGTCGAAGTGCGACGATCGAACGTTCACAGGTAAAACTAACAAACCTTGTTGGATCTGCAATCGTACAGATCATCTGATAAGGTTCTGCGAGGACTTCAAGAGGATGAACGTGGGAGAACGGCTGAAAGCTGTAGAAAAGCAGAAGCTGTGCTGTGTCTGTCTCAATAAGCACGGCGACAATGCATGTGGGTCGAAGGCACGGTGTACCGTGAAGAATTGCAAAGGCAATCATCACACACTTCTGCATCGTGTAGAGGAATCTGTTCAGCTACAGAGAGTGGAGTGTAATACTCACGGAGGCCTAGATCGTTCGGTCATCTTTCGCATGGCACCTATATCGTTGTACGCGGGAAATAAGCGATACGATACACTGGCATTTTTGGACGAGGGTTCATCTACAACCCTGGTAAACGAGGCTGTGGCAGACCGACTGAAGGCGGAAGGAGAAACAGAGCTACTCATTGTGACTTGGACTGGGAACATCAATCGGTTCGAAAATAACTCCCGGAAAGTTGAATTGACGCTGTCGGTAAAAGGCTCAAAGGAAAAGATTCCGCTGGAGAACGTTCGCACTGTGTCGGAACTTTTGCTTCCGAAACAGCATATGCGTTTCGCTGATGTTGCGACGCAATATTCGCACTTAGCAGGGTTGCCGGTAAAAGATCATCCAACCGGACAAGCAGCGATACTTATCGGTTTGGATAACCTGCATTTGTTTGCGCCGCTGGAGTCACGAGTCGGTAAGCAAAACGAACCGATTGCCGTGCGATCGAGAATTGGATGGACGGTATACGGCCCTGAAAAGCGTAAGCCGAGCGCAAGTACGTTCCTCAATTTGCACACGTTTGGCGTTTGGCGGAGATATCCAAGAAATGTACCACCAGATTCGAATCCGATCTGAAGACAAACAGGCGCGCAACGCTTCTTGTTCAGGTCCAACTTAGCAGAAACACCCCAGGTGTACGTAATAGACGTGGCCACCTTCGGATCCACGTGCTCGCCCTGCTCCGCGCAATATGTTAAAAATTTGAACGCGGAACAGTTTTCAGGACAGTTTCCTGAAGCGGTGATTGCGGTTAGCGAAAAGCACTACGTAGATGATTACTAAGACAGCGTGGAAACAGTAGAAGAAGCGATGCAGCGAGCCAAAGAAGTGAAATATATTCACTCTCAAGGAGGCTTCCATATCAGGAACTGGGTTTCGAGCTCCCATGAATTTCTCGAAGCGATGGGCGAGCGGAATACGAATGATGCAGTCCATTTCAACCGGGACAAGAGTGCGGAGTATGAGCGCGTGCTGGGTATTGTTTGGGAGCCGGTTTAGGATTCATTTTGTTTCGCTCCCGTGTCTACTGCAGCGTTTCGGTCAGTTTTAGATGGCGACGAACGCCCAACGAAACGGAGTGTTCTTAGCTTCGTAATGGCACAATTTGATCCAACGGGACTCATCTCTCCAATAACTGTGCGCGGAAAGATGCTGATCCAAGATCTCTGGCGTACCGGTTGTGACTGGGATACGAAAATTGATGCGGAATCGTTCGATAAATGGCGTCGGTTGACCGGTATGATGCGAAACATCAAATCCTTCAAGATATCGCGGAGTTATTTTGGAGACGCTAAATCGGCAGAGATACAGGAGTTAGAGCTGCATATTATGGCAGACGCAAGCGAGAAAGCATATGAATGTGTGGCATACTTTCGGGCAGTCGTAAGAGGTGAAGTGCGGTGCGCACTGGTTATGAGCCGTTCTAAAGTGGCCCCGCTGAAACAGGTATCCATTCCCCGTCTTGAGCTCCTGGCAGCAGTTCTTGCTGCACGACTGTCGAGAACTGTTATCGAGAACCACAGCCTAGTCGTCGGCCGAGTGGTATTCTGGGTGGATGCTAGTGTGGTGCTCTCGTGGATTCGCTCCGATCAACGCCGATATAAACAATTCGTCGGATTCAGGATCGGCGAAATTCTCAGCCTAACGAAATTGACTGATTGGCGCTGGGTGCCTACCAGGATGAACGTAGCGGATCAGCTAACGAAGTGGGGCAAAGATTCAGAAATGCATCCTGGAAGTGCGTGGGTTCGTAGGCCCTCTTTTCTATACGAACATGAGAAGAAGTGGCCGAAGAAAGAATTACCCCCCTCAAATACGACGGAAGAGCTTCGCATTCATCTGTTGTTGCACAATGTGAAGGTACAGACGATTCTCATAGACGCGGGGCGCATTTCCAAATGGACCGTGCTCGTGCGAACGATGGCGTGCGTTTTTCGGTTTATCTCGAACTGTAGACGAAAGTGCAAAGGACTGCCGATTAAAACGCTGAAACCGACGAAGCTGCAAGCAAAGATGTTGAAGCAGAATGCTAATATTGATTCGGAATTTTTATTATGTGCTCTGCCACAAACGGTGACATATCAACACTATTACATATATTTAAGGCTTTATATTTCATTAAAAGATTGTAATTTCTTCCGCAGTTAAGTGAATATAATTGTAGGAAAATTGTAAACCAAATAAACCTTAATCTAATCTTACACCTATCTTACTGACTATAAAGTGAGCTAATCGTTGTAATTGAGGATTGCAACGATTTTTGTCGGAACTTATTGATAATTTGGTTTGACATATTTTCTAATGTTTCCACATTAGTAAGCCTGTGTAGTTCATTCGTGCTAAACCAGCGAGGATGCTTCAATATCATTTTCAGAAGTTTGTTCTGAATCCTTTAAAGCATTTTCTTTCTGGTTGTATAACAACTTGTCCAGATGGGGACTGCGTATAACATTGCTGGTCTAAATATTTGTTTGTAAATTAACAGTTTATTCTTGAGATAAAGTCTAGAATTTCTGTTGATAAAATAAAATACATTATCATTACTACTTCCCTCCATCCGTGGATAAGAGTGGACACATGTGTGCTTTCAGGTAACCTTAGAGATAAAATCATGGCACTCCCAAAGACCGTCATTATCAACAAAAAAAACATCAAAAAGACGAACGCCAATTTGTTCTTTACGATGTTCTTCATCTCTGGGTGAATTAAAAAGAAAATCGTTGGTAGCTCAATTTGCATAAGCAAAAATCAAGCATTAGCTTTGAAAAGGCTGTAACTTCTTCATCTCAATATAACTTTTCCAATTCAGTTGTCAAAAGTTTATTCAAAGTTATGTTGTGATTACTAATTACTGATTACAGAATCTCTTGTCTTGTCTTGAGGAACGGTGATGGCCTAACAAGCCAGCTGTCGTAGGTTCGAGTCTCGGCTCGAGAGAGACTGTTGGTGTCAGTAGGATCGTAGCGCTAGTCCCGTAATTGTCCTGTACACTTAACAGTTGGCTGCGAAGTCTGTGAATAAAAAAAAACGAAAGATCGAGTTTCGAATCGGAATGTAGTACCAAGGCTTTGTCTTGCTTTTGTGATTACTAAAGAAAACCCTTAAATTGTAGAAGATTTGATCGAGAACGGCTGATGAAAATCATCTTGTGGAAAATTAAGTCAGCTCAAGAAGGACGGTTCATTGGCAAACTCTAAAGCAGTTTGACGTTTCTTCGGGTAGCACCAGCAAGCTTTCGTGCTGTTGATACTGCAACACGGAATTCAACATCATAACATCATGCTACAAAGCAAATAGAATGAAGTAATCCGAAAAGGGGCCATAACTATTAAAATATGGGTAAAAAATGTTGTTGCTTCGTAATACCAACTCTGTTCGAATGCACTTGAGGTCTGACCATTAAGGTGTAACAAAAAATAAACGTCAGTTTGTGGTGGGTCCTATGAAAACTGTGTTAATGTTTAGATCGATTGGTACAACCACATTTTTTAGGTTCCTATAGAATTTTATACGGGAAAACCAACTTTTTAAAAACTCATTCTCCAGAGACGTCCAGTTGATTATTAAAACTATATTGATTCATGATAGAATTTTTTTCTAGAACCAGTAATTTGCTTTAAACTGATTCAATGTCTCACGGACGGCTCTACATTAAACATTTCTAGCAACACTGGTGCAGTTGCTGCTATTGCAAACTCACTCACGTGAAGCGAAATAATTTCGTGTAAAATTAACCTTGAAATCATGATTTTTTGTTCATAGTATCTTCGTAGAAGTTTTGACTGCATGAATCAGCCTGTTTTGTTTTTTTTTTAATTTTAAATCTCAGCAAATTAACATATGAATTCAAAAACACTCGGTGTGTGCAGTAGGGCGCCAATCATCGTATGGAAAAAATGTGCCCAGAAAATTTCAAAAGAAATCCCTATAGAAAATGTTCACCTGCTCGAAAAAACACCCTGTGCAAAATTTCAGCTCAGTCGGACTTAAAATGGGGTGGCGCAAAGCGATTGAAGTTTGGCCTTTTTAAAAATCGGAAAATCACCCAAAATACGTGAAATTTCGTTTTTCGAATTTTTTTTTTGATGCCAAATGACTTAAAATTGCATGAAACGTCGAGAACCACCAGTCATCTGAAATTTTTTTTTTTGCAAAAATCTGCTCTCTGGGACTTCAAACTTTTTAGATTTTATCTTTCGAAATTGATCACTAGTCTCTTGAATCAGCTTGTATAATGATATACACTATAACTAGCATCGGATACATTATGTTTCATTAGGGTGGTTCATTTATTTGACATGGGGTGGTTCATAATATTGTGTAAAAATGAGTATAAAATGAAAAAAATCACTTTTCACTGAATACCAATAGAAAAATTCCTAAGAATATAATATTTGTTAGATCATTGTCGTTAGGGTGGCAATGTTGAATTGGAAAAATTATATGTAAAATAGCAAGATATCACAAAACAAATTTACAAAATGTATCAAAAAACTACTCTGTGCAAAAAAAATTATCTCAACCAAAATTAAGATTGTGTCTTGCGGAAAATGTTGAATGCTTCCATGTCATTGATTACGAATGTTTTTAGAGCCAACACGGTTCGTTTGCGCAGTGTGACGTATTTTGCAAAGTTGTAGATAATAGTTTTGTTTTTCAAAAAAAAAAAAATACACTCTAAAAACAAATTATTAATTTTTTGAAAAAAAAAAATAAAAGAAAGTTATAAGTTAATTATCCAAAACAGCCCATTTAAAAAAACTGATTTTTGTATAAAAACTACGAAAGTTTACCTGAACAACGCAACCGGCCTTGGAGAAATCAGAAAAAAAGTTATATTTTTTTTAATTTTTTTTTTACAGGGTCCATTTTTTTTGGAAGAACGAAGATATTTTGTCCTTCCAAAAAAAAAGCCTTTAAAAAAATTTTTTTCAAAAAATTATAACTTATTTTTCTTGATTTTTAAATGATCGGGCTGGTCTCATTGTTTTGGTAATCTTTTGTTTGTGTTTTATTAAAAAAATCAAGTTTTTAAAAAATGAGCCCTTCCGAATAAATAGTTTTTAATTTTCCTTAAATTAAATAATCAAATAATTTTTAGGTGTAATTATTTTGGAAAGACAGTATTATTATCTAAAACTTTGTCGGAGACGTCACACCAATCAAACGAACCGAAGTGCTTTTTTTATTATTTTATACTCATTTTTCAAAATATTATGCACCACCCTATGCCGAATAAATGAACCACCCTAATGAAACATAATGTATTCGATGCTAGTTATAATGTATATCAGTATACAAGCTATTTCGAGAGACTGTTGATCATTTTCAAAAGATAAATTCTGATTATTTCGAACTCCGCCTTCCACAATTGAAAAAAACCCAGAGTAAATTTTTGCAAAAAAAAAAAAAAAATTCAGATGACACCAATTCTCGACGTTTCATGCATTTTTAAGTCATTTGGCATCAAAAAAAAAAAAATTCGAAAACCAAAATTTCACGTACCCCCCCTTTGGGTGATTTTTCGGTTTTCAAAAAAGGCAAACTTCAATCGCTTTGCGCCACGCCATTTTAAGTCCGATTGAGCTGAAATTTTTCACAGGGTGTTTTTTCGAGCAGGTGAACATTTTGTATAGGTTTTTTTTTGAAATTCGAGATGACCATTTCGGCTGGCACCCTAGTGTGCAGTGTTACTTTTATCAAGCGTGCATGAGGAGTAGGAGTAGGTTTAGTAGTATAGTCGGTCTGTGTATAAATGAACAGAAGGTAAAGTTCCGAATCGGAATGTAGCACCAAGACTTTGCTTTTTGAGGGAGTAGGTAAATTATACATGATATTCAAATTTGATTTTGATCGAAATTGGCTAGATTCTGCTGAAATGTCTAAATTTCAATGAGAAAAAACCTTTGCCTTATTCGAAAATTCTAATCTTCATAAGAAAGTCAGTCGTGTTGATAGTTAGCCGATGAAGATTATTTCGGAATAAAATTGGTATTTGTAGAATCAAAAGCAGAACTATTGCAGCAGACACATTCTGCCTCTATTTGTGAAACTTAAGTTACGCTCAAATCGCACGAACCAAATCGTCAAGACTTGAGTCATCTAATTTGCATGCCCACTTCGGAAGTCATGTTAGAATTATATGAAACAATTCCACTGAGATTATGCCGTACGACTATATGCCAAAGGAACAAACCAACCTCTGTCCTCCCTGGGTATCGCAACGGGTATCGAACAACCTCCGCAAATATTGTTAATATACCACCATCATCGACAGCCTGCAGTTGATTGGCAATTGCGGTGTCATTCGGGGAATAGAAGAATGGCTATTGAATCGTGGACCGCATGTATGCAGATTCCTAGAAACAAACATTGTATCCGATCGCGGCGCAAAAGTAATGTTTCTGATTCTACAACTCCCAAGGCGCACCGCGGCAAATCTTGATTCATTGGGTTCCCATTTTTAGTTTACAACTTAATTGAGCCCATTTGTTTTCACCGCCCATCATCAATGGCGATGCAATAATTTCTATCCCTATGCGCTGCTCTAGGATCTAGCGAGAAAGAACAGCGTTGAGTCAATGTTTTCTGTCGTGTAGGATTTCGATGGGTTTTGGTGTCGGGGATCCACGAACAGTGTATGGCGGCGCGATGAAGAACGGTTAGGGAGAACACTAGACAATTTATAGGATACCATTGAATAGTTTGTCCGTCATGATTCCACGATCGAAGCGGAACACTAAAATAAGACCTTAGGGAGAAGTTGTAAAAATAAAATAAATATTTGAAAAAGCAATTGAGACAGTTATCTTCGTTAGGGTGGAGCAACTTTTCTCGAACGCACATTGCTAGCAGTACATTCTAGTTTCAGCGGTATCAGGGAAGTTAAACATGGATCGAAAGTTCGATGACTTCCACCCTGATCGGTGTCGCGCTCCGCCATCCACCGTGGGATAGGTCCAGTAAAAAGTTCAAGTTCAAAGACACTTGGTATCTTGCGTTTCCTCATCTCGTGGGTTCGCATCCAGCCGTAGGACATAAAACAAGCTTGAACGTACGGAGCAGATGTCAGCGGCAGCGGTCAGTGGCGTTGTGTACATACGTCCTTAGCTTCAGTTGAAGCCGCCTTGTGGAGTGAGTGTACAACAGCGCGTGTTTTGCATGCGTGGGTCATCTCACAACTTCACCAAGACGTACCGAAGATGGCAGAAGGTGCCGAAGAGTTATGTTTATAGCGTCCTCGATGTCATCAATTTGTTCGATTTGGGCCCGGCCAGAGGTACGGAGATACTGGGTGTGGGTTGTTGTCGGTGTGGGACCTGGGCGTTGGACTCACGAGTCACACGCGACGATAAGTCGTACATGCGGTTGCGTTAAAACAAAGTATAATTGTAATGTCATGTCAACCAAGAAAGGCTGGTTGAAACCAAAAGCCGTCCCACGAGTGGCTTGCGGGCTAATAAATGGGAACCTCTGGCTAGGTAACGAGTTTCGAAAAGTAGGAAATGGTTGCCCCTAGCTTCGTTAATCGGAAACTGACTTGTCGCGGCGGATGTATGTTCTTGCTTGATTTTACATCTCCGACGTAAGAATGCTTTGGAGATTTATTCGCGCTATCAGCTGGTATCAATCTTTTGCCGCTGGGTTCGTATTCTGTTGTAGTCTAATTTATCTCGATGGCAGAAACATAAGATTGACTGCCTGGAAAGGTATTTTGTGCAATTAAAAACCTTACCTGGGAGCTGTTTACGGTTTACGCCATTCGCTGATTCGATGTCGTTAATTTCATCAATGCACAATTGTAGCGTTCTGTAAGCGTATCGAATGAAATTGAAAGGCACATAACTTTTAAAGTGGCAATTTTCTCTGCAAATGATCCATGTCATGGCTATCAAATGTCACCTATCTAGTTGACACGCTAAGCGGGCTTTGTTTATATATTGTTGCATCTGATATACTGAAAATGTGGCCTGGGTTGTCTGTTGCAGTAATTTGCACACGTGTGAAATAATGGTGTCTGAAAATTTTCCATTTCTAGGTATAGCATTGAAATAAGTGAGTTCAAGTTTAATTTAGTGTGCGTAAGCACTGAAGTTATTTAAAAAAATTATACAAATTGAATTTAAATATGAAAAAAATTGGAGTTATTATAGAAATTGTATTCCTAAACCTGATGAATCCAACATCATAACATTTATTTTAATGTTGCCATTTTTCTCTACTAACATCGAAAGAGCCTCTATTAACCATATAATAAAGCATTTTAATGCAAATATTATTGATTAATTAAACGTATATTTTCCAATGCTCAAAAAGAATTTTGATTATTTCCGAATGACTTTTCAATTGTATTCGAAACAACGACTAGAAGTTTGATTTTAACCGAGACTACAACATGATGTTGATTTCCACTCAAGATTTGTTTTTTAAATTTTTTATGTATTTTATTCTTTTAAAAAG
Source organism: Wyeomyia smithii (assembly GCF_029784165.1). Lineage (NCBI taxonomy): Eukaryota > Metazoa > Arthropoda > Insecta > Diptera > Culicidae > Wyeomyia > Wyeomyia smithii. The sequence goes on from NC_073696.1 coordinate 98,894,333, forward strand.
TAACTTCTCGAAAACACATATGGACATTTTCGTGTATGAATTAAAAAGCAGAATAAACCCTCTAGTGCCCAGTGCTGCCCTTAGACGTTCTTCAGTTTAACCTCTAAAAAGCTTAAATCAATATTTAAAAATGTGTATAAAGTTTCACAGCGATTTTTTCGAAGTCCGGAAATAACTTGGGCACTAGAGGGTTCAAAAAATGAGGATGAACTTTTCTTATTTAAGATTGAAAAACCGATTCTTTGACTCATAATGACGGATTGGACAATCTCATTAAAAATCTGTCAAAATCTTCAATTGCATTTCTTGAAGACAACTTTAAAATATAGGGTGTCACCGTGAAAGTGATACACTTCACCTATGCCATAAAAGTACGACAGACGAGTATTTTTTCTGATTCTTTTTTATTGACATGGTAGAGTAGTAAAGTAACAGTAGGATTAGTTCAGTGTAAATCTTCGCCTTTGCATTTGATTGCGGCCCGCAAACACTTTTTAAAATTATCACAGGCTGCACGCACGACTTCAATCTGCATTTCATCTCAAATCTTCATCAAAAACTCCTTAAAAGTGTCCCAAGTCATCTGTTTTACTTCATCCAGATTTCCTAGCATGTATAAATGCTGAAGTCCAATGGATTCTAACCAGGTGAGAACGCGAGCCATTAAAAGGGAAATTTTCCTTGCAACACTTCTGAACAACAAATGTCTTATTCGTTGACACTGGATCCTGCTGAAAGTAGACACTTTCGTTTCCAAATAATTCCTTGGCACATGTCAGGAAATGGTCTTTCATGACGTGTTGTAGAAAGTAAGCAAAGCCTTGGTGCCACATTCCGATTCGGAACTTGACCTTCTGTTTACTAAACACAGACTTCGCAGCCAACTGTTGAGTGTACAGGACAACAGTCTCTCCTGAGCCGAGACTCGAGCATACGACAACTGGCTTGTTAGGCCACCATCGTACCTCGAGACCAGCTGGGGAGGGTTGTAGAAAGTACTCTTTGTTAATTTTCACGTCTCTGACGATAAATAGCAGTGGCTACTTTACTCTGTTGGATATTGATCCCCATTGCGACTGTAGCATTTTGGAATCGTTGCACTTCTTTCTTGTTGGCTGGAATATCTCGAAGACACACTTTTGATCATTCTGTTTGTTCGAAACAGCCTCCAAAGGTAATAATTTTTCATCTGAAGAAATATGTTGTGAGCAACGTGCGTCTTCAGTAGCAATCGAGATTCGGCAACCCTGTGGGGGCAATATTTTTGCGGAATAATCCTCTAAATCTTCTGTGCCTTGAAAGCTCAGCATCCGAGGTTCATTTTGATAATTTCATGCATAGTGTTATGACTCATGTTCAATTCACGATCCGTTTTTCTTGCCGACCGGTAACTTAACTACGTTACGTGAAAACTTCAAACATTTGTGACAATAGAAAAAATTACAGCTGATTAACAGGGTAGAACACAATTTGCATCGGGAGGTACTCAAATGCGTGTATCACTTTCACGGTAACATTTTGTAAATAATATAGAAATTTTTTTAAAACAAGCATTATTACGAAACTTTATACATATATATTATTTCTTCAGTTTGAAACTCCTCTGAAAAAAAATTTTCTATACATATATTTTTGACGTAAAACTACGTCTTCCTGGAAGGTATGTATGGGTGTAAAATGAAAATCTAAAATCGTACAGGGGACAAATTTATGTTCAATTTCAAATGCTTATCACTCAGTTAGTTTTAAACAGATTTCCTTCGTACTTCAAATTTTCCAAACTTTATTCTAAAGCATCTCAAAACGGGTTCATTTAGTAATTTAATCATCAAAACTATATGATTTGAAATTCCTAATAAAATTATTTTGCATTTCTATGATATTTGATCGCGCATAAAGGTGATAATCAAAACTGTTTAGGTTTTTTTTTTGTTATTGAACTTTAAAAGAAAAGTACAAGAAAATATATTCTTTTGTGTTTCTTTTTTAAAATATCCGAACTTTTGGAAGAACATCATCGTTTTTTACACAGATATACTATGTAAATTATCTGCCATTTTCTCCTACCCGATTTTTAAATCAAATGGTGTTTTGTTTGTTTTGCCACAGTTCTTCAATTTACTCTCGATATAGTTACCTCCAGAAAGTATTGGCATACCTAGAAATAAGTGAAAAATGGGTATTGTGATTTCTAAACTCCAATTTTATTTCATCTAGATTTTCTCTAAAATATGAGCTTGCAAGAAGTATTTTCCACTTTCTATGTTCATTAGCTATACTCAAGATTGTGAACTTTTTCGTTAACATTTTTCTGAGGCTTAGCGCAGATGATTTTCCAGAAATACCAATATTCTCTGATCACTGCGTGATTTATTTGGTCGGATTCAAATACCTTCCGGTGATCAAATCCGACCGGAAAAAATGATTTTCCAGAGAAGTTGGCCGCTTAACTCAGTCTAGTTTGAATTTTGACGTAGAGCTACGTATCTAAGAAAGGTCTATGGAAGTGTGAAATGAAAATTAAAAATCGGAACACGGGACGAAATTTGTCCTTTTTCGAATGCTTATTACTCGGTTAGTTTTCAACGGATTTCCTTCGGTCTTATAACAACAGATTGGAAAATCAGTTAAGTATCCGCAGAAAATTGTAATTTGATTAGGCGAACTATTGTACTATTGAGATTGTCAAACCTTGATGAAACGCATCCGGTTCTCAGAGTACTGTGACACTAAACCAAAAATGATTGATTTTCAATTCATCTTTTCATTAATTTACTATTAGAAAGATGTGCCAACTTTAATATAATAAATTTGCCGCTCTAATAATGTGGGACGTAGTTCTGCGTCAAAAGAGAAATTTGCATCAAACTTATCACTAAGGGCATCCTTAACAATGCGCTACTATTTAAGTTGTTAGGGCGGCTGTGTACAGCGCGGCTATTTTGCTCACTCATCCGTTTTAACACCGGTCGTTGCTGTCGTCTAAGTTTGACATTTCATCCAGCGTAAACCTTTAGCAGCGCTATTATCGGGTTGCCAAATTTGAGAGCTCGATGCTTCCCGGAGGCCCAGCTACTATTTCTCTAGTGCGGTTAGCAGCAACCGGTACGGTATGAAGTGATGATAAAGCGCTGCCGAACGGGGTATAGAAGCGCACCGTTAAGGATGCCCTTACGAATCGTTTGTGGCTACCTCTCGCCTCCTCTTTGCGCCTCTTTTGTCATTTTATTTTTAATAGATTTTCCTCCGATTGTCTTCATTGTCAGTTTTCAACCCCTTAATATATTAGTTGTATGTTCTCTTTCGATTTTTTCCCATTGCTTATTTTGTTTCATTGTGGTCATTAAATCACTTTTTGGGTACTTTTTGTTGTCATCAGGGCTCTGCATTTATAAGAGCCTGTCTCAAACTAATAATTTTACTAGAAAATGACGATTAGAATGGTCCTAAGTAGTAATTGGTAGCAGCAGTAGCGGCAGCGGATAGCAGCAGTGGCAGGGTCAGCGGTAGTGGTAGTAGCCTCAGCGACAAGTGCAGCAGCACGTCCTCCAATGAAAATTTGCGCTTATGCGGTAGCGGCACCATCATATCCGATATTAAATTAAACAACTAATTGTACTTTTGAGGACAAATTAAATATTTAATTGAAGAGGCAATGTTTTTCGTTCATTCATTAAACTGAATTCAATTTTTTTTTCATTGAAACGGTTGTAAGTTTGACTTCATCTGCATGTCTAAGCACGAACTGTTTTTTTTCATATCCCGCAACAATATGCAAGACCTCTCACCAGCAGCATTACAAAATGTTACGTAACTTAGTGCGGCATCCTCTGTTATCTGCCTTCATACGACATTAAATCGCATAATTAGGCCTCGATAATTGTCAATCCTTAATCATGCAAATAGCTGTACTACTGAGGATGGTCGAATTCTTCTTCGCGACGATGCTGCACCGTCCCGGACTGTACACTTTTCAGCTCGAAATTTATTCTTTTCGTACGGCATTTGGCAGCATTTGTTTTTGTAGTTCGTGTTTACTCTCTGTTGTTTTCGGGTGTTATCCGGTACAGAAAAAGTGTAGTTTTTATGTAGTCTGGAAGGTGAAAAAAAAAAACTACCGGGTAAAAGTGTGGTCCTCGTGTAGCTACATCACAAAACAAATTCGACATAAGAACCTGCTTCCGTTCGAACCAATTATTTTAATAGTGGATGGCCACTAGGATGGTCCTTCCCACTAGCAGTGGGAAACAGCAGTAGCAGCAGTGGAAAGCAGCAGTGGTAATGATAGCAGCGTCAGCGGTAGCTGCAGCGACACTACTTCATTCTCCAGTGAAAAGTTGCCTTTGTGCGGTAGCGGCACTTCCTTCAATGAAAAGTTCAGCCATAGTTTGGCAACACGCAATCCTTCTTGGAATGCTGGCCGTCATAATTTCAGAGTGAACTATCAGAAGAATATCCTACACTCACTGTCGAGGATAACAGAGATGCCATCAGCATCAGATCCGATATTAAATTAAACAACAAACTGTTCTTTTGGGGACAAATTAAATACTTAATTGAAGAGGTAATATTCTCGGGTACCAGCAGCAAATAGGGGGTTGTACGTCCACCTTGCGGTCGTGATTTTGCGTTCAAACCTTCTGTTATTTTAAATCTCTATTTCCTATGTATGCGTGAAATACTGTATGGAAGCTCCCTGTGAAATAGTTTCGTCAAACCATTCAATTTTCTGTGGTAACTATTTTTTGCTGCCATTACAATAAATATATCGTGCCTCTATTATCATATCTTCTATTTTCAATATACTTTGGTCTCCGTTTCCACCTGTTTTTCCACCTTTTGATCATATATATCTGTACTGATCAGGCTTCGTTTTGCTTGTCTTGATCTTGAAGGAAATCCCTTTCCCTCTCAACAGAGCACAATGGACGGAAAATTCAAATTGCTGGCCAAAATTCATTTTTTTGTGCCAAATTGTCGGTTTTCCACTGCACATAAGAAAAGTTTTGTACTGACAAGGGGCTGTGTCTATAAACCACGTAAACTAAGGCAAATGTCTTGTGTTTTCGAATGAACGTAAATAACTCGTTAGTGGAACGAGATAAACGATTACTGTTTTCAGCAAAGATGTACATAATAGTAAAACGCTTCTTATGGTTTTGAGAGTTAGTTCGCGATTTGTCCGCAGAGATGGCGCACGAATCTAACTTTTGATAGGAACATCCAAGAGATATGGTTTCTTCAGCAAAGTTGCTATTCAATTCAAACAAAACTACTGAAGACGAAACGATTTAGCAAATCTCGAATGTAGGGCCACAGTTTTCAATGGTCTTGTTTGTAAAAAACTGTTTTAAAACGGTGCTTGATCAATTCAATGCAATATGCAATCATTTATAAGATTTTCAGTTTAAGGTTGTATGAACAAACTCACTGAATCGATCTTATTAACTTCCTCGTAAGACATTGCTCGCTTCTTCGTAAAACACTTGAATAAAACATCAGAACTATAAAGCACACATGAAACTTTGTTTCCTCCACATACACAAGCAATCAGACCGACTCAAAGGTATGAACTAGAATCAGTTAGCCATAAAAAACATATGAGCCGCATGATTCAAGAGCATAACAATATGTGTGAGATTGCGGGTTTACGCGTGGGAGTAGTTGTGAGATTGACGGTTAACTCAATGGAATTTGGTGTATGAAAAACCTGACTGCAATGTTGCAAAGTTCGACCATGAGACCCTCCATTTGTTTATGCTGTATGCCGACATATTCGGTACACAGCTTCTACTTCGGCTGTAGCTGACGAGTAAATGCTCAAATGCAAGCTCGAACCATTTGCATAACTCTGGAAGTGATATTTGCGTTTGGTAAGAGAAGTTTGCGTGTGGTGTTTCATGGCTGTGTTTTCATAAAACAAACACTGGGAATCATTTTTGGGATAATAATTCATTTTTTTATACGGTTTAATATGATTTCACGTGAATAATCGCTAAGTCTCTTAGCGATGTTGTAATGGGTTAACAAAATAAATTTCATAAAAATAAACTTTGGGTTGATAGAAAAACGTCGTTTGAAAATAATAAAGATACACGCGAAAATCAATTTATCGCTGATATTAACCTTTTATTTTCAAACAAAATGAAAAAAATATTTTTTTTACTTAAGTGTGTACAACTGAATAATCATACTAATTTTAAGTTTTTCCAGTATATTTTTGAACCTAATTGCTATGACATACGTTGATAAGTCTCCATTAAACTCCAAAAAACTACATTAAAAATTAAAAATTTTAAATTATCTTTTTCTACAAAAACGTAAATTTTACTCAAACTTTTAACATATGTTTTATACAACGTATATTCTAATAAACCAACTAATCTAATAATTTTTTTAGTGTGTTTTGGACCAAATTGCTATAATATACGAAAAACTTTGTTAATAAATCACTCGAAAATTCAAAAGTTGCAAAAAATGGGAAATTTTTAATCATATTTTTCCACCAAACCGCAAATTTTCCGCAAACTTTAAACACATATTCTTGAAGAGCACAATTAGGGCTCTCAGACACACTTTCAATGCTGTGCTTACACGTGCTTACATTTTATGTCTTTTATGGTCAAAATTAGGAAAATTACGCATATTTTCAATGCGGTCTGCGACTGACTCTGTAGGGTTGAAATCCATTGCCATCCTGTTTTTGGAATTTAATAAGCTTTCAATCATATGTGGACATACCATGATAGCTTTAGTAGGTTTTTATATATTCCAAAATATTCAGAAAAACTATTTTTCTCCGTTTCTGGAATAGGTAACTTTTAAGGCATTTTTCAACATGAACCGTTTTTTTGTATCAAGATTTCATTCAAAAATTATGAAAATATAGATAAAATACTACAAAATCATGTGCTCAAAACATCCTGAATATGAAATTCGTCGCATTCTGGTATTTTTGGCCACTCTTTTATATAGGGACCGCCCTATGTGCAGAGGTGAGTTCAGATTCAACGTGCATCATACCATCTGCTGTTGAGAGACTGAAGAGTGACAGTTTTTTTGGCGAATAAACGCTGCGTACCTAATCACATATCCGCATCCGCATGTCTGAAAATCCCTGAACACAACTAAGAAATTGTAGTCGGTTAGTAAGCTATGGGATCACCAAGACTGGACTAGCTGCAGGAAGCAGCCAAATATCTGAAGAAGAGATGAAGGTCGGGAGCGAACTTATGCAATCCAACGGATCTACCTAAAAGTATATACCCAAAAGGCTTGTCTTTTCTATTTTTCTTTTTCTATATTACAGACCGGATAATATTTATTGGAATAATAAAAATGAAAGATCCAATTACGGAGAAAATTGAAATAAATTCTTGAAAAAACGGGAAGAAATCATTTTTCAGCTAAACCATCTCCTTTGTAGACTTGAATGCAGCGTGTGATTGAATGAAGCAACATGAATTCCTGCAACAAGCCGCGGGATAGGCAGGCTATTAACTACGATGCAGCGTGACTAGTTTCATTTTACTTTCTTTCCTTCTTTTAAATTTTATGTGTTGTAACGTCGAAATGTGTAACGTAGAAGTTACATACAAGCGTTCAGGAATAGTCCATGTTCGTTTTTTATTCTATAGGTGCTACAATTTGAAGTCAAAGCATAAATTAACAACATGCTCTCTGTTCTCTTCGTTCAACATGAGCGAGACTGTTTCCTCACTAAAAAGTCCCGCGGTCTTGTAAAATATTATTACGACCCATTATGTTAACGATCGTAAATTTAAAAATCGTGTCCGTATCATTACGAAATATCGATTCCTCCGACATCCCTACGTGGGTGGCGATTCGCCTTGAACCATTTATGATTGGCAATAAACTCGTTCGACCTTGAACCAGCTCGGCTGGAATGGCAGTACAGTGCAGTTTAATTGGCCAACTTTCGTTTTTTTTCCAGCTGCTCCTTCTGCAAAAATGTGTATACCATGGGTCACTGTGGGAGTGATCCAGCGGCAGTGATCGAAGCCGAGAGGTTGCATTGCACAGAATACCCAACAATCATCGACCAAGAGTCGGCCGCGTGTCCCTTGTACGGATCGGTTGGTCACCATCATTGACGTTGTGTAACCCGACCGAACGAGTCCTAATTAAAAAAGTTTAATTTAAATTTCTGAACTGCCCCCGCGTCTTCCTCATAATGCAAGCCGCGGACAACGGAGTGACAGCCGTGGGCTTTAAATTCTTGTGCCCTCCCGGGAGACCACTTATGCTGCACGAGCGGCGCGAACGATCGGAACGGTGCAATATCGATCACCTTTCGGGGTCCGGCGAAACCGCGACTCAATTGCACATTTACATAACGAGCCGTTGTAGTTTCATTTCTACGACCAGCACTCAACCCTCGAGTCTCGAGGGACACTTCACAAAGAACATGATCCTCGCGGGTGCTGCTGAACCAATTGTAACAGCCATGTTGCTTTGTGTTGGTTGGAGCTGAACGTGCCTGCAAAGACAAAGAAACAATCGACAGGGCAAGTTGCTGTCGAACGGCGGCACTGGAACACACCCTTCGTTCGCTCGTGTGCCGGTTGTTTCTGGGGTCGACAAGAGATCTACCGTAACCGTGACGGCCTATCTGACCGTTAAGTAGGCACAGAGTTAAAGAATATTTTGCAATGACCGGCTGAACTACATTCGAAACGAAACAGCGCGGCGCAGTTCGGAACAACCGAGAGCGCTATGCTTGGGCAACCTTCCCAGAAAGCGTGAGTTTTTTTTGCGCTGAAACATATCAGTGTTTGAAAATCATGCACTGATTGTAAACAATGTGCAAATATGGGTTTTAACATCGACTTTTTTGTAATTTGACGAAAACTTGTCCTGGGAGTTAGCAACATACTTTTCGATGATAGTGAATCTTTGCGGAACTCGGTAATTAACTGGCTTCGCGTACAAATCTTTAAAAAATCTGGGTTGAGTGAATTGGTGTCCCTCATTTACTGCACTATAATAGGTGAAGAATATGTTGATTATGGTCTGGAATTCCTAAGCTTACGTAGGGTGCCAGGCTGCACCCAAAGTGGCAAATGTTTTTTGTTCACTAAATGACAAACCACTGAACTGAATTACACAAAACCGATCGTGAGAAAAACTATATCGTTCACTGGTGAGGCAGGTGGAATAAGACTAGTACTTACATCTAATACCACAGTCATTTATATGTTCCAGTTGTGCACATTTAATTGCCGTCGTCTGTGACTACGGCGATTAACTTTGTTGCAAGTGATACCCCGCGCGACGTGAAACTATTTCACGAAATACCTAGCTCGCAAACGTTACTGGCTAGCGTAATTACAACCGTACCGTTAATTCGATTGTACCGCGAAGGTGAACATGAAGTTAGTTGCTTACTGCACAGTTAGTGCAGTGAGTTACCGCCTGGTACCTATGATGAAAACGGGATTTTGTAAATTTAACAACCCGATATCATTTGGCTCTGATAATTCGCTGGAGACATTCAATGACGCGGCCAGATTCCTTAAATGGACCAACTTGTTAATAAAATCAATCAAGTCGCATGATTTATTATTCATTACAGGATAAGTGGTTCTGTTAACCGCCGCAAACCTGTCCTAGCTGTAGGCAGACAACGGTTAAGAAATTCTGATCTTTTCTGCAAACCGGCTGCCGCGACCGCAGCAGTCTGTGGTTGCGTGTACTGTACTGAGTGTAGAATATCAGGTCGAGGGATTTTTTTTCACTTCAACTGGACAAGAATTTAGACGCCTTTTTGTCGGTAACATCTAGGTGAATGAAGTGGGAACGCAACTGAGAACAGGTTTTGGAAAGATTTTAAAACTGCCGAACTGGTTGAGGTCAAAAACGTTCAACAAATAAGAGAAATATCGGTAATAATCGAGTTTCAAAGTCGTTGGGTACTGCATTGTGGTTTAAAGAATTTCAAGTCTTCGGACACAAGAATGCAAAAAATAATGATAGAAAATCAAAATTGTTGCTGGTGAAACTTAATTTCATTGTAATGAAAAACTTAGAATAACTTGCCAGGGTATCTGCTAAAACTGCAACTAATTTCAAGCAAATTGGTTGCAATTTATACACATAAATGTTTGATGGTGCGAAACCACATCAATATCGTGCGAAATTAGCGCAACTTTTGATAAAAATACCAGGATAACGAATGCGTGTTGGCAATAAAGCAAATAATTCTCTAGCATATTTTCAATGTATTGGACGGCTCCAAATTATTGCACTTAAAAAGTATCAACCGGATGCTTCCAGACGCCGTCCAACTTCAAGTATCAACCGGTGTTGCCATCATCGTGATGGTTTGTTATAATAGTAGTTAGATTATTGAGCGCGAAAATTGGATTACAGAGGCAGAATTTAGTGAAATATTCACGAAAAAATAGTTTGAAATATATCCATATTCTTTGAGTATTCATCGTAAATTGAAGAAATATTGAATAGAAAAACGATCAAAATTTGCTCACAAGAAAAATAATTCTTATTTCTCTTGTTTTGACAACATTTGTGGGAAATTATAGAATTATCCTGGCTAAGTAAAAAAGGGAAAAACAGTCGACATTTCTGCATTTATTTGTTTTAACAACTGGTTTGTGTTATTGTGAACCATAATCAAGGATTTATTGAATTTTTTATTCTCCTCGGATCTAAATTTTTCAAATCTGTTTAATCACTTCAAGTTTGATCAAACTAATTGAAACATTTTTTTAGAATGCATATTTTCACGTAGATACAAAGAAAGAGGGGGGATTCAAGAGAATCTTACGTAAGATTGAAAAATTTAAAAAAACCCAAAAAAATTTTACAAAACTAAAATTTAAAATTGTTTGAATTATTTATCGCTTGCGTTGAACCTTGAGAAAGCGGTGAATTCACCGCCACTTAATGATTATGAACTTTACTTCATTTCTACTTAATTTTGGATTTTATTCAATTTAATATGATATTAACCGAATTAACTTGTTTTGTTTTTATCCTCTACAAATATGCTATATATAAAAAAATGTTAAACCTTCGAAAATATTATTTTTCTAAACAGAAAACTTACGTAAGATTCGTGGGGGAGGGGCGTAATTCAAAATCTTACCAAGCCTTATTATGGGGGGAGGGGGATCGAAAATTTCGAATAAAGTCCTTACATAATTTATGGATGACGCCTAACGCGTTTAGCTTCCAAAAGATTTCCCTTGTTTTTGCAGCAATCGATTGGAGAATCCACCCCAATGCAGAAAATCGTAATTTGATTATTTGAACTACAACGACTACTAAAAAAATTGTCAACCCTTGTTAAAACGCAGAATCCGACCTCTGATTGGTTGCTAAATGCTTGCTTTCCTGGTCGACCGTCGACAGAATTAGTACCTAGTAAACCGGGAAGCAGGCTAACCAGATCTACGGAATCGTTCGTAGATTTACTGATGTCTTTTATTACGGATGTACAAATATACGGAGAATTCAGCAGAAATCAGGGGAAGTCAGTATAGGAATTACACGAAACAGTTCTGGCATCTCTGCCGGTAAAGTGGCCTATATAAGAGCCTGATTCTGCCATTCGCCGATTAGAACAATCCAAACTTAGCAGCAGCAGCAGTGGCAGCGGATAGCAGCAGTAGTGGCAGCGGATAGCAGCGAGTATCAGCAGCGGTGATGGAAGCAGCGTCAGTGGTAGGCGCAGCGGGACTCCTTTTCCACTAGTAATAAGATGCCTTTGTATGGTAGTGGCAGGCCAGTAACATTTTCCAGTGAAAAGCTTTGCCGTATTTCATAACGTAAAACTGTTTTTAGAATGCTGGCAATCAAAGCCTGACGGCCGTAAAATTTTCAGCGTGAAGACAGCCTCGCATTGTGTCAGAAAAGTACCTTTTTCCCAGATGAAATCAATGTTGGCGAGAGAAAACTTAGCTTGAAAGATTGAAAACAGAAATTTTTCTATACGTTTGTCTACAATTACATAGAAAATAACCGTAAGAAGAGGTGTATCATGATCGGAACAATTTAGACTATTTTCATGTCACATTTTTACCATTGATGTAATGATGTCGCATGATATCATAAACAAATTACGTTTACCGAAACAATCTATCATTCTGTCCAGTTCACAGAAACAATAATTTTTAGCTTGGGTGTGCAATATTCCCCAGAAACGGGAATGAAACGGAACCCGGAAATAGAAAAAATAAGTTTTTGCTAACATGAAATTTGAAATTAAGTTTATCAATAGAAGGAAACAAAAAACCGTTTTCATTATGATTTACTTGGAAAACGATTTAAAAAACACAACATTTTCAAGTTTACTTCAGAAGACAATCGCTTCAGATTCGCTAACAATTTTCCGATTAGCTCAAATAATTTCATTCACTTTTGTACGACTTGGTTCTAGTCCGCTGATTCTGCCGCTTGAGTTTGAAATCTAGAATACCCTTGAATCACCGATTCCAGCTTTCCACTATGAATGGTTTGTTTTGGGTTCAGTACACGTATGAAGATGATTTTTACGCACTTTTTTAGAAATATTAAATTTTTGTTATTACCAGGGCGAATTGATTCACGGGTTTAAAATACTACAAAGTATACAGCTCTAGGGGTTGTATGAAATGGTGACGTAGGGAAAATATAAAGCAGGTATTAGACGAAGCGAATACTCGCGATTTTTGGTACGAATTATATTTGCACAAAATAAAATCCGTACCAAAATATTTGCTTCGTGTAATACCTGCTTAGGTATTGTTCTTAAGTCTTATTTAACATATTTCACCACACCTGTTATACACCGTGTATCTAACATAGGTATAAAACTTCACATACTATCGTGTTATGAGCAAGAATGGATTGGAATTTTCTACACGCAGTCTTTTTTATCGAGCTGAGCCTCTGATTTTTGCAATGAAGGCGGAGCAACGCAGATTCCAGAAAGAGAAACGAAACAAAACACATTCAATACTACTGAGTTATTGTCATGAGCACCAGAAGAAAATTAGTACTTTTCTGATGTGCAAATTACCCTGGTTCTACATTAACTAATCTGCGTTATCGATATTGGACCGATATCGGTGTTCGACTGGGTACAAAGAAGCAATTGAACCGGAAAAACACCCAATTTTGCGGAAATTCTCATAACTTATCTTCAAGCATTCATAGTTCTGAAAAGAACTGATTGCATAATTTTCAAATAGAAATGTGTACTACAGAACGCTGATGATCGCACCACCGGTAGCATCGAATATTTTGCTTGGTCGCACATTATAAATTTGCTCTCCGTTGTGCCCTCCGGTAGTTGTGCCAGCGAAATATCCTACAGCATACGATGGTACCTGTTGCTGTCGTATGCAAATTAAAGGTAAGGTGTTCCACAGTGCCTGAAGGTTGACTCGTACGCAGCTCTCGTTTCTCAATGCCGCGTACCTCTATCAGCCATATTCCTCTCGCTACAGAGTGACGAACAAAAATGAAGACGAATTTTCTATACGTAGTCTTTTGTATCGAGTTAATCGTAGATTTTTGTGTTGAAGGCGTGGCCACGCAGTGTCGAGAAAGACAAACGAAACAAAACACTTTATTAAGTCTGAATATGTAGGCAGTGGAATTTATTCCGTCCATGTTATTGTTATCCGTGCTCGGGAAGCAAGGCAATATCCTTTCGATACATAAATGACTAAGATGCATTAAGTCGTTTACTTGCTATAATCGTTTGAAATCTGACGCAACATTTGCCAGTTTCTTTTCAATTTTAAAATTAGTCTAGCATAGAAAACAAAGACAAAGTCTTACGTCAAAAATTTGACGTTTTTTTTCTACATTGATTATAGATAAAATTCGTCGTATAGAGTGAATAATTTGTAAATTCAATTAGTAAAATTCAACCAGGAAGCGGCATAGCCGCAAGGTTACAGAATCCGCTTCGTCAAGCGGGTGGCCGTGGGTTCGAATCTTAGTAGAATCAGGTCATTCGATGTCAAAAGGCCTTAAGCATGGGTGTATTCTCAGGCGCTAATTTCTAATTTTAAAATCTAATTTTTCAGACTTTTTCACGCAGTTTTTCAACTTAATTTGAAATTAGCCGCCTATTTTTGTAATAGAAATACCATAAATATTAGTGTATAATTTTGAAAGCATATTCAATTCCGAATCAAATGAAAGTAGTTTTGTGGAAATCGGTTGATATTTGGCTAAGTTATATATTTTTTTGGAAACCTAAATTTTTGACTTCTATCGCACAATTATTTCACGGTGCTACAAATGATGGAAAATTGCAAAAATTATTATGTGGCTTGTAGCTTTAGTCAAGTCTTACTTGCGCGTATACTTGAAGCTTTACAATTACCCCAAAAATTTTAAGTTATAGTGAAAACTCAGTTTTTAGGCCTTAATTCACATTTTAATGTGCAATTCGGTGATTTTTAAACTGATTTTTTATATTTTGACCCTTTTGGCAAGATGAAAAATAAAACTTTCGAAACATATAAATTTGTCTATAGAGTTGACCTGCATGTGATGAATAATTTTGATATAAATAAGATGCTTTTTATTATTTAAAAAAAAAATAATTTTTTCGCAATTTCTCACACATTTTTGTTACCAAGGAGCTTCAATTGCTGTAGGATTTGGAATGTACATTTAGTGTCAAACGGAAAAAATAGGTGTTGTAAATGAAAATCTGTTACAATATGTCTGAGAAATGATTTGTTAAAATCTACGATTATGGTGAAAATCATCAAATCAAATCTCAGCCAAATTATAATAGATTTTCATAAACAACTCTTTTTGTTTTCGTTTGGCACTAAATGTACGTTCTAAATTTTACAACAATTCAAGTTCGTTCAATACAAAACTTTGCGAAAAATTGCGAAAAGAGTTTGAAAAATTTGAGAAATAAAAATCAATCATCGTATTTTATTTGAAACTCTTCATCACATATAGGTTAATTCGTTAGACATTTTTATATGTTTCGAAATTTCTATTTTTCGCCTTTTCAAAACGGCCAAAATACAAAAAATCTATTGAAAAATAACCGAAATAAACATAAAAATGTGAGCTAAGGGTTTTGACCAAAATTCATAATTTTTGGGGTATTTGAAAAACTATAATTGGGGGAACTGCTTCAATATTCATCTCATTAAGCCGATATTCCATGGATTAGCAGATTGGTTTTGTTAGCAAATATGCGTTTTATCGTGTTTTAAATTGTGTTTTCATGTTGTATGAGATGAATAAAAGAGCAGTAGGTACTAGTGTAGGTTGTGTCAGTCATATCAGGTACTAGTGTAGGTTGTGTCAGTCATATCAGAAGTTCTTGCATTTTCTTTATCATTTGTAGCTCCGTAAAACAATTGTGCGATAAAAGCCAAAAATTCTGGTTTTCGTGAAATATATATAATTTAGCCAAATATCAACCGATTTTCACAAAACTGCTTCCATTTGATTTGTCATTGAATATACTTCCAAAATTCTAGTGTATTTGTAGTGTTTTTGTTACAAAAATAGACATTAAATTTCGAATTAAGTTGAAAAAATGCAGTAAAATGTCTAAAAATCTAGATTTTAACTCAAATAACTCAATATGTTTCACTGATATTAGTACAAACCTACATATATTCCGAAAGCTCTATTTTACCTATTTCTAAAACTGCTAAAATATTAAAAATCGGTTAACAAATGGCTGAGTTAAAAAAATTATATTCGCTGAGGTCCAAAAACCCGTATTTTGACCATAACTTCAGATTTTGAGGGTGTTTGGAAAATTTCTAGTATGAGCGAATGTTACACTCAACAAGACCTACAACCTACACTAGGTCATTTCAGAAATTCTAAATCGCTGTAGCACAGTGTAATTGGTGTAATTTGTCAGGAGGAATGAGGCTCGGTATAGTAGAACAGTAAGCGTGTAAATGGAAGGGTAAAATTACATTGCACACAAGCACAGGTTAAATAATAATAAACATGTCACTCCTCAATAGCGGTATTGCTAATAGTAGAAGTGCAGGATACAGCATACAGCCGGGCATATCTCTATCCAATTTAAATAATTTTCAACTTTTCAAATTGATTGATTTCTTGCGACTTGTTTATAGTCTGCTAATGTATGACCAATCGGATATTGGATACGATCAAATTCAAAAAAGAAACAAGCCGTTTGAAATGATTAGTTTTATCGAAATTTTATTGATTTTCAGCTGTTTTCCAGAAACCGGAAGACAACGTCTTGAATTTTTTTTTAACTCCACGTGCAGTCAATTTCTGCCCTCTGAGCATCAATCTGTTTCCGGAAACACTCATATTGGGAGGTGTTTAGTCTTTCTTGACTGTTTTCCAGCAACCGGAAGTCGTTGTTTTTGAGTTCAAAATGCTATGTATTTTCCCGGTTCTGGAAATATTCATATTGGGTGGAAATCGGTCATTTTTGGCAGTTTTCCAAAAACCGGAAGTCGTCATCTTAGAATTCAAAATGGTAGCTGAGGTCGGTTTGTGGCTTCAGTGCATAATTTCAATTTCGGAAATACCCATATTTGGTGGTGTTTGGTCACTTTCGGCTGTTTTACAGCAACCGGAAGTCACCATCTTGGATTTCAAAATGGCATTTGATTTGAAGTCAGTTTCTGGCCTCTGAGCGTTATCCTGGTTCTGGACCCATATTGTGTGGTGTTCAGACAAATATGGCTGTTTCCCAGAAATCAAAAGTTTCCATCTTGAATTTAAAAATGGCGTCTGGAGTCGATTTTCGGTTCCTGTGCTTCATCCTGATCGTTTTAGGATGTTTTCCGGAAAAATTGTCTGAATTATCCTTTCAATTTTTATGGGAGACCTCCTCCATTTTTCCATGGTATGGAGGATTGTCACACCATCAAAGAAACATTTCTTACCCTCGAAAACCTCCACTTGCCAAATTTAATTCCACTTGATTAGCTCGCGAGTTATGCAGAAATTTGTGTCTGATTTGTATAAGAATCCTCCCTTTCAGAAGAGGGAAGGGTGTCGAACCACCATGAAAATATTTTTTGCTCTCGAAAATCACCACATGCTGAATTCGGGTCTATTTGCTCGATTAGAGTGAAATAGAACCAAAATCAGAGTGAAAATGTCAAAATACTAAAACGTTCATAACTTTTTTGTTTTTAATTTTACCATCACCAAATTTTGACAGATAGTATTACGTATTGTCATCTGTAATGTGCAAAAAAAAACTATTTTTTTTCGAAATAGGCTTTTTGAGATAATTGATAATTTGTGACAATTTGGAAAATTTTGGCCCAGAAAAAATACCGTGTATATATTTTTTCTAGAACCGCAATTTTATTACCTACAACTTTCCTGAAGACTTCATTTCAATCAAACAAACCGTTTTTCTGATATAGAATTTTTTATCCATTAGTCACTTCTTTAGATAGGCCCTTTTGAAACAACAGTCATGAGTCTATATAACCAACTGATATCATCAAATGACCTTTTTATCAAATATATCGTTTTATCTGATCATAGAATTTGTATCATAATCTGAACTGGGTGAATCATGATCGGAACAAAAATTGTATGATATTGAAACCAGCCGTTTTATTTAAGATCCATTTGAATACAAGTACTTTTTAAGAAAGCGATTTAATTGTCTAAAACCAGACTTCATTCATTCTTTTGATTTTTGCTCACATTTCCTCCTCTACCTTTCGAGCCCCTAAGGGAAAAAGACTATTTCTCACACAGAGTAAGTAACTATAACCGCATTCAGTCGTAGAGCATTACAGTCGTGGAGCATCACAGTCGCAGAGTTTATTTTCACTCACAATCATCGCGTGCAGGGGTGAACGATTGTTTGCTCTCTCAGATTAAGAGGGAGCAGTTTTTATTAGATTCCCAGTTACTAAGTGAGAAGTGAGGCCAAACAATAAAACATGTAGGTTCAAATTAAAGTCAAGATTTTAAATTTATTGTTACAGGGAAATGCAAAACTCGTCATGGGTGCGTATTCTGTAGAACATTCGTTTTTATACTGTTTTGGTTGCACCTCAGGGCAATGTGAACAGTAACGCAATTCACAGATGTTCACAGACCAATTCATTTCGCTTATCTTACGTTTGTGGATGACTTAATTACAACAGTTTCACTCAGCTTTTGTTCTGTAAAATTAAGAGCGTTTATTCGCCAGAGAAACTACTGCCCTTCGCTCTCTCAACATCAGATGTTATGATGCACATCGAATGTTAGCTCACAGTTGTTATGAGGCAAGACAATTGTTTTTTCTTCAAGATCAAGAAGAGCAAAACGGAGCCTGTCTAAAACTATTGTTAACATTTCAAAATGATCACTGTCACAGGGAAATTTTTTTCCTAACAAAAAATTCACATGGATTGTATGGTAAAAACGGCTTTCAATCAGTGCAACAAAACGAGCCTTGAATTTTGACCAATATCGACAATACTAATGACGGAAATAAAAACTCTGAGTATCTCGCTGTCTTGCAAACAGTTCATCAAAACTTCAATGAAAAAAATTAACCTAATTTGTCGCCATTCAGATGCCATTTGGGTACTGAAGAAAATCCCCTGCAAAACAGATGAAAACTGCTTAAAATAGGTTCGGGGTGATTGGAATAGTGTCCCTCGATTGCAAACTTTAATTGATTATGACAAAATGGAAAAAGGTGCATTCCAAAAGCTCAAACCGGAAGAAAATGAAAGATTATAGCTATTCAACCATTCATATAAATTTTGGTGTTCTTAGCCACTAAGGCGACATCCATAAATTACGTAACGTAAAAACCCGATTTTTGGACCCCACCCCCCATATGTAACGGATCGTAACGCCAACACCTACCCCCGATAAAAATTACTTAACACTGCAGAAGGATTTCCTTGATAAAAATGCTCGTTTACGGAGAATCTCTCCAGAAATTTTTCGTTACGTAACGTTTACATCACCTCCCCCCCTTCCCTGTGTAACAAATCGTATTGCTCAAGGATACCCCTCCTCCTCCCTATAAACGTTACATAATTTATGGATGCCGCCTAACTTTCGCCATAAAAAATCAATTCTCATTATTGTAAATTTGTAGGGCATCTCATCTCAACGAAATTTTATTTATCGATATTTTTTTATATATATTGAAGTCATGATTTTTAGCCGTCTACCAGATGCTCATAATTTATGAGATGAACGTTAGAAATGTTGACCCACCACTAATGGCAATAATTATGTCTGTTTCAACCTCATTCTTCTGCTAATTTACCAATTCACAACACCTAGCGTCGCTTCGTAAATTTGTTTATAGGTACTAGCTGAAACACCTTTTGTCCGATAAATCAAACATGTCAGCATGATTTTTTAGCAAAAAAATTGAACTTGATGGAAATATATTTATTGCTTTTTTATCCGCTTCCCTTTCGTTTTCCACATAAAAACCATGTGATTTATGAACGACCTCCAACAATAACGCAGTAAATCTTAGTTCGATCGAACTAGACTTTACTGCGTTAGTTTGGGTACACCATACCCGAAAGGTACGCCATACCCAATAAAAACCTCTATCCTCAAAATTGATTTCTGAGTTTTTTTTTCATGGTGATAATAACAACATTTTAATATATATTACTGAAACATTATCCAGCATAACTCTTGTCTCAAGTGTCACATGGTAATGGAAGGCCTTTGTCAAGGTAGGTAAAGCTTCCAGTAAATGCAATTCATGCACAATCGGCGAACGTTAATATGCAAAAGTTCGTTAATCACTCGCGATCAATATATTAAGAAACCAATTATAAACATATATTGACTGTACGACACTAGGATCGAATGTAATAAAAGCGTAAGTAATAACACTGACGTATCCGCAACTCGATTGTTTCTGACCTGTTGTGTTGGTTACTTCAATTTTGTCGTTTTACCCATGTACAGTAATGTCTCGCCTCTCTCTTATCAACAAATCCCAAAAGCCCACTTTACACTGTCACCTCACAATAAATCGCTTACGGCTGAAACGCGCGAATCGAATAAACCTCACTCACACTCATGGGTGACACTTGACATGGTCACTATCGAAGCGATAAATAACGTTTTTATCTCAGTTCGACACCCAACCTGTAAGGTTACCAGTGCACGGCAGATACAGGCGAGCCACTAAATGTGTAACAAACTGGTGACTTTAACTTGGTGGGTTAACTACTCAGGTTGCCTTAAAGTCGAGGTGCGCCGGTTACCTATGGTCACAACATTTACTGTTGGGCGTACGAGTCGCAAAACATGTGTGATACAGAATCTCTAGACTGGTTTACCTTGAGAATGCATTTTTTTTTTGCACTGAATGATGTGGGGACATGTTGTGAATGTGTTGCACATTAAATAGGAACGCTTGGCTGGGTTGTAACAGATGGAAGTGATAGAGTGTGCAATTTTGTTTTTGTAGTGATAAACCGCAGCGTTTTTAGCTTTGTCTAATGATGGGGTTCGTCTCTTACGCTGTCATTAAGCTCTATATTGAAATGCTAGTTATAATCGAGGGCGATCGCCGTGGTTTTCCTCTTTCTAAAGGGCGTTCATTGCGCCGGTTTTTTGTTGACTGCAGTCACATTTGAGGCTTTTAGAAGCAGATTTTTTTTTCACAGCATAAAGGTCGTACTTTTTAACCGTTGTTCAACAACTGCTGAATTGACCTGTGGATACTTGCAAGAACCTTTTGTGGTTCTTGTAATGTAGTTAACCCGCACGATTTGGCACTCGATTTGAATGTGAAAACTAACACCGAGAGCTATGCAGACAGTTTTTCAATCCTACCTTCAAGAGGCTAAACATCGTTTTGCTGTGCCCTTTAACGGTGCATGCAATGGAGACCTCGTTCTTCCAGTACTAACCCGGGGGCCAAACCCTTAGTTAGGTGATATGCTGATCTTTAACCGATTGATGTTATGTATGCTGGTAAGTACCTGCAAAGAATAGAAATAGTATATGTTATATTAGTGCTGGTGATACTGCATTTTATTGCAACCGTAGTGTGGTGCTTTTAGCGTTCAACATAAAACTAAATGTTTAGTGATCCAAAACGCTCTCTTGCACAGTGCAATCACGGACTAAAGGCAAGTAATATAATAATGCTGCGTTGAGGAAATTCAGACAGAAAGGACCATTGTTTATAACTTTTCGATTGATTAAACTAGATATTGAGCCGCGCGCCGGTTGCTTGTGCAGTGACCTGCTGAGCTTGGCTTTAGGTATGTAGGAAACGAAACCGATTAAAACGGCGCACATGCGTCGCCGCCGTCAGTTATGTAAAAGTGTTCAGTCGCGGGGCAAACAAATCCCTATTGGAAGAGAGTGTGATTTGTAGATTGGAAAAAAAAGTGAAACAGACCGTCATAAACCTGGCTCACGTACGCTAGTAAATTGCTTAATCAGTGGGCCAGGAGAATTTCTGCAAAAAGATTCGAGTAAAAACTGTGACAATCGCACCATGAGTGCCTTCTACTTCTGCTCGATGTGGCCGACAGAGCTCATTTAATGTATCATTCTTCTCACACAGTTGCCCACGAGTTACGCGCTATTCATCTTGTAGAGCGATGGGAATTTTCTTTTACCAGTCTCGTCGTCGTCGTCGTCTGTGGATGCTGTTACACGTGATCTCTTTTCCGCGATAGCAGAATTCCTTCAACCCACGAGGTGTAATTCCTTCGGAACGATATATGGCCGCAAACAGTCGTCTATTCAGGTGTCCGTGGTGGAAAAATTATCTAATCGTGTTACATCCCCTGTGGAAAAGTTCCCGTATCACCTGGATCACGTCCGCTGCTTTTTGTCTCTATACTCTGTATGTCACATTTAATTTCTCCTGGCTTCCCACTCCTCCCACTGTTGATAACTGACGAGCGGCTGTGATGACAGTGCAGGGAGGCAAAAAACGCATCTGGTACGGTGCAGTAGCAGTTGCAATTGCCCAGCTGCGTCTGGTGTGATGTCTAAATTTTTATACCGTCAGCTCGGTTGCCGTCAGCGTGACAATGACAAACTAGCGTATTTGGAGTTGACGCAGTAATTTTACGCTTCTTGAGTTATAGGTTTGTCGCTGGTGTTGTGTGACCACTGACTGGCTTGGCCACTGTTTGCTGGTTATTGCCTATTAGTAACAGCTGAATGGGAATCGAGCACTTAGTTTGTCAGGCTTTTTTGGGACAGCGACAAGTGGCACTTGGGTGGCGAATATTTACCACAACTATGGTTGCTTATGGTAAGGCTCGAAAACTGCTGTTTTGTAAGTGGTGTTGCGGTTTTGCAACTAAATGGAATTCAATAACAAAACCAGAAGAAATTAGTTCACTGATAATTGATGTACAGGACTGAGGAAGAAACTTTTTTGTGACTGCTACTCTAGGGAATATTGTTTGCACTCCGCAGACTCACATGGTCATTCACTTTTTCACTGCATGTGGGAAAAAAGTAGCATTTTGAAAAAAAAAAGACGGTAACAGTATTTTTCTGAACAACTCCATTGTGAATGAAAATGGGGAAGCGTGGTTATTTGTCCCCAGCTGTACCGATCGTTCGAAAAAATCTTAGGTCAATTTTTGAAGAATCGTTTAAAAATAAACTATAACTTAACTAACTCTCATCTAACTGAAGGTGACACCATGAATACAAACATCGTACACCTAGCAGATATGGCATAACACCTGCTTCTGCGATAGTGCTGCCCCCAAAACTGGAAGCCCTAATGAGCCCGAACGATTGCATAAAGGATATTAAACGCTCATTAAAAGTCCATTTTGGCTTTCTTTCACGCATCCACAGCAAAAGCAGTTTCCAATTTTTCAACAATTGATCACACCGCCTCAGTTTGGTTAACACCGTCGCGCCGTGTCACTAGCGTACTAACATAGTGCCCGCTAACAGTTACCGCATGATTGCACACCAAAAATCGAAATGCGCCTACTGATTGCTAGGTTTGGTTCCTCGTCAACCGACCTGACTTGCTGACCGAAGTCCATGCGGTTTCGGTTTTCTTTTCTTCCTGCTTGGACGCTTATTGTCACTGGGCCAATTGGGCACGCGCTAACTAACTGCATACCTCTACAGTCCATACGACGATCAAAACGATAGGTAACAATCACTCAGCCTGGCGCACAAACGATCCGGACATAACAGAGTGACACAAAAGGCTTCGGTTTCATCGCTAGTTTAACTTTCATTCGGCCATGGTGAACCGATTATGTATGGCTGCTCAGCGTCACGCGACTACTACCGGGTCGACATTGGTCCTCGTTTCCTAAACGTCGGGGCTAAGCTGGTCATTTTGCTATGGTTATTAACCGATTGTGTTACCCAGAAGGAGAGAGAGCAAAAAAAGTTTGCACGCTAGGCGCTAGATGTGGCAGCTTCCGTAATGGTGTACGATATTTTGCGGTGGACACCCGGATCGGTTGGTCCAAATTTGGTTGTTATTATTGGCCGGCGTTTAAGGTAAATAAAAGTTTGTTTGAAGTGATCATTAAAATTGGCTTTTTTAGCGTTCAATAGCCAATCAGACCAAAAGTTATATTCATATTTTCATTCTCACTTTTTCATATTGTACTGGTATATAAAATTAAATACTTTGAACTGCTTATTTATACTTTTTTATAAAAGTTGCAGAAGATAACCCAAGCATTGATTATTGTAGATAGTGAATGTGTCCAAAACTATACAAAATATACATTGTAAAACAAAAAAATTAGAAAACACAAAAATGCAATTAAAATTTTAATAGTTCTCTCAAAAAACTCACTTTTTAAAATATCTGTTTTTTTCTCGTAACCAGAAATGCCAGATGTTTTTAAAAAATATTAGCAACTGCTAAAAAAACTGAAAAATTCTACTTGAAATTAGAAAAAAAAATGTTTTCTGTGATTTTAAAACACATTCCCTCGCGTAGACAATAGTCTGTAAAAATTCTGCACACATTTTATGAAAGTTTGCGCAAATGTAAGAAGACTCTGACGAAAATCTACAGGAGTGATGAAAAATGTCTCGTCGGGATGCGGTATATTTTTTCAAACCTGTATCATATTTCCAGTTCGCTTATGTTTCGCTTCCCCTGCTGCACACATTGTCTGCCTTAATGAACTTGAATGTTAACAGGTAAAAGCCGTTGTTAAAAATAAAAATTAGTTCGAAAAAATGATGAAAAAATTGCAAATATCCGCAAACCAATAAAAATCCGCACACGGGCTCTAAAAATCTGCATTTTGCCGACAACTCTGAACATCTGGTATCCTCCCGTAACCTACATGCTATTCGTTAAATAATGATAGTAGTTATGTAAACTAGGGGAAAAATAAAGGAAATATAATTCGTCAACAAACTTTAAAAATATTTCCATTAATAATTATTAGGCAGAGTTTCAGCCAGATCAACAATGGTTGATTAAAATGGTTGCCCGTTTATTTGTGGATATGCACATAACGAAATAATGCACATCAAGCAAACGAGCCTGAACAAAAAATAACTGAGTGTATTTTATCAGTTTCTGGTATGCTTTAGATTGCTTTTATGAGGAGTTGAATTTCAATGTTTTAATTTTGATCATTCAAACCAACTACTAATTTTATTATTTTATTAAGAGAAGTCAAAAAAGAATTTAAACCGATTTTTTTTTAAATTTGATTGTTAAAAGCTGTTAGCTTGATTTTGTTATTGGCAAGTCTATTTTCATTCTCGTCAATATATTGTGACATTGAACACGTTTCATCTTAACACCGTCGTTCAAAATATATGTACAGCATTCTCCGATGCACTTAATAATTATTTGAATCAAAATTTTGCTTTAGTATTTTTTCCTTGACTTTTTCTAATAGATAGTGTTCAAAGTGTCTTAATTGTTTTCAATTTTCAGTGCAGTGAATCAGCGTTTTTTCTTCGAAAATATACAATTGTTTAACGTTTGCATTAAAATAATAAACAAAAATTACCGACTTTTAATAAGTTTGCCTTCACGCGCACTAACGAAACTATTCATACAGCATCAATCATAGTAATCCATGGATCAGCAGGAAAAAATTTGACAGCTCTATCAGTCGAACTCTAACCGTGAAGGCGGAAAAGGTAGAGCTACTCCGTTCAGAATTGTGCGCGTTCAAAGAACGTTACCCCGGCGCGTCAAAAACGGACATCGTACGGCACTTGTGGACGCCGGATATGCCCGTTCCGACATCTACAACATCTTGGCACTATTGCCCACGGACCATTATTTCATCTTTACGGACAGTCTCAGTTCTATTGAGGCTCTCCGATCGATGTTCCTGTTCCTGTTTCTGTTCGTGATGTCTTGGCGAGCCTTGACCTACCCTACATGTCCCTTATATACGTTTTCCTAAAATCAATCCATGCCCCAGTCTAGTCCCATTCCATTCCTACCTACATTCAATCAAACGACAAGAACACGTTTAGATCCCGGATTCGGAACCAGCAACTAGTCCCCGGAAGATACTCTCAGGGCCCGAAGGATGTATTTCAATAAACCAGTCCATAATATCTTGACCCAGCGGAGCATGCTTATCTATGTAATCGAAAAACACTAAACAACAACCAGTGCTTTTAATGAAAAACATTTAAGCTTTAAGTTAGATTTAATTTCAGCTCGTAGTCGGCAGCGAGGATAAAAAATTTGCTTTTAGTTTTTAAGTTACTTAAGAAAGTAAGACACTAGTTATAATTGGCGCCGTTAAACATTAATTGTATTTGTGCCGTGTCAAATAAATCCTGTGAAGAAAAAAAAAACATCTTGGCACTATTGGACAACAATCAGAGCATCGAAAGAAAGCTCGATTCCGGCCGGCCGAAGACCCTGTGCGACAAGAAGCTCGAAAGGATGCTTAAGAGGAAGACCAAGTAAAAAGTAGCTACATCGCTGCATGCGCTTGGCCGGGAGGTCGGTGCAACCGGACAAACAGTGAGAAAGTTCCTGGCGAACATGGACATACATGTCAGGAAACGGCAGTTCCGTCCACAGATCTCGGAGCTGCAGGAAATGACGCAGCGACAGCGGCTGAATGAGATGATCAACTCGATTATCCCGGCGATTCTCGACGTGGCGGTGGTGATGGACGACAAGACTTATTTTATTCAGGATGGCAACGACTGGCAGGGTACTTCGTATTTTTCTCCTCCTACGAAGAAAGTGAGCTCCGAGTTAAACTTCATTTCACACACCAATTTCCCCAAGAAGGTGCTGCTGTGGCTGACAATCAACGGAAAGGGGATATTAAAGCCGCTCTTCTTTCACTCCGGACTGACCGTGAATGGGAAAATTTATGCTACGAAGTGCCTGCCGGAAGTTGCATCGTTCATCAAGAAATACCAAAAAAGTGAAAACGCGGTGTACTGGCCGGAGCGGCTGAATATCGATATGGTACTAAAGTCGACGAACCCACCCAATGTTCCCCAGCTGCGTCTCATCGAGAATATTTGGGCAAACTTGAAACGTAAGATCTACTTCAACAATTTTGTCGCGAAAACTGATGAGAAATTGATAAATAAAATTAAGAGAGAACTCAAAAACGCTACACAAATGTTTTGGCGAATATTCCGGTTGACTGCCGGAAGGCCGCTCGCTAGGGCGTAGAATTTTTTTGCAAGTATTATTACCTTCTATGAGAAATTTATCAAACTCAATAGTTTTTTTTTAGTTCAATTTTTATATTTTTAATTTATTTTTGCATTTTTAAAGAAAATAACCACCAAATAACTCTCCCAGTTGGTCTCGAGATACGATGCTGGTCGTAGGTTCGAGTCTCGGCCGGGAGAGACTGTTAGTGTCAGTAGGATCGTAGCGTTAGCCCCGCAATTATTCTGTACACTTAACAGTTGGCTGCGAAGTCTGTGTATAATAAACAGAAGGTCGAGTTCCGAATCGGATTGTAGCACCAAGGCTTTGCTTTTAATCACCAAATATTGCAAAGGGTAATTCAATCTGAAGTATGCCAAAATAGTACAAACGCGTCAAGTCGACATTCATAAATTACGTAACGCAAAAAAAACAATTTTTGGACCCTCATCCCCCATACGTAACAAAAAGTAACGCCAACGCCGACCCCCCCACAAAACTTACATAACGCTGTGGAAGAATTTGTCTAATATAAATGCTCGTTTTTGGAAAGTCTCTCCAGAGATTTTTTGTTACGTAACGCCGATCTTACCTCACCCTCTCCCCTATATAACAAATCGTAACGCTCAGAGATACCCCCCTTCCCCCTAAAAGCGTTACGTAATTTATTCAAAGTTTGGGGAATTGTTCATATAAGCTTACTATGTAAAATCTTAACCTAAGTGCCGACTGGACCCTTCTCGCTCCGTGAGACACACTCCTTTTTCAAGTTATTACGTCACCAAAACCCCTTATGTCTATTTAATTAGGGCTACAAATACATAATGTCTAGAAAAAAAATGACACTTTGTTTTTGAAGAAAATTAGTCAGTGTTACCAGATATATTCTTTTGTATTTAACAAATTTAGAAGCATTTATCGTACAACGAATATCCGAAGTGATCCGCGATTAGCGCGCAAATGTAAACAAATCGTTTCATTACACCATTGGTTTCGAGAAGACTGACAAAATTCATGGCAAGAATCCTTTCTTTTGTAATAATCGATAAAATTATTTAAATCAAGTTTTTAGTGAAGGGTGACAGAACAGTTTACCCAAAACAAAAGATACTTCGGAACTAGGCCCTTTTCATTGTTTTAAAGCAACGGGCTTATTTGCAAAATATTTCGTAAACAGGCGACAGTAAAGGGCAAATCAACATTGTTTTCAAAATACAGGCGCGTTTAAAGAGGCGCAACTGAAGGAAAAATAAAAACAAGGCGAAATAAAAATGGGCACATCTCGTTGTCACAACGCTTTATGGCGAAATAAAGTGGGCGAATCTCGTGGTCAGAATGCCTTGAAGCTCATTTCATAAGGGTTAGACGAGAAGCGAAGATTTTAACCATGAATGCACAAATTTAATGTAGTATTGTTAGGAAACTACAAGACAGGTTTATTTTACGTTGATTTTTGGTATTAATGTTAATGTTAGTCACTTCCTCTGAAATTACGATTTGAAAATGTAGCTGCAAATTTCCAAACTGATATACCCCAATGTTTATCTTATGCCAGTTGCACCCTAATGGCAAATCACTCCGAATATAGGGGGAATGCTCCATTATTCATCTCATTAAGCCGATATTCACGAAGAATGCACGGGTTAAATACCAAATTTTCACGAAATCATTGAACAAATAAACTAAATATGCTTACGTGCTCGTATGGAATCGTTCAGCATTATATATTTAGTAAACTTAGCTAGATTTATCCTGAATTTTGTAAAACAAACCATTTTTCACAACGCTTTCATATCCATCTCAAAACTTAAATCCCTGCTCAATTATTCATCTCACGACGCCCCCATATTCATCACACTGTTAAGCATGGATGAATCACTTTATCATGAATGAACGTAGGTTACCAAGATATCCGCTGTAGTTGTTTACGTGCAAAATTGGTAACCTAGGTAACCACTGCAGTGTTGTCGATTTATGTCAATTATGTCGGAATAATTCAACATTTTTAGTATAATTTTTTCGTATTAATAGAAACTGATTTGGCAACTTTCAATTTTCTTCAACGTTGTAAAAACAGATGAAAATACATACAGTTGAAATTTAGGAATTGTAGAAGTTCATCTCATATATTTCTGCTAATACTAGCTTGTTTTTGGAAATTCAAGATGAACATTTCAAAGATTAAAGTATTCTTAGTGTAGTGACTTAGTGAGTGATTTTGTTTAGTGATTAAAATAAATAGTCCGCTAGTGATAAAAAAACTTTGGTTGGCTGCTAAACGAGTCCCGTTGTAGCCCTATAGAACAATGCGCGGATGTTTCGGATGTTTTTTGAGGTAGGTGATTTAATTAAATGAGTTTTCGAGTGCTTATGGTAATATCAAATTTAGAGCTTTCAAGTGAGTTTTTGAAGATTCTACTTTATGAGAAATTTGAAGTGAACTAAGAAGAATCCATTCCATGGATTAGCAGATTGGTTTATTTAGGAAATATGTGTTTTTTCCTGTTTTCAATTGTATTTCATGTTGTATGAGATGAATATGTGGGCTGAGATGAATAATGGAGCAGTTCCCCTATTATGATTTCAAATTTGATAATTTGATAACAGAGAAATTAGGAGTGAAGCTCTAGTTATGACATTTAAAAAACGTCAATATTTTCTGGCTTTAAGCTGTTTTTTTCTCTAAATTTTTTTATATCTCCGAATATATATCAATGCACATTCTATTATTTCATTTTCAAGTAAATTAGTCAAGGAATTTTAAAACGAATATCAATTTTGAGCGGCAGTGTTGTTAGATATGTTATTTTTGTATTAAAAAAATCAATTGCGTTTTCCGACATATAAGTATATTCTGATTCCAAATTTAATATTTTTTCGTATCTCTGAAAAAAAAAATCCACACAAAAAACACAAATTATTCAGAGATATTATGAGCAAAACTCCAGTCATAGCATTTTATAAAAATAAAGTCAAATTTTTTTGGACATGTTTAAAATTTTTGTTCCTATTTTGCTAATACTAGAGCGTCCATTTCCCGACTGTTCTTAGCTTCCCGGGATTCGGGGAATATTAATATGATTTCCCGGGAAATCCCGGAATCCCGGGATGTAAAAGAAATTTTGAAAGAAACGTAAAATAACTGCAATTTATTTAATTTAGAATTTATTTTTGTCACATAAAATAAGAAAAGGAATCGAATTCCTAAAACAATATAAAAAGATGATCAATTCTCGAAAAATCTAATAAAGTTCATTAGTTTGGCTGGTAATTTTTGTTTCACAAACTGCATCAACGAAGATCCTGCAGGAGGACTACTTAGCTTCGACACTTTACGAGGATTTGGGTGTGTAGTTACCGCTTCTTCAGAGGATAGTCGTTTTATGGTGATTTTGTGTTTGTTCTGCAAGTGTCGTAAAAGGCCACTGGTAGATGAACCCTTGCACGAGAGTTGCTGCGGACATTTCAAGCATTGCGCTTCGTTATCGCCGGGCAGCTTCTTGAAATATTGCCAGACTCCTGCCATTTCTGCAATAATGAATAGTTAACTGTAATAATAGATTTGAAACTGCTGCTGGATGACAGACAAACCTTTTTCAATACGATTTTTCACGACTTGTTTTTTACGGCGGTGACAAACTATTAACTGTTTTCATTCAAGTGCGGAATCTCTAATTAGAAGTTGAAGAAGCTGCAATAAAAATTATAAACTACGATCGCTTGTGCAAATCCTTTCATATTATACTTTCCCCAATCTAGTCTATGTGTTGTATAAGAATGGATTCTTTTCATTGGTGCTACCATTTCTCCTACTCCTTGCGTTGTGGCGTGATGATGAAATGATGAATAATGAGAGTGCGTTGGTATGGCATATTCCATTCTTCAATCCTATGAACTACGATCACTTGTGCAAATCCTTTCATTTTTTACTTTCCCCAATTTTGTCTAATGTGTGTTAAACAATGGTTTCTTTTCGTTGGCACAAGCATTTATCCTACTCCTTGCATCGTGGCGTGATGATTAATTGATGAATAATGAGTGTGCGTTGGTATGGAATATTCTTTTCCTCAATCGCATTTACTATAAACTACGATCACTTGTAAAAGTTCTTTCATATTCTACTTTCTCCAATCTAGTCTTTGTGCGTTGGAAGAATAGTATTTTTCGAATCGTTGCATGATGATGAAATAAATGTGCGTTAAATGTCTTCTAATGCGCAAATCGCATTTCTTACACGAATCAAAATATATTAGAGGGGAATAAAAGTAATTCTTGAGCACATGGCTATACAATTTCATTCACCATTGCACCAAAGTGTACAGAGTCTGTAATTTTAAATCGATTTTTCAATATTTCTTATTGAAGAAAATACTTCCCGGGATTTGAATAACTATTTCCCGGGAAATCCATCCCGGGACGTCCCGGGTAAGACGCTCTAGCTAATACGTCTGAAACTCTGTTTATTATGGACTTTCCGAATGAAAAAAAATTAGCAACGTTTACAGAAAATATATCAATTTCGATCACAAGTGTTATCAATTGCTTGGGAGTCAATAAAAACAGCTTTTTTAATTTGGAATTCAATTTAAAATTAAACCTGAACCCCAAGATGGCAAAGAAGGTTTTTTTTTTTATTCGTGAATTTTCTCCAGAAATCAGAATATACTCATTAGCCGAAAAAACGCGAGTAAATTCTTCAAATACAAAAATAACATATCTTGCAACACTGCCGCTCAAAATTGATTTTTTTTAGATTCCTTAATAAAATTTTTTAAAAATAGAATTAATAGTATGTCTATTGATATATCATACAGATAAGATTAGAAAAAAAAGTAAAAATAAAATTAAAAAGGAAAAGTGTATGAGACACGCCCGCAAGTAAACGTAGAATTACGACAGGCTGATATGTTAATGTATTTATTGCAATAGGTTAGGAAATACACTCGATTCAGGTTAAGGGAGGACCCTTCTCAAAAACAAAAGAGACGGGTGCGGAGGGGTTACCAAATCCCTTCGCACGAGGTGGCATCCAGCGGTCTCCGCAGAAGAAGGCGGAGACGGATGCGGCGAAGTCTGGAGGTGGAAAAACGGCGAATCCGTCGGTGTCCACACCAGACATCTCGGTAGACGGTCCCTTGCTAGTCAAGGCCGTCGAAAGGTGTATGGACACGCGGCCAAGAGTGGCGGCGCTGTCTGAACAACTCGATGCCATAATCGAGTTCTTGGCGAACAGGCGAAACATCGCTGGCGACCTGAAGCAGAGCCTCCTCCTGCTTCGGAGCACCATTGATGAGGCCAGAAAGGAGCACGAAGAACTCGTAGCTCGGGTGAAGGCGGCCGAGAAAGCGGCCAGGACCGGGAGGGCGACTGCATCTAAAGAGGTGCAGACAGACGCCCCCTCGTTCGCGTCGGTCTGCTCCACGGGGCAGGTCTCTAAGCGAACGAGGCAGTCCCCGGGGGAAACGGCCCCCGGGAACACCAAGAAACGATTGGTCGTGCTACTCCCACGGGAACACACGCCAACCGGTTCAAGGTCCACCGCGGAAAAGGCACAGGTGGAGGCTACGGGCAACCCTTGGACTACCGTAGAGGGTAGGAAGCGTCGAGAAGGTGCGACGCGACATGATGGCGGAGCGGCCAGAGGACCAAAAAAGGTCAAAAAGGCGCGGAGTAGGGGTGATGCCCTCACACTCAAGACGGATGGGTCGAAGTACTCAGAAGTCTTGAAGAAGATGAGGGGGGAAACCCAGCTCAAGGATCTGGGGGCGGATGTGCGGAGTATCCGCCGATCTCGCACTGGCGAGATGATACTTGAGCTCCGGAAGGACGCCAAGAACAAGGGGGCTACCTACAAAACGGTAGCTGAAAAGGTCCTAGGGAAGGAGGTGCAAGTGCGGGCACTCACCTCAGAAGTGACTCTCCAGCTTAAAAACCTGGACGAAATCACTGAGGGGTGCGTCATTGCACAAGCCCTAAAAGCGAAGTGCGGGGTGGAGGTGGCTAAGGAGTCAATCCGCCTCCGCAAAGGTCCGGCGGGGACCCAGATAGCTACCTTCCGACTACCGTCGGCGGACGCTAACCTGGCCCTGAAAGAGGGCAAGTTGAAGGTCGGCTGGTCTGTATGTCCTCTGGGCATACTACAGCAACCAGACATTTGCTTCCGGTGCTTTGAGGGCGGACATAAGTCCTGGACCTGCAAGGGGCCCGATAGGAGCCAGCTGTGCAGGCGATGTGGAGGTGCAGGCCATAAAGCAAAGGACTGTGTGGAGTCTCCCAAGTGCATGGTATGTTCCGGGAAACGGGACGCCAAACACTTTATGGGAGGCCCCAGGTGCCCAGCCGGTAAGCCGGCTGCGAAACCACGGGCGTAAGGGTGACGCAACTGAACCTGAACCATTGCTTCGCGGCTCAGCAGCTGCTACACCAAGCAGCCACTGAGTCGTTGTCGGACATCGCCGTCATATCGGATCCCTACCGCATCCCTTCCGGAAACGGTAATTGGGTTGCGGATAAGTCCAGGTTCAGGAGGTTGTCTCAACCTCAGAAGAAGGGTACGTAGTTGCTAAGGTAAACGGAGTGTTCTACTGCAGTTGCTATGCTCCGCCACGTTGGTCTACCGAAAGGTTCACCCAGATGGTCGACCTCCTATCCATGGAGCTAACGGGCCTAACGCCGTTGGTGGTGGCGGGCGACTTCAACGCTTGGGCTGTTGGGTGGGTAAGTCGCTTCACGAACCAGAGGGGCCAGATCCTGTTGGGGGCTTTTGCAAAGCTCAACCTAGATCTGGCCAACGTTGGGAACAAAAGTACATTTAGCAGAAATGGTGCGGAGTCGATCATCGACGTGACGTTCTCCAGCCCAGGACTGATCAAGAACTGGAGGGTAGACGATGGCTACACTAATGCAGCGTGCGCGAAACGAAGAAGAGAGGACAGAGCGCCGCGCAGCATTCAGTTCGGCAAGATCGATGCTAAAGAGTGCGATAAAGGCCAGCAAGAGGGCCTGCTTCGATAGGCTATGTGTGAGTGCCAATATAAATCCGTGGGGTGACGCCTACAGGATCGTAATGGCCAAGACTAAAGGCGCGCTGGCGCCTGCAGAGCGATCACCAGCGATGCTGGAGCGTATCATCGAGGGACTCTTTCCACGCCACGAGCCAAGTCCTTGGCCTCCGGCAGTCGAGTCTCACGTCCGACGTTCCAGTATCTCAGACATAGACCAGAGATGGTCGGCCAACCTGCCGAGCAGCCAATCCGTGAGCGACGACAGCCGTGTCGAGGCAGGGGAGGAGGCAAGGGTTACGAATGAGGAACTCATCGTGATCGCCAAATCCCTAAAGGTGAGCAAGGCACCGGGACCGGATGGTATCCCTAACCTGGCGATCAGGCTGGCGATAAAAACGGCCCCCGGGCTGTTCAGGGCAGTCATGCAGAGGTGCCTGGATGACTGTCTCTTTCCGGACAGGTGGAAGCGGCAGAGACTGGTCTTATTGCCGAAGGCTGGGAAACCGCCAGGGGACCCATCGGCATATAGGCCTATCTGCCTGCTGGACACCGCGGGCAAGGTGCTTGAGAGGATCATCCTCAACAGACTGGTGAGGTACACGGAGGGTGTACACGGTCTGGCAAGTAACCAGTTCGGCTTCCGGAAGGGCAGGTCCACGCTGGACGCAATCTCTTCCGTCATCAAGACGGCGGAGGTAGCAATCCAGCGCAAGAGAAGGGGAATACGCTACTGCGCAATCGTCACGCTCGACGTGAAGAATGCGTTCAATAGTGCCAGTTGGGACTCCATAGCGCTCGCGCTCAGGAGCATCCATGTACCGGTGTCGCTGTACAAGATTCTGGAAAATTATTTCCAGAATCGAGTACTTGTTTACGACACGGAGGAGGGTCAGAAGTGCGTCCCAATTACCGCAGGAGTTCCGCAAGGTTCTATCCTGGGCCCGGTGTTGTGGAATGTCATGTATGACGGAGTGTTGAAACTCAAGTTCCCTGTAGGGGTTGTGATCGTCGGCTTTGCAGACGACATAACGCTGGAGGTTTACGGCGAGTCTATCGAGGAGGTCGAGTTGACGGCCGCGCACTGTATACGCAAGGTCGAGGACTGGATGCGCTCCAGGAAACTGGATCTCGCGCATCATAAGACGGAGGTCACGGTTGTGAACAACCGTAAATCGGAGCAACAGGCGGTGGTCAGAGTCGGAGACTGCACCATCACCTCGAAGCGATCCCTGAGGCTCTTGGGGGTTATGGTGAACGACAAGCTCACGTTCGGGAGTCACGTCGACTATGCCTGTAAGAGGGCCTCATCGGCTATTGCAGCACTATCTCGTATGATGTCCAATAGTTCAGCGGTTTATGGCAGCAAGCGAAGACTTCTTGCCAGCGTGGTTTCGTCCATACTTAGGTATGGTGGGCCAGTGTGGTCCAGAGCGCTAGGTACTAACAGTTACCGTGGTAAACTGGAAAGTACCTACAGGCTCATGTGCCTGAGAGTTGCGAGTGCGTAGCGTACGGTGTCATACGATGCAATCTGTGTCTTGTCTGGCATGATGCCTATCAGCATCGCCATCAAGGAGGACAGAGAGTGTTTCGACCAACGTGACACAAGGGGCATACGAGGTACCAGAAGGTCATTCTCGATGCTCCGCTGGCAGCGGGAATGGTCCAACTCCACAAAGGGCAGATGGACGCACCGACTCATACCGTAGATATCCGGCTGGGTCGGGAGACGACATGGTGAAGTGAACTTCCACCTGACACAAATCCTGTCAGGCCATGGTTGTTTCAGGCAATATCTGCACAGGTTCGGACACGCGGTGTCCCCCATGTGTCCCGAGTGCGTGGAGGAGGAGGAGACTGCTGAGCATGTCTTCTTCGTATGCCCCCGTTTCGCAAGAGCGAGGAGCAACATGATGGCTGTGAGCGGGCCTGGCACTACTCCGGACAATCTAGTCCGGAGGATGTGCGACGACCCGGACATCTGGAACGCGGTCTGTGCGGCCGCCTCTCAGATTGTTCTGGAGCTGCAACGTGTGTGGCGGGTCAACCACCAACACGCCAGTGGTAGCTAATTACCAGTCTCCAGGTAGTTAGCTAGGAGGTTATAAGAGTAAAGAGGGTGCATCACGCACAAAAGCCACTCCCCGACGTAATACTTAACCGTCGTTCCGGGAAGACCAGGGCTGGAGACTGGAGGGGTTTTAGTGGGTCGGGACAGGGATCAGTAGGTGTCTGGGCGAGTGCAACTACCCCAGCATCTCTCCCCTAGTCTCATCCCCACACCCTGAGTTCTCTTCTCAGGTGTCTGTTTGCAGATTTCCCCGCCACCTTTAAAAAAAAAAAAAAAAAGGGAGGACCCTTCTCTGTTCAAACATTGCTCGCGCATTTCCTGACCAAATATATACTGTAAGAAACGATCAGTCGTACCATAATTTATGAAAATTTTTACATTAGCATATTTAAACTCACACATCCATACATGTACACATACACGCACAAACACACACACACACACACACACACACACACACACACACACACACACAAACACACCCATATCTGGATTGACTGATTTTTGATTTATACTTTTTCATAGAAATGGTTTTGTCTGCAGATATTTGTGGGTTTTTTTTCAAAGAGATAGAAACACTTTCTTTGGTGTAATTCTGTGTTAACATTGTAAAAGAGATATTTTGAAAATTTATTCTACGAGACACTATATAGAAAACGTCATTTCATTCATATAGGTGGATAGAAGTACCATTGAACGGGGTGAAATTGATCAATTTTTATGACAATTTCCAATTAACTAGCTCCATGTACGTTTTTCCCGAAATAGTATAATTTCAAAACAAGTACTGGTGTGTGCTCCAGTAAACCTTTATGGCTATTGGTGAAATTTCTATCGTCTTCTTCATGAAATAAATTCGATAATTCTATAAGGTACTATGAGGTTAATTGGGGTGAAATTGATCACCGTTGAAATTCTACATTCTTTTAGCAATGTGGGCTTTTTTTTTTGATATGCTAAAGATAAATGATGATTTCTGTACTGAAAAATATCATTTACAGCTAGTTTGGAAACGAAAATAACAATATTTCAGGTTACAATTTGTTTATTTTGGTTAACTAGTTGCTTGTTGCTAAATTTGGTCTTATTTGATCGTTGTTAGACCGACTTCAATTCGGTTTGTTGCAAAAGCTCAAAAACTAGCTTTGAAATTAAAATCTTTGTGGTTCCCTACAAATTAATCAGTATTTCATCAATGGTATGGAATGATCATTGTTGAAAATTACATTTTTTGAGCTTTTATCAAACTTAACCCACTTCTCCAAATTAAACGTAATTAACCCTCAACTAAGATTACTTTAAGTAAATTCAATACTTTTTTTTATTTGGAAACTTGTTTGATCAAATTTAATTGAGTTTTGACTGAGTTAGGAGAATTTTTCGAAAATTTGAAAAACTGCACCGGGCATGCAAGGGTTAACTTTGACAAGTATGTGAATCATGCAAAAGTTGCGTTTAAGGACACGTTAACATTGCCTAGTGTTGTAAGAGCAATATCTTTCGATTAGTATTTTTTATCACGAATTTTCAGGTGATCAATTTCACCTCACTGATCAATTTCACCACATTCCACGGTATACCGTCTTTGGCAATGTTATTTATTATAAAATGTGCCACAACTTTGCCGAATAAATCTTGATCTTGATATGCAGGAATAGGAAAAATAAAATTAGTTTTTCACTTTTAGGTAAAATAATCACAAAATTGCAACTTCTATACAATGAAAAATAATTAATGGAACAACTTTCCTGGAGACACTATGGCTCTAAAATCAATTGTTTGTGTCAAAATCATCTCGTCACGTTTTTGTAACTTTTAAAACAGTGAACAACAGTTTATTTACACAGCACGTCCGTTGCACGGTGAGCGGTATCGCTAATGGTAGCAAGAAAACAATTCGTCTGTTTTGTTTGCTCCTATTCTCGCTCTCCAATTACCTCCTGCACTCAAAAGGTCATAGTATAGCATTCATAATCAAATATAAAAAAAAACTTAAGTTTCTTATTTTTGATATGTTTTTACAGATTTTTTGAAGAAGATTCATCATTTTATATTTATATACAGGGGGTAGACAAAATGATTGAGACAGGCAAAATTTTGTCAATTTTTAAAAAGCCAGAACTTCACGACAAATGAATCAATTTTGATGAAACCGGTTTCATTTCACTTGAAAACAATCCTGGTTTTCTAGTATTACTTGAGAAACTTGACGTGACCAATGGCCACCGGAAATGTTCCGGATTTTGGGAGCGTGTACCAAAATGTGCATTTTTGCCATTCGTAGAACTTTTTTTGACATCTCGTTTCTTTTAGGTTTATATGTTTCCATTAAACTAGATGAACCATTCCTCCTAGTTTGAGTCAAATCTAAGAAGGTATTGGACAAGAAGTGTGCACGCTTGAGATGTTATGACTTTAGTGCTTTAACAATCGACAGCATCAGAAAACTAAAAAATTGGAGCGATGGAATGCATTTTTGGTTTAAGAACGACATGCATGATTAGTTTTTATCGGATGGTTTGATTTGCGCGAGTGTGTTACTGCTTCAAACGTCGATATATTTGTCGACGCTTGATTTTAGTTAGGCTTGACATTTAAATTGAAAAATTGAACTAAAAAAGAACTAATAAAATTACCTCCCTACACAAAATTAATAATATTAATCTGATCGATTCTTAAATTGTTTTATTTTGTAATTTATTATTAGCTAGTTAATTTTAATCTATTCGCTGTACATAACTAAATCATACGACGCGTTGTAGTTCATGAATTGATGATGTGTCTGCAAGTTGACTTTTCTAAACTCGTCAGATGACTCAGGTCCTCTGAAAAAACGGCGCTAAATACAAGCAATGGTCTTAGTTGAGCATTAAAAAGTTCGACTGGAGACTGTTTTTCTTAGCTGCACATTGTAGCTATTCAACTCTTCAAAGGCTTATTTTATTTTTTTTTGCAACTGGCGCATCATCCCAAGTTACAATCCTGTTTCCGTAGACTGTTTAACAAATAGTTTGGTAATAGAGGGTTTATTAATAATCCAGACTATTGTAATCACCGTTTTTCGCTGTCTTCTCCAAGAAATGCTCCATATACCTTTTATGTTGTAAGTTGGTGAGAAAAATAACACAGTATATTTCATTTATCAAATCTGCGAATGTCTTCAGATTGTAAGAAAAAACTCTGATTGGTGATATATACCGTATAAAACCAAGCACAGCGTTCCAAGTGGAAGGTACGCTATAGGACCGCGCTTTTCACAAATGACCACATAAATCTTGACATAGGAGCTAATTACAGACCATTAACGAGACAAGTGCCACGCGTGACCCGGTGTCACATACCCGCAGCCACCATTCACTACAGCCTAGAGTGTTAACGAGACAAATTTGTGTTACAGTGCTTAGGCTACAATTTGCTTGCGAATTACTGAGGAGAAATTAGTCGACTGTCGGACATTCTATTGGCACTCTAGCCTTAAACGGGCAACAAAATACCATACAATCGGAGAACGCTGATAACTGAGCTCGAGTGGTGACCTCAAGCGCTACCCGTTGCTCTGCAAACGTTTAACGTGTCAGCAGTACTAATGAGTTATAATGTATTATCAAGCTTGTGCTCTCAAAAAATCACAAAACCAAACGCTTTCATAACACTAATCAACTTCACTTTCAACATACCGCTCCGAGCCACCGGTTAAATCGCTTCGGAATTTTGACGACCATCAAAGTTGGAATGCTCACTTAAAGTGACATTACAAACAATTCGAGTTGGTTAAATCTGCTTTGTTCGGAAGCATTAAATAATCACGTGCGGGCCCGAATAACAAATGGGCCCTAATGAAGACCACAAAGAGAAAAAAAAAAGGAAAGTCACAATTCATAAACCATGCGTTCACCGTGCGTACCTAGGCCTAGGCCTACATGACTCTATCCGGGAGGGGGTGGAAAGAAAACAAACAACGCTTCAATATCGAATTGTCGCTGGTGACACACTGAGTGCGACGTTGTTCCGCTAGGTAGGCATATTGCATCAGTTTTTCGTTTTTTTTTTCTTGATGACCTGCCAGATGCAAATGAGGCGATCGCGATAACAACGCACTGTGAATGCAGAGTACGGCCACAGACCCACATGAGCAGGCAGTGTGGAAGTAAATCAGATTAACTCGTACGCAGTAGGACTGAACAATGGTGGCTTGCGGTGCAGTCAGGAATGTCCATTCAGCTGGCTTTAGTCCCGGTTCGGCTAGCCGGCCGCCAGCGAGCGTGTGACATAACGCGTGGTTTTGCGCGGACAGCCGTGGAGAAAAGCGAATTATTTGACGTCATACTTATCGCTGGTGGGAGGCAACACGGTCACGGGGCTGACGCGACCACGGCCAGTTAATAATTGATGAAATGAAGTAATATCTCAGCGATAATGCTGCTGGCTGGAGCCTGGCGCTGTCAGATTTCTGTTCCGTGACTAACGAGATGGGGTTCAGGTGAGCTTTAATTACCGCGGGGCGAGTTGAGCGTTCGATTGAGAAAGTATGTTATCTTATGTCATTTCGACCGTTGCCGTGTAGGTTCCGATCGATTAGCAGAAATATTTCTCTGGTTTAATTCGAAACACTATTAAGTAGAATTTCATAGCTTTATCTGTTTATTTGTTAATTTCCTGTCATTTTTTATTTTGTTAATTAGTATCTCGTATATAGAAGTAAAGATACTTCGAAGGGCTAACGTGCATGATTTTTGCTCAAATCGGCACATGCAGTCTCAGGGAATGCGGCTATTATAAACCAAAGCGAACATTAATCTATCGGTTTTTTTTTAAGGGGGGGATTTGTTAGTAGCTTAAGTATTTATGATAAATATTAGTAAATAATGAGTATGTGAGTCCAATCACAAATGGTGACTTCTCAACACTGTTAGAAATTTGTAATTTTAATTGTTAGGATTTGTTTGCTTTCGCAATTAGGACTTATCATTCGTAGGGATTTAAACCTACTTGTCAGAAAAGGGGAAGTAAACTTACAACTAGCTTAATTGCTAACTTATTGGCTATAAAGAGAGCTTATCGTAGCAATTGAGGATTGCAACGATTTTTGTCGAAAATTGTTAATAATTTTATTTGACATAGCTTCTAATGGTTCAACACCAGTGAGTCTATGTAATTCGAGTGTACCAAACCAAGGAGAACGCTTCAAAATCATTTTCAGAATTTTATTCTGAATCCTTTGGAGCGTTTTCTTCCTTGTTGAACAGCAACTTGACCAGATCGGTACAGCATAAAGCATTGCTGGTCTAAAAATTTGTTTGTAAATCAAAAGTTTGTTCTTTAAACAAAGTTTAGAATTTCTGTTAATGAGAGGATATAAACATCTCGTATATTTGATGCACTTGGCTTGTATACTCTCAATGTGCTCTTTGAAAATGAGTTTTTTATCATAAATTAGTCCCAAGTACTTAACCTTGTCAGACCAACTTAAAATAACCCCATTCATCTTGACACCGTGATTATTGTTTGGCTTGAGGTAAGAAGCCCTAGGCTTATGCGGAAAAATTATCATTTGAGTTTTAGAAGCATTGGGAGAGATTTTCCTCTTTTGCAAGTAGGAAGAAAAAATATCTAAACTTTTCTGCAATCGACTGCATATGACACGAAGACTTTTTCCTTTTGCGGAAATGCTTGTGTCATCGCAGAACAATGACTTTGTGCATCCTGGAGGAAAATCAGGAAGATCTGAAGTGAATATGTTGTACAGGACTGGACCCAAGACTGAACCTTGAGGTACACCTGCTCTGACAGGAAATCTATCAGATTTTGAATTCTGATAGACAACCTGCAGAGTTCGATCAGTAAGATAATTTTTCAAAATTTTGATTAGGAAAATTGGAAAATTAAAAGTTTGCAATTTCGCAATCAAACCTTTATGCCAAACACTGTCGAATGCTTTTTCTATGTCTAAAAGAGCAGCTCCAGTGGAATAACCTTCAGATTTGTTAGCTCGAATCATATTAGTAACTCTGAGCAATTGATGAGTTGTGGAATGCCCATGGCGAAATCCAAACTGCAAAAATTGAATTTTCGTTGATGTGTGACATCATTCGGTTATGAATAATTCTCTCAAACAGTTTACTTATTGAAGAAAGCAAACTGATTGGTCGGTAACTTGAAACTTCAGCTGGATTCTTATCCGGTTTTAAAATGGGAGTAATTTTTGCATTTTTCCATAATTTGGGAAAATATGCAATTTTGAAGCAGCAATTGAAAATTTTCACTAAAAATTCCATTGTGCTCTCAGGGAGATGTTTGATTAGTATATTAAAGATTCCATCGTCACCAGGTGCTTTCATATTTTTGAAATTTTTAATAATTGATTTAATCTCATTCAAGTTAGTTTCATTTATTTCTGCAGGTAAAAAATTTTGGGAAGAAATTAAATCAAATTGACGAGTGACTTCATTTTCAATTGGACTCACAAAATTCACAAAATTCCTGAAGAACAATCATTGAATAAAATTTTGCCATTGGAATTACTTTGAGAATTATTCCATGAACGATGTTTAGCGTTAAAATCGCCGATTATAAAAAATTTCGAACGATTTCTGGTTAGTTTTTGTAAATCACCTTTAAAATAATTTTTGTGCTCGCGTGTGCATTGAAATGGTAAATATGCTGCGGCAATAAATAAAATCCCAAGTTCAGTTTGAACTTCAATTCCCAAAGTTTCAATAACTTTCGTCTCAAGATGGGGAAGAGCACGATGTTTGATTCGGCGATGAATAACAATTGCAACTCCACTGCCGGAACCCTGAATCCTATCATATCTATGAACCACGTAATTGGGATCATATTTTAATTTCATGTTAGGTTTCAAAAATGTTTCAGTAATAATTGCAATATGCACATTATTAACTGTTAAAAAATTAAAAAGCTCATTCTCATTGGCTTTCAATGAGCGAGCATTCCAATTTAAAATTTTGACCGGTTTATTTAAAATCATTGCTAAATTTTAAATTGGAAACAATTTTAATTGTAAAATTTGTACCTATTTGAATGGCTTCAAACATTGATTTTGCTTGCAACATGGCTTTCATGAGATCGAACATTGCCTGTTGCAGAAAAGAAAGTTTACCTGCCGTAATAGGCCCCAGGCAGTTGACATTAGAAAAAATATTTTCGGCAGCAATATTAGCTGGAGTAATAGATGTACAATTATTTTCCAGCGTGTTTTGCATACCCATATTAACGGTCATTTTAGAACTACCAACACTAGGCGGTATAATGTTCGAACTACCTGTAACCTGTGCATAAGTTAAACGGGTATGCAAAGGAGCAGGTAAACTATGCGTCACTGGTACGCTTGGAGAATTTTGTTTTGAAGTTGGTTTTAATTGAGAAATTGAATTTTGTTTACCTTGCCTTGCCTTTACAATTGCTAAACGGATTGGGCATTGATAAAAATTTGACATATGGTTGCCGTTATAATTCGCACAGCGAAAATTTTTACTCTCTTTCACATGACATGTGTCCTTTTTGTGAGAAGAGTCTCCACAATTAAGACATTTTTGGTCCATGTTACAGAATTTGGAACCATGGCCATAACGTTGGCAAGTACGGCATTGGGTGATATGCTTTTCACCTCCGCCATACTTCCTATAATTTTCCCACTTTACACGCACATTATACAAAGCATGTGCTTTTTCAAAAAAAATTAAGTTGTTAACCTCATTGCGGTTGAAATGAATTAAATAATTAACAAGGGAAATTCCAGTTCTCTGACTGTTATCGCCTCGTGATTTTTGTTTCATTAGAATTACTTGGGTAGGGGCTATGCCAAGTAATTCTGTTAGAGTAAGTTTGATCTCATCAACGGTTTGATCGTTGGTGAGACCTTTCAATACGACCTTGAACGGCTTGGCGCTCTTCGTGTCATATGTAAAAAATTTATACATCTTTTCAGTTAAATACTGAATAAGACGATTACGACCCTTTATAGAGTCGGCTAATAAGCGGCATTCGCCTCTACGACCAATTTGATAGGTAACTTTAACGTCAGAAACAAACGTTGAAAGCTCCTTTTTGAAAATATTGAATTCAGAAGAAATAGTTACCACAATAGGTGGAACTTTTTCCTTTTTTAAAGAATTGACATTTCGTATAGTTTCATTATTAATAACTTCCATTTCACCAGCTTCTTGCTCAGGCAAAATATCAAAAGGATTGTCACTACAGACACTCGAAGTGTCAGAAAGAGATGCCTTTCTTTTCCTCCCCGCAGCGATGCGAGGTTTCTTTTTCCGTCCAGCCATTTCAGGTGATATGAAAAAAGTTAAAACAAATGTTAAATTCAAAAGTAGGTAGTCTTGAGAAAGACTGATGGGAAATAACTTTCAGGTAGTCTTTAAAAGACACACTGACAAAACACAAACTTTGAAGCTATAGGCAGTCAAAGACCAGTTCACAAGCAACCGAAAAAAACGTCTGATCTGTAGGACAGTTCAAGACGCACTGATTAATCTATCAGTTATATTGCCAAGTGCTGATTGTCACAAATCAAGATAACTTATATTCTGTTCATGTGTAACCTCGCAATATTTATGTGCCGTGTCACATAAACT
This sequence comes from Wyeomyia smithii, assembly GCF_029784165.1. NCBI lineage: Eukaryota > Metazoa > Arthropoda > Insecta > Diptera > Culicidae > Wyeomyia > Wyeomyia smithii. Next base: position 98,938,604 of record NC_073696.1, read on the forward strand.
ATTTAAAAACTAACCTCGCAATATTTGAGAACCGGACCTCCGACCAGAAACAAAAATAAAGTAAAAAAAAATACAAGCACAAAATGTTTGTTCAAATCTGGCTATCTCACACTCATTCGTTACTTTTATCGGATTAATGCCCTATTCGATTCATGTACTTTTACAGAACGAAACTAAAATAAGTGGTTGTTGTCCTTAATCACAGGCATGTGTTTTTTAGAATTAAAAATAAAACAAACATTTCAATAGCATCAAAAAATTCATTGTAACATGCAAAGGAATGAACAGTTGGCTGGATACATTAATTTAAACCTATTCCAAAAATTTCATCATATGATCATACTCCCAATATTCTAGCACTACAGGCTCGGACCACGGTGTAAGGAAAAACCAAGCTCTTAATCGCGTCGGTTTTTGTTTTGCGATTTCTAGGTTAGTTCGTAGTTTCTGAGTATAAGAATTAGATTAATGGTGTGAATTATGTAGTTATAAATGTTGTGAACGATACATATGAAGGAGTTTGGGTTTTAAATACATTACAGTTCAGCATGTATATAGAATACTAACACAAAAAAAAGTTCTGTAAAGTTAGAATCCGGAATCACTTATTGTGTTGCAGCGGCATGGAAAGCAACCGCTACAAGTGATCTTTTACAGCACACAGCAGTTTGTTTACCTAGGCGCCCATCTCCCGTGGTATAAATCGTGCAGTGAGTCAAAAGTTATTCCAGATGGAGAGAAAAAATTCAGTCCCCAATAAAAATCGTAAAAACGTTGAAAAAATGTGCTCAATCGTTTCATGGAGCAAAAGCGCGTGGATCGAGTCCCTCGTATTGGAGCATATAACCGCTGAACCGGAAGGTGATGAGAACCGTCAGAGCAAACCCTGCACTATCAGATACTGAAATCGCATAAAAATACACTGCTGCTCGCAGTACCTTTTGCAGAATTCGTTGATCGTTCTTATCGAGCCAGCAAGCAACAGAGTTTCGTCACCTAAACTCGAGCTCGGAAATTGTACCAGCAGGCTTTGACGAAGTAGGTACCAAAGATGCCTGTTCATCGACGATGAAATTTACGTCAAAATGGAATTTGAATAGCTTCCTGGCCAAAAACTGTAGAAGTTGACTCCGGGGTGGGCAGTGTTTGATGGTGTTTGATTTTTTCCCTCAAAGTACAGTGAATTACCTTTGTTTTGATGTATTAACCTTATTTGTACGTCAATCCGTTACCAAGATACAGATGATTTTATTATTCCTAGTTCTAAATGGATATAGTTTTATGCGTTCCCGTGAGGCTTGTGCAGTGTGCAGGAATATATACGGCCTCTAGTAGCCGTCTGGACCGTCGGTACTGATCAGCATGCAAGGGCCTTTGAAGATGCACATCGAATAGCTGATTCCGAGCAAAAATAAATAAATTCGTTGCACAATTTCGATCGACTTTGGTCACTTACGAAGGGGCTACCGGTGATGGTCATTCAAGTTCAAGCTCTAGTATCGTTTCTAGACAATTCTAAAATTCCTGCAGTACGGTACTCCAGCACCAACGCGCATAATTCCTACTATAAAGGAGGATGAATTCGGCCCATTCGATAATTAAGGCCTAGCACGGAACTTTGTCCTGCCCGCTTCCTTTGTCACGAATAGACATTTCAACTTGCGAATTCGATTGAACGAAACAGTGATGTGACGATAAATAAAATTGCCTCCTGTATGATAAAAACCCGTGTGATTGTGTAAAATACCTACGAGCAGGACTAACGTCACAACCAGGCGGCGAAATGCGAAAAAGTGGACTGGAGCAGCCAAGTTCACACTTCACACTAAAGCTAAACTAAAGCTGTTATAAGACACAAGCGCTTATAAGGCACAAGCTCTTGGAAAAAATTAACTCCCCCCCCCCTCCCCCTTGTCACGAACTAAATATTTGTAAAAAAATCACCGTCCCAGAGGTTTCCAGGAAAACTACCTTCGAATGAGTGGGTGTTGCAGCAAAAACCATAAAAACATATTACAACCGATTAGTTTTTTGCACGGTCTCTTGTTGTTCGGACTTTTACGAGCCTTTTTGCACGATTTATTCAACACGGTTCCTTGAAATAACACGGTTTAATTTTACACAGGACGTGCAAACAAAGAATCGAGTATATATTTGAAATCGCCGCTAGCTGCGCTGCGACTTGCCGCAGCTCTGCTTGCTGCTGGTCGATCTAGTTTTCAGTGAACCATCCATCATTCAGTGTTGTAAGAATCACAATTCTCTGCTTCACTGTGTTTACTTAGATGCGTCGTTGCATGAAGGCGCAACTTATTGCTTTTGAAGTGAAATAGCAGCTAAACTAAAAGAGTTAGGTGCTTGGTGTCAAGAAACAACTTGTAGAGTAAACTTTAATGTTTAATTTGGTTAACAACAAAATCCATGTTTATCACTCATTTTAGAGAGAAAATTGCATTTCAGCTCTCAAAAAACATCCGATTTCACATTTGTTCATTTCTAAGTGCTTCTTTTTTCTCTAATTTGAAGTTTTTAAGACACTACTGATTACGAAATTTTCTAAGTTTCCCAAAGACGCCAACATAATTGAGCTAGCTATCATACTTCTTGTGCTAGATCTCGTTGGAGGCAAACATAACCGAAAACTGGAAAAAGTGAATAACTCTGCTGTAGTTGAATTTTGACCATATGCGTAGAAGGATTTTTTTCGTCGAATAGGGTCCTCTATCACCCCTTAAAGGATTTTAAGTGAGCTACCTAGCACCCTGTATATTAAAACTGGGACTTTTTTTGTGGAACTGCTCCGTTTGTTTCATTTGAAATACATTATGGAAAACATATGCTTTGCGTGTAAACAAACAGAAAAAAGAAGACAAGTAGACAAGTAGACCTAGCGGGGAAATTCCATCGTTACAAAATCGTTTACAGAACAGCCCCTGACGCAACTAAGCATATGTCTACGGCATATCAATAGTGTTGGTAGTTGAGCTCGTTAGAAAGCATTGTTTTAAGATTCAGTTGAATCAGTTTATTATTATTATTGTATACTATGAACTATAAAAAATTGCCTAAAACGGAACCCTTTTGTTGCTAAAATCGGAGAGTGCCAAAAACGGAGCATGCCAAAAACGGAGCATGCCAAAAACGGAACATGCCAAAAACGGAAACCTACTGTATTTGAAATCGCCGCTAGCTGCGCTGCGACTTGCCGCGGCTCTGCTTGCTGCTGGTCGATCTAGTTTCCAGTGAACCATCCTCTTGCTACAGTGATCGGGTAGACAATGAAGACTAAATTCCTGCATGCCAGCTTTGATGCATAACTACTGAGAGTAAGAGTAGAACTGCCTTGGATGGACAACTTCTTTTAGTGGGCCACACGTTAGATTAACTTAATGTATGTGAAAACTCAGACATGTTAGATATTAGCGCATTACCATTAATGCTCAGACATACTTGATATTATTTTGCTTTGTAAAATATACTAAAACCATGCCAAAACCGTTTTCGTAGAATCACCGTTTTGAGCTCAATTATTGTCCGATCCTATATCTGTTTTTTTAAAAATATGGGTTATGGAGATGCTATTACGTGGATAAACTCTTAGAATTTTGATATTTGGCTTTAAAACAAAATGGCGTCGAAAAAACATCGACAATTTCCAATTTTTCATAAATTCAAAATAGCGCCTTAGCTACCCTTTAAGTTGATATATGTTCATAGTTGGGGAAATTTGGTTTTGCATCAAAATACACAAAAAATTATGTGCATAAAAAAGTCAATTTTTGTTGCACTGTGTTATCATTGGTCAACTGGTTTCCTTTGCTATGGAAGGCTACCTTCGAATAAGTAGGTATTGCAACAAGACCCTTAAAGACATATTACAACCGATCGTTTTTTACACGGTCTCTTGTTATACGGTTATTTTATGTGCCTTTTTTGCACGCTCTCCTGAAATAACACGGTTTTATTTCACAGGGTTTCTTAAAATAACACGGTTTAATTTTACACAGGACATGCAAATAAAGAATCGAGTATATATTTGAAATCGCCGCCAGCTGCTCTGCGACTTGCCGCAGCTCTGCTTGCTGCTGGTCGATCTAGTTTCCAGTGATCCACAGGGGCGGACGAAGGCTGATTTGAGCTGCAGGCGAAGACTGATTTTGCCGCCCCCCTCAAGTTTTTATTTTATATGAAACGCATTTTCTATAGACTCGAAAATTTTATTAGACAGCATGTGTTGTGTTAACAATTCAAAAATTAACTTTTCATGCTTTCAATGTTGCAATTTTTTTATCGTTTCCGACATATCAATTTCTTGAAGCACCTGTCTTTTTATCGATAGTATCGCCAAGCCACACAAACGTTCTTGCGACATGGTCGATCGTAGTTACGTCTTTATAAGTTTTAATTTTGAGAAACTTCTCTCGCCACTTGTTACTTACTTACTTTACTTTACTTTACTTTTAAGGCGACAGACCGATTATCAAACCAGTGCCGAATCCAGAATACGTCGCCATGTCACTCGGTCTTGGGCTGCTATCCTCCAATCGCCCCTAACACCTATTTCGCGTGCATCCTCGTCGACAGCACACATCCAACGAGTGCGGGGTCTACCTCGAAGTCGACGACCTCTATCGGGATTCCTGCTAAATATAGCCTTCGCTTGACGCTCATCCAGCATTCTCGCTACATGCCCAGCCCACTGAAGCCTGCCGTGTTTTATCCGCTCGACTATATCCGCCGATTTGTACACCTGGTACACTTCATGGTTCATGCGTCTGCGCCAAACACCATTTTCTAGTTTGCCGCCAAGGATTGAACGCAAAATCCTACGCTCAAAAACACCAAGAGCTCGCCGATCAGCCTCTCTCAGCGTCCATGATTCATGGCCGTAGAGAGCCCGGAAGAATCAGTGTTTAATAGCGTGCAAGTTTAGTACGGATTTGCAGACTGCGGGACCTTAGCTGGTTACGTAATCCGTAAAAGGCCCTGTTTGCGGCTGCTATCCGCCTCTTTATCTCACGGCTAACCTCGTTGTCACATGTCACTAATGTTCCCAGGTAAATAAATTCGTCGACTACTTCAAATGTTTCCCCATCTAGCACCACCGCAGCACCAACCTCCGACGGACTACCACGCACTCTGTCAGCCACCATGTATTTCGTTTTGGCAGAGTTTATGACGAGCCCTAATCTCGCAGCTTCCCTCCTGAGAGGTCCGAAGGCCCAGCGGGGGCCTAGCGTGGTTGGTAACGTCTCCGCCAACCACGCTCGACGCCTGGGTTCGAATCCCACCGCCGACATAGGTGTCGATGGTTGTGAGGTGGCGTGATCCACTCACAACCAACCCAAACTGGTCTAGATTCAATCCTAGCAGACACCGGGAAATTTTCTGAGGCGAAAAATCTCTGGGATCACGCCTTCCATCGCATGAGGAAGTAAAGCCGTTGGCGCCGGTCCGTTAATAAACGGGTCGTGAGTTAGGGTCCTGGGTGTGGAGTCGCCTCCCTGGGCGTCGGTGATTGGCCACAACAGTGGCGGAACTAGACCGACGGAAAATAAGCGAGAATAAAAAAAGGTCCGAAGGCCTCTTCCACAGCTCTACGGTTGATACCAATGATGTCGATATCGTCCGCAAAACTGAGAAGCATGTGCGACTTCGTAATGATGGTGCCGCTTCTCTGCACACCAGCTCTCCATATAGCACCTTCCAATGCGATGTTGAACAATAAGTTCGACAGCCCGTCACCCTGCTTCAAACTATCTAACGTCACGAGCTAGTCCGATACCTCACCTTTATAAGTTTTAATTTTGAGAAACTTCTCTCGCCACTTGTTACTTACTTACTTTACTTTACTTTACTTTTAAGGCGACAGACCGATTATCAAACCAGTGCCGAATCCAGAATACGTCGCCATGTCACTCGGTCTTGGGCTGCTATCCTCCAATCGCCCCTAACACCTATTTCGCGTGCATCCTCGTCGACAGCACACATCCAACGAGTGCGGGGTCTACCTCGAAGTCGACGACCTCTATCGGGATTCCTGCTAAATATAGCCTTCGCTTGACGCTCATCCAGCATTCTCGCTACATGCCCAGCCCACTGAAGCCTGCCGTGTTTTATCCGCTCGACTATATCCGCCGATTTGTACACCTGGTACACTTCATGGTTCATGCGTCTGCGCCAAACACCATTTTCTAGTTTGCCGCCAAGGATTGAACGCAAAATCCTACGCTCAAAAACACCAAGAGCTCGCCGATCAGCCTCTCTCAGCGTCCATGATTCATGGCCGTAGAGAGCCCGGAAGAATCAGTGTTTAATAGCGTGCAAGTTTAGTACGGATTTGCAGACTGCGGGACCTTAGCTGGTTACGTAATCCGTAAAAGGCCCTGTTTGCGGCTGCTATCCGCCTCTTTATCTCACGGCTAACCTCGTTGTCACATGTCACTAATGTTCCCAGGTAAATAAATTCGTCGACTACTTCAAATGTTTCCCCATCTAGTACCACCGCAGCACCAACCTCCGACGGACTACCACGCACTCTGTCAGCCACCATGTATTTCGTTTTGGCAGAGTTTATGACGAGCCCTAATCTCGCAGCTTCCCTCCTGAGAGGTCCGAAGGCCTCTTCCACAGCTCTACGGTTGATACCAATGATGTCGATATCGTCCGCAAAACTGAGAAGCATGTGCGACTTCGTAATGATGGTGCCGCTTCTCTGCACACCAGCTCTCCATATAGCACCTTCCAATGCGATGTTGAACAATAAGTTCGACAGCCCGTCACCCTGCTTCAAACCATCTAACGTCACGAACTAGTCCGATACCTCACCGGCTATCCTGACGCTTGATGTAGAACCTTCAAGGGTGGCACGAATCAGCTTAATCAGCTTTGTTGGGAAGCCATGTTCAATCATAATCTGCCATAACTCATTTCTCTTGACTGAATCGTACGCTGCCCTGAAGTCTATGAACAGATGGTGCGTCTGCAAGTTGTATTCTCGAAATTTATCGAAGATTTGTCGCAAGGTAAACATTTGGTCCGTCGTGGAGCGTCCCCCTCGAAAACCGCATTGGTACTCGCCAACAAAGGTCTCCTGCAACGGCCTCAGTCTGTGGAACAGGATGCGGGAGAGAATTTTGTACACGGTATTGAGAAGAGTTATGCCCCGTTAATTGCTACAGTCCAGGCGATGACCTTTTTTGTAGATCGGGCATATGAGACCCTCCAACCAGTCCGAGGGCAATTCTTCATCAGACCACACTCTCAGCATGATCCGATGGATGGCACGATACAGCTGTTCGCTCCCGACTTTGAAGAGTTCGGTGGGAATGCCGGCCTTCCCAGCTGCCTTGCAGTTTCTCAGCTCTTTCACTGCTTTCTTCACCTCGTCCATGGATGGTGGATCCACAGCTTGAACATCATCCTCAATAGTCATCCTGCTCCTTTCGACTCCACTGTTTCCCTCACCGTTCAACAGCACACTGAAGTGTTCCTTCCAACGCCTGGCCACCTCTGTTTTATCGGTTATCAGGTTCCCCTCCCTATCGTTGCACATGACAGGAGCTGACACGTTTCGATTCCTAATTCCGTTGACCTTCTTGTAGCTCCTCGCATCGTGCCTGGAGAAGCAACCTTCCGCCTCGGAAAGAAGACGCTCCCAATGCTGTCGTTTCTTCCGGCGATGGAGTCTCTTTTCAGCGGCTCTAGCATCTCGATATCTACCCACGCTCTGACGAGTCACAGCCGTCACATGTTGGGACCCCTGACGCGGTGCTTCTCCTCCGTCACTCGCTGGCACTCAGCGTCAAACCACTCATTGGACGCAGCTGCCGCAGTTGACCCAACACTTCTCGCGCTGTAGTGTTCATCGAACTGTGGATGTGTCTCCTGAGCTTTCATTGTATGTCTTTTCCAGAAGCTCAAAGAACACCACTTGTTACACTAATCGGTAAAGTGAGTAAAATTTTCAAAGATACAAAAACATTTGAAAAAGTATCAATCAGTTGATTTTTTGTGATGTAGTTTAACGCATTCATTGGAGTCGTCTCAGCTGGCAACATAGGTGATAAAATAACAAGTTCTTGGTGCATTTCATGACCATCGATGTCACACTCTTTCTTGTGTGTGAGGATTTTCTGTAAATGTAGACAACTTTTCTCTAACTGATCTGTACTATTTTTCATTAACTGGAATCGATCATCGAACGATGCAATAGCTACATCCAATACAGAATAGAAGAAATTCACTTTGAAAAAGAGTTTTTTTCGATGTAATTGGTTCATCTGACTGTTCGTATGCAAACTGTTTCTTTATCATTCTCGGCCGAATTCGTGTTTCTGTTTGAAACTCCGGATTTTCTTCTAAAATGTCGGCACGTTCTTTAGCATCAGTAATGACCCTATTCAAACCTTCATTTCTCATATTTTTCAAAAAGTTTTAAACGCTGCCTATCAAGTCTATAGTGTTTTCGAGACTGCTATTTATTTTTTGAAGGTACTTACTCACTAAATTGATTTTGAACAAAATTGAATGCCAAGCTACTAAACTGCATAAGAATTTGATTTTTTTAATTTTTTTTGCTAGGCTTTTTGCAGTAATTCTTGCAAACGCATCTTGCTTCAGATCCTCGATTGCTTCATATAGGGCATAATAAATTTCTCCTATATTAAACCTCAAGGGAGTGACAGCATCAATTCGACTTTCCCAACGCGTTCCACTCAGAGGCTTTACCGTAAGAGAAGTAATGTGTTTTTTGAACGATGAGTTGAAGCAGAAAAGAAGTTGAAATTTTTTTAATTATTACAAGGCTAATTGGGAAAGATACAAAACTCATATTGAGAGATATTTCAATAATGAGCTTGATTTGCAAAACGAAGTGAATATTGATTCCGCTTTGGAAGCATTAAAATGTGCAATTGTTGATGCCAGAAATTATTCTGTTCCAAAGGCTCAAGTGAAATTTGATTCACCAACAATTGACGAAAATCTTCAACTTCTAATTCGTTTGAAAAATGTCCGCAGACGTCAATATCAACGTTCTCGTGACCTTGTTTTTAAATCTATTTATAAAGATTTACAGAAAGAGATAAAACATAGATTTACTCTTCTGAGAAATCAAAATTTTGAGACTAAAGTTGAAAAATTGAAACCATATTCAAAACCCTTTTGGAAGCTATCGAAGATTCTTAAGAAACCTTCAGAGCCTATTCCAGTTTTAAAAGATGGTGAACGTTTTCTTGTATCCAATGAACAAAAGGCTCAAAGACTTGCTCAGCAGTTTGAGAGTGTTCATAACTCAAATTTGAATTTTGTGAGTCCAATTGAAAATGAAGTCACACGTCAATTTGATTTAATTTCTTCCCAGAATTTTTTACCTGCAGAAATAATTGAAACTAACTTGAATGAGATTAAATCAATTATTAAAAATTTAAAAAATATGAAAGCACCTGGTGACGATGGAATCTTTAATATACTTATCAAACATCTCCCTGAGAGCACAATGGAATTTTTAGTGAAAATTTTCAATTGCTGCTTCAAAATTGCATATTTTCCCAAATTATGGACAAATGCAAAAATTACTCCAATTTTAAAGCCGGATAAGAATCCAGCTGAAGTTTCAAGTTACCGACCAATCAGTTTGCTTTCTTCAATAAGTAAACTGTTTCTTAACCGAATGATGTCACACATCAACGAAAATTCAATTTTTGCAAATGAACAGTTTGGATTTCGCCATGGGCATTCCACAACTCATCAATTGCTCAGAGTTACTAATATGATACGAGCTAACAAATCTGAAGGTTATTCCACTGGAGCTGCTCTTTTAGACATAGAAAAAGCATTCGACAGTGTTTGGCATAAAGGTTTGGTTGCGAAATTGCAAACTTTCAATTTTCAAATTTTCCTAATCAAAATTTTAAAAAATTATCTTACTGATCGAACTCTGCAGGTTGTCTATCAGAATTCAAAATCTGATAGATTTCCTGTCAGAGCAGGTGTGCCTCAAGGTTCAGTCTTGGGCCCAGTCCTGTATAACATATTCACTTCAGATCTTCCTGATTTTCCTCCAGGATGCACAAAGTCATTGTTCTGCGATGACACAAGCATTTCCGTAAAAGGAAAAAGCCTTCGTGTCATATGCAGTCGATTGCAGAAAAGTTTAGATATTTTTTCTTCCTACTTGCAAAAGTGGAAAATCTCTCCCAATGCTTCTAAAACTCAAATGATAATTTATCCGCATAAGCCTAGAACTTCTTTCCTCAAACCAAACAATAATCACGTTGTCAAGATGAATGGAGTTATCTTAAGTTGGTCCGACAAGGTTAAGTACTTGGGACTAATTTATGATAAAAAACTTATTTTCAAAGAGCACATTGAGAGTATACAAGCCAAGTGCATCAAATATACGAGATGTTTATATCCTCTCATTAACAGGAATTCTAAACTTTGTTTAAAGAACAAACTTTTGATTTACAAACAAATTTTTAGACCAGCAATGCTTTATGCTGTACCGATCTGGTCAAGTTGCTGTTCAACAAGGAAGAAAACGCTCCAAAGGATTCAGAATAAAATTCTGAAAATGATTTTGAAGCGTCCTCCTTGGTTTGGTACACTCGAATTACATAGACTTACTGGTGTTGAACCATTAGAAGCTATGTCAAATAAAATTATTAACAATTTTCGACAAAAATCGTTGCAATCCTCAATTGCTACGATAAGCTCTCTTTATAGCCAATAAGTTAGCTGAAACTTTGACCGCTTCGAGGCACCACTTTTCGAAGTCCGACTGAGCTGAAATTTTGCAAGAAGACTGTGGCATGTGGAGTGATAGTACAACGTTAATACATGAAATAGAGAGAGAGAAAATTTCCTCATCGCTTGAAAACTAAGCACACGCTTTAGCCGTCTGTTTGCCGCCCCTCGATGATTGACGAGCAGGCGACCGCCTGCTTCGCCTATGCGTTAATCCGCCCCTGGTGATCCATCCTCTTGCTACAGTGATCGGGTAAACAATGAAGACTAAATTTCTGCATGCCAGCTTTGGTACATGACTACTGAGAGTTAGAGTAGAACTGCCTTGGATGGACAACTTCTTTTAGATTAACTTAATTTATGTGAAAACTCTACGAATTTTTTTAAAACTTCCATCGGGGAAGATCTTATCCAACCAATCTGCATCCGAATCACGCGAAACATTTATACATCCCGATTTAGGGTAAAGCTACCTTGATCAGGTGCTTAGCCCGTAGAGACCCGGGAAGGAACTTGTTTTTTGAAATTGCTCGTTCTCAGCACTGGAACGGCCGATTTGGGAAAACTTGGAAGTTTATTCAAGGGGAACAGTTGCTCTAAGTTTTGGTAAAGATGCCACCCCTCTGGACCCCTCTTCGTTTTCGTGAGACGCCAATATGTCTGTGTTTTTTTTCTAATATTTCAAACAGGTTGAGCAAACACTGGGAATTTTCATACGTATCAATTGCTCCATGTATCAAATCATGTCAGGTAGATGAAATATGGTATGTAAGAGTGAATTTTGGAGTTTCTAAATTACTTCAGTACAAAATCACAAAACTGCGTATTTTCCTAAAAATTAAATAAGAAAATCGTTCTTCAAATTCTAAGCTCTACATTTTGAAGTAAAGTCTCCTGAATCAATACGCGATCAAATATTTATTGTAGCATACAAATATTTTGAGAAAAACTAGTTTAAATTTACCAAAGTACGTATTTTCATGGAAACCTAATTTTCTCAGTCTCCCAAAGTAGGTTTCAACTTAGCTCTTCAATTTTCAAGCTCTATATTTCTAGAGTAACGTCTTCTGAATCCAAAGATGCTGAAAGATTTATTCTAGCATGCACAGATTTAGAGAAAAACGAGTTTGAATTCACTAAAGTACGAGTTCTTATGAAAACTTTATTGGACCACCGGTCAGGTTACCTCAATTTTTGCGAGAGGCAGAGGAATTTCCAGAGAAATTAAATCGGAAAACATCCTATCAGAATTTTCAGGATGAATCAGAACCACGAGAAACAGTTGTAGGGTAAATTAATCTATAGTAGACCCCTTTTCTATTCAGAACTATTGTCAGATTGGCTCATTTTTTTACAATAAACAAAATTTATGAATGTTTTTTGTGATTCTGATGCAGATTTGCTAGATAAGATATTTGTTGATGGAAATTTTCTTAAAATCCCTTGAGTTTTCACCTAAATGGAGTTAATCTAGCGGGTGGTCCACTATACTGCCGTGATACAACATTATGGCGTACATCCATTTGATCAGTTTTTCAATACGGCCCAAAAACGAACTGGTTACTTGTCACTTTTGTATTGAAATGGTGCATACGTCATTTTGTTTTCTTGATTTTATGCAACGTACGAATAAGTAACAACTAAAAAGAAGATACCAAAAGATGGGTCTTCGAATAACGAACAAATTGGCATAAGAACCCAATATTTGAAAAAATGGCGCTTACGTCAGTCTGCGAGATTACGGCAGTATAGTAACGGGGTCCACTAAAGGTTAATCTACTCTAAATTTCAATTTATATCACGAGATTAAACATTTTTTCCTCAGAGTGGTCCACTGAAGGAATTGGCTCATCCAAGGTAGTTCTACACTACACGCAAAAGTTGAAGTCTTGTACAATCATTGTGTCTTCCCGATTCGCACAAATGTTGCACAGAAATCGCACAATAAATGTGTGAAACGCATAACGCAACAGTTGTACTGCGAATACATTGACATAGAATGAAATCAGAATATGTATCATATACCGACACTTTATTTCTCACTTCGAGTGTATTAGTTACTAGACTAGACACATCACATACAATTTGCAGGTTGCTCTTTCGCTTCTCTTTCAATTCAGATTGCGACGCGCAAGGCAATATTTCGTTGCTTCACGAAATGAGCGAGACACCCGTGCTGTACATACTTGATACCATAGTGTTGTTAGTCTCACTCATACTGTCGGTGCGTGCTTGCTGCTATTCAGAGGAATGCATGAAGAAGAAAAAGTATCTCGAAAGCGTGTGTGCAAAAGACTTGAAAAGCGTAGCATATGTCTCGTCCTCAAGCAGAAAGGAGGAGAATGGTTTTGCTTCTCGCTCGCTTTGCAATGCTGCTTAATACCAGTTGAAATTGTTTAGGTGTAGTAGTTTGGAGCTGCCAAATACATTGGAGAAACGCTAAAGCATTAATTGCGTTATGCCCAACACACAATCATTGTACTGGTTCCGAATTACATCAACAATTGCGCTAAAAACGTACAATTTTGTACTGGTTTCGCACCATCCAACTTTTGCGTGTATATAAGGTAAAAAAAATAGTTAATCTTAGGTGTGGTTCACTATAGGAAGTATACGTTTGTACACTTTAGTGTCGACTGTGCTGGGGAAGAATGGTAGTGATTGGTTTAGACTGGAACTGAGAATTCCGCTTGATAATTGGTCTTGTTTTCAGTTCTCATTATATGGAATATGCGTTCAACAAGGCTCTGCATTTTTCAATAACAAAGTAGGATAAATTAGCTCTAGTGGACCCCTTTCCTATAGTGGACCACTTGCCAGATTAACTCATTACATGAGAAAACTCGAGGGATTTTCAGAAAACTTCCTTCGGAGAACATTTTATCCAGCCAATCTGCATCACAAACATTGCTCAATTTCGATTTACGTTGCGAGAAATTAGATTAATGTGACGAGTGGTTCACTACAGGTTTATAAATTAAGGGGTTCACTATAAGTTGGTTTACCCTAGTTATCGTCTCAAAATAACAATTTTCCGCATTTTTATGAACGCACAACTAGGGCAAATCAACCTGTTGTGGACCACTAGTCAGATTAACTTGATTTTTGTTGATTTAAACCGGAATAATTTTTTTTCGTCATTCTGATGTAGATTGGCTGGATAACATATTTCCTGATGGCAATTTTCTGAAAATCCTTCGAATTTTCGTATGAATTGAGTTAATTTTGGCGAGTGGTCTTCTATAGGAAAGGGGTCCACTAAAGGTTAATTAACTTTTAGATTCCAATCGATTGCTGCAAGAATGAAAGAAATCCTTCGGAGACTGAATAAATTTGTAGTGTTTGAAGGTGGACAATGTACGTGATGTTCTCGATAGTTTTGCTAATAAAACCCCTTTTAAAAGAAAATTCTCTTCAATATTTGTTGGCAGTATAGTTAATTTCAAAAGCTTTCGTAGCTCATGACTTTCGTTTCCTTTCAAATCGAAACAATCGTTCAATCAACATGTTACGAAACTTGATAACATAACTTCTACAGATATGTACCAACGCTCAGCGGAATCGCACAAGCAATTGATGTACGTGCCTACTCACGAATAATTACTGATCCATCTTTCGACTGGGCAACGGAAATCACGTGCGATTTACCTGCGAGTTGAACTTAACGTCACTACAAGTTAACTACAAATGCCACCACAACGCTCCGAGCATTGCATTGGTTTCCATCTTAAAAAATTGTTTCATTCTTCAATAACAACTCAACTTCAAAGTGTTCATTCAACATGCAAGACAGTAAACTCAGCCATGGTGACTAATTAGACACCTCACAATCCCCCCACCGGCAGAGCCATGGGGGCCGATTAAGTTGTCGAGGGCAACACTTGAATGCCAAAGCTTATCGCAATAACCCTGATCTTGTTGGGGCATCAAAAGTAACTGTTACCCGCTTGGCTGACCGTCGAAATCAGATTGTTACTGTAAACAGGCCGGCATGTCGTACAACACAACGCACGGAATGACAGCGGAGTAATTATCAGCACCGACCGAAACCGATTCCGGTGCATTGGGAAGCGCATAGGAATTCATGTAACGGAAGCCCGATGGGCCATTCATGCGTGCTGCGAATGTTGCTGAATGTTCGCACTGGGCCACCGCAACCATGGTGTGGGTTGCATTTAGTAAGGTGTTACGTTGATTGCTGTTCCGCTGATGTTCATTCAAAAAGTAGGCAATTAATTAAAATGATTGCCAGTATAATGAATGGAACTGCAATGAATGGATTATATGATAATTTATTTTTGCAAAGATAAAGTTTTTGTAAAAAAAAAAAATAACAGAAAAAAGAAATCTAATTTTAATCATAACTACAAACGACCTTCTCTCAACGGAGGTAGTCAAACAACTTCGCAAAACTGTGGGGAATGTTTTACTGCCACGACTCTAGCAGTGGGGTCCCGAAAAGCGGTTTGTGAACGTAGGTACGCGCACATGGATAGGAACGAATTGCCCCAAAGTGGTTGGGGCGTAAGTTTTTTTTAATATGCACCGCAAGTAGTGCCGTTGAAACACTTCTTGCTGAAGCAAAACAAAAAAAAAAAAACGTCGAACACGGGCAGCTATTTGTACACACCATTTTAAATGGTCACCTGGTGGAAATGGTGGCCCGCGCTGCATATTGCAACGGGGCTGCGTGGTCATGAATATTCGATCGGGTAAAAGTGATTTTATAAATTATGAGCTTTCGTCATCGGGCTGACTGAAATTTATTTGTGAGCTGCAGCCGCGCTCGGTTGGTGATTTTAGTGATAGGACACAGGATTAAAGAGATAGGAAGGAAATGGCCGAGCTGCAATATACTTGTTCGTGTCGATGGAATGAACAATTTAGTCAGACTTCGTAATAGTATCATAAATTTAAAATAAACAATTTGTAACTTATTTTATCTTATTAGCCGAACATGCATGCAGGTCTACTTTTTACGTTTTTTTAATGTAACGGATATTTATTGTTGGCAGGTAACAGTGTAAGGGAGATTATTTTTATCGAACAAAATGGTACGTTGGATCTCATATTTATTTATCTTGTTCCAAAGGTTAAACTTTATGAATCCATAAACGAAAACGAAACAAAACAAAACATAAAAATATTTTTTTTTTTCGGTTATTTGCACATTTTAGCTTGATAGAGAAATTTCCAAAAAAATTATCGCCGGATGGTAGCTGATTGAAGATCTTCTAATCTCTAACTCCTTTTATTTCATCCATGCAAGATAGACTGCCGTTGTTCTGTCGGAATTCTTCCAATCTATATAAATTTTGCATTGTGCAGAAGAAAACTTATTCAAAACATATTTACTTTCAATTTAGTTAAATGGAAGTAGGTGGGCAATGAATGAAATAAGTATCATGCCACTAGCACTTTATATCTTTTTACAATTGACGAAAAATATCAGATGTTGTCGGAATATGAAATAGAAGAACTAAAGTGATAAAACTTTATAAATAACTTTTCCTAATTAAATCAAAGAGATCAACAGTAGATAAGTATGTTGAAATCCAATTCGAGCTGATTTATTTAAAACGAAACAACTGCTGAGGCTGACATAAATTGATGTAATCCCCTTAGAAACGAGATACCGTTATAATTCACTCTGTTCAGGAGATTAAAATGCGCTTTCTAGATCAGTACTATTTTCCCAACTTGCTCTAGGTAGAAGTCTCCACTGTAGAATGTGAAATTACAACCATAATACTTAGAAATGACATTTAAAATACACTTTCAATTTGAAACACCGTCGGACATTCTCTGCCGTTTGTTTTGATCGTCTCCAGATTGACGAGAAGCTTACATACTGAATGCAATAATTTAATCTTGCATCGTACCATTATAATCGCAATGTGGCTAAACTGTAATCTTAAAACTACCCTGCTTTGAATTGCCTACCATTTTTCTCCGTAATCGCGGTACTTTTGCGCTGCTCAACCATGCTTTTAATAGCAGCATTAAAAAGTGATAAAAATACAACAAGACTGAGCAAATACTGTTGAACATGAATACCAAAAAATGAAGATTTCAGGCTTTTGTAATAATCAGCAGTGAACCGCACGCGCTCCACCGCCTTTGCATTCGTTTACAGGCAAGCGGAACTCGGTTGCGGTGAAGTAAACTCGGTTTTCATTTTGACTTCCTAACAAATTTGCACCTTTAGCACTGTTTGCTGTAATGGTTCGTAGCAAATGTGGGTGAGGAAAACTAAAAGCTATTTGGTGCTTGATCGCTTGCGGTGATCCCCGTTCGCAGCAAAAAAAAGTTCTTCCTATAACAGAATTCACCTAAAGGTTACGCAACATCGGCTGCTGTGACGTGCGCGGATCGCGGTTGAATTCACGCTTAAAATTCAACGTCAGTTTCCGCACTACCACCGACAGTAATGCCTTCCAGATGGATTTATTTAACGCGATGTGTCAAGGCCATCCTAACCGATGACAGTTGGATAGTGCTTCGCACGCCAACGCAGCCGAACGGCCCGGCGATGTGATTGCAACTGCATTATATGGTAATTTCGTAACAATTCATGCCTAAACGTCGTCGTCGTTCCGTTGTTGGGCACGCAGCCGTAACAGCAGAACAGGTAGGTCGTCTCTAGGTACCTTACAAGTCGTACTCGAAAGGTAAGCCGAACATGCGGGTCCGGGGCATGTTCGGTGCTAACCTAACCGCTTTTGTCACGCCAAACGATTTCAATATCAAGAACGCCGCAGGCCGTTTCGACCAACAAGTGCAACTGTGTTTGTCTTCTTTTTATTCCAAGGTGCCTTGAACGGTCTATTCAGAGGAAGTTGTGCAGTGATAAGCAACTTAGTTTTGTTGGCTAGGGAAACTGAATTGTAGGTGGTCATTGTCAAGATAATTTAATTATGCAAATTAGCTATTTAATTAGCTTGGAGCAGCAATGGCACAACGTGCTTGTAACGAATGTTTTGTTTTTTTGATGGACTCTAAACATTACTGTTTATATTTACTTTGTTCCAAGCTCATGGTTTTTTAATCCTGAGGCTGCTCAATTTTCCGCTGCAACGTCGATCTTCTGAGTAGGTCTTGAAACCTCAAGCAACAATCAAGGAGTCAAAAGATTACAAAGCATATTGAAACTTTTTTCATGAACTTATAGATACTTTCGTCAGATCATATTCTTTCGAGAAATATCAAGTAATTGGTGCCGCTACTGATCGACCGGAATGTAGACCATCAAAATTAATAATTATTTTCGCTCAGAATTTATTAGTTTCCGTGAAGCTTGCGCTACATTTTGATTTGAAAACATTCTCTTGTAATTAACCCATCTACCAGTACGTTTCTAACGGCTCTTGTTTCCGAGGCTCAATTTTTGTCCGATAATCGGGATCAGTTACCGTCACTTTCGAAGAGAGTAATTTCGATGTTAAACACTGTCTGCGTGAAGGAAATCCAAAAACCTTTAAAAACAATGAATTGGCCAAATTGCTCGATGAGAACCCGTGCCAAGCGCAGGAACAGATTGCTTCGGTATTATGAGTTGCCCGTCAAGCTAGTTCCAAGCGTTTGCATACTTTGGAAACAAGGAATTTAGGTTCCTTATAATTTGAAGCCAAGAAACGATGAATGCCGCTCTGTTTACCTGTGAACAATTGCTCCAGCGAAAAAAAGGAAGGGTTTTCTTAATCACATCGTGACGGGTAATGAAAAAGCTTAGGTAATGAATGAAACACGACCGTAAGGTTAACGTAAAATTACGCCAGCCTATCTTACGTCAATGTAATTTGTCACAGGTTAGGGAATACACTCGATTTTGGTTAATCAATTTGATGGTCTGAAGCGGAAAATTTCAGTAACTATGCTCTTTCTACTGTTTCTCTTTTTTAAATGAAGAGGAGCGTTATTTAGTTTGGGTAAAGTTGTTCGAAAACAACGTTGAAGGTTGCTGGAATTGGCCAGCCAACGAATTCGCAATTTTGAATTCACGGTATTGCCGGTTAACAATTTCCGGTTTCGAACATCAACTCGATTCCAGAAATATCTATATTAGGTATTTTTCAATCATTTTAGGCCGTCTAGGTATCATCTAGATTCTGAAAATGGTGTCTGAGGTTGATTTTCAACCTCTGGCTATCATCCCGGTTACAAAAAAAAAAAAAAATGAATCATAATTTGAATTGTTTTCAGCTCTGAATGGTCGAAATTTGTGTTTAACCCTTAAATACGCACGATGTTAAAAAATCATCTAAAAACATAAAATCTTTGTTCAACAGGTTAACTGCTCTAAAAATAACCAATATGCATAAAAAAATTGAAAGATTTACTTTTTAATGTGCAAATAATACCATGTTGTTTTTAAACAACACTGTGACTTTATCGCAGAATAAAGTCGAAACAATTACTTTTGTTAATAGTAACTTTAAAATTTACCTTTTGTTAGTATAATTACTGATAATTCAAACATTTTCACTAACCACCAACCTTATTTTAAAATTTATTTTCAAAGACAATCAGCACCAGTCGGGAATCTCGCCATTTTATTTTTCGTTTCCGAGATTTTGACACCAAAACTAAAAACAAAACATTTAAATACAGTACTTCCAGCTGTTAAGCTTTCTTCGTTAGAGTCTACATAGAGAGTTGCTCTAATGAATTTTATTTCAAAAAAATACTAAAATATATTTGAAAACGTTTTTAGTAGTGTTGTTTTAAAACAATATTGCGCATTTAAGGGTTAAAAAAAGACTCTATATTTTTCAATGATGAGTAGTTCCACAAAAAATGTCCCAATTTCAATATTTTTTTTTGAATTTCCATGTTTGATTTGGCTGAAACTTTGCATAGACCCCTATTCCAGAATGCTGCCGTAAGACGTAATGCTACGTCAAAATCAGTTCATTACAGCAACCCAAGAAAAGCCGGCCACAGCAATTTCATTTTGTCAAGAACATAGAAAGGAGGCTCAAATAGGAAGTCCTTCCTCCATATTCCCAAGATATTACGAAGTCTGATTATTATTTGATCCGTTCGATCCCACATGGTCTGGCTGATTAACAGTTCTGGTTATATGAAGACATCGGAAGATAGCTTGATTTGTGAGAAGCTTGAAAAAAGGAACAGTTTTACCGTAACGGTATTCGAGCGCTGCCTAAGAGATCGGACAAAGTTATAGCTAGAGATGGGCAATACTTTAAATGATTCATAGAAACTATTTTTTTAAAATAATGTTGCATTTTTATAAAGAAAATGTAGGAGGTTGTATCCAAGACACTATCGCATTACTGACGAAGAATGCGCACACTTCTCGACGAACGATTCTGTTGATTTAGCTTGTAGCTTGTCGAGCTCTAATTAAACGGAGTTCGGCTGAACTACAGGCTAATAAGCTGTTATATAACACAATAGTTTGTTGGGTTGGTATTAACAAATGCTCTGTTGAGAGTTTTTCATTATAGAGTCATAAAGTCTTCTATTATTTACTGAAATCAAGTGACTCTTAATTGAATAGCCTACATGGATTTTGATTTGTGCAACTCGATATGGTTAAAAACGCGGACCAATACGACAAGTGGGCAGAGCTACGCACAGGGTATTATGGAAGAATGTAAAAAAAGTTGGGCTGCGCTGCGCGTTATTCTTATATGTATAAAGACGAACGTTGCGCGAAAAGTGCATTAGTTTTCCGTCAACTGTCCAACCGTCAACAAACTCGTCATTAAGATGGCAGCGAGGACACAAGCGGGCCACGCACAAGCGGTGGAGCAGCTAAGTTCAGCCTCCCGTACCATTGCTGTTACCAGGAGAGCTAGCCAAGTACGCTGGGTTCGAAGCTAAAGCTATTACCAACTATCGAGCTTATGTTCGTTGTTGTTATTGAGTCGTTTAGTACGTGTATTACAAATAAAACAGCTAGATTAAAGCAATTACACAACTTTGAAAAATCGTTAAATCAATGCCATTGCCATGCCAATACACTAAAAAACAAGGCGTCATCCGCTACGAAATACTGCAAACAAATCAGCGTATGTTGCAGTAAAAACCATAAAACAATTGTCGCCTGCTGCGCTGCAGCAAGTCTGCTTGCTACTGGGCGATTCAGTTTTCACTAAATCACCCTTTTGCTACAGTGATCGGGTGAACAATGGAGACTAAGTTATTGCATGCTAGCTTTTATATGTGACTAATGATAGTTATACTTCCGGTATGCGTGTCATTGTGCACTCGAGCGAACAAAGCAACAACAACAAATCCCTTTCGAAGTCAAATTGTTTGATGAAAAATTAATGATTACTGATTTTGCAGTAGTATTGCATTTGGCACCTACTGTTACAATTTGTTAAGTAAGGTTTTGAGCTCGTTGCAATCACAGAAATACTCGTAACAAGAGCATTATTACGCGTCCTGTTCAATAACACAGTTTTAAACAATGGAACTACTTTTTCATGTAAAGCATTTCGACATCTTCAAGCAGTTGACAGTCATTTTATTCAAAAAAATATGTACGTTCAAACGGGAGTACGAGAAATGAGATAGATATAGAGATAGAGATAAAGATAGAGATAGAGATAGAACAAAGTAACAACAACAAATTCTCTACGAAGTCAAATCGTTTGTATACTTTAGTGTCGGTTGTGCTGGGGAAGTGCACGCAATTGGTGGAACTGTAATGAAATTGGCTATGAGTTTTAACTTTTTCACTATGAAAACATATTTAATTTTTTTTCTGTATGAACTAGAGAAATTTGTTCTCTATCCAACAAAATATTAATGACTAAAATCCGTTTAGTGATAACAAACGTTTTACTGCAAATGTACAACAAAGTTGTAAGCATTTGAACACTATTATTCTGCCGTTTCACTCTATTTCGATGTTTCGGAATGGTACCGTATTAAAGTAAGCCGTATTCTACGTCAAAAATGGCGGGAGCTTAGTTGCGCCTCTAATATGTTATTCCGTGATTGTAAGACTTGTTTGTACGTTATTATTTAAGTATTAATTTTTAGTAGCCATTATAAGTTATTAGTCATTACCTACCAATCTAAAAAAAATAAATACGTCACTCTAGTTTCGATAAATATTTCTAAGATTTTTTTGCTGTTGATCACTGTTGTGAAATTGGTATTGGAGTCCTCCGTGTCATATCGCCACAATTTTCTTAACTCCCTATTCCCTCTATATGCGTGAAGTACTGTATGGAAGCTCCCTGTCTCCGTAAGTGCTCATCGCCTTTTTCAATTGACAATCGTCAGGTGAAAGTGACGATGTTAATCTTCGCTTCCATTTGAAAATTATTTCTCTTCTTTTCAATGCATTCAGCTGTCAAAATCAAAGCAAGAGCATTCGAGTAGTTTTTATTTGACTCACAAAGTGCTCGAAAATGAATCAATTTCTTTTTTCAATTGAATGTGAAGCGTTACAGCATCACTATAACCTGGTAGTTGTCAATTTAAAGTGACTTTTCCAGTCTCTGATTGATACTTTTTTTACGAACAAGCAATTTACTTTTGATTTTGGAAGAGGAATTGAGTGTCCTGCCTAATATTTTTCATTGTGTTTCTCATCATGAGAAAATTTATTTTGTTTCGATTATCTTCTGGAGGAGCGAGAAAACCGAGGGAAAAAGAAGTATGGCAGTAAAAGTATAATGATATAGCACCGGATGAATTGAAGATCGTAGAAGCTAATAACATGCGCAAAATATGCGAGAGTATGTGCTGTTACTTGGCTTATTGCTTTTGAAGTTGTTTGTTACAGAAAGGTGAATTTTTCGTTATTGCTTTCGAGTAATAAATTGAAATTTTGCGTGTAGAATACTTACAAAAAGGCAAACGTAATGATGTGAGTAATTTGTTGTAAAGTTGTGTGACTCACCTGAAAAATAGAAAAAAATATATAAGTTAAAATAAGAAGTTCCGATACATCAAATATGTTACGAGTTAGAGCCAGAGCCAGGTTGAGAAAAAGAAAATGGGAAAGGAAAAGGAAAGGGAAATGGAAAAGGTAAAGGAAAAGGAAAAGGAAAAGGAAAGGGAAAAGGAAAAGGAAAAGGAAAAGGAAAAGGAAAAGGAAAAGGAAAAGGAAAAGGAAAAGGAAAAGGAAAAGGAAAAGGAAAAGGAAAAGGAAAAGGAAAAGGAAAAGGAAAAGGAAAAGGAAAAGGAAAAGGAAAAGGAAAAGGAAAAGGAAAAGGAAAAGGAAAAGGAAAAGGAAAAGGAAAAGGAAAAGGAAAAGGAAAAGGAAAAGGAAAAGGAAAAGGAAAAGGAAAAGGAAAAGGAAAAGGAAAAGGAAAAGGAAAAGGAAAAGGAAAAGGAAAAGGAAAAGGAAAAGGAAAAGGAAAAGGAAAAGGAAAAGGAAAAGGAAAAGGAAAAGGAAAAGGAAAAGGAAAAGGAAAAGGAAAAGGAAAAGGAAAAGGAAATGGAAAAGGAAAAGGAAAAGGAAAAGGAAAAGGAAAAGGAAAGGGAAAAGGAAAAGGAAAAGTAAAAGGAAAAGGAAAAGGAAAAGGAAAAGGAAAAGGAAAAGGAAAAGGAAAAGGAAAAGGAAAAGGAAAAGGAAAAGGAAAAGGAAAAGGAAAAGGAAAAGAAAAGGAAAAGGAAAAGGAAAAGGAAAAGGAAAAGAAAAAGGAAAAGGAAAACGAAAAGAAAAAGAAAAAGGAAATCGAAAGCGAAAAGAAATGTATAAAAAGGAAAGTTAGAAAGAAAAAGAAAAGAAAGATAGAAAGGAAAACGAAAGCGAAAAGTTAAGGAAAAACTAGAAGTTATGTAGAATGAAAGACGAATAATTAAAAAATTAGTTAGGGAAAGGAAAGACAAGTATAATTTCAGTCATAATTACTATATAACGTACTCAGAAAACTATAAATTTTATGTGGTCCTACAGATAACATTGAAAAAAGTCAGTGTTTTAATGACAGTCATAATAGTTATCAGCCATTTATACATTATTCACTTGAAAAAAAAAATTCAAACTCGACTGTGGTACTTACCCATAATTGATAACCATTTAAGAGTAATCGTCCACTATATTTCTGACGAATATTGAAATTGTAAAAAGGTATTCCTTTGCTCTGTTGACTTCTGTCTACTTCGGAGGCATATGAATGGCCAAAAATTTAGTTTTTAGAATTTATTTACAGTACCCATAATTTGCGGGACGTTAAAATCGGTTTTTATGCTTGAATTTCAAAAGTTGCTACTTTGTAACGACTTTTGTATCTCATAACACCGTCAACGGCCCCACCTTTCCACTAATGATCGAAAACATTCCTGCTCTCGAAATTATGCAGAGTGAAGGACTAATGATTGTCGTTTTTTTCGTTCGATCGCACAACATTCCTATCATTATGTGACGAAAAGTCTGGAATTCTAGATCAGCTGATGAAGAAACTGTCTGCTGGTTGCCGTAAAAATTGAGTTAATTAGATATATGTACAAATTTAATTAAAAGCAATAGATTTGTCCAGCGGCTGTCGGCAATTGCAGAGGTCCGCTGGTCCGAAGGAAAAGGAAACCAGTTTTCCCGCCGAGCTAAGTGTCAGTGTCTGCATACTGGCAGCTACTGATGTCGTTTTGAGACAAGAACAAAAAAAACGAGACGTTTTACTGCAGTTGACCAGAGCAAAAGCCGAGAGCGCAGAAAAAAAATCGATTGGATGAAATGAAATTTTATCTTATACGTGCTTTAATTGAAGGTAGTTTCGCCTGGTGTGGTGACTGTAGGTGGGCAATGTGAGTGGCACACCACTGTCTCCGAAGAACGCCAAATATCTCACTCGCTGTAACGTTGGTACAGGTTTGCTTCGTTCGGCCATATAAATATATTGGACTGACACTAGTGGAGCATTTGATCCGCCTAACGACGAACGCCAACGGACGAGATCGACTTTAGCAGTGCACCAGTGTCTGGCCTATGGCATTCTGGTCATTCTGGTTTCAAACAACCGACACTTGGTCAATTTATTTAATTTCGTAACCACAGGTTGGAAAAGATAAAGAACCAATTAGAAGGTTTGGCCTCAGGATCATATGATGATTAGTCAGGTTGTTTGGAATTATATTTGCTGCAATTAATAAACGATCGTGTAGCGAGGTACGTGCCGAGTCTGAAAAAGTTTCCATATTGGGAATTTGGATCAAATTCGTAAATTATTCTCATCAGTTACAAATCTAGGAGAATTGATCTAAACTCGCAAAGTTCGTGACTCATTAATTTGCAACCTGAGCCCCCCCACCGATGGAGATAAGTCAGTGTCCGAAAAGCAGCAGATTACGTAAATCGATTAAGACTACATGTGCGACACACATTGCTGCTGCTGCTTCCTCTCGGTTCACTTTTTAATGACTTCTTCTGACATAAAAAGTGTTCCATAAAAAGTAGGTAAATCCCAAACGCAGCAACACACTCGTGCCCGGTCAGCTGGCACTGGAGGAGCGTTGGTGTGAATCATAATCACCTCGGTTTACACTTACGACCCATTAGTGACCAGCACGATCGCCTCGGGAACTAATCTGCCTGCCGGAGTGGCATGCATGCATGATTGAGGCTGAGCTCGTTTGCCATACAACACCGTGTCAAGTAGATTACCTGTCAAGTGAAATAAACGGTTTAATTTTCGGATCCGATCGTGGTAGGTTTCGAACATTGTGTAAATTATGGATCCACATCGATTTTGTACCGTAGGTGGGCAATGTATGGCAATGTTTTTATTTTCGTCTTGAAATGGTCAAAATTTAACTTCGGAATAAATCACAGTAGTAGAAATGGGGATATGGAGTTCAACTTTTCCTTCCTGAGGCGGAAGAAAAAAAATAATGCTTTTGAAAAAGGAGTTGGGGAAAACTAAACAGGAGCTAATTTTATTATTTGTACAAGCCATAGGCACGAAATGCGGTAATACTGGCACACCATTGACAAGTTTTAAACAGCAGTGTCATTTTATACCATCACGTCATTCCTGTTTGGAACAACTGTCAAGAAATTAAACTTTATTTTAAACACATTTTTTAATCTTTCTGAAATTGATTCTTTTTCTTGGTTTATTTTCAATTTATGTTCTCAATTTGCCCATCATTAATTTTTTACAATTCAACCAACATGTTGGCTCATTTTTTCATTTCAAGTTATTTTTTTGGCGTAGAGCTGCGTCTTTCAGGAAGTTCGGCTCAGGCTTGTCATTTCTCCTCAGAGAATCACTAGCGTGTTGTAGAATATCTTTCACTGCGAAAACAACTGCTCTCGCACTTGAGGGCAAAGCGACGCTCTTTCGGACTTTATTTATGTCAACTTAAACTATTGATATTTAGAATAGTTGTTCATAGTAATATAACGGAAATATTAATAAAAAAATTTTTTTGATCATGGCCTACTATTATTAAAAAAATAATTATTCTAACTTCTGTTACAGCGAAGATATATGAAAAGTTTCTTTGGCAAAGTTGCAGAACCTCATTGAATCAAATTGAATTTCGATGACGTCTATTTATTGAGATATATAGCATTTTCTATGACAACCCAGCTTAAATGAAGTTTTTCTAGTATAACTGTTTAATTTTTTTCAGGAGTAAAATGTTGTAGACAAATATGACTGAGATAAAAAAACAGGCTTCTTTCGAAGATTTCAAATACATATACGGGAGAAGGTGATTAACCGGGGTACATGCATAACAACAGACGTTACGATTTGCTGCGATAGGAGAAACGAAATCTGCGGCAAATGAAATTGAGAAACTGCCACATTAAATAAAACCCCAAACGAGTTCCTGCAGAACCGAACAACTTCGATCTCAAAAACTGTTCTTATCAGGACAACTAAATGAATGATTGAAGATACTAGTGGTTTTGCGCTAGCATTGCATCTTGCACCTACTGTTAAAATTTGTTAAGTAGTCTACGTTCAACTTGCGGTCATGGCTTTGCACACAACCCTCCTGTTATTTACTTTTATTTAGTTTTGAGCTCGTTGCAAACACTGAAACACTCGTAACAAATGCATTATTACGCGACCTGTTTAATACCTCAGTATAATGGTCATTTAGTTACGAACAATGGAATTATATTTTCATGTAAAGCATTTCAACTTTTTTAAGCAGTTAACTGTCATTAAAACATGTACGTTCAAACGGGAATACGAAAATAGAAGAAAAGAAGAGAAATAGAGTAGAAAGAAAGAAGGAGAGAGATGAGAAATAGAGCTAGATCGAGATGGATTTAGAGAGAGATAGGTTGAAATTAAGAAATAGCGAAAGAGAGGAAGAGAGGAAGAGAAAAAGAGATTGATATAGAGATACAAAGAACAGTAGATAAAGATCAAGAGATAGAGATTAGAAGATAGAGATTGAGGGACAGACATAGAGAAGAGTTAGAGAGAGATATAGAGAGATAGATATAAAGAGATAGATATAGATAGATAGATATAGAGAGATAGATATAGAGAGATAGATATAGAGAGATAGATATAGAGAGATAGATATAGAGAGATAGATATAGAGAGATAGATATAGAGAGATAGATATAGAGAGATAGACATAGAGAGATAGATATAGAGAGATAGATATAGAGAGATAGATATAGAGAGAAAGATATAGAGAGATGGATATAGAGAGATAGATATAGAGAGATAGTTATAGAGAGATAGATATAGAGAGATAGATATAGAGAGATAGACATAGAGATATAGATATAGAGAGATAGATATAGAGAGATAGATATAGAGAGATAGATATATAGCGATAGATATAGAGCGATAGATATAGAGCGATAGTTATAGAGAGATAGAGAGACAGAGGTAGAGATAGAGATAGAGAGACAGAGGTAGAGATAGAGATAGAGATAGAGATAGAGATAGAGATAGAGATAGAGATAGAGATAGAGATAGAGATAGAGATATAGATAGAGATAGAGATAGAGATAGAGATAGAGATAGAGATAGAGATAGAGATAGAGATAGAGATAGAGATAGAGATAGAGATAGAGATAGAGATAGAGATAGAGATAGAGATAGAGATAGAGATAGAGATAGAGATAGAGATAGAGATAGAGATAGAGATAGAGATAGAGATAGAGATAGAGATAGAGATAGAGATAGAGATAGAGATAGAGATAGAGATAGAGATAGAGATAGAGATAGAGATAGAGATAGAGATAGAGATAGAGATAGAGATAGAGATAGAGATAGAGATAGAGATAGAGATAGAGATAGAGATAGAGATAGAGATAGAGATAGAGATAGAGATAGAGATAGAGATAGAGATAGAGATAGAGATAGAGATAGAGATAGAGATAGAGATAGAGATAGAGATAGAGATAGAGATAGAGATAGAGATAGAGATAGAGATAGAGATAGAGATAGAGATAGAGATAGAGATAGAGATAGAGATAGAGATAGAGATAGAGATAGAGATAGAGATAGAGATAGAGATAGAGATAGAGATAGAGATAGAGATAGAGATAGAGATAGAGATAGAGATAGAGATAGAGATAGAGATAGAGATAGAGATAGAGATAGAGATAGAGATAGAGATAGAGATAGAGATAGAGATAGAGATAGAGATAGAGATAGAGATAGAGATAGAGATAGAGATAGAGATAGAGATAGAGATAGAGATAGAGATAGAGATAGAGATGGAGATGAAGATGGAGATGGAGATGGAGATGGAGATGGAGATGGAGATGGAGATGGAGATGGAGATAGAGATAGAGATAGAGATAAAGATAGAGATAGAGATAGAGATAGAGATAGAGATAGAGATAGAGATAGAGATAGAGATAGAGATAGAGATAGAGATAGAGATAGAGATAGAGATAAAGATAAAGATAGAGATAGAGATAAAGATAGAGATAGAGATAGAGATAGAGATAGAGATAGAGATAGAGAGAGAGATAGAGATAGAGATAGAGATAGAGATAGAGATAGAGATAGAGATAGAGATAGAGATAGAGATAGAGATAGAGATAGAGATAGAGATAGAGATAGAGATAGAGATAGAGATAGAGATAGAGATAGAGATAGAGATAGAGATAGAGATAGAGATAGAGATAGAGATAGAGATAGAGATAGAGATAGAGATAGAGATAGAGATAGAGATAGAGATAGAGATAGAGATAGAGATAGAGATAGAGATAGAGATAGAGATAGAGATAGAGATAGAGATAGAGATAGAGATAGAGATAGAGATAGAGATAGAGATAGAGATAGAGATAGAGATAGAATTAGAGATAGAGATAGAGATAGAGATAGAGATAGAGATAGAGATAGAGATAGAGATAGAGATAGAGATAGAGATAGAGATAGAGATAGTAATAGAGATAGTAATAGAGATAGTAATAGAGATAGAGATAGAGATAGAGATAGAGATAGAGATAGAGATAGAGATAGAGATAGAGATAGAGATAGAGATAGAGATAGAGATAGAGATAGAGATAGAGATAGAGATAGAGATAGAGATAGAGATAGAGATAGAGATAGAGATAGAGATAGATATAGAGATAGAGATAGAGATAGAGATAGAGATAGAGATAGAAATAGAGATAGTGATAGAGATAGAGATAGAGATAGAGATAGTAATAGAGATAGAGATGGAGATAGAGATAGAGATAGAGATAGAGATAGAGTTAGAGATAGAGATAGAGATAGAGATAGAGATAGAGATAGAGATAGAGATAGAGATAGAGATAGAGATAGAGATAGAGATAGAGATAGATATAGATATAGAGATAGAGATAGAGATAGAGATAGAGATAGAGATAGAGATAGAGATAGAGATAGTGATAGAGATAGAGATAGAGATAGAGATAGAGATAGAGATAGAGATAGAGATAGAGATAGAGATAGAGATAGAGATAGAGATAGAGATAGAGATAGAGAAAGAGATAGAGATAGAGATAGAGATAGAGATAGAGATAGAGATAGAGATAGAGATAGAGATAGAGATAGAGATAGAGATAGAGATAGAGATAGAGATGAAGATAGAGATAGAGATAGAGATAAAGATAGAGATAGAGATAGAGATAGAGATAGAGATAGAGATAGAGATAGAGATAGAGATAGAGATAGAGATAGAGATAGAGATAGAGATAGAGATAGAGATAGAGATAGAGATAGAGATAGAGATAGAGATAGAGATAGAGATAGAGATGGAGATAGAGATAGAAATAGGAATAGAGATAGAAATAGAGATAGAGCTAGAGCCAGAGGTAAAGGTAGTGCTAGAGCTAGAGTTAAAGCAAGAGCAAGAGCAAAGGCTAGAGCTAGAGCTAGAGCTTGATCTAGAGCTGGAGATAAGGCTAAATGCTAGGGCTATAGCTAGAGCTAAACCTAGAACTAGAGTTAGACTTAGAGCTTGACCTAGAGCTAGGCCTGGAGCTAGAGCTAGTGCTAGAGTTAGATCTAGAGCTAGAGTTAGAACTAAAGCTAAAACTAGAGCTGGAGATAGAGCTAAAGCTAGAACTAGAGCTGGAGATAGAGCTAGTGCTAGAGAATTTTTTATTTTAATTGAATTGAAACTCTTTGGTGAATCACTTGAAAACTACTCGAACTCCATTGCTTTGATTCTGAGTGCCAAAGGACTCGAAAATGAAAAAGCTGTTTTTTAATTGAGAGCGAACGTTTACTGCGTTACCATATAGCTAACGCTTTATTTAGAACTAGAGCTAAAGCCAGAGCTGGAGATTGAGCTAGAGCTAGACTTAGAGCTTGACCTAGTGCTAGACCTGGAGCCAGAACTAAAGCTAGAGTTAGAGCTAGAGCTTTATCTAGAACTAGAGCTAAAGCTATTGCTGGAGATTGAGCTAGAGCTGGAGATAGAGTTAGTGATAGAGCTAGAGCTAGAGCTAGAGCTAGATCTAGAGCTAGAGCTAGAGCTAAAGCTAGTCTAGAGCTAGAGCAAGAGCTAGAACTAGAGCTAGAGCTAGAATTAGAGCCAAAGCAAGAACTAGAGCTAGAACTAGAGTTGGAGCTAAAGCAAGAGCTAGAGCTAAAACTAGAGCTAGAGATAAAGCGAGAGCTAGAGCTAGAACTAGAGCTAGAGCTAGACTTAGAGGTACACTCAGAGCTGGAGCTAGAACTAGAGCTAGAGAGAGAGCTAGAACTGGAGCTAGAGCTTGAAAAAGAGCTAGAGCTAGAGCTAAAGCAAGAGCTAGAGCTGAAGCAAGAGATAGAGCTAGAACTAGAGCTAGACCTGGAGCTAGAGCTAGACTCAGAGCTAGACTTAAGCTAGACTCAGAGCTAGAGCTTGAACTAGACCTAGACCTAGACCTAGACCTAGACCTAGATCTGGACCTAGAGCTAGAACTAGAGAGAGAGCTAGAGCTAGTGCTAGAGCTAGAACTAGAGTTAGAGCTAAAGCAAGAGATAGAACTAGAATTAGAGCTAGAGCTAAAGCAAGAGCTAGACCTAGAACTAGAGCTAAAGATAGAGCTAAACTCAGAGCTAGACTTAAGCTAGACTCAAAGCTAGTGCTTGAACTAGACCTAGACCTAGACCAAGACCTAGAGCTAGAGCTAGAGCTAGAGCTAGAACTAGAGCTAGAGCTAGATCTAGAGTTAGAGCAAGAGCTAGAGTTTTAGCTAGAGCTATATCTAGAACTAGAACTAGAGCTAGACTTAGTGCTTGACTTAGAGCTAGACCTAGAGATAGAGCTAGAGTTTGAGATAGAACTAGAGTTAGAGATAGAGATACGGATAAAAATAGAGAGTGAGAGCGAGAAAAGAAAGAGAAACACAGGGAGAATTAATGGAATTAACTAAAGAAAGAGAGATAAATCTACGATAGATTAAAAATAAATTTAATTCAAACAAATTTAGTGTTGACAGAGCAGTTGAAATAGAAAAATAAATAAAGCACTGAAAAAATGTTTCAGATACCGTCGTGCGGGGCTGCTTTTGACACTTTTCAAAGTTTTCCAACTTCCGATAATTGTAACTCCCATCATAGGTAATGGAACTCAAAGATTTCTACGTATATTTAACGCGGATATGTATGCAACAGTCACGAATTGTTTCATTTGAATTCGTTGAGAAATAAAATAATGCTCATATAGCTATTAAAAAGTTGTTTGTTACTTCCAACTTTCGGCTAGTTTGGACAATTCATGAAATCGATAGGACTCTTTACAAAAATACATTTATTTTAACTTGATTTTATTTTTTTATTATAAGTTACAATATAAGGACCTATGTTATGCAATTTTTTTGATTTTCTTCAGTGTGTATAGGAAAGCTTGTTGCAGATAATCTGCCGAATCAATTTAAGCTGTTTTGCAGCGTCCGCGAGGGACATGTCTCCGGTTTTGATTTTGTTGAGACATTGCCATGAATGTTCTTTCAAAAAGATAGCCCTTAAATGAATGCCTGAAACTTATGTAGTATATTTCCATATTTTATTGCCTTTCGGGTTTTATGGAGCTTTCACAGTTGAAAATATTGAATTTCATGAACTGTGTTTTGATAGCTATAACCTGGAAAAGTCATTTTCAGTTGAAAATCGTCAACTAAATTTTAAACTCTTTGGTGAGTCACATGAAAACTACTCGAACTCTATTGCTTTGATTCTGAATGCCAAAGGACTCGAAAATAAAAAAAAATATTTTCAATTGAAAGCTAGCGTTTACTGCGTTACCATATACATATGTCGAATTCGTTTTTTCGGTGTAGCTACACCAGGTGTACACATTAAGAATCAGAGTGTAGTGGAATATGTTGAGATTGGTTTGTTTTGGTTCTCGTTCCATGTGGCAAAGTGTCAGGTAAGTTTCAGCACATTTGTGAAATGAAAACTTGAAATAGAAACGAGACAAAAAGACAATGGCGATAGCAACAACAACAAATAAATTAACAGCTACCTGTGGTATTTCGCACACATTGAGAGTGTTTTTTTTTAAGCTACAAAGTGTACATATTTCGGGACGGTTCCACCTAATAAATAGCAATCGAATTGCTACTCTGTGCATGCGTCAGCGGTGCAAACCACCGACCACGATTTTACACATGTCATTTTAATGATTTTTGAGAAAATATCTTGCAAAACTCGAGCACGAATTTTCACCATAAAACATACTAAATTGATGCATGACTTCTCTAATAGGAATAAGATACACGCAAGGCGGCGCAGGTACACCGTCTTCATAAATTACGCAAACAGGAGTTTATTTTCCAGAAGGTGGAACCACTCGAGAAATCCATTTTTAACCAGAATTTTGAAAAGATTTCTTTGCTGGTGTTATGTATATCTAATAACGTCATCCGGAAAATGACTTTGTGCGCTGCCGAAAACGCAAGAAATAATCTCCATTCTAAATAATGTTTCAAATCGAAATATCACCTAGAACTAGAATTTATTTTCATGAATTTGCAAGGCATTGATAGTAAAAATAAAACGAATACTGTGGTGTGTAATTTTCGACTAAGTGGCTCAACAGCTGGAAATTTTTGGAAATCGCAAATTTTAGAAAAAGTCTATTTCTTGGGCCACTGCAGAAAGTGTCGCCCTAAGGGCCAAACTAAAAACTGCAGTTCTAAAATTTTTCAATAAAAACCAACTTTAGCGATTTTAACCCTCTAGTGCCCAATGCCGCCATTTGGCGGGCTTCAGTCGAAGTTTCGAAAAGCTTCAATAAATACTTAAAAAGTGTTTATAATGGTTTATAATGATTTTATCGAAGTCCGTTCAGAAATTAAGTTGGGCACTAGAGGGTTAAGCATGATCGGTGCAGCAAAAATTTGGATTGGACTTTTTTGAATGGAATTGCTGTATATATAAGTATTTTAGTAGTTGCCATTTTTATAATAAAGATTGTCCGGAATAAAACCTGGACTCGTTAGTAAACCATCCATGCGGCGGATCGATGGCACACCAAACAAAAAACTGCAAAATAATCATGGGCGTAATTCGAATGAATTTGCCAACGCCTAATCCATTAGCACGGCTAACGGGTTCGATCGTTTTTGGCAATTGAACCGGTTAAACCCATGTTATTTTCCCCTCGAAAAACAGCCACAGAAACACATTTTGCTTGCATACCGAAACGCCGAACAATTATTATGTAAACATGCATTAGTTCGTTAAACTTCATTACGACCATTAGTCGCAGTTTCAGCCGGCCGTTCATAGCTGGGGGTTCCTAAAAGGCAAAAAATAAATCGCATCGACTAGTTTCAGCCGTGATCAACTCATGCCGGGGTTGCCTTTTCCGCGCTCTGGTGTTAAAACAAACAGCGCCGCTGCGCCACGTGATGGCGATTTTATTTAGTTTTATGTTTGTTTTCACCATCATCAAGGTATCACCTGTTGCATATAAGCGCACTCACAGATTCATAAAAACGGCAATGGCAGCCGCGGTAGATCGAGTGCGTTTTATGATCAACTGGGAACAGGTTCTAGGCTTGGAAGGGTTAAGCAGCCCTGATCATCGTCGCACGGTTTGAATGTCGATGCTGACACCTCACAACGAAAGCGCGGTGGAGCGAGTGCATTTATGATGAGGCCAATAAACAATTTGTGAATTTTCGTGTGTTTAGTCTCGTAGGACGTACATTACTGGCTTTTTCGCATGTAAATTCCAATTATATTTTATGGAACAGCTCGTTCGAGGCACCCCTGGTAACAATCTTACAACAGTGCAATGCTAGTTGGCTTGAAGTATTTCGTCTTTTATTTGGTGTTTGCGTTAGGGAATATGAGCAATGTATGGAAATATTTGACCTTGACATTTGTTCTCAATTTTCTCCACGTACCAAGAAAACGTAATTATCATATCATAAAAATGAATGCACTTCAGTATTGTGAGGAAAGAAAAATAAAAATCAATTTAAGTTTATTACAAGCAAGTATTACTTAATTAGTGCGCTGAATAAACCGAGACTAAGCGAGTTGAAGCTGATTTACAAAAACCTATAGAAGAAAATAAAAAAAAAAACTAATTGAGTTTGAGAGTAGG
Source organism: Wyeomyia smithii (assembly GCF_029784165.1). NCBI lineage: Eukaryota > Metazoa > Arthropoda > Insecta > Diptera > Culicidae > Wyeomyia > Wyeomyia smithii. The sequence goes on from NC_073696.1 coordinate 98,973,293, forward strand.
ACCTGTAACTTATAATTCATAAGTTAACCGTTTATTATTTACACAAGAGCTAGTTATTTATATTGCTAATGACTGGAAATTACAACTCTGACAACGCTGCTTATGTCATAAACAATAATATAATATTTCAGTCACTGCGAGAAGTTGTTTTGTAGCACAGCAAACACCGTAAATCATTCATTTCGAACGCTCTAGATTTTCGAGAATAAATAATTACTTACCCTCAGAGGTTTTTCAATAATATTTTTAATGATCACGTGATATTGCGTGTTTCATGGTTTGAACCAAATTGCTAAAGGTAATTATGCAGTGGTATTCGTTTCAAAAATAAGTTGTTGCTAAATAAAAAAAGTACAGTTCGTTTACATCCAACGAGCGAGATGTAACTGATACAAATAATTAAACTTCCTTCCCCAACCTGACCGCTTAATTATCCAATTAAAATCGCTAAATTCATCGAATCCAACCCAAACGGGGCACACGGTCGCCATTCGGCGAATTCCTTGCAGCCGGCTGACTTGACAGCAGAATCGTTCCATAAATGTCGTCCGTCGTTTCTGCCGCCCGATCCGGCGGAGCCTAGGTGGTAGTAGCCACCACCGAAAATCAAGTCGACGTCTATAATTCAGTGTAAACTCACATTCCCCAACCCGAGATCGAAGTATTGCTCAGCATCATGCGACACCACCGCCGCCGTCGTTGTCTCGCCAAATCGGCGCAATCAACCTGCTGCACTGCTGTCTTCAGTAGAGTGCGGTGTAACATTTACCTACTACCATGCATCTCTCCTGGTGCATTCCACTGGTTTTTTTTGCCCAACTTCCTTTTAAGGAAATCTTTGAAGGCTGTTTGAGAAATTGTGACGTGGGGTGACTCTGAGCGAACTCACTGTTCAAAATTACTATCAACCTTTAAAAAAAGTATCTGCGTGAAAATTACAGCCACGTTTTGTTGACATTTTTTTAATGTCTAATCCTTTGCTTTACTGGTGCGGTACAATGCTGGTACAAATGCACCTGATTCGCCGGTCCAGGGTAATAAATAACCGGCAATTTGGTGGACAGTAAGACAAAAGTGATGAAATAGTTACGATAAACGGTTGCAGGAGCAGAGATTCGAAATCCGAGAAAAGAGCTGCTGAATAATTGCAGTTTGTTGGAATGATGAATGAATAAAATCACCATAAACGGCAGCGGTATGAGGTTAGAAATGGCGCACAGAGAAGTTTCACTGCGAATGCAAATCAGCAAACCGTTTCGCGAAACAAGTGGAATGCTTTTTCTGAACGCTACGCTCTGGTAGAAAGGTTAGCTCATGTGATGCATTGCTCTACGAAAAAGATCCTATCTATATGGTGTGATTAGTTGTTACGGTACGATTTATGTGTGAGCTCTATTTAGTGCCAATGAGGGATTGCGGCATTCAGCGTGGCAGTTTTCGAAGAGAACAAAGATTGGGCGTTTCACAACGTTTTATTTTTTAAGCAAATCTTAGATGGTGCCCATAATGAGCAGTTTTTCTTGAAAATGTGCACGAAATCTCATTTGTCTGTAACAAACAACCCGCTGACAGTGATTGTCATGAAAAGAACCTCGTTACAGTTAAACTTTTCGAGCCAACTGTTTATTATAACCTTAAAAATAAGAAATCTATCGATCTTGGTTTTTAATCCAAGTTAATTGGATTACACTTTCGTGAAACCGTACCTCAATCCACACCAAAGCTGAAATAAGCCTGGTCAAATCCAAACTTCGCCATCTGAAACGTAAGAGATCTACTGCACTGAAGAAGTACTCCCGTTCTTGAGATGACTTCACCAAACGAAAATTTATTAGAACCAGTCGTCAGTTCAGAACTTATCATCGTTTTCTTTACTCGAGATATGTTTCGCAAAAGCAACATGATCTTAAATGAAGACATTTGTAATCTCTACGCTCAGCAGTTTTCTAGTGTTTTCGCAACCGATACATTTTCACTTCATCTGCTCTGACGTTCGTTCTTACAAACGTATGCAATAAAGAATCTGCAGCAGTTAAAATCATCAGCGACCCCTAGATCGGATGAATACCATCAATCATACTGACGAATTACGCATCTGTTCTCTCCAAGCCGTTACAGTTTTCTAACTTGATGTATTGTTAACTTGTTGCTTCACCAGAAAACATTTCTTGGATGCTGGAAAAGATCCAATATTTGTGCGGTACCTACTCAAGAAGGGAATCGAAAGCAATGTTATCAAATTTTTAGGGATTACCTACATCGCTATGTGCTGGCTCAAAACTGTCTGAAGTTTTGGTCGGTGGTTCGTTGAAAGGGAGCTTTATTTTAACGGATCGACATGGCTTTCCTTTGGTCGCTTAGTTACTTCAAATCTACTTGAGATCAGTTCTTTTTATCTGCAACATATGTATAAGCTCCGTAAATTCCACTGCCGACTTATCAGCTGACTCTTCTGTGTGTGATGAGACATTCCTTTCAGTCTATAAATAATGCTTGCACAGCCGTGTGTGTAGTTAGGGATGAGCAACAGAATAAGTCGACAGTGGAATGTGATACGCATATAGATTGTGGAACAGTACCACCGTCCCCCGTAGTTTAATTGGTCAAAACACCATGCCGGAGACAGGGAGATTGCGAGTTCAAGTTCCGTCGGGATGCGGTATATTTTTCAAATCTTTATGTTTCCAGTTCGCTTATTTTTCGCTTTTTCTGCTGCACACATTGTCTGCTTAATGAACTTGTATGTCAACGGGTAAAAGCCGTTGTTAAAAATAGAAATTTAGCTCGAAAAAAAAGGGTAGGCTTCCCGGACGAACAAATACGATTCGCATAGATTCTCTAAGACTCTTCACATTGGATTCGTGAGCGTCCTTGAAAAGGATTCCTGAAAAAAGAGTCCTCTGGAATGCCCTGTATATGGCTCTAGGATTCTTGAATGAGAATCCTGAGTGGGAATCCTCCAGATCGTGCTTGCGATTCCGTTCACTATTCCGTCACCGAGTAAAAGGTATCCTGGGGATTCTTACTCAAGATTCTCTGCGTGTTAGTAAGAGTTTGTTGCATTTGCGTAACATTTTATTACTTTTTGTGTACCATGAAAACCGTGCGTTGAATGTCTCTCTGCAGGGGAACATAGTAGGTGTACGGGTTAAAATCCGTACACAATCAATGTGCTTTAATATTTGATCTGTTAAGCAAAATAATTGCAATTTTGAGTGCAGATAATTTAACGTGCATTTTTATATTATGTGAGTTGGTATCATTAGATTCGCAATAGTCATCAAAATGTGGTTGAAAGAACAACGCGTTCGCGAGTTATGTACAAGTACTTCGAGGACAAGAATATGTGTGACAATGGAAAAAAATAGGTATTCCAAATACCCAGGTTGCTGGTATCATAAAACGTATCGAATGTTGATCGGAAAAGCAAAGGTTAGATAAAAGTCGTCCATCCGGATCACAAGCACGTCGTTAGGCGTTAAGGGGGACTTTAAATAGATTTCAGGGAACCTTTGTGTGTGATGAATTTTATGTTTCCGAGCACAAAAGAAGTCCAAGTTAGCCAAGAAGTTGCTGATTTGGCAAGCGATTCGTTCCTGCGGAAACGTAATGCAACTTACGTTACGAAAAAACGATATATGCGGGACCTAATAAATAATATTAATAAGGCTGATACAAATTTTGAATAGTTTTTATGTCCACGGTTATCAAAGTTAGCTAAGAGGAAGGCAAAAAATAAATAACACTGAGAAGAAAAAAAGGAATAGATTTCATGAAAAATTGTGTGCAAGTTACGACGTTTGTAACTTGCATGCAAAAGTGTGTTGAAAAATATCACATTATTATCATTGTCAATCATTTTGCTTGCCTTTCGATGAAACTTTCACTGTCACTGAACTTGTTTGTTGCTAAATTAAGTATATACGCTGTCGAAAAGTCAATAATATTAACAAAACGGCTTGAACTTTTCTTTCTTCCCCCTCCCAATTTTCAACATTTTTGAAAGGAAAGGAGGGGGGGGGGGGTATGACATAAAGAAAGAGTTTTCAACCAAACAAAAAATATAAGTAAGTTGGCAGCCTTTCCACCAACAGCTACCATATAGTATGACAGCTCTTGGTTGTTCATTACTTACAAAACAACAAGGTGCCATTTTTTATTCATGTTTTCAACCTTTGAGCTTGAAGTTGTAAATATTTTTCTAATTTCTTTGTTGGAGATTTAGTAATTCAAGTACACCACCTTAGTTCGTAACTAATATGTAATGAAAAGACGTGATAATAACGGGGAAACAAAGATCTTATTTATTAGATAAAATTAAAATTTGTCTTTGGATGGTGGTGGGGCACATTCGGACATCGTTCAGGGGGCACATTCGGACACTTACCAAATTTGTATTCGGTTGTTGTTTATTAACAAATATCGATTTAGACTGATTCTAAGTCCTAAAAATGGTTCGGAACTACAAAAGGAAAACCGATAGAGCAAGCACCAATGAGGATGAGCTGGGAAGAGTTTCTAACGGAACAATGTCTTTGAGACACGCTTCTGATACCTGCGGAATTAAAAAAAGTACCTTGGTCTGTCGTCTGAAAAATCAAAGAAACTAAAAAACGGAAAAATTAAAGAGCTTCTCATCCAAAAACTCAGATCAACAAGTAAATACGAACGTGGAAGAAACATTTCTAGAGAAATATTTGATCGAAAGTTTCCATATACCAAGACGATTGGAAAATTGTTTCTCAATGTTCTGGAACACTTGAATGAGGTTCAAGAAAGCAGCGTAAGTGAACCAATTTTGCTGTTGCTTGACAATAACGAATGTCATTGTTCTTTGAACCAATCAAATATTGCCGAGAAAATGGCGTAGTTCTTGTATCCTTTCCCCCTTATAGCCAGTTTGCTCGGTTTTTCATTTCATGAATTAAATTTGAAATAAAAGGATAAGTTTCGATTCGGGGATCAGTCTCTGCCTATATGGAAGAAAAAGTTAAAAAATACAAAATTTTCATTAATCTAGAAAAGTTTTTCTTCACTGTCCGAATATGCCCCAGGACTGTCCGAAACTACCCCACACAGGGGGCACATTCGGACAAAAAAGCAATTTTGAAAAATTCAAATAAACCAATCCTAATCGCATCAACGCACACTACTAACACGCTCATATGATACTCCGATGTTCAAGTAACAGGCAGGATGAATTCAGGTTTTTTTTTTTAAGTTAACAAAAAAATAATAAAAATCAAAATAGAAAAAGTGTCCGAAACTGCCCCCTTTCCCCTACATTGTAAAAAAACTTGGTTAAGATTTTGTGTAACTTCGTAGGCTATTATAACCCTCTAGTGCCCAAGTTGATTTTTAGACGGACTGCGGTAAAATCACTATGAATCTTTATACACATTTTTGAGTATTTATTGTAGCTTTCTAGAGGTTTGACTGAAGCCCGCTCAAAGGCGGCACTGGGCACTAGATGATTGAATTACCTCATTTAAAACTTTAAATTGCATTCTGTACGACTTGATGACAGGTTGAATTGCTTCATATATAACTTAATGTTGCGTTTTATAGGATTTGAATCTTCAACAATATCAACAAAATTAATTGTGCATCTTATGTAATTTTAACTAGACATGCACATTTGAAAGACTTAGAATAAACATCCTTATACAACTTCTGGTTTGTGGGATTACATATTAACTGATTGACCCTGATGGCCATGAGATGGAAACAACATTACGAGGTGTTACTGAACGGCGAATGGGATATAGTCATCGACAGGAACAGGAGAGAAATTATGCAGGATGGACAAGCTGTAAACGAGGTTAAGGAAACTTGTAAAGAGTTAAAAAAACCATAAAGCAGCTGTAAGGGACGGGCTCCCAGTCGAACTTTTGGGCCGAAAATAAATTACCAGCGGACTGGATGGACGGATTCATTTGCCCAGACTATAAAAAGGCCCATCGACTCGATTGCAGTAATTATTAAGATGTAACAGTTCTCAATTCTACTTACAAGATTAGAATTTGCGGAAAACCTTTGTCGGAGAGTACCAGTGCGGTTTCCTGGAAGGGCGATCTAGAACGGACCAAATGTTCACGTTGCGTCAAATCTTTGACAAGTTCAGAGAAGTAAACTTGCAGACTCATAATTTGTTTATAGACTTGAAGGCGGCATACGATTCAGTTAAGCGCAACGAATTATGGCAGATCATGCTAGAAAAAGGTGCACTAAGGCGAGTTGGCGTGTAAAGAAGCGGTATAGAGTTTACAAATCACGATGAAATTTCAAGGTGTATAAACAGGCTTGGAAATCATTAATATTTGCATACTCTCATCATATTTCTTCTCTATTCCGTGTGTGTAAGAAGAATAAGATGGAAGAAACTAGTAACATGCGTAAATCGTAAGACAGTATGTGTTGTTATTTAACTGAGATGAATGTTATTGCTTTTTATGTAACAAATTTGTTACAAAAGGGAAAATTTTTCGATTCTGGTATTTATTAGGTATTGAGTTTGTTATTGTTAGGTTCACGCGAAATCTGTATCTGTATATGTTCAAGTTCAGTATACTCGATACCAACTGTAAAGATTATGTAAATATAGAGGTGTTTGTCGATCAAAACATGGAAAGAAACTATGAATAAAATCTTGACAAAAGTATTTTTGTAGCTCAAATACCTTCGTGATCCAGGTTTCAAACCTGGTTTTGATATTTTGATATATTGTGATTAACTTTTACTGGAATCACGTGATATTTCAGTGGCAGGATATCCTACGGGGCGTTTTCTTAAAATTCGGGACGTCTGGTGACCTAATATATAATTTGTTGACAATGACAACCTGAAACATATTCTTACAGTGGAAAAATTATCTTTTAAAATTATCTGAAAATTAATTGAACGTGGCGATGTCTACATCTTTCAATTGCAGCCTTCCATAGCAAACGGATCAGCAGAGGAAACCCTTTTGGATTTTGGATCTCCCAACTGTGCGGAAAGCACCGTCATACAGGCACGTCTGTAGCACTGCTGAACATGTCCGGACATGTAAGTGATTCTGTTCGGCTTTTTAGCGTTCGCATGTTCGCGTTCAGGCGTTTGGGAACTGCTAACAATGATTTGTGCGTGTGCGATACCAGTACACTTGCTTGCTTGCAGTAGTGTGTGGGATGAATAAATAAGAGAACTAGAACCATTTGCAACGATGATAAATTGAACGAGCAATCCGCAATGGAAATAAATTAAACAAACATGCCGATAACACTATTGTGAAACACCAATGGCACTTTTAAGCGCCTCGCTATTAAATTTAAGTAGTTGTTATCTTTTTGCCACCCGCCAAAGCGTTGTTAATGTTGATAAAAAGAGTTACTTTCAAAGAATCTCCTTTTTAGAAGCAGAATTCAGTTCCACCCACGCTATTTCACAACTTTAGATACAATAAATGATTTCAAGGAGATAGGAGTCTGTTAATTTTCTTGTTGACAGTTGGCGGTTTAATCTGTGTTCATATTGCTAAGTGGCCCAATCATTAATTTCTAATTTACTTAATTTAAACTGGCTCCAAAATAAAAATATGACGGCATTTAGTGAGAAACAATTCTATTTCTAGGACTTTTAGCGCCATTTTTTGTTTAATCACTTGGAATAATTAGAGAACTGCGGTCACGCGTTTCATAGTTTGCAAAGAAAGAGGATTCAAAATTGTTTCATGAACGTGTTTGTGGCCCCGATTGTGATTTGTGCTTGGTAGGAGGAATGAAACAATTTATTTTGAGCTAAAGTAATTCGTAAAAGCTTTAGTTTAGCCTTAGCTTTGAACCCCACGTGCTTGGCTAGCTCTCTTGGCAACAGCAAACGTACGAAAGTCTGAACTTGGTAGTGTGACCTAGATCAAGTTCATTTCTGCATCTTGTCGGTCATCGTGAGACATGAACGAATATCTGGATATTTCTCTCGAAATCACTGCATTCCGAAAACCTTTATATGAGTAAATCTCATTCTGGCCGGAGACGCGCTTACACGGCGGCTGTATTACTTCCTACTGACGCAGACGCTAGGCAACACGACATTTCACACCGATTCTCTCTTACTTATCAACGCGAGTTTTTAACTATTGAATATAAAAAAATTGCAAAATTCCATGCATCCTTGAGAATTGAAAAAAGCAGCCTTGAGAATTTAAAAAAAATATTTCCATGTATCCAAAGCCCAAAACTTCCAAAAAATGCAAAAAAGTGTATGAATCAATACACTTTTTGCATTTTTTGGAAGTTTTGGGCTTTGTTTTTTTTTATTTCAAAGGCAAAAATGAATATTTCGAATAGTCTTCACTCACACATTCTTTCATACTCTCGAGTCACAAAACAACTGGGAATCTAGCATAATCTTTCCATCTCTTTCATTGACAGCCCCATTGGCTTATTCATTTACTTGCCAGCGAACGGCGGTGGCGGTGCGAGCGTAAATAATTAGTCGCTACTTTTCGTGACTGAACCGACTGAGCTCAAAACGAACAATACTTCAAAAATTAAATAATACTCATCCTGCTCCGAACGATCCACCGATTTCCTCCCCCACTATTCCAGACAGCAGAAGAACCTACACTTTGAGATTCCACTAATTGCACTATTATTGTTTCCAGGAAAATATTCTTCGTTATAACAAAAAAAATTACGTAGAGCCAAAATGCGTACAGCTAGTTGACCTTGTTGCCAGTCTCCTTTACAACCCGAGAAGCAAATTCTGAAGATAAAGATGCAGTCAAGTTTGTCTAAATTAGCCGACAACAGTACAGGTAAGTTCCGTTTTTGGCACGTTCCGTTTTTGGCACGTTCTGATTTTGGCAACTTTTGGTTCCGTTTTTGGCAACACATTTTTTTTTAATTCTTTCTAATCTTTTACTGATTTGCGGCTCAAAACTAATCCTCATTATTCTCTACAAGTGTAAAAACACACAACACAAGAAAAAAAGGAATAGATTTCATGAAAAATTGTGTGCAAGTTACGACGTTTGTAACTTGCATGCAAAAGTGTGTTGAAAAATATCACATTATTATCATTGTCAATCATTTTGCTTGCCTTTCGATGAAACTTTCACTGTCACTGAACTTGTTTGATGCTAAATTAAGTATATACGCTGTCGAAAAGTCAATAATATTAACAAAACGGCTTAAACTTTTCTTTCTTCCACCTCTCAATTTTCAACATTTTTGAAAGGAAGGGGGGGGGGGGTATGACATAAAATGAAAAAGAAATTTCTATCGGTATTATTGATAATTATAAAGCGTTGAGTCTGTGTTTTGTGTTACAAGAAAACGTATGTTTGTGTTTTTGTTTTTCTTATAGAGTTTCCCAGCTAACAAATCTGTTCATATAACTCGCGCTTTACTCTTTTAAGTGAACCCTTATTTGGTAAAAAAATGATCACATAAGAAGCATGAAATGCGCTTATATGCAGGGGAAAGGAGGGCAGTTTCGGACAGAGCTTGAAAAAACAAATGGTGCAATTTTCAACCAAACAAAAAATATAAGTAAGTTGGCAGCCTTTCCAACAACAGCTACCATATAGTATGACAGCTTTTGGTTGTTCATTACTTACAAAACAACAAGGTGCCATTTTTTATTCATGTTTTCAACCTTTGAGCTTGAAGTTGTAAATATTTTTCTAATTTCTTTGTTAGAGATTTAGAAATTCAAGTACACCACCTTAGTTCGTAACTAATATGTAATGAAAAGACGTGATAATAACGGGGAAACAAAGATCTTATTTATTAGATAAAATTAAAATTTGTCTTTGGATGGTGGTGGGGCACATTCGGACATCGTTCAGGGGGCACATTAGGACACTTACCAAATTTGTATTTGGTTGTTGTTTATTAACAAATATCGATTTAGGCTGATTATAAGTCCTAAAAATGGTTCGGAACTACAAAAGGAAAACCGATAGAGCAAGCACCAATGAGGATGAGCTGGGAAGAGTTTCTAACGGAACAATGTCTTTGAGACACGCTTCTGATACCTGCGGAATTAAAAAAAGTACCTTGGTCTGTCGTCTGAAAAATCAAAGAAACTAAAAAACGGAAAAATTAAAGAGCTTCTCATCCAAAAACTCAGATCAACAAGTAATTACGAACGTGGAAGAAACATTTCTAGAGAAATATTTGATCGAAAGTTTCCATATACCAAGACGATTGGAAAATTGTTTCTCAATGTTCTGGAACACTTGAATGAGGTTCAAGAAAGCAGCGTAAGTGAACCAATTTTGCTGTTGCTTGACAATAACGAATGTCATTGTTCTTTGAACCAATCAAATATTGCCGAGAAAATGGCGTAGTTCTTGTATCCTTTCCCCCTTATAGCCAGTTTGCTCGGTTTTTCATTTCATGAATTAAATTTGAAATAAAAGGATAAGTTTCGATTCGGGGATCAGTCTCTGCCTATATGGAAGAAAAAGTTAAAAAATACAAAATTTTCATTAATCTAGAAAAGTTTTTCTTCACTGTCCGAATATGCCCCAGGACTGTCCGAAACTACCCCACACAGGGGGCACATTCGGACAAAAAAGCAATTTTGAAAAATTCAAATAAACCAATCCAAATCGCATCAACGCACACTACTAACACGCTCATATGATACTCCGATGTCCAAGTAACAGGCAGGATGAAATCAGGTTTTTTTTTCTAAGTTAACAAAAAAATAATAAAAATCAAAATAGAAAAAGTGTCCGAAACTGCCCCCTTTCCCCTACATTGTAAAAAAACTTGGTTAAGATTTTGTGTAACTTCGTAGGCTATTATAACCCTCTAGTGCCCAAGTTGATTTTTAGACGGACTGCGGTAAAATCACTATGAATCTTTATACACATTTTTGAGTATTTATTGTAGCTTTCTAGAGGTTTGACTGAAGCCCGCTCAAAGGCGGCACTGGGCACTAGATGATTGAATTACCTCATTTAAAACTTTAAATTGCATTCTGTACGACTTGATGACAGGTTGAATTGCTTCATATATAACTTAATGTTGCGTTTTATAGGATTTGAATCTTCAACAATATCAACAAAATTAATTGTGCATCTTATGTAATTTTAACTAGACATGCACATTTGAAAGACTTAGAATAAACATCCTTATACAACTCCCGTTTTGTGGGATTACATATTAACTGATTGACCCTGATGGCCATGAGATGGAAACAACATTACGAGGTGTTACTGAACGGCGAATGGGATATAGTCATCGACAGGAACAGGAGAGAAATTATGCAGGATGGACAAGCTGTAAACGAGGTTAAGGAAACTTGTAAATAGTTAAAAAAACCATAAAGCAGCTGTAAGGGACGGGCTCCCAGTCGAACTTTTGGGCCGAAAATAAATTACCAGCGGACTGGATGGACGGATTCATTTGCCCAGACTATAAAAAGGCCCATCGACTCGATTGCAGTAATTATTAAGATGTAACAGTTCTCAATTCTGCTTACAAGATTAGAATTTGCGGAAAACCTTTGTCGGAGAGTACCAGTGCGGTTTCCTGGAAGGGCGATCTAGAACGGACCAAATGTTCACGTTGCGTCAAATCTTTGACAAGTTCAGAGAAGTAAACTTTCAGACTCATAATTTGTTTATAGACTTGAAGGCGGCATACGATTCAGTTAAGCGCAACGAATTATGGCAGATCATGCTAGAAAAAGGTGCACTAAGGCGAGTTGGCGTGTAAAGAAGCGGTATAGAGTTTACAAATCACGATGAAATTTCAAGGTGTATAAACAGGCTTGGAAATCATTAATATTTGCATACTCTCATCATATTTCTTCTCTATTCCGTGTGTGTAAGAAGAATAAGATGGAAGAAACTAGTAACATGCGTAAATCGTAAGACAGTATGTGTTGTTATTTAACTGAGATGAATGTTATTGCTTTTTATGTAACAAATTTGTTACAAAAGGGAAAATTTTTCGATTCTGGTATTTATTAGGTATTGAGTTTGTTATTGTTAGGTTCACGCGAAATCTGTATCTGTATATGTTCAAGTTCAGTATACTCGAGGCGATACCAACTGTAAAGATTATGTAAATATAGAGGTGTTTGTCGATCAAAACATGGAAAGAAACTATGAATAAAATCTTGACAAAAGTATGTTTGTAGCTCAAATACCTTCGTGATCCAGGTTTCAAACCTGGTTTTGATATTTTGATATATTGTGATTAACTTTTACTGGAATCACGTGATATTTCAGTGGCAGGATATCCTACGGGGCGTTTTCTTAAAATTCGGGACGTCTGGTGACCTAATATATAATTTGTTGACAATGACAACCTGAAACATATTCTTACAGTGGAAAAATTATCTTTTAAAATTATCTGAAAATTAATTGAACGTGGCGATGTCTACATCTTTCAATTGCAGCCTTCCATAGCAAACGGATCAGCAGAGGAAACCCTTTTGGATTTTGGATCTCCCAACTGTGCGGAAAGCACCGTCATACAGGCACGTCTGTAGCACTGCTGAACATGTCCGGACATGTAAGTGATTCTGTTCGGCTTTTTAGCGTTCGCATGTTCGCGTTCAGGCGTTTGGGAACTGCTAACAATGATTTGTGCGTGTGCGATACCAGTACACTTGCTTGCTTGCAGTAGTGTGTGGGATGAATAAATAAGAGAACTAGAACCATTTGCAACGATGATAAATTGAACGAGCAATCCGCAATGGAAATAAATTAAACAAACATGCCGATAACACTATTGTGAAACACCAATGGCACTTTTAAGCGCCTCGCTATTAAATTTAAGTAGTTGTTATCTTTTTGCCACCCGCCAAAGCGTTGTTAATGTTGATAAAAAGAGTTACTTTCAAAGAATCTCCTTTTTAGAAGCAGAATTCAGTTCCACCCAAGCTATTTCACAACTTTAGATACAATAAATGATTTCAAGGAGATAGGAGTCTGTTAATTTTCTTGTTGACAGTTGGCGGTTTAATCTGTGTTCATATTGCTAAGTGGCCCAATCATTAATTTCTAATTTACTTAATTTAAACTGGCTCCAAAATAAAAATATGACGGCATTTAGTGAGAAACAATTCTATTTCTAGGACTTTTAGCGCCATTTTTTGTTTAATCACTTGGAATAATTAGAGAACTGCGGTCACGCGTTTCATAATTTGCAAAGAAAGAGGATTCAAAATTGTTTCATGAACGTGTTTGTGGCCCCGATTGTGATTTGTGCTTGGTAGGAGGAATGAAACAATTTATTTTGAGCTAAAGTAATTCGTAAAAGCTTTAGTTTAGCCTTAACTTTGAACCCCACGTGCTTGGCTAGCTCTCTTGGCAACAGCAAACGTACGAAAGTCTGAACTTGGTAGTGTGACCTAGATCAAGTTCATTTCTGCATCTTGTCGGTCATCGTGAGACATGAACGAATATCTGGATATTTCTCTCGAAATCACTGCATTCCGAAAACCTTTATATGAGTAAATCTCATTCTGGCCGGAGACGCGCTTACACGACCGCTGTATTACTTCCTACTGACGCAGACGCTAGGCAACACGACATTTCACACCGATTCTCTCTTACTTATCAACGCGAGTTTTTAACTATTGAATATAAAAAAATTGCTAAATTCCATGCATCCTTGAGAATTGAAAAAAGCAGCCTTGAGAATTTAAAAAAATTATTTCCATGTATCCAAAGCCCAAAACTTCCAAAAAATGCGAAAAAGTGTATGAATCAATACACTTTTTGCATTTTTTGGAAGTTTTGGGCTTTGTTTTTTTTTTATTTTAAAGGCAAAAATGAATATTTCGAATAGTCTTCACTCACACATTCTTTCATACTCTCGAATCACAAAACAACTGGGAATCTAGCATAATCTTTCCATCTCTTTCATTGACAGCCCCATTGGCTTATTCATTTACTTGCCAGCGAACGGCGGTGGCGGTGCGATCGTAAATAATTAGTCGCTACTTTTCGTGACTGAACCGACTGAGCTCAAAACGAACAATACTTCAATAATTAAATAATACTCATCCTGCTCCGAACGATCCACCGATTTCCTCCCCCACTATTCCAGACAGCAGAAGAACCTACACTTTGAGATTCCACTAATTGCACTATTATTGTTTCCAGGAAAATATTCTTCGTTATAACAAAAAACTTTACGTAGAGCCAAAATGCGTACAGCTAGTTGACCTTGTTGCCAGTCTCCTTTACAACCCGAGAAGCAAATTCTGAAGATAAAGAAGCAGTCAAGTTTGTCTAAATTAGCCGACAACAGTACAGGTAAGTTCCGTTTTTGGCACGTTCCGTTTTTGGCACGTTCTGATTTTGGCAACTTTTGGTTCCGTTTTTGGCAACACATTTTTTTTCTAATTCTTTCTAATCTTTTACTGATTTGCGGCTCAAAACTAATCCTCATTATTCTCTACACGTGTAAAAACACACAATATATGACACATTTTTGGCCAACTCGACTGAGGAGCTGGCAACTTTCTCTCAGAATTTGTGAGCGTGTAAGCCTTTCTACACTAGGAAACTTTGCATATTTTTTCATTGAAAATTCATCTAGACCAACATTTGAAAAGGTCTAAAGTTTGAACCTCTCTTCCATATATCGATATATCTAAATGAAGACGAGAGATAGAGTATAGTTGTGAATGGATGACTTCTAAAGAATTGTCTGAACTTCCATTCAATGCATTCAACATATATTTGAATTCGTACACTGAGAAATTTATTTTAAAAACAAAAAATGATTTGAAAAAAAGGTCATTTCAGATTTTTTCAACACTAGTTTTTAGACAGACAATTTACACTCTTAAGGAGAAAAGGTTTTTTTTTTAAACGTATACAATTTTTTGCGAATAAAAAATAATTCCCATGTTTTCTTCTTGTTTATATGAATAATAAAAATTTTATCTCCAACTTTAGAAACATATTTCACTTAACAAAATGTTAAACAAGAGGAAGAAAGTACTGTTCTCCGAAATATTTTTAATTGACAAAGTAAGCTATAAAATATTTGTTACAACCAAATTTTCACAATTTCGAATGAAGTGAGGGACTTCCAAAAAAAGCAACATTGATGCGTTTAAGGGTTCTAGCAGCACCATACATCAGCTGTTGTTTGTGTTCTCTTCACTCGTGCATTGAACACAATCTTGTGCATTTAATTCGAAATGGAGCGTATCTTTACGAAAATACAAAGATTGTTTTTTTTCACATTTAATTTGGTGAATAAAATTTCTTAGATGGAGTAAATCGAGTAGCTTGACTAAAAAAAATTTTAGAACAAATTATCAATGATGGCTTTCTGAGCGATTTTTCTAAAATATTGTTAATTTTGTGAAGACAAAAATGCTACAAGGACAAAAAGCACTGTTTTTCCACGTTGTTGTCTGGCTACATTTTTTGGAAGCTGTCCCGTGGAACCTTCGGATAAATGCTTTCGATTACAAGTTACTTGAAGAGAATACAACATCAATACTTTTTACACGAAGATACCTCTCTCAAACGTAATTGAACACAACACTCAATAATACCCAATGACTCTTCAGCAATAGGACAAGAAGAAGGAAAATATATGAGACAAATCCTTTGTTGCGCCTTAAGTGATCAGTTGCATTCTCACTCGTAAGACAAAATTGAAGACACTTTAGGGTGAATGTAATGTCCAATTAATATTTAAATGTTGTTTACCAATATTCAAAATGATAGAAAACCAAAAATCCTCAGAAAAAAATGTTCCAGTTTGGGCAACTGAAAATCGAGGAGCGTGTTGCCAAAAACGGAACTTACCTGTACTACAATACTTTTTCTTGATGAGATTTGCAAAACGAAGAGTATAGTCGTTTGGCTGATGTAGCTTTGGTATGCACGGACTATTGAATTTGTACAACAAAAGGACAACTTGTCATTATTCAAGTAGGTACTTAAATTCTGCGAAAAATATGATAAAATCACAGTTTCGCAGCCTCATTCTACATGCAAGGTTAATTACCGTTTCCAGCAACACAGACCAATCAATGCCTAAATCGGCTCATCATTTTCAGAGCTTTCGAGTCGCTCGTGAGTTGTGCTGTGCGTGCAGGCATGCGAAACTCACGTGTAAGCAAGCAGTCACACCGGACCACATGACACGCTGTATGCGTCGGCAAATTGCACCGATCAGGTTCGATTATGCGTGTTCTCTGTGATGTTACCGATCGGCGGTCGGCCAGCAGTCTACCTGCCTCGCCGTCGTCGTGTTTCCTTGATTGGTTCCTCTTTGGCGATTCACCACCACCCATTTGGAAGCCACCCTCTGGCAGCTCGGTATCGAATTAAACGTGTCGCTTCTATATTTGTTTCGGATCTCTTTATGCCTCCCTTAAAGGGCAACTTGAAAGCATGAAATCGTAAAGCTTCTCTGTGCCATCCCCCGGGGGTTTATGTAGGTGGAACCAATTTACTCACGTGATTCATTTACTCGCGCTCGGAGGGCGCTACGAAGATGCGATGCTTGTTTTATGGGAGTAATTTGGGGCCAATATTGTTTGGCCAAATTGGTATACTTATGGTATTGGCTATTCAATCGAAATGTGATCGATTAGCAATTCGCTCCGGTGGGACGTGAAAAACATGGCAAGCGAACATACCTGAAAGGAAGAGAGAGAGAAAAAAAAAACATAAATATATTGTGTTTAATGATGTTTGCTGTTAAAATGTGAACTTCTAGCCGTAGTGCAAACGAAGAGGAATGCTGGAAATGTTTCGTTTTGTTTCTTTTGTTTCACAGTCTAGACGTTGTTACAAGGTCCTTTACAGGTTAAGCGATTGTAATTTTTGGTGCACGCAAGTTGATTAAATCAAGGTAAATGGTAATGAACAGAACATAAATTATCATTTTTAGTCTTCGTTAGCATATCTATTTGTGTGTAGCCCGATTGGATTAATATTGATTACAAACTTTCATAGCTTGAAAGGCTAGAAAAATGTAGACAATTCCCAATACACTTTATGTTGTCTGTCGTTTTGCACGCATTTTTGCTAATAGATAGCTACAAATAATCATATATTACGGTACAGTTAAATGGAAATCGGTGGAAACTTCACTCTAAGCGTAACCTAAAAATATAAATCGACCGGCCGTTTGGTTCGTCATGGAACTATTTCCTTATATCCTCGAATGATTCTCTATGCTCAAAACCCTGCAGTTTGTCCAGACTGATAATATGCTACGGTCAGTAAGTGTGTATCATTGGGAGCTAGTGCACTAAAATCGATTCGAGTTGTTCAACTTTCTCCGATCGTTGCCGGTCACAAACTTAATTCCTGCAAATTGTCTGAGACCTTTGCACGCCTTCCAGTAAACCATGATTAATAGTGACTCTAAAGTGATTGCCAAATAATTATTACTATGGATAGTACGAGCACGCCTTCTAACTACAAGCTTTTTAGGTCCCGCATGCGTTCGAGTATCGCTACCTTCGTACCTATAGAATGTAAGGAACACACAAAACGCTTTCGCGAAAGGCGTCGAGGGAATAAATATCAATTTTCTAATAAATAATAATTTAATGTTTTACGAAAATCATTTCCGCGCCAGCGGAGTTCAAGTCGGTCGTACGCAGTGGGTCATTCGGCAATTTTGTATGCTATTGGGCACGCACGGAATGCCACGGAATTTCCTCACGTGGAGCTCTTTGAAAATGGGTCACTGTGTGGCATTTCTGCACCACATTTGCCCCGCACGTTGGACGGCGGCATTTTCTAACCCAGATCGTCATCTGACATCCGGCAGACATGGCGGTTGGTGCAAGAGAAAGATGATTTATGCTCATGACTGTATCAGTCGTATCCAGCCGCAGCTGACGTTGCTGGTGCAGAGATTTTTTTTTTCTGCTGTCAGAACACACAAGAAGGTATTCGCAGTAACCATCAACTGTGAGCGAATGTCGAAGGTAATTAAAATTGATCTATGACTAGAGCGTATGCCTGAACCGCATGTAATAATTGTGATTTATCGATCGTTTTTTCTCAAAAGGTAACGGAGCCCGTGCAGGAAATTTTTCATACGCATACGCAGATGATTATAGTTCGTTTACATTTGATTAATAGACCTGCTAGCGTAGCATGAACTTATTGTGCGTTTAGTAGCGGATGAGAATTATTACAGCATCGGCTTGAAATGTCCATTACGGGTTCGGAGCTACCGGTGTTTTCGATTGGAAATCAGAGAAGTTTAAATATATGCTTTTTAGTTGACAGATTGAAGTTTGTTTCAATAAGTATTACTTTTTGCAATGGGATGAGTTATGAATTATGAGTTATTTTCTTTCATCAAAAACCGGACATTTTTGGATGTTCATTAATTACACATTCTCCTTAGAGGTATCTGTCACAAAAACGAGGGTATACGAAGACGACATGCTCAGCAGCCTCTTTCTTATTCACCTACTTGAGAGGCGTCTCTCCACCCAACCGGATACTTCCGGAATAAGTGGATGCGTCCATTTAGCCTCCGTGAAATTGTACCATTCCCGATGCCATTACGTCAAGGAGGATGACCTTCTGGTATATGAGATAGTGCTCTTAAACGTAAGCTTATAGTCGACGGTAACCCCCAAGAGCTCCAAAGATCGTTTTGAGGTAATGGTACAGTAGGGTGGGGAATCGTTATATGGAAAAAACGAAGCTTGATAGCAGAAAGCCAGGACCAAGTTTTTTTTGTTCTACTTGGAGTCCCAAACAATCCTAATTTATCGGAAGTTGATTGGTTTTGTCTCCGCTTGGCGCATTGCATTTCAAATTTATATTGAGATTTGTATAGAAAATGCAACTTTTTTGCACTTTTCATTCTAAAGAGCTCAAAATGGCTCAAGCCATAGGTTTCATGACTTCAAACGGTAGGTTTTTTTGATGCCTAACAACTTGGCCGAAGACACTAAAGAGCTAAGGCGTCCCAAAAAATCTTAAGCTGTTCAAAGTTAAGTATTTCGAAATTTATGTTGCAAATCATTTTTCTGCCAACACTGCCAGTGTACGAGCGTTAGTCAGATTTTCATTATAGAAGTAACCTCTGAAAAACGTTGTAGATTCTACCTACGTATAGAATATTGACCTAAATTTTTGTTTGCTTGATCAAGCTGAGTGTATAAACTCGTTACGACAGGTTATTTCTGATGGGAATCCTACTGACGCCGGCACATTGGTAATGTTGGCAGAAAACAAGATTTTCTGCATTTAACACTTAACACCGGGCACAGGATAGAACCTTGCGGAACTTCTACGGTGATTGGGAAAAAACTTCTGACTCTCCTCCGTGTTATAGACTAGTACTCGATTCTGGAAATAGTTATCCTGAATCTTTTACAGCGACGCCGGTACATGGGGTCCCAGCTGGCGCTATCTTCACGTCGAGCGTGACGATTGCGCAACAGCGAATGCTTTTTCTCTTATGCTGGAGTGCTACCTTCGCCATCTTGGTGATAGAAGGAAACAAACGTGGACTTTCCTTTCCAGAAGTTGAACTGGTTACTTGCCCGACCTTTTTCGTCCTCCTTGTATTACACCGGTTTGTTGAGGATAATCCTTCCCGCAACGTTCTGCAGACAGATAGGTATATATGCCGATGGGTCTCCTGGAAGTTTTCCTGCCTTTAGCAGTAGGAGGAATCTCTGCCGCTTACACCTCGCCGGAAAGAGGCAGTCATTCAGGCACCTCTGCATGACTCACCCGAACAGCAGAGAAGCACTCTTATAGCCATCCTGATTGCCAGGTTCGGGATTCCTTCTGGCCTTGGTATTTTGTTCATCTCTAAGGAGTTAGCGATCACGATGAGTTCCTTATTCACAACCCTTGCCTCCTCCTCGACCTCGACATGGCTGTCGTCACTCACGGGTTGAATGTCTGGCAGGTTGATCGACCATCGCTGGTCCGTGTCTGAGATACTGGAACGTCGAATTTGAAACTCGACCGCCGGAGGTCAAGGACATGGCTCGTGCCTTAGAAAGAGTTTCTCGATGATACGCTTCAGCATCACTGCAGGCACCAACGCGTCTTTGGTCTTGGCCATTAGGATCTTGTAGTCTTCATCCCATGGATTCGTATTGGTACTTGCGCAAAGCCTATCAAAACAGGCTCTCTTACTCGCCCTTATCGCACTCCGAATGCTACACGGCGCTCTACCCTCTGTTCGTCGATGTCAGTCCACCTGTAAACTGATGTTTTTCCATTCCTACGCTGGCTACTCCTGTGGTTGAGTCACACGCCCACGATATTGTGGCAACCAATTGGTCAGTTTCTCATTACCTCTTCGAATACCTTCCTCTTCCACCCTCGGACGGTCGGAGTGTTTAGTCTACCCTTCGTTTACCACCCCCAAGCAGCACACATTGTAGCAATCAAGCAAATGCAACTCTCAATGCAGCATTTAAAGATTGTAAAAGTACGCATCCGTTACTTTTACTCAACTTGTAAATAACCGAAAAAGCGCAAGAGGTGGAGCCTATATGCAACTAACAGTGCTATGTGAAATCATCACCAGCATTGATAACCGCTGCAGCATATGAAGAAAAAAGAGGAGAAATACAATTTATTTTGTTTACTTTTAGGCTCTCATTACTCTTTGGTGATGGTGTCGCGAAGTTTCCGCATGACTACATACATTATGTAAAATCTCAAATATATCGAAATTTTTCTCCACTTACACTTCTGATAGGTATGTTATTATACCGGCGATTGAAAATTTACCGTGCAATCAATGTTTTTACTTCGTAATTATTCGCACGCCTATTATAAATTGTTGTAAAAAAAATTTTATGGTTTAAACTCGTCAAATTATAAACAATGTTTTGGGAAAAGATAGTTCAGAAAACCTTGCTCAGTGGATATGCAGTGTTAATCGTGCGAAATATGAAATAACAAAACCATACCTCCAACAGAAATCATTTATCATTCATAAAGATGGCTGTTCACTGTATGGAAGTTTTAGCAAATATATGGTTCAACAAGATTTTGCTATACATTTTCATCACTAGGTTGCTTTCCTTAGAAGAAAATATTTGTGAAACAACAATATGCGACATCATGTAACATTATCGTTATTTAAATGCATAATGAAATATGCAGTTGAAACTAGATTGCAGACAACTTTTGAGCAATTTCTAGTGTTCTATTACGAGAATGGTACACGTAAATAACATAATGTTGCTCAATACTTTTAAATTTCTTTAGAGTAACCGGAAAAGTTTCTTGCATCGTTAAAAAAGCTTTAAAACAACAAATATTGAGTAGTCTCATTTCAAAACATGTTGCAGGTTCTGCTTGGGCCTCGCGTTGTAGTCTACTCTATAGCAAACCTTCAGTTCATTTGCTCCCAACGACGGTTAGATCTAAGTTGAGCTTTGTTAAAGCTCTTCAGCTCTTCACCTCACTTGTTCGTATAGCGACTACACCACTCAACAGCCCAAGCGTTGAAGTCGCCCGCCACCACCAGCGGTGTTAGGCCCGTCAGCTACTTAGATAGTATCATGCATCTTCCATCCAACTACAGGGTGTTCAATGAATTCGAATACAACTTTTCATCGTTGCGTAGGTGCGCACCATGTGCATTCTATGTATTCGTATTGGTGTCAACTTTAGCCTAGGCTAACTGGCGCGCACGATGTCGACTTGCTGTCATTTGTTATTTGTTTACCGCGTACGATGAAGGAGTACCGCGACGTCGTGGTAAAGTTATTTGCGAGAGTTGAGCGACCGAGCGACATATTTCGGCGGAAGAAATCCACGGGGTGAAGCGGAATTTCATCTATATCGCCATTCGTCGATACCGGGAGATGGGCTCGGCCAAGGACCGTGCGAAATCCGGGTGGCCGCGTTCGATGAGGACGCCAGCAGCCATCCAGGTGGTGATGGAGCGGGTTTGTCGAATAATTAACTGCTCGATCCGGAAGATCGCTGCTGACCTGGATGCATTGGTCGGGACTGCTTACACCATCATGACGAACGATACAAGGCGTACAAGAAATGCAAGGTTCACGGGGCAACGGAGGCTACAACGAGAAGAGACTGAATGAAGTCAAACTGATACTTTTAAGGCACGCAGGTCAGAGTTTGTGTTTTCTGATGAGAAACTCTTTGTCTTGCAACAGCAACGCAATGTCCAAAATGTTCGGCTGTGGGCGCCTATGTTGGCCGGCATTCCCCCGCCCAAACCTTAAATTCCTGCGGATGCTTCCACTGGTGTTTATCGAAATAAAAACTGAAAATCAACGCCGCGTACTATAACACCGACGTTCTGGAGAAGGTTGTGGTCCCGGACCTTCAGGACCTCTGCGGGAAGGGTAATTACATCTTTCACCAGAACAGCGCACCGGCCCACACGGCGAATATCGTCCAAGCATGGTATCGGGAGAATTTGACTGATTTTCTCGATACGGATTTGTAGTCCGTGGTATATATACTAGGGTGGGGAAAAGTGATCGGTTTTCCAGAACCAAGTTTTTTTGGTTCCTTTTGGGGCCTCAAACAACCCTATACTTACCGGAAGTCGATTGTTTTTGTCTCCGCTTGGCGCATTGCATTTCAAATTTGTACGAAAATTTATATGGGAAAACCTACTTTTTTGCATTTACGTTTCTGGAGAGCTCAATAGTGATCTAATAATGCACTACATTATGTAAAAGTATAGTATTTTAGATGCCTAACAACTTTGCACAAGGCACTGAAGAGCTAGGATGTCCCTAAGAAGAGCTATAGCTGTTCAAAGTTGAGCATGTCGATTTAAATGCAGAAAATCATGTTTTCTGCCAATATTATCAATGTACCGGTGCCAGTAGGATTCCCATCAGAAATAACCTGTCGTAACGAGTTTATACACTCAGCTGGATCAAACAAACAAAGTCAGGTCAATATTCTAGTCGTAGGTAGAATCTACAACGTGTTTCAGAGGTTACTTCTGATATAAATCTGACTGACGCCGGTACACTGGCAGTGTTGGCAGAAAAAATGATTTGTAACATAAATTTCGACATACTCAACTTTAAACAGCTCCAGTATTTTTTGGGACACCCTAGCTCTTTGATGTCTTCGGTCAAGTTGTTAGGCATCAAAAAACCTACCATTTGAAGTCATGAAACCTATGGTTTGAGACACTTTGAGCTCTTTCGAATAGAAAATGCAAAAATGTTTGCTTTTTCCATACAAATCTCCATATAAATTTGAACTGCAATGCGCCAAGCGGAGACTGAACCAATCGACTTCTGATAAATTTAGGATTGTTTGGGGCTCCAAATAGAACAAAAAAAACTTGGTTCTGGCTTTCTGCTATCAAGCTTCGTTTTTTCCATATAACGATTCCCCACCCTAATATATACCTTAATAAATAGCCAAAATACCCAGACACTAAACCTAACCCTGAACATCCGAAAAACAAATTACGAAAAATTATTGTTTTCAACTTTCCAGAGTAGGGTACCCCTTTAAAAAATGAACAAAAATTGCCAATTTTTCATGGGTTCACATTCATGCACACTGACAAAATGCAATATCAATCAAAGTAGCCCATAAATCAGTAGAAAAAATTTTGCAGGTCTATCAGCCGAACTCTAACCATGATGGCGAAAACAATGAGACTACCCCCATCAGAAGTGTGCCGCGTCGAAAATCGACATCGTGCGGCACTTTTTGGACACCGGTATCCCGTTCCAGCATCTACAACATCTTGGCACAAGAAACTCCAAAGAGAGAAACCGAGAGAAAAGTAGGTACATCTCTGCGTGCGCTTGGCCGAGAGGTCGGCGCAACTGGCCAAATAGTAAAAAAGTACCCGGCAAACACAGACATACATGTCAGGAAACAGCAGTCCCGTTCACTACTCTCAGAGCTGCACGCAACGAGGCAGTGGCTGAATAAGAGTCAATTTTCTTGGTGAATCGCGACGTGACCGTGGTGATGGATGACGAGACCTATATCACCCTGGATGGCAACGACTGGCAGGGCACTTCGTATTTTACTTACACCACGAAGGAAATAAGCTCCGAAGTTAAGTTCATTTCACACACCAAGTTCCCCAAGAAGGTGCTGCTATGGCTTACACTCAGAAAGAAAGGGATATTAAAGCCAGTCTTTTTTTGCTCCGGATAAGCCGTGAACGAAAAATTTATGGTACAAAGTGCCAGCCGGAAGTTGCGTTGTTCGTCAAGAAATACTATTGGATCTGGCGTCGGCCCGTTACTCAAAACGATCGTTGGAGGAGATAGAGCGACTGACACTGAACATCAATGGGATACCTAAGTCGGCGAGCCCACTTAATGTCCCCCAGGTGCGTCTTATCGTGAATTTCTGGGCAAACCTAAAGCGTAAGATCTACTCTAACAATTTTGTCGCGAGAACTGAGGAGGAGTTTGTGAATAGAACTAAGAAAGAACTTACAAACATGCCTACACGCATGTTTTCGTTCGCCATGGCAAATGTTTCGGTTAACTGCCGGAAGTACCAAAAGAGGTCAAAATAAGTGGTTCAAATATTACAAGCTTACAGTTACAGTTTTTCAACTGCCAGAAGGCTGCTCGCAGGCTGCGCAGAAGTTTGCAAGTAAGCTAATATAATTATTTTCAATGGTAAATTTATCAAACTCAATTATCTGTTTTAGTCTTTTATCAGTATCCGGAAAAAGTAAATTTTTTAATGCAAACGATAGCAGAAGTGCTGTATTTGCAAATGTGCGTATCGTTGAAGAAAGTGAGGCTAAGAAACAGCTTTTAAAAAAAAATCAGCAAATTTTATAGAGTGCGCAAATTTGAATTAGCAGTTGCAGCAGTAGTGTACAGTCATCCCAGTATTATGGGCCAGCTGTGCATAATTGTGATTTTAAATTATCTATGAAAAATCGGAAAAAAAGATTGATCCTTCGCCTTTTCACTAATTTGTGGTAAATATATTAAAATATGATGTTGAATAGGGTATCGGCTCTATTATCTTCAGGTTTGTCCAATTATCGTCGGGGGGTTAATGAAGTCATAGAGAGTTAATCTTTTGCAGGAAGATGCTCTGCATTGTGAATAACTATCATGCAAGAAATTAACGTTTTAGGATATAATTTACCCTCAGGACGATAATAACGTGTGAGGAAAAAAATCCGAACAACTTTTAAATTGGTCTACGATTTCGAAGTGCTGCACAAATTGAAAAATCCTTTTCCACAAAATGAAGATACACTTATATAACTGGTAACACGACCAGTCGATTCTGTCAAGTGACGCTTAGTTGGGAAAAAGGCATGATCAGAAGAAGATCGTCGTAAATTGATTTGCAATTTTTGTGTGAGAAATAAAAAAAAAATCTAAAAGTAAAGTGTTCCACTGTTCTAAAGATGTTGGATATAAAAAAAATATATACATTATTGTCAAACTCTTCTAGAATGGAAATACCATCAAAAGAAAATCTGGTTCCGGACGAGAATGCACTTTGCAAGAAAGCGAGGTTCGAGCGAAATTGAGGGCGGAAACGGTTGGTCGGTCGGCGAAATCATATCGTGAGCTGGGCAAAAAATATCAGATTGATCCAAAAACGGTGAATAAGTATCTGTATGAAATGGGTTTAAAACTCAGTATATTAGTACCATAAAAAAGACAAAGTAGTGTTTTGGTCAGACCTTGCATTGTCACACTATGCCACTATGCCATGTGCCACAACTGTAGTCTATTGAAACTTTCTGCGCAAATTTGAAGGCAATGGTCTACCATAAAGGTTGCAGAGCAAAAAACGTCGATTGTTTGATAGAAAAATCAAAAAGGAGCTCAAAACAATTGGAACATCCGGAATTCAGGAAGTTATAAAGCAAGTACCCCAGAGGATCAGTAAATCAGCGAAATGTGGAGCTGAGTTTTTCCTATGAGGTTTGTAAATGAGTTACATTACTTGAATAAACAAACAAGTATAGAAAAATAAGTTGTGAAAGATTTTAATTTGGAATTGAAAGTTTGTTCGGTTTTTTCTCCTCATACGTTAAGTTAAACCTGACGATAATAGAGCCGATACCCTATATAATTCCATTTTCACACAACTTATTGATTTAAAATTCACAAAATGATATTCTCACTAAATTCCCACTACAGATTATGGACCACTTTTCTACACTCACAGTTTTATGGGCCAGACGTACGTTTTATTCGTTTCAAAGACAGCGACATTATTTTAAAGAGTCACTTTTTTACTTTCAATTGGTTCAATCCAAGAAATCAAGAAGTGAGAAATAGAAACTTCTGGAAAAAACTGTTCAAATTTACATATTATAATTTTTTATGATTTTTTTACAGCAAAACATGTTTTACATTGTTCTAGTATAAACAAACATAGAAAATTTTGATTGGTTCTTTCATTAAAATAACATTTTTTTTCAAAAAATGGCATTTTTTCCTTCCAGACGCTGGACCGGACAGCCGGAACGGATCGTTAATTCAAGATTCGACACGAGCCCGGCGGGCTTACCAAAAGGGTAATTTAAATATAAATAAAATAAATAAATAATTTATCCTTTTCGGCATATGAACTCAAGCGTTTTGATTGTTCGAACTTAAATACGGTTCTTTTGAGCTTTTAAAAACTATTGAAATGCAAGGTGCAATTTTGAATAAACAAAAATTAACTGATATCGTTAAATTTAAATGAAATTTATACACAGAGGTTTTTTTTACGTGGTTGATTGTACCGCGTTTAAAAGATTAGATTAGATTTATTTATACTAAACTTATTCGATACCGCGTACAAATAATCTTCTCAATCGCGTAAAAATAATCCGCGTTACTATGAAAAAATCGCGTTTAATAAACGTAAAAAAATCGCATTTAATAAAACGTATAAAAAAACTCACGTAAAAAAAAGACACCAGTGTAAGGCAGTACAAACCTAGTACAAACTATTCAATAATGCTTATTGTTTATATTTTAGGTTTTTTTTTCTGGAATTTTCTTTTTTCCCTAACATTAATTACATACATGAAGAAAAGAAAGAGGGGGTGCTTGAATCCCTCCTAGCCCCTGTGGTAGCTACGGGCCTGGATTGTAGCCGACAAGAAGGATGATGAGAGGGTAACACCATGGAACCCCAGTCCATCACAAAGAAGGAGAAGTCAATTGCAGGTGAGCTGCGGGTGCTGACGGTCAAAAGAGGTTGCGAGCAGTACTCAACAGAGGGCTGATCAGTTCTAAAAAAATATTGGACGGCAACAAGCACGATTGCAAAGAAGGCGAATCGATGCAATTCAAGGTCGAACTAGACATACGTCACTATAAGGCGAAGACAATTCTGCCTTAACTTTAACGCGAGGGTTAACACCGCGAAGCGACAAAAAATCCGCCGAGTTAGAAGGCGAAATAAATTGCGTCAGAAATATATTAGGATGCTAGGACGGAACTATTCCATCCAACAGCAAAAAGGGCAAAGAAAGTTTAAATGTTAGATAAAGTCTCAAAGGAACGTACAAAATAAATGAAACACAGTCGGTCAAGGGCACTGACTTGTTTATCTAACGGAACAAATGGGACTCAGAAAACTCTTTGCCAAGGTGGTCTATAATGACGAAAGGTAAAGAACCAGCAGAAGTTATATGCGTTAAAAGCAAATATTATAATGCCATCCATAAATTGGTTCACATGGAGCATTCAATATCAATAAAAATTCAACTTCAAACACGCGAACGGTGAATTATGGAATTCAATTTTACATTTTTTTTTAAAATTCGTGTTACAATCAACTTGAATTTGGGAGTAGAAATAGTTCCAAAATAGGTCACCGCTTCACAAATATTAAAACAAATTAATCAAGGGATATTACAGGAGTGCAAGTGAATTTGTTCATTACTCCCTCATCTAACCGATAGATGGTCGTTGGAAATGATATATAGATCCCACCTCAGTCTAAGCAACTCCTTTATAAGACAGTACCCGCCAGGTGTTGAAGTGCATTGCGGTGCACCGGCAAGCAGGAAGTGCCCAGTCATTCACCATTTCGCCCAGTTATTAATCTACAAGCTCGAAAATAGCCATCACATGACTACCATATGATTTGCCATCGGCGGCGCGGTGCGGTGCTATGCGCGGAGACCGTGGATGCAAAAGGGATAGAAACGAAACGCTTCTAGCGATTGCACTGACGATCGTACGAAAAACCATTAATTTCGCTAATAGAACCGTATCGAAAGACCCTTTTGAAAGGGGTTCGAGAGGGAGCACTACGATTGACGTGGACTGTTTTATAGTCGGCGTGAAAATTAATAAAACTCATAATTTGTCTTTTAATATAGAACTTAATAGAGAGCATATCCATCATGAATTTGCAGTAAATTTTATTACAGTGTGATTGCCTTCTGCTGGATGATTAAATGTAGTTTCATTTCGGAAAAGAAATTTATGGAAAATGAGTTTTTACCACATTGGTATATGGTATGTACGTGATAAATGATTTTAAATTGCATTGAAAATGAAGGGATCTTGTTACCTAATAAAAATCCTGGTCACATGCATAGAATATCAGTAGTCCCATAAGGCTCCTTGTGTATGTTGGTGAATAGCCGAGCAAAACCACTCATGAACAACTTGACGCCAATCGTATGAAAGTGCTTTAAAGATTTGACCTGCAATTGCAATTGCAGCCGATAGCCGCAATGAGTGCGGTAATACTACTAACTAACAAATTAATGCATTTGAAAGTGAAAAAGTGCACCTTTCTCCACTCGTGCGGGCTCGGGCTTCCGAAGCCGGTTGCAGAGGTGCCTCCACAGACTCGAGGGTGTCAGTTTGTGATCAGCAACCTCCCTCAGCAGTCAATGTGGCTGGCATTTTGTACATATCTGTCGCGTCCGAACCGCCGCTGCTGCTGCTGCTGCTTAACCACACGGGGCACGTGAGCATTTGTCGAAGGAAATCCATCATGCTGCAGGAGATAGACAGCCGGCCCGGACCGGGCAGTGCGATTGATGGGCGTTTCGGTGCACCAAATGAACACGGAAGTTTAACAATAAAATGTGGAGTTCCACACTTTTTGGCCTTTGGGAGCGATTTGCATCTTTCATCAGCAGCATTAACCAGTTAAGGTTAACTTTTCAGCGTCAATTAGAGGTGAAAGAAATTGTATAGAGTACGATTTATACTGTTGGTGAATAATATACAAAAATCGAAAATGATTAATGCGAAACTGTTGGCAAATTTCTAGAAGCAATAATTGTTAGTAATTTCTTTAAAACTGAAATGTTTTTATTTCGATTTTACCCAATCGTTATAAAAACTAGCCAATTTATAAAACATAGCTGAAGTAAGGTTGCTTGTAGCTGGCAGAGCCATTGCAGTTTTGTCAATAAAATTCTGATGTCTCTTGAAGTTTCAATAAAATTTCAAGCATATTCTGAAAAAATTAATTTAATTACAATTTTAATATTTAGTTCTGGTAGGGTGTTTCAAATGCATCACTGTGAACTAATTTATATCAAAATGCAAATCACAATGCAACGGAAGTTTTTAGATTTTGCTCATCAGTAGCCAAACAAGTTTTAAAATTACTCCTTTGAGAAGAGAAAAGTATAGCATCCTGCGGCTCGGTTCGTACCAATTGTCGGCAAATCTAATAAACAGTTTAACCCAGGTTACTAATGAAAGAAAAAAAAATCGAAAGTAGGAAGTTACTGGAGACCAAACCCCCTATGCCTCACTGTTCATCACAGTCCTAGTAATTACCGTTAAGATTACATCGGCAGTTAAATCAATCATCACTCGAGTGAGCGTCGAGCGCAACCGTCCATCTCGGGCTGCCACAGGGTATCAACTCGGCTTGGGCTCATCATAAACTGACAATAATTTATTAGGTTCAATGAGGAACAACCTCCTCTTCTGATACGACCGCGGCACACGTACCTACTGAGTAGGACTTCGGAGCCCAGCGAACACCCGATCGCGATTACAAATTACGATCATGATTAATCCCTGGCAGGTTGCCATCAGACGTAGTGAAAGAAACAAATCAGATCAATATTAGCAAACGCAGAAGGGCCTCAGAGCCAAGGAACGGCGCCGGCAGCTGATGGCAGTCCGTCGATAGCTTCTGGCTGATCTGCAGGGGGTCGGTGAAGGTGATTTCGGCAGAGCTTTCGATAGAGCGAGTCAGTCTCGCCCTCCGACAGGCAGTGAGCTGTAATTAATTAGTGTGAAGGGTGAAACCAGGTGACGTTTACCGAGGTTTGCTTTCAATCATTCGTCAAGTACTTTTCCCTTACTGCTACTTGAAAGGCTTTTCAACTGACAGTGGAGTTGAT